>NC_059129.1:76889453-77514453 GCF_020740605.2 Lemur catta | reverse complement strand
CTTAGGCAATCCTCCCGCCTTGCCCTCCCAGAGTGCTAGGATTACAGGTGAGAGGCATCTCACCCAGCTGACTATGTGATTTTTATCTCATTTTATAACTGAGGAATTAAGTGTCGAAGAACTAAATAATTTTCGTACCATCACCCTTGCTGCTAATGGCAGAAGTGCAACTAGAGCTCAGTTTTCCAGACCCCTGCTCCAGGATGTTTCTCTTTTCCTCAGCTCCTAATGATGTGGGCATGGCCTTTATTTACTTACCTCCTAAACTTTCACATCAGAGAAGTAATAATAAACTAGACTGGAATTAAATTAGTACCTTGCCTACATTTCTGTGTTAGCAAGCTGTGCCAGGAACTTTGACCACAAAGGCCCTTGTCCACCAAAGTCTCCACAAGGAGCACACATTGACTTTACGGCCCATATATAAGGGTCACTCTGAAATTGCCCTTGTCAGGAACTATGACTCACAGATAAAAGATCCTGTGGGTAGTGAACTCTCCTCAGAGCCACCTCATCACAGAGACAGAGCACTTTTGTAACACCCACATACTTTATATTTTATGTTACAGATGGCATTTTAAGCTTTCACTTACAGAGAGTCATTGTCAAGCTCAGGGGTCAGATGAACTGCATAAAACAGGCATCAATTTAATGGGAACTAGTGATTGAAATACTTTCTCACTTTCGTAAATTCTCTGAGCCCTGTAAGAGCCTCTAACAGGTCCCATGGAACGACCTCTTTAAACCACCAAAAGCTCATTTACACACTTTTTGTAACTGATCCTTTAGTTCAAGACTTCTTTGCACAATTGCTTTCTTTGTACTAAGCTTCAGAGTATAATCTCTATAAAAGCAATTTAAAAAGTCTAACATTTAAAAAAATTAAATGCAGAAATCTTTCTGCTGAACTCATGGTCAATATTCTGCTTGAAAATGGCAGAAGGCTTATCAATGAGATTTGGACGTTCTGCTTCCTTTAGGTCATTAAGGACCAAAGCTTTTTGACCTCATTTTTCCCAAGTACCTAGATCCCATTTGTGGATTTCCTGATGACAGAATAAGAATGTTCCATACAGACAGCAAGATGATGCTCAATCTTATTTTGACTTCTCCTTCTGTGTAGCTCTCTAATTAACATGCCTGAGCTTGCCCTTTTTCTTCAGATTATTAGCATTGTGTATTTGCTGGGTGTCTTAGTCCTTTTAGTGTTGCTACAAAAGAGTACCTGAGGCTGGGTAATTTATAAAGAAAGGAGGTTTGCTCATGGTTCTACTCAAAAAGCATAGCCCTGACATCTGCATCTGAAGAGAGCCTCAGGCTTCTTGCACTCATGGTGGAAGGGGAAGGAGAGCCAGTTGTGCAAGGATCGCATGGCGAGAGAAGAAACAAGAGAGGTGGGGGAAATGGTAGTCTTTTATTTATCAACCGGCTCTCATGGGAACTAATAGAGTGAGAACTCACTTATCACCCTCCCTAGTGAAGGCATTAATCTATTCGTGAGAGAGCCACCTCCATGACCCAAACACCTCCCATTAGGCCCCACCTCCCAACACTGCTACACTGGGGTTCACATTTCAACAGAATTTTTTGAGGGATCAAATGTCCAAACTATAGTACTAGGTAAAGCTTAACACTTTATGACTGAATATTCAGCAGGTAAAGGCCTTCTTTTAGACATACAAGTCCTTGTTTTTGAGAATCCATCCCATAATTTCCTGCTCTAACTGTACATCACAATGTATGCATAATGTTCAAAAGGGATGGGCTAAAGATACTCAAAAAGATTTCACAATAATTTTCTGGGTTTGTCTTCTCTTCTGCCTAACTTGTTCTACTTCATTTTTAATTATGTTCAGTTCCTGAATTTATTTATTCATGCTCCTGTTTTCAGGACTTCATGTTTGCTTTCCCCGTGTTTGACACCACATGTTCTTTATATTTGGCTAAGCTTTATATTTCTGGGAATTTTTTTTCAAGGAAACCTTTTGTAGACAACTTATTCTGGCTTTAGTCCTTTGGGTCCAAAATCTTGATCCTGATTCCTTTGGCTAGCACATTGACTATATCTTCCTAGTATGTTGAGGAGAAGAATTAAACAACAATCTTACATAGAAGAATGTTCCTTTCTGTGCTATATATATTCTGAGTGCCCACCCTTCCAGTCTCTACACTTTATCTTCACTTCAGAAGTGCTTTTTTCATAAGGCAACTTTAAGAGTTGCATTGGCACAAACAGCATGATGACAGTCCTACTGGAGCCCAGGCCCAGTCTCTGGACTGGGGATTCAGAGCAAAGATTGCTTATTACCTTCATACCCAGTGTTTTATTTCAGTGGACGCTGTCTCATGCTACCCAGATCCCCCTACAGGATGGGAAGCAGTGCTGATTTCCTCTCTGGCTGAAAGGATCTGCTTTATCCAGATTATGCTACTGCCTCAGGGGCATCCTGCATCGTATGACTGGTTGATTTGGGGGTACACAGACCAGCTCCTTTGCCTCAATTTGAAACAACTCTCAGGGCCCATCCAGCTCCAATCTCCCCTCGGTCTCTATTGTTACCGCACTACATTTTAGCTTCTTGGCCTACCAATGCTGTTTTCTTCATTCCCTGTAGGTGTTGTTCCCTATGCCAGAGAGTACTCTTGTAGTAAACCTGCACATTAATCTCTGTATTAGAGTCTATTCCTAGGACAAAGATCTTCCTTTGCAATTTAATGTTAATTTGGGCTGTAAGGCCATGTTTGTGAAAATAACCATTTCAACAGGTCATAGCATCTTAGGTAAATTTGTATGTTCATGTCAAACAATGGATTAAATAAACATCACCACAAACATAAACAACACATTTGGATAAGTAACATGACTAGAAAATAGTTGTATTTGCCTGCTTTAAATAGTATTGAGAATATGCATGGTGGCTTGCATATTAAAGTTACTCAAATACATATTTGGATTGTAAATGGGTCTCAGTAGGAAACCTCTTAAAACATAAAGAAGCCTCAGTTTTCCACAAAAACATGTCAAGAAGAAAATTTAACAATTTGGTAGGTAACTGCAAGAAGAGAGACATAAGTCTTACCTCTTACCACTAAGAACAGTGAATAATCTTTTTCTTTTTACAGTTTACCACCTGATTAGACACTATAAGAAAACTGAGTTGGGATATGGAATTATTTTTAATTTATTTTAAAAACTGCATACCATATTTGGAGAATAGGTGTGTGCATTTGAGGCAAGCGTTAGGGATTCAGGTATGTAACATTTTCAGGATAAAAGTTTGGTGCTCTTTTAGTTTTGCAAGTTTCAAAACAGAATATAAATATTTTATAACCCTACCATACACACGAAGTTGAAGCCCTGTACTAATTATGCCTATGGATCACTGGTCCCTTTTCAGTTTCCCTATCTGTAAAATGAAGATAACAATATTTACCTTCCATAAGGATGGTGAGATGATGAATTTCCTAATGTGAATAATGTACCTTGAAGATGAAAAGCTTCATATAAATGCTAAGTATTATTATTGTGCATAAATTTATGAGGTATCATAGGTTCATAATTTCGAAGAATACATTAAAATGAAAATTTATTGTGAATAATCTTTAAGGTTGTAAGCCCAAATTAAATACAAAGGTAAAAGACAATCTTCTAAACATTGAACACAGATGGTACTAATTTTGTTCAGATATTTCTTGTACATAGTTTTGTATATCTTACAAGTAGACAAAAAACTAAGTAGGCATAAATTAACTTTTAAAAATCATGTGATATTTAGCTTTCAAAGCTTTGTTCATTCTTATTGCAATTCTCAATTATGAAAGTTTAATAAACATTCCTTGTTTCAATTATTTTGTGGCTTTGGGAATTAATTGTGGAACATTAGGGTTTCACCCTCACTCAATAATAAAATTTTCGCCAAAAGGCATATGGTTATAATAGTGTTGATACTTAAATGGTTTTCTCATTGCCATAAAAGGTATAATTTTTCTCAATATACCCCTTTTGCCTCAGGAAAAATAAATCCTATGGTGAAAGCCTTGTTGAAATTCTCTTGGGTTCATGATCAAAGTGACTCTCCTATGTTTCCTAACTTTGTGCTATAGTAATGTATTTCAAGGACAAATGAGACAAACATTTTTGCTTAACTCGTTACATGTGGCATTTTATTCCAAGGCAGCTATCTGCTTTGAGTATTCTCTGTTTCTTCTTGGCTATGTCCACAAATCCAGGGAGACTTGGGCTCCAAAATCAAAGCATGAGCCCATATGAATGTTAATGGCAAGAACCCTACTTGATTATTCCACAACCACAGTGCTGGGCCTTAATTTTGACTTTCACTCACACCAGGAGAGTTAAGCAGTTTCAAGAAAAAAAAAGTCTCTGTTTTACTTTTATTTTCAGCTGTTTTAAATGCAGGCATTTGGAAAGTAGGGTGAGCTGGTCTAGGTATGGTGAAGAAATGTCCCTCTGAAGATTGCTACAAAAGCAATACCCTCACCTCTTATTGCTTCCTTCATTTTACTTCTGCAAGGAGTTGTCATCATTTATATCCAGTCTGTACTCAGAAGGATGTTCAGACCAGCGATGCACGTGTCTGACTAACAGTGAAAAATATTGCTCTCCCTCTTAAAAGCAGCATTAATTTGTTTTAAGTGTGGGGGCTGCCAGCTAGCACAATAGACAAATCCATTTACTGAAACAGGGCTTCATTGTCATGAAAGCTAATGCACATCTAGAGGGAATGGAATTAACTCCATGCTTGCTGGAAGCATCAAGTCTATATTACGAATTACTTTTAAAAAGTTTAAATGAAGGCAACAAAAAAGTTAAAGACTTGTTTTAGATAAGCAAAACATTCATTTGTGTCTAGAAGAGAGTGTCACCATTGTTTTCTGAAGGCTACTTTTGGAGCAACATTAGAGGTAGACATTCATTTCCTTATTCATGTAACTAATTTTTATATTGAGTAGGTTCTACATGTCAAAAAAGTGTTCCATGAAGGATGTGAAGAAGAACAAAATGATAGAAACCCTTGCTCTCACAAAGATTACATCTAGTGGGAGAACTCCCAGAATTCTTTCACTAGGTGTATGTAAAGAAAGCTTGTGCCTATCTACAGTGCCAGTGGTCCCATATCTTACTTAGGATGGATTCTTTGGAGTATATGAAGAAAAGGAGACAAGAAAGAAAAAAATGAAGGAAAGGAGGGAGGGAAAGAGGAATGGAAAGACAGAGGGAAGGGAGAGAAGAGGAGAAGGGAAGGAGAAGATAGAAGAGGCCAACTTTTCTCAAAATACAAAGCAAAACCTCAACAACAGCAACTACTACAGAAAAGATTGTTTAACTCCTAGAAATTCAGGACAGATGTTGGGGAAATCCCAAGTGCTCAATCTGCTGCCTTTTGATGTCTTCCCTCCTAGGTGCCTGTGTTGGGAGACTTCTGAACTGCTGCTTCAGTCGAGATTCACAGCTTTGAGCAGTCAACTGAAGTTGATGCGGATCTTATTGCAAAAGAGATTTTGGGATAGATCTAATTTTAAAACAAATATTGTTATAGGACATTTTATTTGCAAACCAAGATGTTTCTTATATAGATATTTCATTTACATTGAAGAAATGAGAATTAATTTAAATCAATCATGTATATTTCTTTAACTTAATAGGATAAAATGTTATTCATAGTTTTTAAAAAATAAAAAAAATTAGTAAAATAAACAGATTACATTATCAACTACCTACCAGTAAGGTGATAGATTTTGGAAGGAACATATTTATCGGAGATTATGTAACTGTTGAGTTTTATCCATGTATTTTCCTTTATTGAAAAAAATGAAAATTTCTAAAGGAAGGGTACATGAATATCTATGGCTATTTTGCTTTAAAAATCAGCTGTCCATAGAGTTTGAATGAAGGGATCATGAAGACCATCACATCCTTATTACAGCCTTACCAGGTTCATTGCCCACTGTTCAAGGGGAAGCCAATGCACTGAGACAGCAGGGGTTACAGCAGAGAGAGTTTAATATCTCAAGCGCCATGAGAGAAGATGGGAGGAAATTCTCAAATCCATCTCCCAGAGAATTTGGGAGAAAGGGATTTTAAAGATAGTTTGGTGGGCAAAGGGCTAGGGAATTGGGTCTGCTGATTGGCTGGGTTCAGGGCAGAGCCATAGGAGTGCAGAAATTGTCTTCTTTGCTGAATCATTTCTTGGATGGGGTCTCAAGACCAGTTGAGTCAGTTCTGCAATATGGGCCACTGGTCTAGGTGGGTCAGCCAATCCACCGGAATGCAGGGCCTGGAGGATATCTCAAAAACTAGCCTTAGGTTTCACAAGGGTCATGTTATCTATGGGAGCAATAAAGAAAGCTGAGAATCTTTTGACCATCAGCTATATTACTTCCAATTAGTAAGCAATTATAGGAAAGCAATCTGGGGAATAATGGCTGATTATATACATATATTTCCCCTACCAGAGTTCCAACCACGTTGCCCTTTATTAATTTTATAAAGGGCAATTTCATCATTAGATTACTTACATCACTGTCATGTTTCCTCAGATGAAGAGGTCTAGGTCCCACGGGCCACCCCCTCCTCCTCTGCCATCTCCTAATCTCAAGCTCCCACACCACCACTCAAGTTCATCAACCAGGTCCCAGCCTCGTTGGTTGTACATTAGAATTGTGCAAAGAGAGCCTTTTAAAAAATCTGATATCTGAGTCCAACCTCAAAGCTTTTGATTCAGTTCATCTTTGCTATGGCCCATGCATGGGTATAATTTTACACTAGTTGATTCTCATGGATATCCAGTATTGAAAACCACTGTCCTAAAACCATCCACTCAGAGTCTGTCATCAAAATCTGTCATCACAAAATCCCACATGAACGTACTCATCTACTTCTTTTAAAGTTTCTTTCTTTTTGCTCTAACAGAAACCAGGCTGTTTCCTGGGGATAACCCTTCCTTTTGTAGGGGCAAAGAGAAAAGCTTCCCTTCGCCCTTGGAAGGTTTGCTGAAAATCACTGACATGAGACAGATTAATAGGAGAAAAGATGTGTAAATTTATTTTATCATAGTTTTATCCAACACAGGAGGCCTTCAGAATAAAGAAGCAACCTCCTGCAATGGGGTGCTGAAGCTTATATACCATCTTAAGGTTACAGAAGGAATGGGGCTCAGAGCATGGCCAAAACCAGGTTATAATGGTAAATCAGGCTGTAGCAGCAATACAGGTTATGGGAGGGGGTAAGAAGGAGGCTTGGTTACCAAAGGTGGTCTTATTATGTAGATGAAACCTTCAGAGAGACTAGATGGTACATGTTTCTTTCCAAATTTTTGAAGATATCAGACTCTCAGTTAATCTTTCTTAGAACTGGCAAAGGAAGCCCTGGCTACATTAATAACGATTCTCTACAAATTCAAGTTTCCCCCACAAAAGACAGCCTTTCAGGGCCCCTTCTGTTTGCTGGCCCTTTGACAGCATCTCAAAATATGTCAAAAAATATATTTTGGAGTGAAATATTTTGATTCCTTTACTCTGTAGCCTTCCACTCCCTCCTCTAACCTGCAACACCTCCCTCTGGCATCACACTCGGCTGATGCCCTTACCTGTCATCCCTGCTTAAAGAAAAGAGAGCAATCACAGGGCAATCCCTCAGCTTCCTATCACCCAAGCTTCCATTCTCCCTGCACCTGTGCCCTACACTCTATCTTCCCCACTGGCGATGTTGTCCTAGCCCTGCTGCTCTCAACGGCCAGCACTTCCATTTCCCCACTAGCTTCTTGCCTACTCTAGGACTTTGATGCTGCAATTAACTCCTTTATCTCCTTTATGGCTAAACTTTCCCTCTCCATTAGATTATTCACATCAGTGGGGGTGATATTTAAATAACACCAATTTAAAGCATGAGAGCTGATAGTCTTAATGGAAGTGATTGGAACAACCTGTGTTCCAGGTGATTCTCATCTATCTTGCCCCTCATAAAATTAGTATGTTTTAACGTCAGGAAACTGAATACACGCTTCCCCTTGATGTCACAGACCCCTCCTTCTTTGTTCTTTTTTATTACAAAACTTATCACACTGTAGTCTGCACTGTCTAACTCTTCATCCAGTTCACTTTTGCACTTTCTCCATTCAGGCTTTCCCCTCACTACTCCGGAGAAACATCTTTTATCAGTGTTCCCAGTGTTCACACTGCTAACTGAGGGTCAGTTCTCAGTCTTCCTGTACCTTAGTACTTCAGCAGCGTTTGAAATCACTTCTTGTTCCTTGAAAAGCATGATAATCAAATTATAATGAAATTGCCATTTTTGCACTTATGTAAAATGTCAGTTGATATGCAATATTCAATATTTTGTAGTAGTGATTGACACTACTGGTTCAAATATTAAGAGAAAATATTGGAAGTTTCCTGCAAAAATATCAACCCATTAAATACTGATTTTTTATAAAATTTTATTGGTTAAGGAAAAATATATGATTTCTGTTGCTAAAACAAATAAAATACATCCAAAAAATATGATTATAGGACTGAGAGTGACTAGAAAAATTTTTACCTTTATGTTTGGAGAGTCATGAAATATCTGATTGTCTAGACTAATGAAAAAGAAGTTTAAGTATGTCTCAGGTACAACAATATATGGAATGAAGCTTCTGTAATTGAAATTAGGATATATTAAACTTTTTTCCAAAATAGTTTCCAAAAGGAACTATTTTGACATTTTAATATTAGGGCCAAAATACATAAAATTATTATGGGTTTTCTGAAAGAATATGGTATAAAAAGCCTTTGCTTTGAAAAGCCTGAATGAATTCAAGAAATCAAAATTGTTAGTTATAATAAACACAAAAGTTTTCCTTTTTTTGTAAAAGTGCCTCTAATTAGTTCCTATTATAGCAAATCTGCCCAGGCAGATTCTGCAACGTAATAATATTTCTATTATGTCTGAAAGGAAAAACCCAGTTTTCAAAAACAAGGACATAAACTAAACTCTATGAGACTTACATTATCCGTATGTGACCGGTAGGCGGCTTCTCATCTTTCTCTACTCCCACCTTGAGGTTGAGCTTTGTACTTCAAAACAGCTCTAAAAGCAGATTAAATTCAATATGCATTAAAATGAGGCAGTTATTTTCCTAGGGATTCCATAAGGATATGAGGAAAGGGACTCCCATTACATCTCTGACAGTAGAAACTATAATTTTCTTTTAAATGTCTCTGTTGTTCCCTAGAAACTCCTTTCTCTGGACAGTCATCTGATTTCTTCTCTCTCTCTCCGAGAACCAAAGCTTATCAAATCCCTTCACTGGTTCTATTCTGTTCAACTTTCTCAGCAAAAGTCCAGTGGCAGCCACACAATGACCCCCTGACTCCATATGTCTCAGGTTCATCATTTCAAAGCCTCTTTGCCCTCTCTAAGTGGCCCTCCAAGGTACAGAAATGGCAATCTACTGCTAAGAAAATGAAATTATCCTGTAAGATTACACCAGCTCAATAGTTTGTGTTAACTTGGTAACATTTTAAACACTTAATAAGAAACTGGGCTTTACTGCAACTAACAGTCTAAAGACATAAATACAGACTTTTCTATGCATAGTTGTCATGAAGGGGCTTTCTACCCGAGGTGTAAAATGAGTTAGTGCAGGACTTCATTTGTGCAGAACAATCTGAATTTAACTATCACCCTCTAATTACAGTACATAGATTTTACATTTGAGTTTTTTTAATCTACTTTCTCTCTTTAGACAATGGAAACACTTCCGAAATATATAAAAATGAACATCACTGAAGGGGACTTATGATTATTAGAAAAAAAGAAAAAGTGATAAAATCTTTATTCAAAATGATAATGGTTGTTTTGTTAGGTGTCTTGTTTATTGGGCATCTGCTAATTTTAATTTTCTTGTTTTGATTCTCTTTTACTTTCTACTGATCTTTCTATGTTTTTCCTTGGTTTCAAATAAGTAAGAAAAGGGATCTGGAATGGAGGACTGACTTACATCATGTCGACAGAAACATGTTGGTGAGCAATGGAAGAAGAAAATTAGAAAGCTGATCTTTAAAATATTTTCATATACTCAAAACATTTCTTATTTTCTGAGATATGTGCCCATGCCATTCATCTTTTCTTTCTTTTTTTTCTCTTTCCTTTACATGTCTCTGTTCATTTCATTATTCACCTCTGAACCTTTTAATAGAACTTCTGTTTGAACTCTAACAATGCTGTTTAATTTTCTAAGGAAATAATATTTAAACCTGATATTCACATAGTCAAGACCTGGTTTTCTAGAGCACCTCCCAAGTAGTATAAAAATCATGAGAGTTTTTTTCATGATTTAAGAAGCTATGCTAAGGAAATTAGCATGCAAAGATTTATGGGAACACTATAAGACATAGTTTTAGGAATCTAGGCTCTGGTATATAACCTCTTGGACTTAACATCTTAAAGTTTACTAATTCTGTGACTTGGTGCAAATTACTTGAAATCCCTGTGCCTCTGTTTTCTCCTTTACAAAATAAGAATACTAATAAGACCTGTCTCAAAGGATTGTGGTGTGGGTTAAATAAGATAATACGTAGGAGGATCTCTATACATGTGAGCTGTTGTTAGCTAGGGTTGCTGGCATAGGATAGGTATCTATGATACATATATATGCGTGTACATGTATGTGGAAATCCCCTGTTCATTACTGGTTTTAATTTAAAAATTAAAAAAATCCAATAATAAAATATTAATCAAATATATTATGGTACATCTATTTTCAATGCAACCATTAAGAGTAAAGATCCTGATAAACATTTATTAACATAAGAAAATGCTCTTAAATATGAAGTAAAAATAACAGAATAAAAAGAAATGTCTTTTTCTAATAAAAGAAAAAAAGGTACACATAAAGAACATGAAAAAAGAGTAAAATGTTAGCAGTTTTGTATAGGTGATTTTTATACTTCCATGCATTTAAAATGCTTATAATGAATATTATATAATATAAATATAATTATAGAAATAACAGACTTGTATTGTGAATGGAATGAGAACTAGGGAAGTGAGAAATCTCACTTTCCCACTTGTGTGGGAAGAGGAAGTAGGCATACAACTCTGGCCTAAAACAGTCTTTCTGCTCCAAAAGCAGAGGCAATTTTAAACTAGGAGTCCCTATCTGTCACTTAGGTTAGTTCTTATATCCAGCACTACCCTTACCTGGAGAGCACTCACATCCATGCATGCACACAATATACACATAAACACACACTTTCTTTTCCAAAGAAGTCAGATCAAAGTTCTAGACAGAACTGTATTCTAAGAGCTGAAAGAGCTCTAAAAGACATTCAGTGTACATAGCGTAATTGAAAAGGGGTTGAGAGGCGTTTTTTTCACTTCTGTGAGGAAAGCAGAATTAATTGCTTCAGAGCCTGGAGGACTCGTGAGAACAAAGCATCAACTTGGCACTTTGAAGGCCTCAGGGTATCAGCAATAGAGTTCTCTAGGGTGGTGGCAAAGTGCCAGGTGGTGAGGGAGCATCAGCAAGCACAGCGACACCTGGATCAGTGGATGGATGCAGTGGTGGATTCTAGGCCCTAGAAATCTAGCAAGGCATTCCCCTACCTTGGTCTTGTACTACATGCTGGGACACATGATAAGAAAAACAGTCCCAGCCGCTAGCCCTCATGGAGATACAATCAAGTGTAGAAGATGAGATTAAAATAAATAATTACACAAATGATTACTTAATTCTAATTTCAGTAGTGCTCAAAAGTGCAGGGTATATGTGTGTATGTATTTAATATATATGATGTATATATGGTAAAGTAAACTGGATTCTAATTCCAGCTGTCAGAAAAGAGTGTGTGTAACAGTGCTTACCACATAAGAACTAAAAAATATGTAATTAATTTATTGACTAATGATTTATACTGCCTGCTCATTAATGACAAAATAGTTTCAACACCATTGGAAAGAAGGAAAATTTTTATTTCAAAAGTCTTTATCAGTTTTTATAGAATAAGGAAGAATCAAATATGGCAATGGGAGTAAAATGCTGTAACCATTAGCTGCCCTTGGAAACAATGATAGAATGTCTCTTTACTGCAACTCAGACTCGAAATGGTAAAAGAATTCAACAGAAGCAAAGAAAGTGTAAGTTTCTGACATATTTTTGGGTAGCATACTGGGATTTAAAATAAATGGAGAGCAAATAATCATAATCATTAAAAATCTTTAAGATAATAATGTAAATCAATCATTTTAAAGTAACCAATTGTGTTTGGAGTATCTCAAGAAGTTATGCAGTCTCTTCTAGTTCTATGTTTCCACCGAAGGTACCCAAGAGCTTAACTTCCTATCTAGTCCTTATCAGGACTGCTGAGATAAGAGGAAACCCTAAAAGTCTGAAGGCTGTGGTTTGGCAGATAACTTATATGAGTCACCAAGATGAGTTTTTCTGGAGAGAATGATACAAATATCTCTTTTCAGTTCTGCTCCACAAACTCTCCCCATGTAGTCTTCTGTAGGTTCAGGCGCCCTGCTTCAGACCCTCTTCCAATCTATATTTGTCTGTCTTTTTTCTCTTTCTTCTAAAATTTCTCCTTCTTACAGAGATCCTCTGGCTGGTGGTGTCTTTGGTCTGTCATCTTGTCCCCCTCAAATAGTTTTCAAAGTATTTGTTGATTAATTTTCATTGTTGAGGAGAGTACCTATTAGATATAGATACTGATATATTAGAGAATCTATATTTGTGTATGTGTGTGTACTCATTAAAGGCATATAATTCTTAAAAGATTTTGATTAATATGGTATATATTATTAGAGCATTTAAATGCTTATTATAACTTAAAGTTTGTCCACTGGGTAAATTTTAATGTTGTAGTTTAGAGAGGTTTTTACTTTAAGGTTCTTAAAATTATGATTTATAGTCTTTCTGGGTTATCTGGCATTCAATAAAGAAGCTAGAACAAAAGTGGGCTCAATCATCCTTAAAGTCATATGAGTATTAGAATTGCTATAAAAGCAAAAGTCAGTTACAAGTGTGATTGATTGATAACAACATAACATAAAGCAAGTTAGCTGAAAAGATTAGCATTCCACTTTTCAAGAGACTTATAAAAGAAAGTTTCAGGCACTCAACTTATAATCAATGTCAAGATTTACCCAAATCTGTCAACTGGGTTTTCTGTTACGCTCTCAGAATTGTTGAGAAATATAATTAATAAAAAAAATGGTAGAACAGTACTACTACTTTGGTATTAATAATTGGCATCAACTTTGAGTAAAGGCTGCCCTTGTGCAAAAGAAGATAGAAAAGTGTTAATCATCCCCATTTGGTGACTTGGTCCCATCGGTTACCATCCTCACCTGCACTGACAGAGGCTCTCAATCTTGACTTTTATTTTACAATAAGGTTTTTTTTTTTTATTTCAGCATATTATGGGGGTATAAAAGTTTAGGTTACGTGTATTGCTCTTGCCCCCCACCCCGAATCAGAGCTTCAAGCATGTCCATCCCCTAGATGGTGCGCATTGCGCTCATTACGTATGTATACACCCTTCCCCTTCCTGCCCCACATCTGCCCAACACCCGATTAATGTTATTCCTGAATGTGCTCTTAGGTGATGATCAGTGAAACCAATTTGATGGTGAGTACTTTTAGAGGTATAATGAATTACACTTAAAGAAAAAAGCCATAATGAAACTAAGTAAACAGAAGCAGGGTGTCTGGAATATGTGTAAAATAAGGAGGTGATTTCACATAGCCCTCTTGGGCCTTTTGAAGATGTTATTGAATTCATTGTTTTCGTTTGGAAAAGTTTGTTGCTCTCTGATAAGAGGAGAGTTTATTATAGCAGTTTATCAAATATTTACTCAACGTAATGGAGTTTGAAATTGAAAAATTGCATGAAATTTTAAGACTTTATTTTTAAGGAAAATATTTTAAATAAGGAAGGAAAAAAGTATATAAATGTGACCAAAGGATTGTTAGAAGGACATAAAGTGAGGATAAAGATAGACTGTCTGTAGATGTGTCTATGAAGTAATTCTCAAATTTAAACCCAAAGTGACAGGGGACAAACCATGGAAAATTTCTAACTGGGAAACTACTTGACAGTAGGTGCAGCTCTTTTGTCTCTTCTCCATCTTTTGTCTCTCTCTTCCCTCTCCCTTCTTTTCTGTCCCTGCTCCTGTCTCTTCCCTCCCACAGAAGTTCTCTACTGACTAGTCAATCTGTGAGTCAGTCATTGAATCACCAAGTATTTATGGGAACTAGTTGGTTTCTGAGCAGAAATGAAGGACTATATGGCATTAAAATTTTGTTATAATATGTAAAGTAACTATTAAACTTACTTAACCAACTGAACATTTTAACAAGTATGATAACTTTTTACCTCTTTGTTGGTTTTAGCACATATGTGAAGAAAACGAGTTTTTACATTATCTTCTAATAGGACACATACTCCCAAATATTTCATAGCAAAATTTAAATATCTGGTGATAGAAGACTATTTTACTAAATTATTCTGTGTTCATTAGATTAAATATTGTAAGAACCCTACTAAAATGATATTTTTGAAGTTTATAGAGAAACATAGAAGCTATTTATATTGCACTGTTGAGAGAAAGGAGAAACACAAAATTAAACTTTCACTGAAATTCTTCTGTCTATATGATTAGTGTGTTGATATTAAATAGCAGGGTAGTAAAATGCCTGATATACTGTGCTCAGAGTGTGCTTACTGTTATCACACAGAATCCGTCTTATTGTTCATACTGATAATCAATGCAGGAATTCAGTTTCACCTGAGATACAATTTGAAAGTTAGCCTTTCCACCCACAGGGAAGCAAAGTGAATCCCATCCTGCCCCACAGCTGAACCAAGAAAGAAAAACCACTTCCAGTAATAAGCAACTAGGGGTAGGAGTTTTCCAGTGGATGTAACATTTGTTTAGAAATATAATTGACAAACAAGTATCTGCATTTTAAAAGATTTTTTTGTATAATTAACAGATTTAGAGACAGATCATTTCTTGCAAATAATAACAAAGACTTTGAAAGAGGCAATCAACATCTCAATGCACACTACAAGGACAAGCGTGGTACTTATGGAAGAGCAGGCTGAAAGCAGAGATTTCTCTGTCACATTTAACCAAAAGTTTTCCCTAGCACCTTAGTGGGAAGGAATTGGAGATTAATATAAGAATCTCACCATTATTTCATGAAAGTTGTTATGTTTAGGTTAATTATATACTGTTCTCATTCCATCTTGGGTATTTATAATTGCAAATAATTTCTCTATCTTCATAAAGAACCAAGTTAAAGGATCTCTGAAAGTGGGGTTCTAGATAGGTATCTAGCCCAAATTAGATGTTATCTAATAGTAAAATACTTTCTGGGTTTTAATTGGTAAAACCATATAATCAACTGTCTTTTAAAGATGTTGACTTGAACCTGGCTAGTTGTATAGCATAATAAAATTAAAATTATGTAAAATTATATATGAAAATGGACATAGGCTTTTAAGAAGCAGGGACAAATCTAAAAATAATATCATTTGTGGGATAATGTTTGAGACTGATTTATTGTCCCTTTCATAAGATTATATTGTTGTTTTACTAATATTTACTTATATATCACTGTGTTTCAGAATAAAATAAAAAGAATTTATAACAATGTTATCTGTAACATTTTTAAATTTGGTTACCATAATAACATCTTATTAATATATCTGTAATCAAGTGATATCATGAGTTTTAGAAAATTATTTTTATTTCAATTTAGGGGGTACAAATTTTTTTTGTTACATGGATGAATTTATAGTGGTGAAGTCAGTGCTTTTAGTGTAGCTGTCACTAGAATAGTGTACATCGTACCCAATAGATAATTTTTCATGCCTTATCCCTTTCTTCCAGAATTTTAGCAAATCTTTCTGTCCTATGGTGTCAATGCCTTTCAGCCAAAGGCCTCAAAAATACACCTGTAGTTGAAGAAGTTGGGTTTATTACTCAATGCAGTGAGGGAGAATGTACACCATGAAGAGTCATGGAGCTCATTAGTAAACAGTTAGGATACCTTTATAGGATTTGGGATTTGAAGGTTGAGTAATTTGAGGGCAGATCTAAGGAATTGGGCCTTTGTTCTGGATTGGATAGATCAGGAAGCTGGAATGAATTTATGATTGGGTAGTTAAAGAAATTTTATCTATAAGAAGAAAGGGATAAAGCTATAAATGGTAAAGGAAAAAAAACAGTCACTCATATTAACTGAGAGAGGGTGATATTTGATATTTTGTTGGTTGCACAAATAAAAACAGAACTTGTTTTTGCCTCATTTCATCATAATTTCAGATTAAGTTCAATATGACAGCAACATGCACTAGCTGTGAACATCAGACCAGTTCTCAGATGTCAGGAGTTTCTTTTTCATTCCTCATTGGAAATGCTATATTCTAAAGCATCACCAGCATGTATATTTTCACAAGCTTCAATGCTTACCTGAGAGCTTTGGCTGAATCTGGCCAGAGGCAAGATCACTGGAAAATAACCACTAAAAAATAAATAACCAAAAGACATTTATTAGCCAATTATTTTCCCAAAGAGCTCCTATTTTATATCCCTAGTCATTTCTGGAAATGATTTTTTCTTCTTGTTCAAGTACTAGAAATATCCTTTGTCTGGGTATCTGCCCTGACTCAGTTTATCCCCAGTGGAGGGGCACGGACTTATTTGGCCTGGAGGAGTCAGTTGCTGTGGATTGGGAATATATTGAATGTTTCAACTGGCTGTACCAAGAAGGAAAACACCAGTGAAATAAACTAGAGAGGAACAGGGAAAGGATTGTCACTGCAAAAGTATAGAGCCAGTCAGGTCAAAGCCAAAACCACAAGGAATGGAGGTCAAGTCCCTGTGAGGCCCCAGAGCCCAGGGGTGGGTTGAAACAGGCATAAGAATGAGGTGCATAGGAGTGGGGTTTAAGAAAGGACCCTCATGTGCAGAGCATGCTGCCTCTGGGGAACTGTTTGCTTCCCTCTTGTCAGTTTTGCAGGTGAACATCATCTTCTAAACTTGGTCATGTCTTCAAATAGTCACCTGACTCAAAATAAGAGAAAAATCTAAAAATACACATATTAGTGTATCTAGGAGTAATTTTAATAGAAAACATATAGACTCCATTAAAGATGTGCGCACAAAACTGGTGTGGTTGATATATTATTTTCACAAGATCATTTTCCAAAACCTTAAAAAAAGAAAAAAGGACACAGAGAATAAAAAGAAAAAATCTCAAAAACAAAACAGAACTGAAACTATGTATGAAGTATTTTGGCTGTGGTGTCTGACGTCCAGAAACAAAAACCTTGATTCCTGATATTAGGAACTGATGGTCAGGCTTCATTTCTTCCTGCTTGGATCACTCTCGAGGATCTCTTCCTTGTTCTATCCCATCCTCCACTTCACAACTAAGATGACATTTTTGCTAAATAAAAATTGGTGCACAGCATAACTGACACTCATCAATGACTCCCTAGACTCACTATGTCTGTGGGAGAGTACTTCCTTAATTGTTTTCTACGGATATTTTTAAGAGATGTAAAAAGACATTCTGTTGTTTTAAGGTTCTTTGGGCAAATAAGGTAGAAAACGTTGATTCACTAAGGTTAAAGAGGCTTCTGTACCACAGAATTTTTCAGAGCTGTGATTCAAACACAGAACTTAGTCAGTGTTCATTCCCATGCTACACATGTAAGACCATGGAGGACCTGGTGTGTCAAAGAACACTGTGAGAAATGTCTATATGAAGTCTAGACTCATTTTTCTTGCATTTGAGGATGTTCATGATCCAGTCCCTGCCAAGCACATCAATTTCATTGTTCAAACCTGTCTATCCCAGGCATAGCTTTCTGTAATTTCTTCAAGATATCTTATTCACTCTGGCCACTTCCTTTACGCCTCCCATAAATGTCTCCATTTTAATGTCATTCACTTGTTTTGACAGCTGTTGTATTATATATGTGTTCATTCCACCTCTAGCCCCTATCCCAGATGAGTTCCTTAAAGCAAGGCTCCTGTCATGTGATATGACATTTCTATCATACAGCTGGCACATAGTAGGTGCTCATTCATTGTTTGATGAGTAAATTCTACTTCAAATAAAGAATTTCTCCATAAAAAAATTCTGCTTTTTGATATTGGCCTTGTTTGCTATTTTTGTATGGACAGTTGTTTTTAGGAAGAGAAAAGGAAATAGTTTTTAAGAAAGTATTTTTCCCTCTCTGTTGTATTATAAACCACTAAGTCATAAGTATTGCAAAACTTCATAGCAGTTTCTCTATGAAGGCTTGTAGTTAGTCATTTTGGTTAAAAATGGCCTCATGGATACTTGTCTGGCATGATAAGAGCTTTGCAAGAGAATAAATAAAATGTTGCCAATAAATATAGCCACAGGGACAAAGTACTATGTATTTTTTTTGTTACTGTTTTTCAAGGTTAAACACTAGACTGATGAAAAACATATAGAGCTATGGCATTTTAAGAAGATTTGGAGAGACTTTAGAGGTCATTTGGCACATCACTTTTTTTGGAATCCCAGTATCTTTGCTACCATGTAGTTATACATATTCTCTTTAGACATGACAGTTCCTTTGGTAGATAATTAAGCCCAATCTCTCTTGTGATAAACCTGACTAGTGTGTTAGGTATTTCTATTAATCTGAAAAAGGAAACATATATACATAGAGTCTCTACTTATAACCCTAGTGTTTTCCTAAAGGACTATAGGGGAAAAAAAATCCATTCCTTTGCCATGTAGCAACTCATTGAATAGTTAATTCCACTGCTTCCTCGTGCATATTCTCGAATTTAAAACAATCTAGTAATAGGCAGCCCAAATCTTCAACTCTTCTACGTTGGTCCCCAGTTCAGCAGTCCCTTACTTCTTAATCTTTCTTATCTCAATGATTACATTATTTTGTAACTTTTAAAGAATGGCATGCAGAAATGAATTCTATACTCCATGTGTGATGTATTCAGGATTCAAAAATAACATATTCTAACTAATGTTGCTTTTTGAACAATGACATTACATCATGGACACTTTTAAGATTGGATTACCATCTAAAACATTTCCAGCCTTCATTTAATGTGTGCAGTTTGCCAGGCCATGTACTACAGTGGTCCCCAAGCTTTTTGGCACCAGGGACCAGTTTTCATGGAAGACAACTTTTTATGCTGTTATCCATTACCCTATACCATCATGGGGAAGGAATGGGAGGATTAAGAAAGGACTTACCGTTAGCCTTTTATTATCTCAATTTACCAATTTCAGACCATTTCTTCAACCTATTAAGCTATTCACACATTCATAATATTTTCTTCTTTACTGGAAATTAAATGGAAGACTGCTAAATTACATGTCAACAAAATACTGGGGTATATGTATGGGATGAATTCTGTGAGCTCTAAATCAAGGATGGGAAGAGATTGGACTGCTTTTATTCATAGTACTACATTTGTATAGTGCAATTTGGGAGGTCTGTAGACTATCCTCAGGTTTCATAATTCACTAAAAGGAATCACAGAACTCAGAAAGTATATCATGATTACAGCTTATTGCAATGAAAGAATACAGATTATAATTAGCAAAAGAATCAGCAAAAAAGGGACACATATCCAGGAGAGAACAGATGTGAAACTTCCAGTCGTTCTCTCCCAGTGAAGCCACGCCGATGGTGCTTATTTCTCTCACTAACGATGTTTGAAAATATGTACATAGTATTACTAACCAGGGAAGCTCACCCAGGCCTTGGCGTATAGGTTTTTATGGGATTGGTCACATAGGTGTGGCCGACTGCCCACATAGTTGATCTTAGTTAGTCTCCAGTCCCTCCAGAAGCCACGCTCATACCACATGGACCAAGGCATCCACCATAAATCACATTGTTAGCACAGGCTATCTGAATGACCCCAAACCCCCATGTAAACAGATACAATCTTATCAGGCAGGACATTCTAAGGGTTTAGCATTCCTGGATCCTAGGAGCTAGTCAAGTGCCAAAAGATTCTTGGACAGTGTTGATTGTAAAAATTGACTCTGAACTCAGTTTGTAGAGCATTTTGGAGACAATAAATTTGCTTTGTTTAAAAACTGAAATGTAGAGACTATGACAATATCAACCTGAAATAATCAAAAGGATCAGAATCCAGTTTAAAAGAGCTTGTTAAAGCACAAAGCTGAGAATAGCCATTTGGGTAACACAGATGCCAAAGGAATGAGGTCAGTGCTTAGGAGCTCAAAAGTTAAGGTTTTGTTTATGTAGACAGAAAATAAAGAAATTTAACAGGGTTACAACATTTTTCATACAAGCCTGGTTTATGAGTTACAGCAATTTGATTAGTTACAACTGTTTTTCTTTTCCTTTACCAATTTAAGAACATGTTTAACATTCCATCTTAGAAAATTTGATAGTCCTGGGGTCTTCGTATAAAAGATGTAAGAGGGAAGTTAATCTATAATGAAGATCAACAGTGAAGAGAGAAGGGGTCTTCTCTGGCACTCTTCAGTCTTTTACAACATTTTACGAAAAACGCAGGTAAAGAAAAGGCAAATCTACAATCAGAGGAACAAAGGTTACAGCTGCTTAGGTTAGAGACACCTGTCACGTGACTCAGATCCCATAATCACATTTCTTCAGGGCTTAAAATAATTTAAAGTTCCAACAGCTTTGATTTTGAATTATTTTTACAACGATAAACTTGGCAAAATTGTGAGATTCTTTGGCAAGAGATTCAAAGCCTTAGGGAGACAAGATTGATGGAGTGAATTTATAATGTAAGATCCAGCCATTTATTCTCTAACCATGTTTATTGAGAGGGCTCAGAGGGCCTTCTCATTGCCAATAAATTGAGGTATATATTCATTCTATTCTTTCATTTATTTATTCATACCTATTGAATGCAACCATGAGAGAGAAAATATTCCAACACTTGCGTTTTATCAGTGAGAAAAACAAAGATCCTTACCACTGTGAAAACTTACATTTCAGTGGTGATGGGGAGTAGGGAAGCGATATGCTTAAAAGAAAAATAAACATGATAAATTATTGAATATTAAATGTACATTGGTGAGATAAGCACTATAATCCTTGAAAAGAATGACAGTACGAAATGTTCCCATTGAAATGCATTCTCTGATTTGTTGAAAATAATGACATATCATAGTGGCAAATGCCAAATGGCAACGCTTAATCACCAAAGACAAGAAGGGTAATGTAAAAGGCAGCAGGGCCAAAGAGATCAAGAGGTTTTGAACTGAGTCATCATTAGCAGATGGTAGTTATTCATGGGGACACCAGAACTAAAATAAACACACACCCTTTAAGATCCTACCTGATCTGTACCACTAAAATACTCCGGATCCGGCACATAGGGCTTTACTGAGTTAGAGAGTAATGCATGGTTGACCCTTGAGCAATGTGGGGGTTAGGAGTACCAACTCCTGCACAGTCAAAAATCTAGACATAACTTTTGACTCCTCAAAACCATAACTACTAATAGCTTACTGTTGACTGGAAGCCTTACCAATAACATAAACAGTTGTTTAACACATTTTTTTCTTTTTTTGACACAGAGTCTGATTCTATTGTCCGGGCTAGAGTGCCTTGGCGTCAGCCTAGCTCACAGCAACCTCAAACTCCTGGGTTCAAGCGATCCTACTGCCTCAGCCTCTCAAGTAGCTAGGACTACAGACATGCACCACCATGCCCAGCTACTTTTTTTTGTATATATTTTTAGTTGTCCATCTAATTTCTTTCTATTTTTAGTAGAGACGGGGTCTCGCTTTTGCTCTGGCTGGTCTCGAAATCCTGAGCTCAAACGATCATCCCACCTTGGCCTCCCAGAGTGCTGAGATTGATTACAGGCATGAGCCACCGCGCCTGGCCTGTTTAACACATTTTTTATGTAACATGTACCATATACTGTATTGTTACAATAAAGTAAGCTAGACAAAAGAAAATGTTATTAAGAAAATCATAAGGAAGAGAAAATGTATTTACTATTCATTAAGTGGAAGTAGACCATCATAAAGGTCTTTATCCTGCTTGTCTTCACATTGAGTAGGCTGAGGAATGAGAAGAAAGAAGCAGTGTTGGTCTTGCTGTCTCAGAGATATCAGAGGCAGAAGAAAATCCATGTACAAGTGGACTCAGCCAGTTCAAACCTGTCTTGTTCAAGAGCCAATCTATTTAACCAAATTCTTGTTACAGGAAGGACATTTAAGTATTTCCAGGTTTGAGCAATTATATACAGCATCACTCTGAACCACTTTATTTTTGAATCTTTGCAAAGAATTTCCATGAATCCCCTAAGAAAATATTTTAAGTAGTGGTATTATTAGGTTCAAAAAAATTCACATTATAATACATGTTATCAACACTCTCCTCAATTTACCCTCTCTTCAGCATTGTAGGAAACTGGTAGTTTTTAAATATTTCACCAACACTAGGTTTTATTATTCTTTATATTCATTGACAATATAAAAGAGAAAATATATTTTCTCATTGTTAATTTGTGACTACTAAGGGGTTGAACATGTCTTAATTTCATCTGCTTTTTTATTTCTTTGTAGAACTGCCTGTTCATCATTTTTCTATTTGATAATCTTTTTTCCAACTGATTTTTAAATTTTTTCATGTTTTAAGAATATCAGTCATATTTTGACATATATTACATACATTTTCACAGTTTGAATTAATACTTTGTCTTTTAACTGTATGCACAAAATTATTTTTTTTCTAATTTAATCATTATATTAAATCTGTTACAGTTTCTGTCTGTGAAGGTAAAGGAGAAGGGGTCAGATCTCATACAATTCATATAGGAGATGGATTTTTTTTGTGTTTTATTTATCTTTCACGTTCCGAATTAGTTAAGAGCAAGAAAGAAGATGAAAGATCAGACATCAGGACTTCAGATAGCTAAGTCTGGAAGGACCACCCTAGTTTAATTTCTTACACATAGTAAACAGTACAAAAATATATGATGACTAGCAGGTGGATGGATGAATAGATAGATGGATGAATAGATAGATGGATGAATGAATACTGGAAACTGATCCAGGAGCTGTGGGCAACAATCTAATCTCCAGCTATAGTTATAACAATGGAATTTAATAAACATGTCACTAGAATGTGAGAAAGACCACAGGATAATCTATGCAAACTTTTCATTAGTAACTTCCAGAAATATATATATCCATCATCATTCAAGAATAAGTAAACAGGTAGAAAACATTTGTTGTACCACAGGTGACTGAGATTTGAATCTGAACCATTGATATCATACCCATTAATCTATAAACATGCTTTAGGAATTCAATCTTCAAAATTTTCTTACATGACCTCTCTTTCATCTCCTTTAAATGAACAAAATTCTCAAAAGTGATGTCATTAGCAATAATTGCATTTTGTATCCACTCAGTCAAATATATGATCACTTCCTAAGTAAACTACTTATACTCAAATTCTGTCTCTGTGTCTGCTTCTGACTAACCAAACTAAATGTGTTCCCAAGATTTTCTCCATCTTAGTAAATGACATAGCCCTTCACCTACTGCTTAATCTATAAATATAGAAATAAACTTTGATTTCCTTCTTCCACTTCCTTTCCCCCTCTGTGTAGCACTATATGTTCTAACTCCAAATGCATATATATTAAATCCATCCACTTTGCTTTAACACAAATGTTAATACCCTAGCCCAGGTCACCATGCCCTATTGCCTGAATTAGTGCAAGAGCCTCCAAATACATTGTCCTACTTCTACTCTTACCCTTCTCCAAACTATTCTCCACAAAGTAGCCAGAATTATTTTTATAAAAATGTTGATTAGATTATAATGGCACGTCATAGCTTTAGATATTTAGTTTCCTATTTTACAGGAAGTAAAATCCAAACTTCTTCCTCTAGCCTTTAAGACCCCATATGATCTCTCCCTGCTTATGACTTTGCATTCAGACGCACTGATCGTTTTTCAGTTCTTGTCAAACACAAACATTTGTTTCCATCTGAAAACCTGCGCACATTCAGTTCCTTCTGCCTAGAATATTCTCCCTTCTCCTAGTCACAGTTTAAATGGTACTTGCTCAAAGGAGCTTTATCTTCCAGCCTGTCTAAGTGGCCCTCTTCCCCAACTTGTGAATTTTGATTGCAATATTCTAAGCATTTCCTTCATTAAGATTTGCTTCATTTATATATGTAAATATTTTTATAAAGTTCATTGACTGTCAACAACAGTTCCCCTGCCCTGGATTGTAGTCTCCAAGGACAAAGACTATATCTACTTCAGATAGTATTACATAACCAACCTAGCATAGAGTCTGGTACATAGCAAGCCTTTAATAAAATTTGTTAAATAGATGAGAGAATATACTAAAGAATGAAGTCTTAGGAAAAACATAACCTTATATAATTTCCTATAAATTCATTAAAAAATTTTTAGTTAGCTTGGTATCCTCAATAGAGACAATTAATAAAAACCTGAAATAAGAGTAGCTGAGATGAAAAGGTAACAAAATATAATACAAAATTCAGCTGTTAAATATTTTACTATTTTGCAAATTATTACGATAATACGTGCTTGTTGTAACAAGTCAGGAAATTCATTATAAAGTATCATGAAAGCAAAATTAATTACTCCTTCAAACTATACTCATTTCATTAACTCCCACCACCCCATAATAACCGATGTTCATAGCCACTTATTTAATTTCCTGATCTTTCTTTTACTTTATACATATTACAAACACATTTAGGAAATATGTGTATCTATTGTTTTTACCAAAATAGAGCTATACTATACATATTATTCTTCAACTTTCTTTTCAAATTTTGAAAATATATCATGAAATTCACCAGATTTAGATGATTGTATTTTTTCTACTTGCTAAAATCATATGTGTGTGATATATAACATATTATATATTTATATATATAAATATTTTAATAAGTGAAAGTATATCATTTCATGATAGAATTATTTTGGTAGCAGTATTTTCGACTTGCTTTACTCCTCCTCTTCCTCTAAAAATCTCTTGTGGCACCCACCCTACCCTCCCAAAACATGTAACCCACATTAAGAACTTATAGTACTTTTCTCCTCATTTAACATTTAACATCAACATAAATACACATATGCATACATTTATATTCAAGAGACACAACTGTGTTGTTTTTATTTTTTAATGGGATCATGTTACATATTCTCTAAATTTTACTTTGATCACTATTAGTACTGCCTGGAATATCAGGCAAATGTCCAATTCATTTTATTAATGGCTATAACTTTCCAAGAGTAAAAGATATCTTATTGACTCTATTCTCTCCTTAATGTTCATTGACTTTATTTTCATTTTTTTCTATACTTTGAATACTAAAATAAACACCTTGATAAACATATCTTATTTATTGCTGGGTTTATTTCTATGGGACATGTTTCCAGTATTAAAATTGCTAGGTGATATGGATATATTTTTTTATTTCGATGGATGTAGTCAGACTGCTTTTTCAAAATGTAGTGACAAATTACATTTTCATAGAAATATACATATATTTCCCCTTCCCTAGCAGCAATAGGTGGTATTTCCATTTAACTTTTGGCAATCTGATGGGTGTAACGAGATCTCCCAATGTTACTTCAGTTTACACTTTTATTACCACCAGTGAACTTGAGTAACTTTGTGCTTATTGGTCAGTTGGATTTGCTCTCCTGTGAATTGTTTATTTAGATCTTTTGCCCAACTTTCTATTGGGTTTCTGATGAATTTGTGGTTAATATGGGCCTTTAATACATAAATAAATTGAAAATATTTTAAATAATATTATCATTTATCTATTTGGCTAATTTATACATATGTTTCTATACAATTGCTTTAATTTTTACATAGTCAAACAGACTATTTTCTTTTATATTTCAGTATTTTTTTGTTTTGATTAAGAAGTTCTCACCTATTATTAGAAGATACATTTTTATCCTTTAAATACTGTTTTATTTTCATGTTAAATTTTTAATCCACTAGGGATATATTTGTTTATTTGATGAGAGAAATTTTCAACTTTATTTAATACTTGGCATTTATTCATTATTTTTTACAATAATTTGAACTACTATTTTGTTTATATATTACATTTTTCACATCTTCTGTGATCTCTTTCATATTGTTCTGTTCCACTGGCCTATCTGATTATTTATTAATTTATTATTTATTGATTTGAATGCATTGCATCATACCTTTTTAATATAAGTCCTCTTCTTCTTGTTGTGTTTTGCTATATCTGGCTATTTACTCTTTTATATTAATTAACTGATTAATTCATAATTTTGAGTTAGTTCAATTCTACTCCCTTAAAAATATTGGGGTTATTATTATAATTTAATTTAATCCATATGTTAGTTTTAGATAGTTACAGATTGCTACATTTTAAAATAGTAATTATTTGTTATGTTAGTGCTTTAGATAAAGTATAACATTTTGTCAGATCTTCATTATTAAAATATTAAAAGAAAAACTTAGTAAATTGGTTCCTTATTTTGACAACCTAAGGAACAAAGGTGTTGACATTGTAACCATGTTGAAAAAGAATCTATGAATGGGGAAGTAAAGAGAAATTAGGAAATACTGGTTTCCTTTTCCAGGGAAATATCAAATAATTATTGCTATATATTTTTCTTTCTAAAAGTGAAAAAGCTCTATATTAAATAGATATTTATGGCTGTGTTAACTGACCTTTAAGTAAATAGTGATCAAAATTGGGTATCTACAATTGATTTTTTAAGTCAAAGCAAGGACAGCAATCCCTAATTCTTTGAGATTTTTTCTTATATTTTGATGCAGTACTGTCAGTCCACAGTATTTGAAGGTTTTGCATTCATAGATTTAAAATATTTTGAAAATTTAAAAAAAATTACATCTGTACTGAACACATACAGACTTTTCTTTCCATTATTCCCCAAATAATACAGTATAAATATTTACATAGTATTTGCTTTGTATTAAATATTATAATCAATCCAAAGATGATGTAAAATATATGGGAGGATGTACACAGTTTATATGCAAGTATTAAGCCATTTTATACAAGGTACTTTAGTATTCACAAGTCTTGGAATCAATCCTGCACAGAGACTGAGGGGCAACTGTACTTAGATTTGTCTTTTTCATGTTTGCTTTTTCATTTGGATTATCTTTATAATGATAAAACTTGAATAAGATTCGTTATATCTACTTCCTCTTCTAACTGATGAATATGATTTATTTATCTTAGGAATCATATTTTCTTGCTTTTATTTTCTCTTTTCAGTGGAGAATTTTTTTACATAAAGGGAGCACTACATTAGTTGGTTTATCATATTCCCTAAGCTTGCCTCTGCCAGTACCAATTTAGGTATCATGTTCAGATCCTATTTTGAAGTTTGGAGCAATATTCAATACTCTACTCATTTTTATCATAAGTAAAAAGGGAAAATAAAATTAAAGTTATAACTCTTCTAAGTTTATTCATTTTAGTTGTTTCATTTCTTACAACTCTAGTAACAAATTGAAGTTTAGCTTTCCATTTTCCGTTTCCAGATTTTTTTTTTCTTTTTTCAGAATGCTTCATTCCCTATCAGCTTTCAATCTCTTCTTCCCTTTTTGTACTTTGAAATGTTTTTTTGCCCAGGTATCTGTTCTGGGCACAATTTTTATCTCATTCCAAGCTACTTCTTTAACAATCTCATACACTCTGTTATCTCTGATTTCTTGAGTCTTCAGTCAACTTGTCAGGTTTCAATCTCTGGAATGAAGTTCAGATTTTAATACCAGATTCGCTAGTTCACAACTCCCTGAATGGATCAATCACCTAATTTATAATGTGAATAAAACCATCATATACCTCACAAATATATCCCTGTTCTTATGTTCTAAAATGACACCACCATTCTCCTGGTTGTTCAAGCTAGAAACCTGAGTGTCATCCACACTATTTATTTTTCTTCTACTCCAATATCCAAGAAATTAGATGTCTTGCTCAATTTGCCTTCTATTCTTTTATTCTCAAATTTGTCCAGCTTTTCTGCCATCACAGTGACTACCCTGGTGAAAATAAATATAATCTCTGATGTCAGTGATTACACTGACATTCAAATTGATCTGGCTTCCCTCTAATCTATTGCCTATACTCTAATTATGTCATCCCCACCTTAAAACCTGTACATGATTCTACATTGCAGTTAAAATATAGTAACCCCATTATCAGGCTCAAGATTTTTTTCATGATGCCCTCTTAGCTCTTGAATATCTTCTCCTTGCTGTACCTAGCCTTGCACGTCTTGACAAGCCAGACTGAACTACTTTAAAATTTCCAAACATGCCATGTTTTTTCTCACCTTTAAGCTTGTTTACATGCTTATTTATTCTTAGAATGGCTTTCTTTAGTCCCAATTTGCAATAAATGCTCTACATTCTTTAATTTTCTTTGTTAAGACATTAATTTTTCTTTTTTTTAATATAACATGTATGTTTTTTTTTTAATTTCAGGATATTATGAAGATACAAACGTTTTGGTTACATTTTATGTCTTTGCCTCACCCAAGCGAGGTTTAGAGGCATGCCCTTCCCCTCTACAATGCTCACTGTGCCCATTAGTTGTGAGTTTACCCTCCACCAACCCCCTAATCCCTGGAGAATATTACTACTGTGTGAGCACCACAGTGTTGATCAGTTAGTGCCAATCTGACGGCGAGTACATGTGGAGGCTATTCCTCCGATCTTGTGATACCTCATTTCGAACGATGGGCTCTCTATCCAGGAAAATATAAGAGGTGCTAGATCACTGTCATTTCTTATAATTGAGTAATATTCCATTGTATACATATACCAAATTTGAATAATCCACTCATGAATTGATGGGCACTTGGGTTGTTTCCACATCCTTGCAATAGTGAATTGTGCTGCCATAAACATTCGGGTGCAGATGTCTTTATTATAGAATATCTTTTGCTCTTTTGGGTAGATGCCTAATAATGCTATTGCTGGATCAAATGGTATTTCTATTTTTAGCTCTTTGAGGTATCTCCAGATTCTTTTCCACAGAGGTTGCACTAATTTGCAGTCCCACCAGCAGCATAAGAGTGTTCCTATCTCTCCACATCCTCACCAGCATTTGTTGTTTTGGGATTTTTTTGATAGAGGCCAATCTCGCTGGGGTTAGGTGATATCTCATTGTGGTTTTGATTTCCATTTCTCTAATGATTAGAGATGTTGAGCATTTTTTTATGTTTGCTAGCCATTATTCTGTCTTCTTTTGAAAAGTTTCTGTTCATTTCCTTTGCCCATTTATTGATGGGGTTGTTTGACTTTTTCTTGTTGATTTTTTAAAGTTCTAGATAGATTCTTGTTATCAGCCCTTTATCAAATGTGTAGAGAGCAAATATTTTCTCCCATTCTGTAGGCTGTCTAGTAGCACAGGCTGACAGGCTATGTGGAATTTTTCCAAACCTACCATAAATCCTCCTCTTCAATTCAGCCTGCCTGGGTTCTATCAGAAGTCTACCATTTAGTAGCCATGGCAAATTAGCCTCTCTGTCCTCTGATTTCTCATTTGTAACATATGGGAAGGTATCTTTTAGGGTTGTTTCATAGATTAATTTTTATATAATGCATATAAATAACTTAGTACAGAACTAAGAATTCAGTAAATGTTAGTCATTTTATTATTTTCATAAATGTAATTACTTCTTTTGTACTTGATCTTAGAAGAGATTCTATCTGATTTTTAATTTATGATTATATGCCTTCCATGTAAGACTAGGAGTTAAAAAACGGTTGTGTATATGAATGGAAGAAGAAATTTGGAATGACTGAGGATAAAAGCCAGAAAAGTCTCTTCATTTTGCTGCTTTTACTTTTTACCATGAAAGCTCCTAGATTCTAAAATTGGTACAAATTGAAGATGGATCTTGATCCAGGTTTGGGATTAGAAATATTTTTCATACATCTCTGCTTCTGACCTTTCATAGTTGGCATTTTATTTATTTATTTATAGGCAGAGTCTCTCTCTGTCCCTCAGGCTGGAGTGCAGTGGATCAAGTGATCCTCCTGCTTTGACCTCCCAAAGTTCTAGGATTACAGGTGTAAGTCACCACACCTCCCAGGTATTACCTTTAAATTCTACACTCTAGTTTTATGTCTTAGTGAATTATAAATATTCTGAAAATCACCTCCCTTTTAGAGTATTGTGAAGCATTTAACTCGTAAATACCTTAGTTTCTTCCTTAGCAGCAAGCAACTTGCCCAATCACAGATATTGAGGTACATTCAGCAAAATGCACTAGGGTAGAGATTCTTCATCCATGGTCATAGGTCCCCTAGAAGTTCCTAGAATCTCCTGAAATTTTGTCTTCTTATTGGGTATGCATATCTGCACAGAAAAGAGCTATTGCTTTCACAGCATATTCAAAGGCTTTTATTTATTTTTTTTTAATTTCAGAATATTATGGGGGTACATTTTGGTTACAAGTAATGCCTTTGCCTCACCCAAGCCAGGGCTACAGGCATGCCCTTCCCCCATACAGTGCACTCCATCTTCATTAGTTGTGAGTTTTTCCACCACCAACCCCCCACCTGAGCGACACTCAATGAATATTACTACCACATGAACACCTTAGTGTTGATCAGTTAGTACCAATTTGATGGTGAGTACATGTGGTGCTTATTTTTCCATTCTTGTGATAACCTCATTTCGAAGGATGGGCTCAAGCTCTATCCAGGATAATATAAGAGATGCTAGATCACCATTGTTTTTTTGTAGTTGACTAGTATTCCATAATATACATATACCACATTGTATTAATTCACTCATGTATGGATGGGCACTTGGGTTGAAAACACACAAAGGCTTTTCGAATTAAGAACCAGTATATTAGAGGCATTAGTGACTTAGAGTTCAGGGAATGACTATTCCCTCTGCTAGCCATTTCCTCAATAGGTATAGAGATTTGTTGTTGTTTTGTTTTTAAATTCTTAATGGTTGAAATATTTGTGTTTGCAATCCTGGTAAACACAATTCCCAAAATTCTAGACGTAAAAATGAAGGACAATTTGGTGAATTTTAAAACCAAAGGATGCAATAATGGGAGAGTTTATACTTCAAGAACTGAGGATGATTTGACTGGAGAGAAAAGTGAGAATAGTGATAAAATGATAAGTAAGATAAAGGAAAAGAAAACACCAATTTTAAAAATAACAACTGGAAATAAATACAACTGGAAATGAAAAATAAAACACTTAAAATTAAATGTTCAATAGATGAGCTAAAGAGCAAATTAGTCTCAGATGAAAAGGTACCAATGAACTGGAATACATATCTGAGATCACTCTAAAGCCACAGAGAGTGGAATCAGGATATAATAAATAGAAACATATAGATGGTAGAATAAAAATGTTCAACTTAAGAAGGATAAAGTAGAAGAAATGAGGGAGAGAAAGTGAATGAGAATTTTCCGGAATTAATGAAAGACTTTTCTATTCAAAATGAAGAAACACATGCAATGTGAAGAATGTTGAATAAGGAGAAATCCGCAGCTATACACACTGTAGTGAAAATGTACAACACACACACATACACACAGAAAATCTGAGAGAAGGCAACTAAATGTATTAGGCAGTTCCTGCTTTTGTATCAGATGTGTGTGTATGTGTGTGTGAGAGAGAGAGAGACAGAGAGAAAGAAAGAGAGTGTGTTTGCGTGTTCACGTGTTGTGTTTTTGTGTATATCTATGCTTGTGTCTGTGCCCATCCCCTCACTGGCCATAAGCTGGAGATTGAAAGCTTAACACAGCTTGAAAAAGCACAATTTTAGAACAAACCATGGACAGTACCCATAATTTACCACACTATGTTTCACACAGAACTTTTCATTTAAAAATCTCAGACATTATGTATTTGCTTTTAGGTATTTTCAAAAGCATATTTAGTTTTCAGCAATTTGTATTATCTCAGGACCTCAGTGGAATATATTGACTCAGATGACTTAGACATATTACTTTTAAAAAAGAGTCTTGTTTTTCTATTTCCCTAGATCTGACCTGACAAAATATATAGGTGTTTTATTTTATTTTCTTTCACTTTACAAATGGTTAAACTCATGCTTAGTTACGAATAGCTTCTTCTGATGTTCTTGCTCTGACTGGTTCCCAGTGCAGCTGAAGAGAATTAATTTTCTTTGCAATTGGACAGATTTTTGTCAGAGGCAAATGAACAGTTAACATAAAATACTGCTCACTTGCTCAGTTCTCAAAGCTTTGTAAAACTCAAATAAATTATTTGGTATGTTTTGCTTATGAGTTATTTAAGTTAGTGAGCACACTAATTTAATCTCCTAAAACTCATCAAATTATTTTGTCATTATAAAGGGGGTTTTATAGTCTATTAAACAATAATTCTTCAATAGCAAATGAATATATAACCTACTTCTCATCATATATGTTAAAACCTTCACTAATTTTCAAACTATTCTTGGAAATAAAATTAAGATTCTATGAGTACTTTAAGCCCCCCAAAATATAGACGTTAAAACATAAAGGTGAGTCCAAAATGGCAGGGTGAGGATCTCCATGTACTCTCTCCCCAAGGAAACAACCGTATCTGGTAAGAAAAAAATATTATGTATATACCAGTCGTCCCTTGGTATCCACAGGGGATTGATTCCAGGACCTCCCTCAAATACTAAAATCCGTGGATGTTCAAGTTCCCTATAGAAAATACTTCTGGGATTCAAGACCAGCCTAGGCAACATAACAAGATTCTGTCTCTAAAAAAAAAGCCAGGCATGGTGATGTGTGCTTGTAGTCCCAGCTACTGGTGAGGCAGGAAAATTGCTTGAGCCCAGGAGTTGGGGCTGCAGTGAGCTATGATAACACCACTGCACTCCAGTCTAGGTGACAGAGTGAGATCCTGTGTCTAAAAAAGTAAGTAAATAAATAAAAATGGTGTTGTCTTTGTGATAACCTATGCACATCCTCTCGTATACTTTTAATCATCTCTAGATTACATATAATACCAAGTAACAGTGTAAATGCTATGTAAATAGTTGTTATGCTGTATAGTTCAGGAAATATGTAAGTCTGTACATATTTAGTAGAGATGCAATTTTACTGTTTCAGATATTTTTGATCTACAGTTGGTTGAATCCATGGATTAGGAACCCACAGATACAGAGGGTGGACTGTGTGTGTGTGTGTGTGTGTGTGTGTGTGTGTGTGTGTGTGTGTAGTGAGAATCTGTGGCATCAAGCTCAGCATGATGGAAGCTCTACTCAGAGAGGATGTGGCCAAGAAGATGGGGTTCCCTCTCTCTTCAGCTCTCAAAGGATACAGTATCTACCTAGAAGGGGGAGGCCACTAGAATTTCTTGTTCTCTACTTCCCTCACAAGCTTCATATTGCAGAAGATTTATTCCATACAACAGGAATGAAGATGTCTAATCTAGGGTTCTTTTCCTCTGCCCAAACCCTCTTCATAGAGGAAAAACTTTAACCCAAGTGTGATACTCCAAGAATATGGGGTCCTCAATAGACTTCATGCCAGTGCTCTTATGGGGCAGAGTTTCCAGCCTGGGAGACACAGCACAGAAAACCAAAGGCCCCTCCCAGCATCCTTCCTAAGGCAGAGATGTCACATGAGAGAAGTGAGCCATTGTCTTTGCCCCCAGCTCCTGAGCAGTGGCACAGAGGTTTTGCCCAAGGACAGGGGCATAAAAACATAAAACAGAGTGCAATCCCATACAAACAAAGAGCTCTGAAGCTCTCTTCAAGGAAATTAACTTTACTTCAGACAGTGTGTGAGGAAGGTTAAACCTAAGGGTACTCTTGATAACAATGACATATTGGTGATAAGGAATTATGTCATTTGTAGCTCTGTGATACCAACAAGCTAAACTGTAGACCAACCACAAATTTGCCAGAGAATCAGGGAAGGAAACAAGAAAGAAGATTCCTCCTGGGTTTGGAAAAAACCTCAAATACTAGTGTCATGCAAAGGAGCCCAAATTTAATTGGGTCAGATATAGAAGGATTTATACTCATAGCCTTGTGGAAAACAATAGAGAAAGTGGCCAAAAGGCAGTGGCAGCTAACAGCTGGATGTGGTAATCACCTAGGCAGAGAGTTTAACAGGGGAATCAGGGAAGAGAAAAAGAGAGCCGTCCTAGAACCACTGCCATGCCAGAGTGACTGTGAGGAGCAACAGCAGAGGCTGCACACTGCAAAGGAAATAGACTTCAATAAAATATTCCAGCCAAGTCACCACACAAACAAACAAGCAAACAAGTCCCAGAGAGGAGGTGGTGCAAGGAAAATCAGTATCTAGAGTTACTATATTACCTAAAATGTTTAGTTTTTAGCAAAAAAATTAAGACCCATGCAAAGAAACAGAAAGGTGCATCTCATACACAGAAAAGAAAAGCAAGCAATAAAAACTGCTTTTTTTGAAGGTATATATCTAAGTCCGTATTTGGATTGCAAGTACCAGAGTAAAAGCAAACACATACACACCGGAAACACACACACACATGAATCACCAGTCATTTATGGTCACATAACTTGACAATAATTTTGATAATCAGAATACTTGAGTTAAATTACCTTATTTTCTTCCTGTTCATAAAGAAACATAGAAATGCAAAGCACTCAAAATGGTGACTAAACAAGCATGGGTGTAAATTGTGGGTAAAATATGAATACTGATCTTTTTGTAGTAGTTTGGATCTCATCAAGATGAGGCTTATTTTAGGAGCACAATAAATACATACTGCATAAGACTTTGGTACCAATGACATTGGGTTCTGAATTCAGAAAAGATTTTGCAAATAGAAATAATAAATTTTTCACAGAAAAATGCCAGAGAAGCAGATAGGGATAGCAGTGTTAAAACTTTTTACTTAATGGTCCTTCCTATTAGCCTAAATAGTGAGAAGACCCAGATGTCAGATATACTTGATAGACTCTGAGTAGCTATTGTAAATATGTTCAAGAAACTAAAACTATATTGAAAGAAAAAAGGAAGGTATGATGACAATGTCTCAAAATAGAGAATATTAATAAAAAGATAGAAATTATTAAAGACATAACCAATAGGAAACTCTAGAAAAGAAAAAGTGACATGAAAAAAATTTCCCTCTTTTTCTCTCCCACTGCTATATTGCACAAAGGGAATTAAAATATGATTAAATTCACCTTTGAATATACAACTGTTCAATAATTAGCAATAGTTGTTTAATGATCTCTAAATTTCTTTCTCAATGTGTTCAATTATTTATTCGACCCAAACTATAGTCTGGAAAGTTAACCCAAGCACTACATATATATTTTAATATTGCATACCTGCATATTTATGGTAATTAAAATATCATGTTCGTTTTTCCTTAACTAGAAAGAGCAAAAGTCAAATAAGTCAGGTGTGTAAGTAGGGTATATTGAACGTGGCTAATAGGGTATAGAGCCTGCATTCATTCTTCTACAAAATGGCTTTTTCAGTACATCAGTGTTCTGCTATCTTCTACATTTCCTACTGAGAGAATTGTTTCTATTCCCCTTCTCACACTGAAAATTGAAAAATTGAAAACCTGAGGTTAATAAGTTGTATTTTAGCTGATCAGTGTTAATGTTAGTGATCAGAAATTTTTGCCATACACATTATATTTTGAGTGCTTTGTTTTAGTAACAAACAATATGCATTTACATTTTAGAAACCAAATTAATAAATTTGTCGTTGGCTTTGCTGTTCACATTAACTAGATTAAACAATATTTCTAGATAAAAGTTAATTTTATTATTAGATGTTTCCAAATTTCCAGAAATTTTTGAAAACTTTTAAATTATTATTTTTAATTATACACATTATGGGGTACAGTGTGATATTTCTATGTATGTATACAATATGTAATAATCAAATCAGAGTAATTAGCATATCCATCACCTCAGACATTCATCATTTCTTTGTCTGGGGAGCATTCAGAATCCTCTCATCTATTTTTAAGCATACAATAAATTATTAACTATAGTCACCCTACAGTACTATAGCTACAACTTATTCCTTCTACCTAGCTATAATTCTGTATTCATTAACAAACCTCTTTTTATCCCCCTGCCCTCTACGCTTCCCAGCCTTTAGTAGCCATTATTCTATTCTCTACTTCTGTGAGATCAACCTTTTTAGCTTCTGTTTGTGAGTGAGAACATTCAGTGTTTATCTTTCTGTGCCTGATTTGTTTCACTTAACATAATGTCCCCCAAGATCATCCATGTTGGTGTGAATGACAAGGTTTCATTCTTTTTTATGGCTGAATAGTATTTCATTGTATGTATATATAACATATTTTCTTTATCCAGTCATCTTTTGATGGGCACTCAGGTTGGTTCCATATATTACCTATTGTGAATAGTGCCACAATAAACATGGGAGTGCAGATATCGCTTCTACATACAGATTTTCTTTCCTTTGGCTATATACTCAGTAGTTGGATTTCTGGATCATATGGTAGTTCTATTTTTATTTTTTTGAGGAAACTCCATACTGTTTTCTATAATGGCTGCACTAATTCATATTTCAACCAGCAGTGCACAAGGGTTCCCATTTCTACACATCCTTACTATCATTTCTTATTTTTTGCCTTTTGATAATAGCCACAGAATTTCTATTTAATGTAAATATGTAGAATCTGACACACTAACATTTATTATTTATTATCTCATTTATGTAGCAGACTTTGTCAGAGTAGCTTAAAGTGTTTAAGAAAATCATTAAACTTTCAAATATATATTTAACACCTCAGAATGTAATGGGCAGAAAATTGTGCCTGTTTCTTCTATGAACAGATCTGGTGTGAAAAAATATGCAGTGATGAATGTGATTATGCTCACAGAATTCTTCTGCAAATTAAAAAACAGAATTCACAGATTCTTACCTTTTGGTCTCTGTAAGGTGAAGTGGAGACAATGAAACTTTATCTTAATTATATTTTACATCCACTTGTTCCTTCACATTTTAAAGAACTTTTTCATGTGATTATTCTAGTCATTTTGGGGTGACTGGCATCTCTGTTCTTTTTAAATCTAGTAAACGATATATACTTAGAGATGTATCATGCTACATTTAAATTTATTTAGAGCATTGACCCATTTTGTACTGGTTCTTTTATTCATGCCTAAAAAATAATGAAATTATTATTATTATTATTTTAGGAGTTAAGCACATTGACTCTGAAGCCAGATTGCTTGGTTTCAAATTGTGACTCTTCCTTATTCTCCATGCCTCAGTCTCTTCATCTTTAAAATGGAGATAATAGTAGTACTTATCACATAGATTGTTATGAGATTAAACATATTAAATGTGTTAATATTTAAAGTGTTTTAATTACTAGTGCATTGTTTGCTATTTCTGAAAATACATATTCATGATAATTGTCAAGTATAAAGTTTAATATCAGAGTAATTTAAATGATATATATTAATATGACAGTATACTGACCTCCATAAAGAATGACACAGGCATATACATATGTGTGAATGCATATATATATGATACTGACAATGAATCTTGTGGTTGGAAGACATCTTCTTTTTTGATATAAATATTCTGTAATAATTTCTTGTCCCATCATGGAGGCAGGCTATGCTTGCAAAATCTCTCATTTTTTGAAAACTCCCTTCAAAACAATTTTGAAACATTTGGGCTCGTATTTATTATGTCAGGTTGTAAAATATGTAAAATATGGAGTTAAATTATTTATAGAGTAGTAAAAAACAGTATTTTGGGTTGATATATGTACTATCACAACAAATACAAATGTAAAGATAATGAAACCTGGCTGTTCACTAATAGAGATTCCAAAGACTCACAGGGAAATATCTTCCTAGCTTTTCCCCATGAACACACTCACACAAATAGGGAATGAGCATGATCCGAACACCATTTGGAAAGGAGGCTGAGCCAGGATTGGAGTAGTCACCAGACACACTGTACTTGAATATATATTGTTGCATTTTATATTATTTTTGTATATACATTAAAGAATAAAACACAGGTTAGCCACCATTTTATTGAGTACCTACTATGTACTAGTATAATGCTAACTGATTACTATACATTATCATAAAACACAGGTTAGCCACCATTTTATTGAGTACCTACTATGTACTAGTATAATGCTAAGTGATTACTATACATTATCTTTTATTTTTATTTTTTTACTTGTAATTTGATCTTTATTTCCTTTCTTCTACATATTTTGGGTTTAATTTTCTCTTTTTTTTCTTTTTTATTATTTCAGAATATAACAAGGGTACAAATTTATGTTTTGGCTATATGAATTTCTTTTGCACAGCTTGAGTCAAAGAATCACCCCAATGGTGTACATTGTACATGTTAGGTGTGATTTCACCCATTCCCTTCTCCCTGCCTTCCCACTTGATTACTGTTGAGTTTTAATTCCATATGTGCTCATGAGTGCTGATTGGTTAATTCCAATTTAATAGTGAGTATATATGGGGTTTGTTTTTCCATTCTTGTGATGCTTTACTTAGGAGAATGGTCTCTAGTTCCATCCAGGTTGTTACAAAAGGTATTAATTCATCATTTTTTCTTATGGCTGAGTAGTACTCTATGGTATACATATAACCACATTTTATTAATGGACTCATGAATTGATAGGCACTTGGGTTGATTCCATACCTTTGTGATTGTGAATTGTGCTGCAATAAACGTTTGAGTGCAAGAGTCTTTTTGGTAAAATGGCTTTTTTTTCCCCCACTGGGTAAATACCAAGTAATGGGATTGCTGGATCAAATAAGTCTACTTTTAGTTCTTTCAACACTCATGTGTACATATGGTATTAAAACTCAATGGAAATTAAGTATGCGGGAGGGGGGAGGAGGGGATGTGTAAAATCACAACTATCAAGTACAATGCACACTATCTGATGATGGACACACTTGTAACTTTGACTCAAACTCTACAAAAACAATTCATGTAGCCAAAACATTTGTACCTCAGTAATATTCTGAAATTAAAAAAAAACATGTATTCAGTATCTGAAAGCTGATCCCAAACCCGCGTGAAAGCAAAGAAAATGAAAGTGATATTGCTCTCTGAAAGCACCTAAGCAACAGCAAATACCTTGGGTGCACTTGTTCTCAAATCTAATGTAGGATTTTAATTTTATCTCTGCTCCCTTTGCAACTCATACAGTCACCCTGCATTCTGAAATCCTTAGAGTTCTTTCTTGTACAAAATCACTAAAAACTTGTATCTTTAGAGTGCATAATAAAGTGTTTTCTGATTGTAGATTTGTGGTGTGTTCTCAATATGTCATTCCTCTAATTAAATGCCTTAAAATAGCAACTGCAATGCTCTACATCTAATTTATTAAAATGACAATTAGAGGATGAATGCTCAGATAAAAATCTCTTCTCCATATGGAGAATAATTATTCATGCAGGAAAATTATCAGAAATAATTTCGAGCTTCTCTAATAACATACTAGGTAATTTGTTATATTCAATGTAGTTGAAAATATTTACCACTTACTGGTTCCAACAAAAGTCAATACAGCCTACAGGTAAAATTAATGAGGGAGTATGAATATTATATTAAAAGTCATATTAGAGCTTACTTTAGATTTGAAATGAACTTTGTGATAATCTAGTCTAAATTTCTCATTTTATTTATGAGTAAACCAAATCCCAGAGAAGTTATATAAATAAGTGAAAGGCTGTATCAATAATCTATCACAATGGTAAGATGAGAAGGCAGTTCACCTACCTCCATGCCCAGAGTTGCTTCCAGAACTTCATCCAGGAGTTATTATGCAGGCAAAATTAAGAGATGTTTTTTGGTGAGTTAACAAATGAAGTGCTGGTCATAAAGAAAGGAATTATCATTTAATTTTTCTCTACTCCTTGAGTAAATTCTTTATCTCAGAAAAACCACATTGTTTAACGTAACATACAAACTTAACATAATTTGACTAGACCATTTTTTAAGGTTGTCTAAAATTTTGTAAATTATAAAATTGCTGTTTACCCTTACACTCCACCCCAATAATTGGAAACAATTTAAATGTCCAATTGCTGGGATTGAGTTGTGATTTATCTATGTATTGCAGCCACTAAAACTGCTGGGATCTAGATGCCCAATGGCTTAGGCATTTTCATTCATACTTACATACACAACAATAGTGCATATATATGTGCATTAAAATAAATGTGCACAAACATTCGTAACAGCTTTATTCATAGTGATCATTAAATTCAAATAATCCTAATCTCCCATAATTTTAATATGGATAAATAAATTCTGGCTTATTCATATAATGGAATAGTACATAGCAATGTAAATGAACAAACTTCAGCTATATACAACATTAATGTATCTCACAAACTTAGTGTATAGTCAAAGGAACTTGACAGCAAAAGATAAATATTGTACATTTATATATAATGGTCCAAGAGGGTCAATTTCCCACTCTCCTACAGGGAGTATTATTATGTTATATTCTAAAGTATTATATACTAAAGGCAATAAAGTATGTATAGGGATTTATTAGATAGACTTTTTTACTGACAAAAAAGAACGGTCAGGATTAAAAGGTAGGGGACCCAGAATTAAAAGGTAAATGGTTATAGAAAGATAAGAAAATGATGCAAAGAGAGCAATTAAAGATAATTAATGTATAAGTTTCCTACCTCAATATGTTCTGTAGATTTGCCTTGGCTATCCAGATTCTATCACGATTGTAGATAAGGTTCTTATTAACTTATTAGGAAAATAATTCTACAGACTACAAAAATGTCCTGCATTTAATTAAAGTGAAAATGAGGAACTGAAGTGATTGTTGTCAATGAAACCTCAAAGACTCCTACATATTCAGGGAGAACAGTTGGGCATTTGTGATCCACTCTATTCATCCCCATTCAAGAGAGGCCAATACTATGTTCCAATTCATCCAGAACAGAATGATGCTACATGTATTCATTCAACCAATATTTTTAAACACCTGCTAATGAACATTCTTCAAGGCCCCAGGTTACAGTAGTGAATTAGACACAATCTCAAAGCTCATTTATCACTGTGGAGTAGAAGAAAGGGTGGGGAGGTGACAGATCAACAAGCAAAAAATGAATAAGATAATTTCAAATAGCAGTAAGTGTGAAAAAGAACACCTAGGGGATTAAATAAATGTGAATGACCAGTGTGGGAGGGAAAGAAATAATTTAGGTGGAGGCATCTTTGAGGACTTTTTTTAGGATGTGCACAATAAAAAGGAAAAGGACATTTGGAATCCTGAAGAGGGAGCATGCCCAGAAGAGGGAACGGCAATCAACAAAATGCCTGAGGAAGAAATGATCTTATTGTGACCCAGAAACAGAAGGTGTCTCAGACTGTTTTGTGCTGCTATAACAGAATACCATGGACTCGATAATGGATAAAGAGCAGAAATTTATTTCTCACAATTCTGGAGGCTGGGGAGCCTAAGGTCAAGGTGCAGGCAGATTTGGTGTGTAGAGAGGATCTTCTCTTCTTCCAAGATTGCATCTTGGACACTGTGTTCCCCAGAGGGGAGGAAAACTGGATCCTCACATGACAGAAGGCCAAAGGGCCAAGAGAGGTAACAGGGGGTGAAACTCACCCTTTTATAATGACATTAATCCAACCCATGAGGGCAGAGCCCCTCAGAGGTCCCATGTCTTAACACCATTCCAATGGCAATTGAATGCCAACGTGAGTTTTGGAGAGAACAAACATTCCAACCATAGCTGAAGGCTAAACTGGACAGAAGTAGAGTAACAGAGAGGTAGAGGTATATAGTGTTCTAATTATGTATTCTTATAGTCCACAGAAAGGAATAAATGCCAGATTATAGCCAGATTAGGTAAAATCATGTCTTAAATCACCACTCCTTTTAGTTTCCATGGAAAATTACAAGAAATACCACAGGAAGTTTCAAACTTCGTTTTAGGGTCAGAATCTCATCTACTCACTCCCTGGGAGTTTGGATTAGTCTAGATAGTTTAGACAGGCTATGTGTTCAGTGCTGTAAGATCCATTATTACAAGGAATACCCAGAGAGGAGAGGAACAATCCTCTCACCCAGATTGATGGTCAGAGAAAGACTGGCATCAGAGTGTTGAGTGATCATCAATATTTCATTGTGAACTGAAGCTATTAATGGAACAGGTCAGGTAAAAGGTATAATAAGAAGGGTTTGGGGCAATTACTATATCTTTAGCTACCTTTATTGTTTTGAGCACATGATTTGTTCATGTATAGAAATGAGTTAAAGGGAGAGAAACTGAGAAGACTATTACAAAGTGTAATGGTTAAGTATGCATCAACTTGGCTAGGTCAAATAGTAGTCTAGATGTTGCTTTTGAAGATACTTTGTAGATGTGATTAGCATTTACAATCGGTAGACTTTAAGTAAAGGACATTATCCTTAATCCCTAACAATGTAGGGGGACCTCATCCAATCAGTTGAAAGCCTTAAAAGCAAAAACTGAGGTTTTCTGGAGAAGAAAAAATTCTGCCTAAGACTAACATAGAAATCCTGCCTGAATTTCCAGCCTGCCCACCCACTCTGCATACATCAGAATTGCCAGCCCCCACATTAGCATGAACCGAGTCCTCAAATAAATCTTTTACTTTCTCTCTCTCTCTCTTTCCATGTATATATCCTAGTGGTTCTATTTCTCAGGAGAATTCAGACTGAAACATCAAGTAAATTCTACAATGCAAATTCCTTTCTGATTTTCTTAATTGTGTGAAGGAGAAAGAAACCTCCAAACAACTTTTACTTTTCCCTGCTAAGGTCTGGAGCAGGGTCAACCTCAGTCACTCACTCCATGCTTCTCTTCTTCTAAATTTCCTGATGGGACCCGATTAACCACTGAAAGGTGAAGGCTCACACCTCTCTGGCCAGAACTAGCCACCTGACCCTGCCCAATACCACGGGGCCAGTTTTTGTTTTTTGGTCTTTTTTTTTCCCTTAGGGGATAAAATGACATATCTGAATCTATGATATAACACTCTTCTCTACTATTAAAATATAAATAATTGGCATTGGGAAATCCTTCCCAGGTAAGTGAAGTAGAAAGTTAAACATTTATCTAGCGGATCTACTTTGGAGCCTTAACAATCCAGCTAAGATATGGGAAATGATAAAGAAAATATTAATAAAATATATTTTTAATCTGCCCCTATTGACTTTAGTTTTGATTGAAAACAATATTTCCTAAGTCTTTTCACTGTACCCTATATATTCTTCAAAGGCCAGGTCCTGCATATACAAAGCAAAATGGAACAGGGAGTCTTAATTATTTAAAGTGGCTGTCTGCAGTAATTCAAATCACTTTTTTATTCTAATTTTGCTGAGCGTTTCTGGCCATGAGTTGATGAGAAGCAAAATGTAATCATGTCCAAATTAAATCAAGCACAGAATTTAAAGAGTAACTTTACTAGTTTATTAGTAGAAATAGATCTAAAATAATTTTTTTCTTAACATATATGAATTTGATGCAATATGCTTAGTGGTTAGAAGTCCAACTTCCTGGATTCAAATTGTGGTTTCACACTAGCTGTGTGACCTTAGGCATTTTATGCAACCACACAACCACATCCTGCCTCAATTTCTCCATCAATAAAATGGGGATAATATTAACACTTACCTCATAGGGTGGTTGTGAAGATGAAGCACATAGAATTTTATATGGAGCATAGTAAGTACTTGAAAAATTGCTTTTGTTATTTGATACTGTCTGATACTTATGAATTTTTTATCAAATAATTGCTACATCAGTTTTTGTATACAACATTAAGTTAGCTGTTTGATAGGAAACCGTCTGAATCTAAGTTTGAGTCCTAGATCTGCAAATTATAGGTTAGGCAATGCTGGCAAGATACCATCTATGGGGTCCTGACCGAGGACATGGACCCGAAACCTGTCATATCTATATCATTACAAAAATCAAGTGTGATTCTATTTACTGAATGACTGAATATAAGTTATAAAATCTTATACAGCTCTGAGTGCTTCCTATCTATTCACTTAAGCAATTTATCTTCAAAATAGTTAAGACCGCAATGATTCTGCAGCTGATGTTCCACAATCATGCGCCAGAAAAACACATTAAAACAAATAAATATCAAAATACCCATAATTATTTTTAAGTACATGAGGGCTCATTTTCCTTACTTGTCAGTGACCAATTTAGTCGTAAAGCATAATTGTTTAAGTGTAGCTGGATTTCTTCATAGGTCTCCACCATCCTCTGACTTCCACATTTTTTTTCTTCCATTGTTGATGCATACAGCCTCCAGGAGTAAATTGTCTAATGTTCCCTCTCTGCTTCTGTGGCTTCATCAATCGCTTCTTTCCTGCACCTGCCTAATTTTTCTGTCATTCATTCCCTTTTTTGATTTGCTCCACATCAGAGTAAATGTAGTGATACTATACACAGAGCATAGTGATTATTGGTCTTCCAATTTAGCCCCCAAACACCAACAGCAGTGGATCGACTTCGAGAAAATTTAGGTGTAAGAAAATCTAACGGTCGCACTAAAAACTGCAGCAGGCTGTGTTTGGTGGAGACTTGTCTTCAGCTTCTTTCACAGACTTTGAAACTAAAATCATATCATGATTTGACTGCTTTGGACTCCACATAGTCTTCTGAAAAGAAGAAATTAATAATGTATTAATAAATACTTTAAAGTTATAGGGACTTTATATTAAAATACAATGGCAAAAAACTATGCAGGCAAACTACAACACTTTGTTATTCTCATCTACTTCAATTTTGTCAAATTCACATCAGAATTTGACAGTTAAAAGGCAATAGTTTGAAATATACAGATAATTACCTGTAGAATTTCCTTTTGTTTCTTTACTTTTATCTAGTTAATTTCTTAGAGTATTTCTGCTAGTATCACATGCCCCATTTGTCCAAAGTCTTTTGTAGCCCTGATAGAATCTCCAGTATTTAAAAACTAAACATTGTCCTCTAGGAGGCCAAGGTGGGCGGATGGTTTGAGCTCAGGAGTTCGAGACCAGCCTGAGCAAGAGCGAGACCCCGTCTCTACTAAAAATAGAAAGAAATTATATGGACATCTAAATATATATATAGAAAAAATTAGTTGGGCATAGTGGTGCATGCCTGTAATCCCAGCTACTCGGGAGGCTGAGGCAGGAGGATGGCTTGAGCACAGGAGTTTGAGGTTGCTGTGAGCTAGGCTGATACCATGGCACTCTGGCCCGGGCAACAGAGTAAGACTCTGTCTCATAAAAAAAAAAAAAATTAAACATTGTGGGATCTTTAAAAATAAAATAACAGACTTGATTTAAAACTGTATGAGGTAATTGGACAATACCCAAGACTCTAACATTCACTGAACACTATTTAAGTTTCCTGTGGCTTCTGTAACAAATTACAACAAACTTGGAGGCTTGAAACAACAGAAATGTATTCTCTCACAGTTCTGGACACCAGAAGTCTGAAATAAGTTTTACTAGGCTGAAATCAATTCATGTTTGCCACAAATACATGTCTTTCTATTCTTCTGGTTAAGTAGCCTCTTCTTCCCACACTTTCTCAGGCCTATTATTGTCCCATTTCTTAATCTTTCTCATACCTCCTCCAGTGTTTACTGTTCTTTCCTGCTCTGTCTTTCCACCTGCAAAACATTTATGTATTTGAAGGTGCACATCAAAGGCAAATTCTTCCATCAAGCATTTTTTTAATCTATAGTAGGAAATAATCTTTTCCTCCTTTGATTTTCCAATTCATTTTTTGACCCATTTATAGCACAAATTACCATACACATGTGTAGCTACTAAAGCAGATTACAGGTTCTTTTAGGCCAGTGACTTTGTCTTTGTCCATCTTGGGATCTTCTATAACCCCTAACACAATGTCTTACAGATAGTTGGTGGTTAACACACATGGGTAGGAATAATCTTAACCAAATCAATTTATTGAGTAGTCATGACAACTGGATGAAAGAGTTGTATCACAGAGTTATGTTTTGTTTCCAATGATGAAAACTGAGTGGAAGTGCCGATGAGGTATTACTAGTACAGATAAATAAAAACCTGTCCAAAGACAAAAAAGCAAACTAACTAACATTCATTGAGCACCATATTAGTTTCCTGTGGCTTCTGTAACAAATTACAACAAACTTGGAGGCTTGAAACAACAGAAATGTATTCTCTCACAGTTCTGGACACCGGAAGTCTGAAATAAGTTTTACTAGGCTGAAATCAAGGTATCAGCAGGCCGGCACTCCTGCCAGATCCTCTGCTGGAGAAGTTACTTTTTGGCTCTTCCAGCTTCTGTTGGTTGCTGACATCCTTAACTGGTGGCCCCATCACTTCATTCTCTGCCTCCTTTGTCCATATGGCCTTCTCTTTGTCAAATCTCCCTTTGCCTTTTTCTTATAAGGGTACTTGTGATTACATTTAGGTCTCACTCAGGATAATCTTCCCTTATCCAGATCTTCAACTTAACCAAATCTACAATGATGCTTTTTCCATGAAAGGTTAACATTTATGGTTCCCAGGGATTAGAGCCATATGTGCTTGGGGGCCATTATTACAAGCACCAACTAGACATGTTCCTATGTATGGTTTTACTGAATCTGTGTAGGTACTCTGTGAAGTAGTTATTGTTCTGATTGTACAAGTGAGAACACTGAAGTCCAAGAGGTTGAGTGACTTCCGCAAAGGCACATGTGGTGAAGTTTTCAAGTGGTGAAGATTTCATTCAAACTAGGACTGTCTGGCTCCAACTTGATTTTGTTTTTACATTTTATCCTGGAAGCTTCCCAGATACTACACATAGATTCTTTTTTTTTTTTTTTTACTTTCAGGATATTATGTGGGTAAAAACATTTTGGTGACAAGTTACGACTTTGCCTCTCCCAAGCCAGGATTAGAGGCGCGCCCTTCCCCCATACAATGCTCACCACGCCCATTAGTTGTGAGTTTACCCACCCCCATCCTCCCAACCCCCAATGAATATTACTACCATGTGAACACCTTAGTGTTAATTAGTGCCAATTTGATGGCGAGTACATGTGGTGCTTATTCTTCCATTCTTGTGATACCTCACTTCAGAGGATGGGCTCAAGCTCTATTCAGGAAAATCTAAGAGGTGCTAGATTGCTATTCTTTTTTGTAATTGAGTAGTATTCCATTGTATACATATAGCATATTTTATTAATCCACTCATGGATTGACAGGCACTTGGGTTGTTTCCACATCCTTGCAACAATGAATTGTGCTGCTATAAACATTTGAGTGTAGATGTCTTTATTATAGAATGTCTTTTGTTCCTTTGGGTAGATGCCTAATAGTGCTATTGCTGGATCGAATGATATTTCTATTTTTAGCTCTTTGAGGTATCTCCAAATTCTTTTCCACAGAGGTTGTACTAATTTGCAGTCTGACCAGCAGTGTAAGAGTGTTCCTGTCTCTCCACATCCTCACCAGCATTTGCTGTTTTGGGATTTTTTGATAAAGGCCATTCTCGCTGGGGTTAGGTGATATCTCATTGTGGTTTTGATTTGCCTTTCCCTAATGATGAGAGATATTGAGCAGTTTTTTATATGTTTGCTGGCCACTAGACATTGATTCTTAACAAATGTTTGCTGTTGTAAAATAAAACCATTTAGATTTTAAAGTTAGCTGCTTTATCATTCTGTTATGATTTTTTTTAAAGTTCATTGATTTTTAAAGCATTTTTATATATCAGATGTCTCTTCAGAAAATATTTTCTAATATGAACACAGTGTTGTCTCCAAATAGATTGGAGGCAGTTTTTTCAATGTATTAATATCACCAACTCAGTAGTAAAACATAATTGTTTAAGTGTAGCTGGATTTCTTTGTAGTTCTCCCTCTATCCTCCAACTTCGACATTTTTTTTTCATTATGACACAAGATTTTATATAGAAAATTTAAAAAGTAAAAAGAAAGTAAAAAAATATTGAAAATTTGAGAGGGTGCAAATACAAACCAAAGTCATTAGTCTACAAATGTTGAAAACATGCCTCCCTGATACAATCCAAGATGATTAGAAATCAGCTGTATTGTCCCTATGAAATTATGAGGTTACTGCCCATAAGGATAAAACTCATTCAAATGACATTACACATTCTCCCTGATTTCCCCTAAGTAAGCCCTAGACACTTTGAAGTTGCATTACTGGGCTCTGATAATTGATTATGTACTTTCTAGTGGATATTTTAAAAGCCCCATTTGGTAAAGTGTTTTTAAAAAAATCAGAAAGCACCAGTCGGTCATTTCTACTCCACTAGTTTATGCTGGCTAATGTTAAAATACTGGTTTTCTTGGCTCATACAGACATGAATAGTTTTCTCTTGCTGATATAACAAATTGCCACCACATTAGCAGCTTCCAATAGCAGCTCCTTATTATCTCAGCCCTCTAAGTCAGAAGTCAAGGCATAGCATGGCTCAGCTAGCTCTCTGTCCCTGATTGCACAAGGACAAAATTGTTGGGAGGACTGCATTCCTTTCTGGAGACCCGGGAGTGAATCTGCTCCCAAGTTTATTCAGGCTGTTGGGCAGAATTCAGTCTGTTGTAGCTGTGAGACTGAGGTTTCCATTTCCCTGCTGGCTGTTGGGTGGGGGTCATTTTTGGCTTCTGGAGGCTGCCTCCATTCTTAGCTCATGGGCCCCTTCCTCCATCTTCAAAGACAGCAAAGATGGGTAGACTCCTTCTCATGTTTCAAATGTCTCTGACCTCCCTTTCTGCTTGCCTCATTTCTCCTCTGTTCCTCTTCCACCGCATCTTTTCGACTAACTTTCCTACTTCCTTCCACATTTAAAGGCCACATGATTACATCAAGTTCACTAGAATAAATCAGGATACGCTCTTTATCTTTAATTCAGTTGACTGGTTATCTTAATTTCATATGCCAAGTCCCTTCACAGAAGTACCTATACTAGGATTGTATTGAATAACTAGGGGATAAAAATATTGGATGAAAGTCTATAGAATTCTGGCTGAAACACAGTGTATAAGTCTCAACAAGCATGTACTTTTATTCTTAATTCTCTATTTCTAGCTTTAAAAGATCAAGTTACTCACCAAGATAAACTTGAGACAACCAGAAACATGGAACTAGCTAGATATTTTCCTGAATATAATATGATGGACAGAACTTGTCAAGGTTCAGACACACCTATGCAGCCACGTTTTTACCTTATGTGTTAATAATAGATGGTGAGCAAAGGTTAGACACAATTCAAAAAAAAAAGAAAATTCACTTATTCTCCAAACCTTATATGTCCAGTGTGCCATGGATAATAGGCACAGAAAAATCTATACTCAAATAGAAGAATAAGCACACACCAAAAATTTTAAGATGTAGGGGCCAAGAAGAAAGTTCCACTGGGCCCTCTAAAGGTTCACTGAGAAATCAATTCACAAAAGGCAAATTTATTTTAATTTTTTTATTTATTTGTCAGGTACATGTGCAGATTTGTTGCATGGATATATTGTATAGTGGCAAACACTGGGCTTTTTGTATAACCCTCACCTGATTAGTGTACATAGTATCCATTAGGTAATTTCTCATCCCACAACCCTCTCCCACTCTTTGACTCTCCCTTCTGAGTCATCAATATCTATCATTTCATTCTCCATGTCCATGTGTAATAATTATTTAGCTCCTGCTTACAAGTGAGAACATGTGGTATTTGACTGTTTCTGGGTTATTTCACTTAAGATAATGGCATCCAATTTCATCTATTGTTGCTGTAAAAGACATGATTTCATTCTTTTTTATGGCTGAGCAGTATTCCATAGTATACATATACCACATTTTCTTTATTCAATCCTCAGCTGCTGGACACTTAGGTAGTTAAATTCCATATATTTTCCATTGTGAATAGTACTGCAATAAACATAGGAGTGCAGGTACCTTTTTGATATAATGATTTCCTTTCCTTTGGGTAGACACCTAGCAGTGGAATTGCTAGATCAAATGATAGTTCTATTTTTAGTTCTTTGAGAAATCTCTGTACTATTTTCCATAGAGCTTATACTAATTTAAGTTTCCACCAATGATATATAAGTGTTCCCTTTTTTATGCATTCTCACCAACATCTATCGATTTTTGACTTCTTAATAATGGCCATTCTGACTGGAGTAAGATGATATCTCATTCTGGTTTTAACTTGCATTTCACTGATGATTAGTGATCTTGAGCATTTTTTAATATTTTTGTTTGCCATTTGCATATTTTCTTTTACAAATTTGAATTCATGTCTTTTGGCCACTTTTTAATGGGGTTATTTGGTTTTCTTCTAGTTCAGCAAAACAATAAATATGATTCACCACAAAAACAGAATTAAAAACAAAAACCATATGATCTTCTCAATAGATGTGGCAAAAGTATTTGATAAAATTCAATATCCCTTCATGACTGAAAAAAAAACCCAACAAACTAGACATAGAAGGAACATACCTCAAAAGAATAAAAGCCATATATGAAAAACCCATAGCCAACATCATACTGAACAGGGAAAAGTTGAAAGCATTCCCCCTAACGACTGGATCAAGGCAAGGATGCCCACTTTCACCACTTCTATTGAACAAAGTATTGGAAGTCCTAGCCAGAGCAATCAGACGAGAGAAAGAAATAAAAGGCATCCAAATAAGAAAAGAGGAAGTCAGATAACTTCTATTTGCTGATGATATAATCTTATATCTAAAAAACCCTTAAGATTCCTCAAAAGACTCCTAGATTTCTAATAAATGAATTCAATAAACTATAAGGATACAAAATCAACATACAGAAATGAGTAGCATCTCTATACTCCAATAACAACCGAGCTGAAAACAAAATCAAGAACTTAATTCCATTTATAATAGCTACAAAAAAATAATAAAATACCTAGGCATATATTTAGCCAATTTAACCTAGGAGGTGAAAGATTTCTACAAGGAAAACTACAAAATACTGATAAATAAAATCACAGATGACATAAATAAATTGAAAAAAATCCCATGTTCATGAATTGACAGAATCAATACTATTAAAATGACCATAGTGCAGAAAGCAATCTATAGATTCAACACAATTCATATCAAAATACCAATGTCTTTTTTCACAGATTTACAGAAAACAAACCAAAAGTTCATACAAAACCAAAAATGAACCTAAATAGCCAAAGCAATCCTAAGCAAAAAGAACAAAGTTCATTTTTCTCTCACAAAAATAGATAGAAAATAAAATATATAAGAGAAAAAGAAAATAGAAGAACAAAGTTCAGGGCATCACATTACCTGACTTCAAATTATACTATAACTCTACACTAACAAAACAGCACGATACTGGCATAAAAATAGACACATATTTTAATGGAACAGAACAGAGAACCCAGAAATAGAGTCATATACCTACAATGAACTGATCTTTGGCAAAGTAAACAAAAACATACACTGGAGAAAGGAAATCCTGTTCAATAAATGGTGCTGGGAAAATTGGATATCCATATCCATAAAAATTAACCTAGATCCCTATCTCTCATTATATACAAAAATTAACTCAAGATGGATTAAATACTCAAATGTAAGATCTGAAACTATAAAAATTCTAAAAGAAAACCTAGGAAAAATTCTGTTGGACATTGGCCTAGGCATAGAATTTATGACTAAGACCCCAAAAGCAAATACAACAAAAACAAAAATAAACAAATGTGACTTAATTAAGCAAAAGGTAAATTAATTGGACAAAAGGTATTCAAATTTAAATAATGTATATACACAGGAGCCCTTAGAATGATGCCCCAAAGACACAGGGAAAATTGTCCACTTTTATGCTTAGCTTCAACAAAGTGTGGGCAGCTGTGTAGAAATATGATTGGACAAAAGGGGTATGATCTAATGTTAATAGACTGAGTTGTGAAATCGAGCAAGGCCTGCCTATCTAGATTCTTATTTGCCTTTCTGAGCATGCATTTCTTCCTTCTGGTATGGGGCAGGACCCTCACTGGAATGGAGGTCTTACGACCTACAGTCAAACAAGGTAGGGAAGATAATTTCTTTATGGCCAGTTTTTACACAGAAAGGCAGAGGGAAAGTTAGAGTAATATTTTTTGGTTTTATGGCTGGCTTTGGGGTTAAAGGGATTTTGGTTTCTAAGATCTGCCTTAGGGATGAGAGATTCTAGTTTCTATGGCTAGTCATGGGGGAGAAAGTGGGGCCAGAGACGGGATAACAGAAGAAGGTCAGAGAAAAACAGAGAAGTAACTTCTGAGGCTGCTTCTGAGGCCTTCATTTTGGGGTGTTGTTTTCTACACCCCAACAAAAACAACTATTGACAAGAACAAAGTGCTTACTGACAAAGAGTGTTAAAATACTTTTCTGTAAGCTGCATAACGACTCATCATAGATGGTCTCAGCATTATCAAGTGTCTTGTCTTGGAGTCAGATCCTTCTATTACTTTCAACTGCTCCTTTTGGGGTTATTCTAGCTGATGATAAGGGAATTTGCTCCACAAGCCAATTAGACATTGAAAGTTAACTCATGCATGTGATAATTTAGTGCTTTCACTTACTGACATAGGAAAACATTATTACCCCTCAAAAAACCTGATATGATTAACCCCATAGCCTAGTTTCCTGATGTGAATGTTCTCATAAATGGAATAAGATTGCAAGTGATATGGAAGCAAGATTTTTTAGAAGCTGGTGAATTTCCTCCCCACTCACTTTGCCTTTCAGCCAGTTGGATGCTGTGAGTTGCAGACAATGTAAAGGCCCTGAAATATGACTGAGCCACAATACATAAGGAGCCCAGGATACTGAATTCCCATATGGGGAAGGCCTCTTGTCAACAAGGAATATCTGTCTTGAATAGTTACGTGAGCTACAAATACACCTCTATTGTGTTTAGGCTTTGATACCTTTTGGGTCCATTCTTTTTAGCAGCTGATGTTACCTGTACTAATCCATCCTGCATTCATCCTGCTTTAGAGTTCACAGTGTAAACTTCATGCTGCAAGTTTTCTAGTCCCTGGCTTTTTAGATTACATAAATTTTATCACTCTCAACATTTTTTTCAAGGTTATTGTTTGTGTTGTAAAAGTCAAGAGTATATTTTGGAACTCAGAGCCACTATTTTGAAACAAACAGTACTATTTTTTGTGTATTCTTTCCACTGGAGCAAAATATTTTAACCTCTTTTCTTTTTCATTTTGAATAATCAAAGGACTGTAGTGCAAAGAGGGAAATTAAAAGTAGTAAAAAAATACATGGAAAAAAATGCTGAAATATTATTCTCTTGTACAAGGTTAACTCAATAGAACAGAATGCTCCTGGAATAAAATTAAATTTGATATGAGAAAGAGGCAAACACAGATTTCTTTCAGGTGTAAGTATCTTCATTTACATATTTATTGTAATAACACAGTTTAAACATGCTCACACTTACAATATTGTCCTTTTGGAAAAGAAAGAAATCTTTTTGGTGTCTCAGTAAATAAGATCAGTGGCTAGTACCTGAGGTTCATGATTCCATGCTGATTTTATGACTAGTACAGCCAGGTAACTATTTCTTACAAATTTCTCATTTGAACAGAAGGTTTAGAATAAAGTGTAAGAAGTAATAGGAGATAATCTGAAGCTGATCCACATATGGCAGCATTATTAAAAGTAAATGGTAAAAGTAGCCTGACACTTGGAAGAAAGTTACAGAGTCAATGGGATTGATGATTGTTAGTTATGATGATATTCATATTCATATTACTACAGATTATAACATCTTTTGCATCTATAATTTACATTTTAAGTATTTTATTATATAATAATCCCTCAACAACCATGACTATAATTATTATTATACATTGTAAATATACGAGAAAACAAGCTTGATTGATTTACAGCAAATGAACCAACATCATATAGTTACTATGCTAAAGTTTCATATGAGGCCTTCTATCATTTTAAAAAAGTCCTGATTAGGAATCTCTGATTTATTACAATAACCGTCAACAAACAAGGGTGACTTATAAACTACTATGTCCCAAGAATTTTAGTATTCTTTTCATTGTTCCCATTTCCACTAGTATTTTGATTAATTCTCATGTCAATGTCCCTGGCCTCACATTAAAAAAGTAATACTACTTATGGCGTACTTTCTTGAAGATAGAGTCAACTCTTCTGACAAATAACAAATTCTTATTTTTTTAAAAAAATCAACAATTTGGACTCACACAGAATGACATTTTAGGGCAAAAGTAAATAATCAATATTGCAAGCTTTTTCATATGAAAAAAATGTTGTTCTTAGGAACAATGTCCAGAGTAAATGCTTTTCCTAAATTAAAATATCTTCTAAAGTCAGTTAATATCTACATACTACATGGCATAGAGAGAAATAATTTTAAGCGAATGCTTAATCAAAACCACAATGAGATATCACTTAACTCCAGTGAGAATGGCTTTTACCAAAAAGTCCCAAAACAAAAAACGTTGGCATGGATGCAGAGAAATAGGAACACTCATACACTGCTGATGGCACTGCAAACTAGTACAACCTCTGTGGAAAGCGATATGGAGATACCTCAAAGGGCTGCAAGTAGAACTACCATTTGATCCAGCAATCCCATTACTGGGCATCTACCCAAAGGAAAAAAAGACATCCTATAAGAAAGACATCTGCACTAGAATGTTTATAGCAGCACAATTCACAATTGCAAAGATGTGGAAACAACCCAAGAGCCCATTAATCCATGAGTGGATGAATAAAATGTGATATATGTATACCATGGAGTACTACTCATCCATAAAAAAAATGGTGAACTAACACCTCTTGTATTTCCTGGATGGAGCTGGAGCCCGTTCTACTAAGTGAAGTATCAGAAGAATGGAAAAACAAGTATCACATGTACTTACCATCAAATTGGTACTAATTGATCAACACTTATATGCACATATGAAAGTAAAATTCATCGGGTGTCAGGCAGGTGGGAAGGGGAAGGAGAGATGGGTATATTCACACCTAATGGGTGTTATGTGCACTGTCTGGGGGATGGGCAATCTTGTAGCTCTGACTCAGGTGGGGCAAAGGCAATATATGTAACCAAAGTGTTTGTATCCCAGTAATAATCTGAAATAAGTAAATAAATAAAACGAATATCACACAATAAAAAATTCATCTAAAGTCACTTAACATCTGGCTACTACATGGCATGAAGAGGAAGAATTTTAAGACAACCAAATCTTTTATGAAAAAAACAGAGTAAATATTAGGCTGTAACTATAGTGACAGCTTAATTTAAATTTGATCTTTAATATATTATTTGAGCTTTATGATGGGAAACTCAGATTCAATGATTATTAGAATGTTCATTAGGAAAATGTACGTTCTTAAGAAATTGATTAGGGAGCAAGATAGCCACATAGAAACCTCCTGCAATCATCCTTCTGCACAAATGCCAAATTCAACAAATACCCATGCAAGTAAGCACCTGAAGAAAAAACAAAAATCACGTGAGTGATCATACTATGTGGTTTTAATATCATATCAAGGAAAGAGGCACTGAAAAGGGCAGAGAAGACAATCTGGCATTAGCTATGCCACCCCTCCCTCATTACCTGGCAGTGCCGTGCCAGCATGCTGAGTGGAGAGAGAATCTATTTTCCCAGGGGATGAAGAGTGAAGTGGTTATGGGACTTTGCATTGAAACTCAGGGTTGCCTTGGCACAAAGGAACACAGCACAGGGCAGAATTCTGCTGATGACCACAGAGGGAGAATTTAGACCAGACCAGCCAGAGGGAAATCCTCTGCCCCCAAACCTGAGTTCCAGCTAGATCCAACACCAGCTGACAAAAAGCAGCCTGGGGACTGGACTAAATTTGTAAGGCAGTCAGGTCACAAAGGCTACAGTCCTTGAGCAATTCTTGTGGCTGTGTTGGCTTGGAGCCATGGACTTGGGGTACACATGACTCAGTGAGACACCAGTGGTGGTGGCCAAGCCAGTGTCTGTGTCACTCCTCCCCAAACTACAGGCAGTGAAACTCAGGGAGAGTCTTGCTCCATTTGGAAAAAGAAAAGGGAAGAGTTCAGAAGACTTTATTTCACAACTTGGCTACCAGCTTAGCTACAGTAAAATAAAGTACCAGGCAGACTCCTGAAGCCCTTGAGTCTAGGCCTTAATTCCTAGATAGCATTTCTGGACCTATCCTGGGCAAGAAGGAGACATGTTGCCCTATGGGAAGGACACAGTCCTTGTAGGAGCCACCACCTGCTGACTAAAAAGCCCTTGGGCATTGAATAAACATCAGAGGAAGCCAGGCAACAGTCACCGTGGGCTTTGGGTGAGGCTGGGCTGGCTTCATATGTGAGCTGACACTGGTGGCCATGACGGAGTGCCCACATCAGTCCTCCCCCAACTCCAGCAGCCCTGCACAGACTGAGGAAAGAGAGTGAGAGACTTTGTCTGGTAATCCAGGGAATTCTCCCATATCTTACCCAAGTGCACCAAGGTGGTACCACCAGAACTCTGTAAGAGGCATAGCATTACTGGGATTGGGGTATCCCCAGTGCTGATATGGCTGGAGTGACAAGAGACTTAGACCACAATACACAATTCCCTTTGAGTATCTGGAAAGCCTTCTCAGGAAGGATGGGTTCAAATAAGCCCAGATTGTGAATATTAAAATAAATACCTAACTCTTCAATGCTCAGATAATGACAAACATCTATAGCATCAAGAGCATCCAGGAATACAGGACATCACCAAATGAATTAAATAAGGTACCAGTGACAAGTCCCAGAGTGATGGAGATAGGTGACCTTTCAGACGATGAATTCAAAATATCTGTCTTGATGAAACTCAGTGAACTTCAAGACAATATAGAGACGGTATTTAGAAGCCCATCCAAGAAATTTAACAGAAATTGAAATAATAAAAAAATCAAGCAGAAATTCTAGAGCTTAAGAATTCAATTGACAAACTGAGAAATTCATCAAAGTCTTTCAATAGCAGAATTGACCAAGCGGAAGATAGGATTGGTGAGCTTGAAGATGGGCAATTAGAAAATACACAGTAAGGAAAAAAAAAAAGAAATTAAAAAAAAAGAAATAAGAATGAAGCCCACCTAAAAGATCTAAAAAATAGCCTCAAAAGAACAAACCTAAGAGCTATTGGCCTTAAAGAAGAGGGAGGGAGGGAGGAAAGGAGGGGAAGAGAGAGAGAGAGAGAGAGAGAGAGAGATTGGGGTGGTTTATTCAAAGAAATAATATCAGAGAACTTTCCAAACCTAGAGAAAGATGTCAATATTCAGGTATAATAAAGCCATAGAACACCAAGCAGATTTAACTCAAACAAGACTACCTCAAGTCATTTAATAATCAAGCTCCCAAAGGTCATGGATAAAGAAAAGATCCATCCCTAAGGCAAGCAAGAAAAAAAAAAAATAACACACAGAGGAGCTTTGATATGTTTGGCAGCAGATTTCTCAGTGGAAACTTTACAGGCCAGGGGAGAGCATGATATATTTAGTACTGAAGGAAAAAACTTTAACCCTAGAATATTACATCCTGCAAAAATATCCTTCAAACATCAAGGAGAAATAAAAACTTTCCCAGACAAACAAAAGCTGAGGGATTTCATCAACACCAGACCTGTCATATAAGAAATGCTAAAAGGAGTTTTTCAATCTGAAATAAAAGGATGTCAATGAACAATTAGAAATCATCTGAATGTATACAACTCACTGGTTACAGTAAGTACACAAATACTGAATATTGCTATAATTGTGCTATATAAACCAATTATATCTTGAGTAGGAAGATTATCAAAAATAACTACAACAACTTTTTGAGAGATACATAGTATAAAAAATATGGATGTAAATGACAAAATGGTAAAAAGCAGGGAGAGAAATGGAAGTGAAAGGGTAGAATTTCTACTAGATTTCTCTTTGCTTATTTGTTCGTTAGGTCGTAGGTAGAGTTGTCATATGTTTAAAATAATTGTTTATAAAATGTTTTTCAGAAGCCTCATGGTAACCTCAAATCAAAAACCTGCAACAGATACACAAAAAATAAAACGCTCAAATTCAAACATGCTACCAGAGAAAATCACTTTCAACAAAGGAAGACAGGGAAGAAGAAAGAAAAAAAGATGACCATAAAATATCCAAAAATCAAATAACAATATGGTATTAGTAAGCCCTTAACTATCAATAATAACCATACATAGAGTGGCTGAACAGATTAAAAAAAAAAAAGAGCCAACTGTATATTGTGTGCAAGAAACTCACTTCACCTATAAAGACACATAGACTGAAAATAAAGGGATGGAAAAAATTTTCCCTGCAAATAGAGACCAAAAAGAGCAGGAGTAACTATACTTTTATCAGATAAAATATCTATCAGAACAAAAGGTGTAAAAAGAGACAAAGAAGGACATTATATAAAGATGGGTCAATTCAGCAAGAACATATAACAATTTTAAATATATATTCACCTAACACTGGAACACCTAAATATATAAAACAAATATTATCAGAACTAAAGAGACAGATAGACCCCAATACAATAATAGTTGGAGACCTCAACACTCCACTGTCAGCACTGGACACATCATCCAGACAGGAAATCAATAAAGAAATATTAGACTTAATCTGCACTATAAAACAAATGGACCTAACAGATATTTACAGAATGTTTCATCCAACAAATGCATAATACACATCCTTCTCCCCAGCTCATGGATCATTCTCAAGGACAGATCATATTTTAGGCACAAAACCAGTCTCAAAAATTCAAAAAATTGAAATCCTATCACGTATTTTCTCTAACCACAGTGGAATAAAACTAGAAATCAATGACAAGAGAAACAACTGAAAAATATACAAACATATGGAAATTAAACAATAGGCTCCCAAATGACCAGTGGGTCAATGAAGAGATTACAAAGGAAATTAAAAAGTTTCTCAAACAAATGAAAATAAAAACACAACATATCAAAACCTATGGAATATAGTAAAAGCAATAATAAGAAGAAAATTCATACCATTAAGTGTCTACATCAAAAAAGTAGATAAACTTCAAATAAACAACCTAACTATGCATTTCAGAGAACTAGAAAAACAAAAGCAAAACAAACTCAAAATTAGTAAAAGAAAACAAATAATAAAGATAAGAGAAAAAATAGGAAAATTGCAACCATAAAAACAATACAAATGATTAATGAAACAAAAAGTTAGGTTTTTGAAAATATAAACAAAATTAACATAGCTTTGACCAGACAAAGAAAAAGAGAGAAGACCCAAGTAAATAAAATCAGAGATGCAAAAGGAGACATTACAACTGATATTGCAGAAATCCAGAGGGTCATCAGAGACTACTATGAGCAAGCATATGCCAATAAATTGGAAAACCTAAAAGAAATGGATAATTCCTAGACACATACAACCTACCAACATTGAATCAGGAAGAAATCAAAGCCTGAATAAACCAATAATAAGCAATGAGATAGAAGCAGTAATAAAAAGTCTCCCATCAAAAAAAAGCCCAGGACCCGATGGCTTCATTGCTGAATTCTACCAAGTATTCAAAAAAGAACTAATACCAATCCTACTTAAATTATTCCAAAAAATCAAGGACAGAATACTCCCAAATTCATTTTATGAGGCCTATATCACCCTGATATCAAAACCAGAAAAAGACACAGCAAAACAAACCAACAAACAAAAAAACCAATAAGCCAGCAACTCTGAAGAACATAGATTTAAAAAGTCCTCAACAAAATATTAGCAAACTGAATTCAACAACATATTGAAAAGATTATTCATTATGGTCAAGTGGAATTCACCCCAGGGATGCTGGGATGGTTCAACATACACAAATCAATCAATGTGATACATCATATCAACAGAACAAAAGACAAAAATTGTATGATCATTCCAATTAATGCTGAAAAGGCACTCAATACTTCATGATAAAAAACTCACAAAAGACTGGGTATGAAAATAACTTACTTCAACATGATAAAAACCATATATGAGAGACCCACGATGAGTATCATGCTGAATGGGAAAAACCTGAAAGCTTTTCCTCTAAGATCTGCAACAAGACAGGGGTGCCCAATTTTACCACTGTTATTCAACACAGTACTGCATATTCTAGCTAAAGCAATCAGACAAGATAAAGAAATAAAGAGCATCCAAATTGAAAAGGAAGAAATCAAATTATCCTTGTTTGCAGCTGATACAATCTTCTATCTAGAGAGAACTAAAAATTCCACAAAAAGACTATTAGAATCGATAAATAATTCAGTAAAGTTGTAGGATACAAAACCATCATACAAACATCAGTAGCATTTCTATATGCCAACAGTAAACAATCTGAACAAGAAATCAGGAAAGTAATCCTATTCAGAATAGCTACAAATAAAACAAAATACCTCGGAATAAACTTAACCAAAAAAGCGAAAGAGCTCTATAATGAAAACTATAAAATATTGATAAAAGAAGTTAAAAACACAAAAAATGGAAAGATAGTTCATGCTCATGTATTAGAAGAATAAATATTGTTAAATCCCCATACTACCCAAAGCAATATACAGATTCAGTGCAATCCCCATCAAAATATCAATGACATTCTTCACAGAAATAGAAAAAAATAATCCTAAAATTTATGTGGAGCCCCAGAAGAACCACAATAGCCAAAGCCATCCTAAGCAAAAAGGACAAAACTAGAAGAATCCCATTACATGACTTCAAATTATATATACTACAGAGCTGTAGTAACAAAAATGGCATGTTACTGGCATAAAAACAGACATAGAGACCAATGGAACAGAATCAAGAACCCAGCAATAAATACACACATGTATAGTGAACTTATCTTCAACAAAGGTGCCAAGAACATACAGTGAGGAAAGGATAGTCACTTCAAGAAATGGTGTTGGGAAAACTGGATATCCGTATGCAGAAGAATGAAACTAGACCCTTATCTCTTGCCATAGACGAAAATAAAATCAAAGTGGATTAAAGACTTAAATCTAATACCTGAAACTATGAAACTACTAAAAGAAAACTTTGGGGAACTGTTTCAGGACATTGATCTGGGCAAGTACTTCTTGAGTAATATCCACAAACCACAATCAGCCAAAGCAAAATTGGACAAATGGGATCACATCTAGCTAAAAAGCTTCTGTGCAGCAAAAGAAACAAACAACAAAGTGAAAAGACAACCTACAGAATAGGAGAAAATATTTGCAAACTCCCCATCTGACAAGAGATTAATTACTAGAATGTATAAGTAACTCCAACAAGTCAAAAGGAAAAAATTTAAACAATCTAATTAAAAATGGGCAAAGGATCTGAGTAGACATTTCTCTAAAGAAGACACACAAATGGCTAAGAGGTGTATGATAAAATGCTCAACATCATTAGTCATTAGAGAAATGCAAATCAAAGCTACAATATCTTCTCATCCCAGCTAAAATGGCTTTTATCAAATTATAGGCAATATCGAATGCTGGCAAGTTTGTGGAGAAAGGGGAACCCTCGTACACTGTTGGTGGGAATGTAAATTAGTGCAACCACTATGCAGAACAGTATGGAAGTTCCTCAAAAACTAAAAATCGAACTACCATATGACCCAGCAATCCCACTGCTGATAGGTATATATCCAAAAGAGGGAAATTCAGTATATTGAAAAGATACCATGGGCTTTATTTTATTTTGTTTATTGCAGCACTATTCACAATAGCCAAGATTTGGAATCAACCTAAGTGTATTTCAGTGGATGAATGAGTAAAGAAATTGTGGTACGTATACACAATGTAATACAATATAGCAACAAAAAAGAATAAAATCCTGCCATTTGCAACAACACGGGTGGAACTGGAAAACATTATGTTAAGTGAAATAAACCAATCACAGAAAGACAAATCTCACATATTCTCACTCACATGTGGGAGTTAAATATTAAAATCAATTGATCTTACGGAGACAGACAGTAGAATGGTGGTTACCAGTGGTGGAGAAGAGTAGTTGGGAGGGAGGGATAAAGTTAAGATAGTTAATGGATGCAAACATATAGTTAGATAGATAGAAAGTTACAATATCCTTTAAAATAACTAAAAGAGTGAAACTGGAATGTTCCTATCACAAAGAAATGATAAATGCCTGAGGTGATAAATACCCCAACTAACCTGATTTGATTAATTTACTTTGTATGCCTGTTTCAAAACATTACATGTACCCTATAAAGATATACAACTAGTATGTACCCATAATAATTAAAAATAAAAAGTAAATAAATTAGAAATTTTTTAATTAAAAAAAGAATTTGAATTAAATCACTCTGTTTTTAATAGTGTTTATGCTAATCATTCAATAACAATTTATTGTTTTAGCAGAGACAAAAGACTATCTGTTGCAAGTACAGAAGATATGTTGGAGAAACAAGATACATTAAGTCTCTGTTCTCATGATGCTTACTTTCTAATAAGGAGAGACAAGAAAGGAAGCAAAGAAGGAGGGACAAGGAGGAGTAAGAATTAAATATTAGCTGGGTGCAGTGGCACATGCCCGTAGTCCCAGTTACTGGGGAAGCTGAGCCAGGAAGATTACTTGAACCCAAAAGTTTGAGGCTACAGTGAGCTATGGTCACACCACTGCACTCTAGCCTGGACAACAAAGCAAGACCCTGCCTCAAAAAAAAAAAAAAAAAAAAAAGAAAAGAAAAAGTTAACATGAGGGTGAGTGAATAGGCTGAGAAAAAGGATTCTTCTGGCAACAATGGTAGAAGCAGCATCTGGTTCTTCAGTGACAATGGGGTCACTAAAGAGCTCAGGGTAAAACTAGTTACCATGTTTCATTGAATCTAAGGTCTCATCAACTAAAGATGCACCATTATTTCATGTACCTCTCAGATAATTTTTTAACATTGCCAATAATGCTATGACACACACACACACACACACACACACACACATGCACAAAGAATTAACAAATAGCTGTCAAATATTAACTGACCAAGTTCATTGATTAGCAAAAAGAAAAAAAGTGTACAAATTAATACAAATAAAGTATTCCCAATCTATTGGTCATGATTCAATCAAGGAAACAGAACCACTAAGAGTTTGGTAATAGGAATTTATTATAGGAGTTAGACATTATACAATGTAGGAGTAATTGAAAAAATAAAAGTCCATGAAAGGGAGCTGGAAGATTATTAATCAGCCATTATAAGTCATTAAGCAGTTCTCCTGAAGCGCTGACACAGGTCAACACCCAGCTGCTGGAGTGGGCTGCAATGGGTGTTGGTGTAGAAGCATGTGGAAGGCTGTTGCCTCTTCACACTTACTGCCCTTGTGTGCTCTCAGCCAAATGTGCAGGGGAGGACCCAGGAGGCTGTGGTTCAGGAGGGTCAATGATCAGGAAGAAGAGCAGAATGTAGAGACGGGAAGAAGAGTTAGGATAAACTGGAAATCACAAGCACCTCTGTATTTGTTTTTCCCTGCCTCCAACTGTGATGCTCTTTAGGGAATGAGGGTTTCTGCTTCACTGGTCTAAATCTCATGCAAATTTCTTGTGTCCAATTCCAAGCTGGAGCCGTACAGGGAAGATGATTCTGGGAAATGTTGGAGTGTACACAATTTCACTGTTATCTATGCTATGTAGTATTTTTATATTTCCTATTTATAATAGCTTATTTTAAAATTAAGTCATAAGCATTTTTTAAAAAATAATAACTTTTAGAAATTATGTTAAAAATCAGCAGGCACAAAGCTATAAAGTTACAAAATCCTTTTTGAATCTCCTCTTGGTGATTTTGCATGTTGTTCTGCTTATTCACCTAGTGCTTTGCACCTGCCAAACATCATTTTAAATTCTTATAAAATCCCCACAGAGTAGCGGCAATTTTCCAGAGCATTATTCTCCTGCTTTTCTAAAAAAGAGTAAGTGAAATGAGGAGAAATGTATCGGCTTATGCAACATCCATATCAGTGTGAGCCCCCACAAGCCAGATGACAGCTCTGTCACTGGTCCATGCAGTGAGGACAATATTCTCTGAGGCAGGAAGCAGAACAGATACCAAGGGATGGGATCAGTTGATCTGCAAGTGTAATTTATTCCCTCCCTTAAATGCATGGAATAGATCCGTGCAATTCAGATCATTTTTGTGAAGGATGTTAAGAACTGGCAACCACATCCCAAAACTCTGGCAATCTTCATAGCATAAAAATAATTCATTGCACACATTAAGCTGAAAGAGTGGGCTTGTGCATGATTTTATAAGCACAAAGTGATTTTGGATGTCTAAGCATGAATTCAGTGTATTTCAGCAATTCTCTGGAGCTCAGCTATGCCATTGGTATTATTTTATTCTTTAATAATTAATAGCAAAGCCAACAAATTTGATTTTTTGGCATGACTCTTCTCTTGTATTTAGACAATATTTACAAACAAAATACACACAAAATAATTTGAATTGGAGAGGTATTTGATATTGAAGCAAAGTTTTAAAACTGATTTATTAGTTACATTGACATTATTATATTTTTTCAAGTCTAAATCATCAGAATCTTATAAGATAATATTCATATCAGTGGAGCACTTTAAATTGGCAATTGCTGTAAATTTGAAATGGTGAAATACAGTGTTTGCTTCAAAGGAATTTCTACCTTAAGGTCAGGCTAAAAGCATTTTTTTATTCTACATTTATTAAGTGGATTTAGAGTGCATCATTAAAATGAAAGTAACCTCAATATATAATCTTTAGGGATGGATGGGAAAATGGTTTAAGAGGATCTAAATTGCATATTAAAGAAACCAACTTTATTAAATTGTGGGACTTCAAGTAAAAAGATATTACAGCAAACCTGCTAGTTAGGTTCTTACTGGTATATTATTTGGTGAACAGTTGGAAATCACTACTCATTGTGCCTGTATTAAAAAGTGCCTCTACAGGACATAGGCAGTGAACCTCCCTGAAGTACAAATAACCTACACAATAACTATCTTTGACATAAAATACTTACTAAAAAATTCATATTCTGAAAAGTTCAATATGGAAGTTATTACACCAGAGAAGACAAACTTGTCTATAAATAAGTTTAATCTGCTATTTTTATAGGACTCCTTCTGCTTCACAATTAGAGTTCCGTATTCCATAGTGGCAATGGCAATAAAGAGGACTTCATTAACATTGTAGTACACTAAGCTGGATTATTAGTTAGACAATTTTTTTAAAAATCTGTGTCAGATTTACTTTTCCCATTTACAAATATGGACTAATTCTTACTTAATTCTAAGTGTTATGAAGATTAAGTGAGGTAATTCCTGAGAAAATATCTTGCATCTATTGATACCTAGTTCATATATACAAGATGTTTATTTTCTTCCCTTATTTCTTGAGTTAACTTACTTGCTTCAAAAGATTCACTCAGATAAAAAAAATGGTCAGTAGAAACCCTGAAAACAAATGTCAGATTGCTCTTTTTTTTTAAGACAGGGTCTCACTCTGTCGCTCCGGCTAAAGTGCAGTGGCGTCATAGCTCACAGCAACCTCAAACTTCTAGGCTCAAGCAATCCTCCTACTTCAGCCTCCCAAGTAGTGGGACTACAGGTGTGCGCCATGACGCTCGGCTTATTTTTTCTTTCTTTCTTTTTTTTTTTTTTTTTTGGTAGAGACGGGGTCTCACTCTTGCTCAGGCTGGTCTCAAGCTCCTGACCTCAAGTGATTTTCCCGCCCCTGCTGAGCCACTGCACCTGTGCCAAATTGCCATTTATGCAACCCAGTTTTGCTTCTAATATGCCCCAATTTTTTTCCTTCTAGGAACAGAAAAACTTACTTCTGTAGGGTAAAAGATATAGCATTACTTTCTAAGACCTGTATTTCCTACTAACTTCCACTGGACTCCAACACCTAAAATTACGTGACCAAATAGGGATCTGTAGTCCATCCATCTTAATGTTATTTCCACATCTTTCACCACCTCCTTTACTTGCTTCTGACCAAGATAGCCTTAACTATGTCCTCAGCTTGACTAAACTTTAGACAGATTTCTTCCTGACTATAGTCCTTTAACCTCTCTTTCCTTAGAGCATTTACTTTAGAAACCTTATAAATGCAAATTCTTTCTCTGCTCCTTTGAAATATAGACAAATTTTCTGGCCTTTTGCCTATTTTAGGGACCAAGGAATATCTTTTTTAAGGACCTGGAAGCTATCCCTTTGAAATGTAATCATCAAAGAAGATACCCTCCTACCTCCCAGTCTCTGCAGGAAGGTAGGAGCCTAATGTGCTAAGAACCAATTAGCAAACACAAATGGCTTAATCACAAAGAAAAACATTTGCAAACTCAGTAATGACTCAATGTTCTGGACATACCCTATTAACCAACTTCCCTGCCCCCGCCACATCCTCCAGCTCACCCTAGCATTTCAAAACCCTCCCAGCTTCTGTTTTAGTGGAATTTATTTCCATTTCTCTCCCCTGTTAAAATGGTCTTCAATAAAGTCTCCCTTGCTGGTTTAACTTTGTCCATTGCAATTTTTCTTTAACAGTTCCCTCCTTACCGAGTTTAAGTTCTATGGTTTGTCATTATGATAACATTCCTGCCAATTCCTCAACTCATTTGCCCCTCTTTTCCCCCAATCTCAAATCTGGATAATCAATCTCTCCAACTGCTCTTGTTGGAGAAAACCACACAGCCAACTGACTCCCTTCACTCTACCTGCTGACTGACTTCAAGTCCCAGAAAACTATTAATATTTCACCCCTTTGCTTCCCTTAAATTCCCCACATCCCCTTTCGCACAGTCATTCTGGAGAGAAAATAGAAGCAATCAGAGGATATGTCCACCAGCTCCATATCCATATAAATCTGCTCCCCCACATGTGCAGTGTTACACTCTGCCCCGCCTGCAGTTATTGTTAATAAGCTAGCCAGGCTTACAGCTCAGGCAACCCCTCCACTTGTGCCCCAAATCCCTTCCTCCCCTATCTACTCAAGAACACGGCTCTGGAAACTCTCCCTTCTCTCCCCTGTGTCACCAATTTTCCCAATTGTACTCAAGCAGCCCCATCACCCTAGAACACTTTGTGCATGTTTCCTTCTTAGTCCCAAATCTCCTTCCAGATACTGCAATGAATTTCAGCTCCCTTTTTCAGCAAGTCTTGTGAAGGTGTTTACGGTCCTTCTCCTCCTACCCTCTTTTAAAATTACTCCAGTCAGGATTTAGTTCCCACCCACCAAAATTGTTATTGTCTAGGCCACAAATAAACTTTTTAAAATCCAACTCTAAATTCTCGATTTATTTGACTCATCAGCAACATTTGGCATGAGTATTAATTCCCACACTTTCTTCACATGACTTAACACCAAACTGTTTAATTTTTCTCTTAAAGGACTGTCCTATCTTTGTCAGCATCCTTTACTGTTTCTTTCCATCCTTCCACTGTTTGGGGGTTCAATTCTCAGACCTCTTCCCTTCTTTAATTGAACCCATTCCCTAGGGGAACTCCTCCAGTTTCATGGCATTAAATGTCATCTAGAGGCAAACAACAATTCTTAACTCCAGCTCAGACTTTTCCCCTTAATTCGGAATATCTATCCAACTATGTACTAGACATTTCCCTTTGGCTATGTAAGGGAAATCTTAAGCATCACATGCCCAAACTTAAACTCCTGATCTTCATCCCAAACCTGCAACTTCCTAGTCTTCATCTTTTCTGTCAGTGTCAGTGTCATCCTCCCTGTTGTGAGGGGATGAGGTGGGGAGGGACATTAGAGTTAACCTTGATTTCTGTCTTTCTCTACCTGGTAGAATGATCCTTTAAAAATGTAAGATATTACAACTTTGCACAAAATACACCAATAGCCTTATACCCCATTTACTGTGGAATTCAAAGACCTCACAATGGCCTCCAAGGCCCTAACTGGTCTGAGTTCTCAGTTCCCACTCTTGACTTCATCTCCTGTTGTTCTCTAATCTGTCCACATGTGTCCCCTCGCTGTCCTTCAAATATGACAGACATGCTCCTACCTCAGAACTTTTAACTTGCATTTGCTTTGAATACTCTTCTTGCAGATCTTCACGGCTCACTCTCTCACCTTCACTACCCCCCTAACCATCCTATTTAAAATTATAACTGCACCTCTGTACCCCTGGAGCACTCTATCTCCTTCTCTGATTACTTTTTCTTCAGAACACTTCTTACCACCTGATATAACATGTATTAATGTATGCGTTATTATCTGTTTCTCCCAGCTTAGCATTAGCCTGTATGAGAACAGAGACTTTTTGTTTTCTTGGTTCCTAGAAAAGTATGTGACATACAAATATTTAAGGAAGGAAGGAAGAAAAAAAGGGAGGAAGGGAGAGTACTATTGTCAAATATATATTATCAAGAATCAATAATGTAAGTGACTATCATTAGGGTGTTTGTCTTCTTAGCCTTCTTTTTGAAATTTCATTGCATATCTGTCAACTCTTGGGACTTGAGGAGAAGATAAGGTCCTTGCTATGTCCTAAGATACCAGCAACAGTTTCCTCTTCCTCCCACTGATGCCGCCTTCACAGCCTTGGTTTGATTTCAAATCTTCCATCCCCTCACATCCTGTGTGACTGTTAGAACAGGTTCTATTCCTAGATATTGTATGAATGAGATTTCATTCTCTCTCAAAATTCTCAGCTACTAAGAGAGAATTAAGCCACCTGGTTATATTGAGTTTTTCGGAAGGTCTACTTCTTAGTAGAGTCCTCATGGGTAAGACTCTGATTCTCAGGGTTGATGATTCTGAATCTTGAAGCTGTATTATTAAAATAATAAATAGCTTGAAAATTTTATTTTTAAAGCAGAGTATTAAATTTTAAGTTACAATAAAGAATGTATCTTTCCACTCATCAGGAAACGTCTGCTATATATCACCTCTCCTCCATAATTAACTTCTAGTAGGAAATGTAATGTTAACCCCTTCACTTAAGCTCCTATAATAGTACTCTGTTAATTTCTGGATTGATTTCAAAGTCCTTATAGATATACAATGATTATTAAACATCCAGTTTCAAGCTTAGCTTATCTTTCTATAACTCACGTTAATTTCTGTCTCTTTCACCATTCTGTGTGAATGTTTCAGTCAGTCCCTTCTAGGGTCACCACCATTCCCCACATCTACCTCCCAGGGATTTGTTACAGTACCAGGGTCTTATGTAGTGCCTGGGCAAGAGTCTGGGGAAGGAGGACAATTTGGCTCTTGGCTTTGCTCCAACATTTTGACAGAGAGATATACATTTTTCCAGTTGGCTTGGTTACTCTAGGCTCCGTGACTCACCCCTATTCTGTGTCATATAGAGCAAAGATACAATACTTTAAAGAAATTTCCCATCTTAGACACATCATATAAACTTCTCCCTAGTGATTTGCAAAATTCCTTGCAAATGGCCAGGAGCTGCTGGCACATCTGTCCTCTCTCTCCTTCCTGCTATCTTTACCATCATTCCTCTCCCTCTCCCTCTGTCTCTATTTCTCTACCTCCCCTGCCCTCCACAGTTTTCATTTTTTAATCTTTAGGGTTAAAGATGGGAGACTCAGGTTTTCTTCTGCTTCTCTCAAAACACATTGTTTATACCAGCAATTCTTTCCCTAATTGGTGCATCTAGTTTCTGGAAATAAAAGCTATAAGAAATTATAGGTCTTATATTCCTCCTTGCCACATCCTTCCTCCAAAACAACAAAGAGCCAACTACTGCTTGAATGGAAATATAAGTAAAGAGAAAACTAGAGGAAAAGTTATGCCTTAATATCAATATCACAACATTTACTGTTGGAGTTTTCACTGTATCTTCTCACTTATCCATATTCTTCCTATGTTCCCATAGCATCACATGGTTTGTTGCCTCTTGAACACATTTGCTTACTTGTATTTGCTAATCATTGAACAGTTATAATTGTGCTCTGTGTGCCTTGAATGACTCCTCATATGTAAGCAGAAGTGTGTGTACAGGCATGAAGAAACAGCTTCCCCTTTGCCCTCAGAAGATTTCCTAAAGAATCAACTCTCAAAAGGCAGATTTATCTGAGAAAAGGCATATAAATTTACTTGATCACAGTTTTACCTGACATGGGAGCCTTCAGAATAAAGACCCAATCCCCAAGGGGATGCAGAAGCTGATACACCACCTTGAGGTTACAGAAAAAAGGGGGGTACTGAGCATGGTCAAAAACAGGTTATGGTGGTAAATCAGTTTTTACTGGCAAGAGAAGTTACAGGAGGGAGAGAAGAGAAGACTTGGTTAGCAAAGGTAATCTTGTTAGATGAAACCTCTCACAGGTAGTAGCCCTCAGAGAGAATAGATGATAAATGTTTCTTTCAGATCTTTAAAGGTGTTAGACTTTTGGTTAATCTTTCCTAGATCCAGATAAGGAAGGCCTGGTTGCCTTAGTGGAGATTCTCTATAGATGTGAATTTCCCCCACAAAAGATAAGTTTGCAGGGCCGCTTCTGTTGGCTCCTCCCAGGGGATGGCATCTGACCACGGGCTGTCTAAGACGCTATGTGCCTCTGCATTAAATGCTAGTAAAGGTTAATAATTTCTTTCCCAGACAAAACCAAATACATGCACACTCTGTCTATATATATGTATATATGCACATATATATGTATATGTGTGTGTGTCATATACATATGAATGCTTAGAAGCGGAAATATTTTAACTTTCACATGAGTCTGTTTACCATTTGGTGGGCCCTATAGGATGTTGTCTTTTTAAGACTTTCACTTAACATATTAACCTCTAACATTTCATGTATTTAAGCTATCATTTTGGTGTCTGGGCATCAATTTTTTAGTTGTGTTACAATTTATTACTTCCCAATTTACCTTACACTAATTATTTGATGAGATTTGCAAAACAGTTAGTCACCTGATAGTAATTGTGAACCACATTAGTGTTTTCAACAGAGCTTCCATAAACCATTTCTTCCCATGGCTCACCTCTGGAGGTGGGTAAACACACACATTTTTATGAAGATGATGATTAGCTTCAATATTATAGGGTGACATTTGCTGACATTGCTCCTGAATTCTGGGGATGAATCTTCCTATGCACTTGTGGTAGCTCCTCTACACAAACCCCAAGTTAAACTCCCTGAAAAAAGAGTCTTTATTAGTAAGGATTTAGATTTTTATCATTCAAGGATGTTTTGTTAACCTCTGTCCACACTATGCACATTTATACAGCTTTTGTTTCCATGGTTATGAACTACAGAGAGGCCCTGAATACAAAATATAGATTCTATTAGGTTCATTGGTCAGCTCCATCTAACTTTGTTCACAATATCTATTTTATAATACATCTTGCTCAGGTTATGAATGATGTAATTTTGCTGAACTTTATGATCATCTCTTGGGTCTTACCTTGACCTGCCAGGAGTTATTAGGCTTGTTTTTGCTAAGAATATAAAGGCCATTATCTCTCTCAAAAGTAGTTTTATCAGTAATCAGACATAGACAAGTTAACCCTTACCTCTCAAGCATTCAAGAAAGACCCCTTGCAAAAAATGACAGATTTTTTGATCAAGATTCTATCCATACAGCCTCAACTCTTGCTACTTCTCACTTCTTACCCTTATTCCAATCATGCCAATGTAGGGGAGAGGAAACTTGTACTTTCCTTTGAAAGTTCGCTGAAAGGTGAACTCACAACTAAGGCAGATTAATAAGAGAAGGGTTTATTTACCATGTGTATGGGGACAATCACAGAGTGATTACTCAATATCCCAATGAAGTTCAGATATTTTTATACACACCTTTTAGAGGGGAGGGGGGAGGATGAGGAGAATGGGTAATTCTGTTTAGGGGCAATAAACAGTTGCTAAGGAGGATGAATGGGTGAGGGAAACAGATTGACTTGTAAATTAACCGGAGAGACATGTTTTAATTGATTTGGGCCAGGTCTGGTTGCATTTTCCAATATGTTGAGATAACAGGGAGAGAAAGAGAAGTCAATTGCCCCCTTTGATTTTTTAATGGGTCAGTGCAGTTTATGCAGATAGAGGGAAACCTCCCTCCAAAGCTTTGTTGATCTCAAGGGGCCTGCAATTCAAAATACTCTTTATACCAAGGAGTCATATTTTGGGGGTGAAATTTCCTGAGCTCCTTCGATGGACTTTCATAAGTCTCCAACATTTTGCAAATGCTGCTCCTCTTTGGGATATCTGTCCCACATCTGTCATTTTAAACATGGAGCACAGTTATCTGGAAAACCATCTCTACACCCACAATTATCCTCTTTCCTTTGTCTAAGTCTCAGTCCTCTCCTCCATGTCCCAAGCACTTCCTATATGATAGCAATTTTTAAACTGTTTTATTATCTATTTTGTTTAATAGCTCTTCCAAAATGTTTTTTTTTGCATAGTGTAAAGACTTGCAAAGAGTATCTAATAAATGTTTGCTGTATAAATTAAAGAATTAATCTGTTTTCCCCCTTTTTTCTTTTTTTCTAACCTTTTCACATACAAGTATTTTGAAATGTTGAAAATGAAATTATCTTTAAAAATAAGAATCTCATATACTTTGGTGTACTAATATTTATAAGTAAACAACTGTGAACTAAAATAAAATCTTAAGTCTCCCCTGCCACCGGCTGACCTAATGGGCCCCCTCTTGGCCAAGGGGATATCCTAAAACTAAATTGCCTGCCAAGAGGAGGGAGGTCAGACACGCCTCATCATGCCCCCCTCCCTTCTTGGAGATATACTTTGCAAACCATTAACAGACCCAAGGGTATGCAAGACAAACATATATGTCTGGTGGCTTGTCTCTGATTAACAGATCTCTTTATCTTAAAACATTCCAAGCTTTTAGACAAAGCTTCATGTCTTTAACCAATTACAAGTCAAAGAATCTTTAAACCCACCTATAACCTGTAAGCCACCACTTAGAGGTGGTCCACCTTTTCAGGCCAAACCATTGTATGCTTTCCACATATTGATTTATGACTTTACCTGTAACCCCTGTCTCCCTGAAATGTATAAAACCAAACTGTAACCCAGCCACAGCCAGTTCACTTCCTCAAGTCTTCTTGGGTATGGCTTTGAGTCATGGTCCTCAAATTTGGCTCAGAATAAATCTATTTAAAATTATTTTACAGAGCTTGGCTTCTTTTCCATTGACACAATAATAGACAACATATTTCTCACTTGATTTTAAAACTATTTGATGATCTTGTTGACAGTGAAAAAAATTGTTTTCCTAAGTATAAGCTAAACAATGAATTGATAGAGTGAATGAAAGGGAAATCAGGTCTTTTTTGATCATTACATATTTTAAAATTAAAAATAAGATGCACATTTTAACAAAAATAAGATGTACAAAATTTTATTTTTTTAAAATTCTCAAATTATTTTTTTAAAAAGATCTTGCTAGTATACTATATTTACCACAAGGCAGCAATCTAATTTACAAAATAGGAAGGTTTAAATAATAAGCTTCGCTTATTAATTCTCTGAATTAGAACAGCTCTTAAAGGAAAAACAACTAATTTGCAGCTAGCATGAAGAAATTGGATTGGGTGATGATTACTATCTTTAAAGCTTATGACCTTACATTATCCTGCCATATGCCTTAAGGGCATTAAAAGTACTCCAAATTAATTTTAGGGGCTATACAGTAATGTTTCCTTTAATCACAAAAGCCAAGCGCAGGATGCCCCTTGGTGCTCTGCTATCATGTTTTTAATCTTCCTAACATGATTCTGTAATGTGTCTTATATATAGAAGAAAATCTGTGAATTTTTCCAGAACTAATTCTTTTAAATCTTGACTATAATATGTACCTCATCCTACCTCCTCTGAGCATTTCTTGACATAGGAAAAAAATATTTTTCTTTGCATTATATGTTCAGTTAACCTGTCTTCTGCCAGTGTTTAAAGGGGTTTAAACCCTTCTAGGGTTGCCAACAACAGACAAGTAGTGATGCTCATATTTCATGAAGATCCTTGTGTGAGTTTAATTTGTGCCAAGCACTGCACTTTTTAAAGTACCCATTTATGCCTCATCAATCACTTTATGGATAAAGAAACTGGGTCATAGAGAAGTTTAGTGACTTTCCCAATATCAGTAAGCTGGTAGATAGTTGGAATATGATTTGATAGAGCCAAACTTATAGGAAATGTGGTTTGAACATAGATAATCATTCTTCCCCTTACCCTCCTCCTACAAAATAAACCAGAATGACAAAAATATTAAAAACAATGGGAAAATTTACATTAGGCTTAGATATTAGGTAGAGAAGGACATTATTATACCACCCATGCCAAAGAATTTCTAGACATGATGCAGATATGACTAAAAAGAAGTCATTGATGGGAGAATCACATTATCTCTTGTGGAGAAAGTAGTGCCCTATTTCTGAGAGCAAATAAAGACAATCCTAAGAGTTTGGAAAATACTGGACTGTCTCTTGAGTCAGCAGGCTTTACCCTCCATAAGACATATGGGACACAGTCCACCCAGAGAGAAAGCCAGTGTGAGCAGACGGCTAGTTATGGAAAATAGCTTTCAGGGGCTGAAAATTCTCTAAAGAGAGAGAAGACTCCAAGAATTCACTACATTAATTAGGCCAGTGGATCACATAAAGGGAACTGACATGGAAAAAAAAATAGAGGTAGAACATGCTTTCATAAGAATTGTCTGTACTTGGAGTTTCCATTTCCATTTCTTCCATTCTATCTTGATCCTACTCCAGAATTTGCCTTCATCTCTCCACTTAAATTTCTCTTGTCAAGATCACTAATGAACTTAGTGTTGCTGAATCAAATGATACCTTCTGGTTCTCATCTTAACAAACCCATCAGCAGCTTTTGACCCAGATGAGCATGTCTTTCTCCTCAAATTAGTTCTTCACTTGGACTGTGACTTCCTGGAAGTCACAGTCTCCTAGTATTCTTCTGCCTAGTATTCTCTGCCATATACACTCCTTTCTTGGTGATCTCATCTGGTCCCACAGCTTTAAATAATTTTTAATCATTGATGACTCTCAAATACATGTCTCCAGCCCACCTTTCTATGATGAAATCCAGACACATATTTCTGACTGCCTACTCGATCCATCTTGGATATCTTGTAGGAATATGAAACATAAATACCCAAAATGGAATTTATGAACTTTTCCCACAAGTCTGCTCTACTTGAAGTCCTACCCATTTTGTAACAGAGGGAATGGCCTGGAAAACTTCCTGCACTCTTTTGGAAACTGCAGCCTGGCCTGCATCCCTGAGGCAGGTTAAGTCTTTTGTTGAAACTCCGCTTGGGCACCTGGCAGAGTTCACAGGCTTTGTTTTTGGCAAAGATAGGATGATTAGAATAGTTAACCACACTAATTCCCTGAAGCCGAGAACCCTCCCTTTAAAAGCTCTATTTCTGCCTATGTTCAGGAAATTTGGGATTTTGAGATAAGAAGGTCTACTATATTTCATCCTTTGTCAACAAAGTAAACTCTCTTTTCTTCCTCCTCAAACCACTTGTCCTGGTTCTTCTGATTTGGCCTTGTGGACAAGTGGCTGAGCTTTCTCAATCTTTTAATTATTCAAGCCAAAAACCTAATGTTCAATCTATAAGCAAGCATTAGAGTTTTTTGTTTGTGCTAAAATATGAATTGCAGTGTTAAACTATATGAGTATAATATCTATACAAAAAATAAATGTGAAATTTCACAGACTGAAATGAATGTGGATATATTACCCATAAGTACAATGATACATAAGATATTAAAATATTAACCCCATAAAAATAGTGCATATTCACATTCATTTGTAGGGAAGAATTAGACTTTTATTATCTGCATAATGATCCATAGCATAAAAAATAACATAATCTTCTCTTTAGTTTTATGACTTGCTACCAGTAGATTACATAAATGAATTACTGACAAAAATTAGTATTTTAGTAATCAATTTCTGTGAGTACTTATAGTTTCTTCAGCCAACAATCAACAGTATTTATCTACTAAATAACCCATAAAATTTACATAATCAATGAAACCTGAGATTTAAGGGCAGCCCCAATTTGATTTTGTTTCTCCTATTTTAACTCCTATTTCCTTAAATCTTAAAACATGACAAATCACATTTTAATATTTATATTTTTGTTAGGTAGTTAGCAAGGGATTTCAGTTCTCCTAGGGATGAAAGATTGTGCTGGGCCTTGGTGCAATTGCCCCACCTGGGAAGAAGGACAAGGGTGGGCACCAGGCCCCCATCTTGGTCCTGCCCCACCTTAATCCTGCCCTGAGCTACTGCCATACCTGGGGGAGGAGGGAATATCCTATGAATCTGCCTATCAGAATTTAGCACACCAGCTGCAAAAGAATACACAGGACTCTCTAGCCCATGGGCCAAGCAGCATAGGTACCATAGAGTCTGGAAATTGACCTAGAAGGACCCCTATGCATAGTAAGACTTAGGTCATGCAATTCCCAACTGTCCAATCAAAGTGGTTCCATGGCGATGTCTGAGCCACAGGGAGGTCCCAATCCAGGCACTATAAAACAAGACTCAGACCATAACCAGGCCCTTTTTGCCCTTCCTTTTTTTTGCTTTTCCTTTGCTGCAACAATGGGTCTGGTCATCATCTGTGGCATATGTACCACACTCTGTAAACCTATATCTTGCTCTTGCTGTATAATCCTATCTTTCTCTCCTCAATAAACCTTATTTTCATGTTTGCCTTACTTTGGTGCATCTGATCATTCTTCAGCCATGAGTGTGCCAAGAACCAACATTTCAGACTGAAACTCGACATTTTAACTACAATTTCTGCTTTAAAAAATTTTTTAGTTATATTTTGAAATATGTAATTATAAGATTCCCCAGGGAGAAAATAATAAAATGCTAAAATTAAAGATATTAAAAAGAATGTCATCAATAATCCGATGGTGTAAGGTAGAGAGAGCTAAGAGGAAAAAATATAGAAACTATGGGGTTAATTGCAATCCAAAAACATCACTGGAAGAGAAACTGTGGAGTTCTACTTTTAACAGTGACATGTGAAGAGCTTAGAAGCCATCACTCCCATGACAAAGGGAACATAAGCCATTTTTTTTGTACCCACCAGAGAATTAGAGTTACAAGGTAAACCACTACTCCGAAATCTGAAGAGAAAGATGAATATAGAGAATCACAGCCAACATCAGCTTACCTAGAGCAGAGACAGTGTAGTCATGAAGTAGTTGGACACTTAGATGGTAATTTTGACAAATTACTGAAGGTTGCCTCTAGACTAACTAGCAGGAGAGTGAGAAACTTCTGGGGCGACAGGCATAGGCAGACTGCATACTTTTCTGAGTTTTACCTCCAGGAAACTCAGTAGGTTCTCATGGTGAAGATAAGAGACAAAATCCCTCATGGTTTCTGGCAAAAGTAGAGAAAATATAATCATTTTGAAAAGTGCCCAGAGCATGACTAAATCTGCTCTCCAATTTTACCGGAACCTTATCCTCCTGGGGGAAGGACAATTAGTCAAATCTAGCTCTAGCTTTCCTGTCTCCTTAAGGGGAGGGGAAAAAAGGTAAGAAACATATGTAAAGGGTGTAGGCCCACAAAAAGGCTGTGATTTAATTCATAGGATTATAGAACACTTCCCTTTTCCTTACCTAGTGCCTTACCATCACATCATAAAGGCTTCAGAATAGCAACAGTGGGTCACAACTGCAGGGATCAAAGGCCCCTGGACCCCTAAAGGTTCACCAAACTGTAGGAATCAAAGGACCCTCACCAAACTGTAGGGAGCAAAGGACACTGTCCCCAAAAAGGTTGGCTGAAAAATCACTGACATGAGGTAGATTGATTAATATTAGGAAAAGATACAAATTTCTTTAACAGATATACACTGGAACCCTCAGAATGAAGATCCAACTCCTTAATGAGGTACAAAGGTTTTTAAAGAATGGAGGTTTGAAAGTAGTAAAACAGGTTTGGGGAGGAAGAGAGGAAGAGGCTTGGGTAGCTAGCAAAGGTAGTCTTGCTATGTAAATGAAAACTTACAGGTAGTAGCCCACAGATAAAATAGACAGTAAATGTTTCTTTTCAGACCTTTAAATATGTTGGACTCAGTTAATCTTTCCTAAATTGGGTAAGAATAGATCTGGCTGTATTAAAGTAAATTTCCTATAGGTACAAATTTACCCCCACAAAGAACAGCTTTGTAGGCTTACTTCTATCTGTGAGACTCATGGCAGCCATCTCAAAATATGTCAAAGAAATATATTTGGGTATAAAAGATTTCTCATTTCCTTCACAACTAACAGAGCTCAAAGACACAGATTCAGTTTAAGGAGGAGCTCTTAGAGACATCTGAAGACATAAGAGGAGACAAAAATAAGAATACTAGAGGGTAATAACACTATGGCACCTACAGCTACAGCAAACATTAAACACAGCCCAGCTTCTCAACAGATTAACATTAAACTTCATATTAAAAGTTTATTAACTTCAGTTCCTATATTTCAATTTCTAGCTTTCAGCAAAAAATGACAAGACACATTTAGATAGTACTTTTGTGTCAATGGGACCACAAAGTGCCCAGATGTTTGGTCAAATATTATTCTTAATTTTTTTAATTAACAAAATTGTAAATATTTATTGGGTACAATGTGATGGTTTGCTACATGTATACAATGTGTAATGAACAAATTAGAGTAATTAGCACATCTTTCACCTCAAACACTTATTATTTCTTTATAATGACAAAAATATCTTCTCTTCTACTATTTTCAAATATATAATATATGATTGTTGAATATGGTCATTCTACTGTGCAATGAACCACTAGAATATATTCCTTCTATCGAACTGTAACTTTTACCTATTGATGAGACTCTCTTCATCCTCCCTTTTCCCCCTACATTTCCCAGCCTCTGGTAACCACTATTCTATTCTCTATCTCTATGACATCAACTTTTTTGGATTCCATATATGAGTGAGAATGTGTGACATTTGCCTTTTTGTGCCTGGGTTGTTTCACTTAACATAATGTTCTCAAGGCTCATCCATGTTGTTGCAAATGACAGGATTTTACTTTTTATGGCTGAATAGTATTACATTTTGTAAATACACCACTATTTCTTTATTCATTTGTTGTTGATAAACACTAAGGTTGATTCTATATCTTGGCTATTGTGAATAATGCTATAAAAATACGGGCATAAAGATATCTCTTCAACATACTGATTTCATTTTCTTTATATATATATGCAGTAGTGGGATTGCTTGATTATATGGTAGTTCTATTTCTAATTTTTGGAGGAAACTCCAATGATGTTTTCCATAGGGCGATAATAATTTGCATTCCAATCAATTGTGTATCCAGTTTCCCTTTTTCTCCACATCCTTGTCAAAACCTGTTATCTATTGTCTTTTTGATAATAACCTTTCTAAGAGATGCAAGGTAACATTTCATTGTGGTTCCTATTTGCCTTTTCCTGACGATTACTGATGTTGAACATTTGTTCATATACTTGTTGGTCCTTTGGCTGTCTTCTTTGAGAAATGTATAATTAGATCTTTTGTCCATTTTAAAATCAGATTATTTGTTTGGTTGGTTTTTTGTTATTGAGTTGTTTGAATTTCTAATATACTCTGCATATTAACCCCTTTTCAGATGCATAGTTTGCAAATGTTTTTTCCCTCACCAGGATAAAATTAACCTTTTAATTAGCAGACTGAATAAAGCAGATTGCCCTCCCTAATGTGGGTGGGCCTCATACAATCAGGTGATGGCCTAAATAGAACAAAAAGGCTGAATAAGAGAGAATTCCTCTGCCTAACTTTCTTCAAACTGGAATATCAGTTTCTTCTTGCCATTGATTACAATCTGAAACATTGTCTCTTGCTGGGTGTCAAGGCTACCAGCTTTTGGACTAGAACTATAACATCACTTTAAATATAAAAGCACAGATACGTTAAAGTAAAGGGATAGAGAAATATAGATCATGCTAACACTAACGAAAAGAAAGATCAAGTAGCTATATCAATTTCAGAAACAGCAGATTTCATATCAAGGAAAATTATCAGTGATAAAGAGTGGGATTCAATGATAAAAATGGATGAATTCTCCAAGAAGTCATAACAACATTTATCATGTATTTACGTAGGACAGAGTGTCAAAATATAAGGAAAAATGGTAGAACTGCAAGGAGAAATAGATGAACACATTTTTGTATCTGGAGACTTCAATACCTCTTTTTTAATAATTGACAGATACAGGGGGCATAGGATCACTAAGGATACAGCTTAACTGAACAGCACCATCAATCAATTGGATCTACTTTTCATGTATAGGATGTTTCGTCTAACAACAACAGAATACATGTTCTTCTCAAGTTCCTATGAAACATTCAACAATATTGGCTATATTATGTGCCCTAAAACACACCTTAACAAATTTAAAAGAATAGACATTATATAAGGTATATACACACCATGATGCAATTAAACTAGAAATCAATAACAGAAAGACTCACCTGGAAAATCCCAATATTTGGAGATTAGAGACCATACTTCTAAGTAACATGAATCAAAGAAGAAATTTCCAGAGAAATTTTAAAATATTTTGAACTAAATAAGTGAAAATAAAAATATAGCCTATCAAAATTTGTGGAATACAGTGAAAGCAATGGTCAGAGTAAGATATATAGCACTAAATGTATTATAAAAGAAGAAAGATCTGGAATCAATAATCTAAATTTCCACCTTAGGAAACTGGACCCAAAAAATAGCAATTTAAGCCTAAATCCAGAAGAGAAATAGAAATAATAGATATTGGAACAGTAACAAATGAAATTGAAACAGAAAATCAATAAAGCAAAAAATTTTAAAAAGCTGATTCTTTGAAAAGACCAGTAAAATTGATAAATCTCTATCAGGCTAACAAAAGATGGAGAGAAGATAAAAATTGACCATATCAGAAATGAAAACAGTCATCAGTACTGATTCTGTGGACATTAAAAGGATAATAAAGAAATATTATAGACAACTCTGTGTCTACAAATTTGAAGTTGTAGGTGAAATGGCCAATTTCTTAAAAGACATAAACTACCAAAACTCACTAACGAGAGACAGATAATCTGAATTTGTCTATATCCGTTAAGAAAATTGAATCAATAATTACAAACCTCCTTAAATAGAACATATCAGGCCCATATGATTTAACTGATAAATTCTATTCAACATTTATGGAAGAAATAATACCAATTTTAGAAAATCTTTTCCAAAAGTAGAAACAGGGACCACTTGCTAACTCATTCTGTGAGGTAAGCATTGCCATAACACTAAAGCTAGGTATTGCCTTTGGTTAACAGGAAAATAAAACCTAGGTAAAAGCATTACAAGGGAGGAAAACTACAGACCAATATCTCTCCTAAATATAAATGCAAAAATCATCAACAAAATATTAGCTAATTGAATCAAAAATGTATAGAAAAAATTATATGCCACAACCAAGTGAGATTTATTTTGAGTATGCAAGGCTAGTCAGCATTCAGAAATCAATGAGTGTAATCCACCTCATCAAAAGCGAAAGAAGACAAATCAATGATCGTATCGATTGACAAAACATTTTATAAAATCCAACACATACGTAAGATAAAGTCTTTTGGTACTCTAGGAATAGAGGGGAACTTGCTCAATTTCACAAATGATTGTCTATGTAGAAAATCAGAAAGAATCAACAACAAAAGTCTTCTTGGAACTAACAAGCGATTACAGAAAGGTTGCAAGATACAAGATTGATACACAAAAGTCAATTTATTCCCTATATACTAGCAATGAACAATCGGAGTTTTAAATTAAAACACAATACCATTTATATTACCACCAAAAATAAATAAAATAATTAGGTATACAATCCAACAAAATGTGCCCAGGATCTATATGCAGAAAACTACAAAACTCTGACAAAAGATATCAGTGAAGCTGTGAGTCAGTCCAGTGTGACCACACACTATTCATTAGACTTGTTGCAGTGGATTGCATCATTTTAGAGCATCCTTATATATTATATATGTATATATATAATGAAATTATATTAATTATTATTATAAATTCTTTTTAAAGAAAAACATAATTTTATAAGAAAACCGACTTTAAATTTATCCCTTTGATACTTTAGAGTTTTAGGCTCTCTTCAAGTGCTATACACAGGGTGCACATATAGTGAAAGGAAATGACATATACTAACATTTTATAAATACTAGGAGCAGATATGAGAGAGATTACAGACTGGAGATATCAATGAGCCATAAACATATGCTACAGGTTCTGATTATTATAGAGAAGCGTGGTTGCAGTGTGGTTGTGACACTGAGGGTTGTATGTTGGGCATGGAGTGGGATCTATGTAGATAGAGGGGATAGGACTGAAGGGAAATGTCTGATAGACTGGGGTCTAAAGATGTTCCCATGCCCAGTTTACAAGGCAGTCGGAAAAGGCACCTGGGGAATGAAACTCTCCGTTTATTTATAGAGGCCAGGAATAATAACCAGTAATATTTTATGAGAGTTCTTGTACTTTTAGGTTTTTTCTTTTGTGCTCTATCCCCATGGTGTCAAAAGATAACTTATAGGGACACATAACACTGAATAAATTTGTACAGGATGTGTATAGTGGATCAAATGCTATTTGATGAGCTGATTGAGGACGTCAGGAATAGGGTGAAGAGAAGACATTGATTAACTCTATGCTGAAGCCAAGACAGATAGGTGAAGATGACCCTTCCCTCCCCAGATGCTCATACAAGGATCCTTGCTGAGTGAGGGTTTTAGAAAGCCTGGACATTTGGAAGGCAGAGGCAGGATTAATGTAGCCCTTAACTGGGTCTTGCCAATGAGAGGTCCGTGCTAAGTGATATTACTCAGCACTTACTAAGCTTGGCACGCCACTACTTATCTTATATGCATTCTCTAATTAAGTCTTCAGAAAAACTTTATGAGATAGACTCTTTTATCATCATTTTACTGATGCAGACACTGAGCCTTAAGGAAGGTCAGTAACTTGACTAGATCACACAACCAGTAAGAGATGGAGATGGGACTTGCAACTAAGACTCCGAACACTTAACCATTATACTTTAATTCTGCTTAAGACATTAACTCTCAACAGCATAGAATAAATTCAAGAATAATAATAGTTATTACCTATCAAGCACTTACTATAACTCAGGTGCTGCTCTACCCACATTATTTTATTTAATTATCATCAGAACTCTGCATTAGGTTTTATTTTTCTCATTTTACAAAGGAAGACACTGAAGCTTATAGAAGTTAGGTTATTTGCTCATGGACATAGGCTAACAGTACAAGAGGAAGGACTGAATCGATTGTGTCTGACTCCCAAATCCATTTTTAATACTGCAAAAATCTATGGTATTAAAGTCAGAAAACAAGGACATCACTGGCCTTTTGTAGAAGATCCCTATTGCACCAATTGTAAAATAATATACAAATCATGATTATGAAATATTATGGCAACCTATGGGACCTGCCTTATAACTTCATAGTCACACTTGATATTTATTCAACACACATTGAGTGAGATCTTACTATGTGCCATGCTCAACGCTGTGCACAAAATGAATGAGATTAAACTTGTGATAGTTCCAATTCAAAGGCTGGTGCAGTCCTTTATGCAGTCATTTAGCTATCCTTCATGTGGCCATATTTTTGCCAGGATTGTTTTCTCTTCCAACATAGCTTAACTAGGCCCTTGCACCTAAAGAAACAACTTTCATCATTATGATTTGCGGTATCAGAATAACAGCAGATCCAATGTTTTGTTCCCAGGTGAGGAATGAGGACGTTCATTCATACAACTGCAGAGGAAGCAAAAATCTTCTTTATGGCCAAAAAACTTCACATCCGGCTCCCTCTTCAGTTTTTGAACACAGCAGCTGCTCTGAATTTAACTGAAGCAGAAAATATTGTTGGAATAAAAAACAGCATTAATTAAAATAGTCTATTAAGTCCCATGCCAAATTTGCTATTATAATTTAAAGCAAACACAATGTTGTGCTGTTTATAAGATAGAGGTAATTTCCTGGGGTTATTTATAAATCATTAGCAAGGCTTGTCCATGGTTGTCAGGACCTTCACAGATACAGTCTCTCTTTTAGAACATAATTATTAGCGCCAACATAATGCGTGAGAAAGAGATTTAATTTGATAGATAAAGATATTAAAATAATAAATTTATGTATTTCACTGATTATAAAAACATTACTGGCTGACTGTAGAAACCCTGAAAACCTCACAAAAATATAAAGAGAAAGTGCAAATTATCCATAATCTCTGTTTCTAGCAGCAACCACTCAGCATTTTTAGGGTTTTGTTATCGTTGTTGCTAATGATATGTAATTAAATAGTTGAGGTCGAAGTGAAAATAGTGTTTTTAATTAGCATCCAATCCTGAGCATTTTACCAGTCTTCACAGCCATCATTTACCATGACTGGATCATGCGTGTCTTAATATTTTTTACAGTTTCACCTATTGCGAATCATTTTAAAAAACTGCGCTTTAATGTATTTATCTAGAAAACATTTATAGTATAAAAACTTTAATCGGTCATTCATAATAAGCAATATAATTATTTCCCTTTAATTAATATTAATTATTTCAATCAATTATTAAGCTGTCTCCTCGACAGGGGAAACCAACCATCATTCCAATTAAAAGGACCAAAGTGGTGAGATTCACTGTATCAGATCAGCCAGTGCAGACTTGACAATTATACGCATGTGTAAAATATGTGGGATGTATGTGTTCTGTATTTGTAGATGAAGCTCTTTAGGGAAAAATCATATTTGTGATTTTCTCTTCTTTTCAGTATTTTTTAAAATGGCGTTTGGAACTGTGAGATCAGTTCACTCTCTGAGCTTCTTGTGGAAAAATCCAAGTTTAAAACCTTTCCTTTTTTCTTGTAATAGATATATTGTGATTCCTCAAAAGATACAAGCATTTTTGCATTTTTGGCCCTTATTCCCTCCATGTAAGTGCTGAGCCAATGACGTCAAGATTGTCACCGATTAAAGGGCAACTGCTGGTGAGGGATCAGTTCAGTTTTATAATAAATTCAGATGATTTAGGGCTAGTTTGACTTATTTCCCACAAATTATACATTTAATATGCTATTTTATTATAAATATGACATTCTGAAAACTGTGACTTTAAGTGATATGCTATAGAACGAGTAGTGCATTTATAAAGGAAAGAATAGATAACAATGCATTTCACATCCCTTCAGACACCTTGTATATGTATCAATGATTATTATACCTGAAATAGCCATTGTAAAAGAACCTCAGCTTAGCATGGGATCAGACATATTTTATATGAAAAATAAATGCTTATAAAATAAATAATCTCAAAAAAATGTCTAATATATTTACCTAAATGTAAATATATTTATTTAGTTTAGTTTTCTATACTTCTGTAATATTTAAGTTCATCCCAAAAATTATTCAACAAGTAATGCCATTCAACAAGTGAGATTGTTTTTGCCTTTATTTTAGGTAATTGGAAATTCATTTAAATAGGGGATCAAGGGTCCCTCTACTCAGATGGTGATTGGAGTAAGGACAATAGTGTCCCCTCAGACTGTTCTTGAACTTCACTTTTATATATGAATGTACTAGAGCTTAAGTATTTAAAACATACTTCTAACAGAACTAGTTAGAAAACATAATGATTGCAAGGAAATTTGTTAAATGGCATTTAAAATTTTTCTCCTATGAAGTTTTAAAGCATGAGAGAATGTCTTACTTTTTTTCATTTTAAAGATTTTATTTTTAATTGTTATGGGTATATAACATTGAGAATCTCTTATTTTTGAAATGCCAATTAGAAGAAATAAATAGATTATAGAAAATATATTTCCATTTGCCTATGTAATATATAGTTAAATATAAATTTTTGCTGCACAATCATACATACTTATATCATAATTAAACTTAAAGGACAAATAGTAACCTGAGGACGTATTTGCAATTCATGTATCAGAGAAATGGCTGACATCCTTGATAGTCTACTTAACTATTTCTCTAGACATCTAATAAGATCACCAAGTTAATATACATAAAACTCCTAACCCTTGATTTGCAAAGAAAACTTCTCCTTCCCTAGATTTTTCCAGTCAAAGTTAATGCAGCTTCATCTATACCTGTGGCTCAAATCATACAAGGAACTAAAATATATAAGAAACTTTTAAAATTTAGTAACAAGAAACCAAATAATCCAATTAAAGGTGAACAAAGATATGAATAGAGATCTCACTAAAGAAGATATACTAATAGCAAATACACATATGAGGAGATGTTCAAAATTATTTGTTACAGAGAAATGCAAATTAAACAACAATAAGGTACTACTATTTTAAAGTGTATAAAACCCAGAAAACTGACAATGCCCATTGCTAGTGAAGACACAGAGCAGCAGAAATGCACATGTATTTTTGGTGGGTAGGCAAAGTACTGTAGTCACTTTGAAAGACAGTTAGGCAGATTCTTACAAAGTTAAACATTATATTACCATATGGTCCAGCAACTGCTCTCCTATGTACTTATCCAAATGATTTGAAAACTTGTGTATACAAAATGCCTACAGCTTTTTTCATAATTGCTAAAAATTGGAAGCAACCAACGTGTTTTTCAATAGGTAAATGCATAAATACACTGTAGTATGTCCACACTTAGAATATATTTCGGCAATAAAAAGGCATGAGCTGTCACGTCATGATAAGGCATGGATGAATCTTAAATGTATATTTCCAAATGAAAGAGGTCTGTCTGAGATAGCTACCTGATGCATGGTTTCATTTGCATGACATCTTGGAAAAGGCAAAACTATAGAGATAGAAATAGGTCACCATTGCCAAAGGTTTGGAGAAGAGAAGTGTTAAATAGATGAGCCAGAAGGGACTTTTTAGAGCAGTTAAAAAATTCTATACACTACCATATTGACATTATGTATTTGTCAAACGCATAGAACCCTATAGCACAAAGAGTGATTCTTAACATATGCAAGTGAAAACCAAAAAAATGTTTAGGAGGTCCAGGAATTCCAGGAAAACCGCGATGAAAAAAAAAAAGGTAACCGTATTGCAAATGTATGAAATAACCTCACTGAAGGGGATAAAGAGAAAAAGGTGCTTAGCTTCAAGGTAACTTTTGAAATTGGTAGAGACTATAAAACTAAAGGCTGAAGGAAATGTACATAGCACTTTAGTTGAGAAAGATATTTTCCACAAGTATACAGGTTAACAATTCTGAAAGCCCTAGATATGCCTGCAGTATATATGTATACTGGAGTAGATTAATTAAGTTAAGGGACAGAAGATGGTGGGAGTCAAGTTTCTGACTGATGAAAGGTTGAGAATAAATAAGGGGAGAAAGCTAGAATGGTCCATGTGTTAATGGCTTAGAGTTGGAGACATCATTGTGAACTCATACATAACTTAATGTGTATATATATATATGGATACCTATAGAAATATTAATATTTATAGATATGTGTACATAAGTTACTATAAACATATATGTGTATGTGTGTGTATATATGTCTTTACTCTGCCAGCTCAAAAGGCTTAGAAGTAATGATAGGATGATAACTCAATAGCAACAAGCATCCCCAGTTCTTGATTTCTAATACAACTCTCCAGTAGGAGGAATCAATACTTATTGGTGAAATGGCTGATTCAGGGCTTCAGCAGAGAATATATAAGATGAATTTGAAGCAACTTGTATTGCTAGAAAGTAATAAAGGGCCAAAAACCCCCAAGAAAACAAACAAAACACCATTATGATGAGAGTATATCAAAAGGACAAAGGAGCCAACTGAAAGAGCACCAAATAGCCAAACCTGGAACAGTTTGAGAAACAAAATGAATAATATAGCATTGTATTGTGATTCAAGTCTACAAAATAAATGTCCATGAATCCATAATTATATAAATAAATGATTAAATGTTAAGTAAACAAATAAATAGGCAGAATAGATAAATCTCCCATGCAGAATAATTCTAAAAAATGTGTATAGATACTCCAAACTTAGGGAGCTAGAGCACAACTTCCCCATTCTTTAAATGTGCCCATCGTATAGTAACTTTCTTCCGTAGAGTACAGCTTGGAATGTTTGAGCAAAAAGTAACTTTACATTGCAGAAACCTGACAGTCACGACTTTAACATCAACAGTGAAAGTCAGGTCTGTAGCATGTACCCTTCATCTGAAGTGATGGAAATGGCACTTTACCTCAGTGATCTTCCTACCAAAATCCATAACCACAGTCTAATCATGAGGAAAAAGCATCAGACAAATCTCAACTGAGGAAAATTCTACAAAATATCTGTGCAGTACTCTTCAGATCTGTCAAGGTGATCAAAACCAAGGGAAATCTGAGAAACTAACACAATCAAGAGTAGCCTAAGGAGATATAACTAAATGTGCTATTTCTGGGTGGGATCCTGGAATAGAAAAAAGATGATGAGGTAAAAATTAAGGACATTTGCATAAAATTTGGACTTTAATTAATAATAATGTACAGATAGTGACATATGTACCATACTAATATAAGATTTTAATTATAGGGGAAATTGGCTATGGGGTGTGTGGGAATTCTCTGTGCAACTTTCATATGAATCTAAAATTATTCTAAAATAAAATGTTTATTTTAAAAAATATTATATTTATTTAAACAAGTCAGATAGCAGATGGATACATATAATGAAGATTCATTTATGTGAAAGTATAGGAAAGATCATTCAGATCTGTAATGATAGAGAGTAAGCAGATCAGCAATTGCTGGGGCCAAGGTTGGGGCTTTGGGGTTGACTGGTAATTGACATGAAGCAATATTTTGGGGGGTGACAAAAAAAATCTTATAACTTATTGTCACATTGATGTGTGTGTGTGTATGTGTACCTGTATTTGTCCAAATTTATCAAACTCTACACTTAAAATATGTGCTTTTCATTGTATGTAAATTATACTGCAATAATGTAAATTTTTAAAAATCCCTTTCTAAATATGGGTACCATTAAGTGATTGGTGCTGGGACATCACGAAATACCCCAAGGATAAAATTCCAATGCCATTTTGACTGGAAGTCTCATCAATTGATTTTACAAGCTCTGCTTACAACTTTTAAAACACAGCCTTCTATTTCTTCCTACTAAAAATAGTTTCCAATATCTTGGGGTTCAGTTTTAGACAGATTCTTTAAATAAGAACATCTGTTTTTAATTAATTCGCTTTATCTGAATCTGGAAGGAAAAAGTCTATCTTATAAAATTAAGGTAATATTTATTTATTCATTCACAGATCATAGATGTTGTTAGAAAATAGCTGATGACTGATTTGCTTCATAATACTTGGGGAAAACATGTTATTTTATGATTAGAGACTTTTTATTTTTATTTTATTTTATTTATTTTATTTTTTTTGAGACAGAGTCTCACTTTGTTGCCCGGGCTAGAGTGAGTGCCGTGGCATCAGCCTAGCTCACAGCAACCTCAAACTCCTGGGCTCAAGCGATCCTCCTGCCTCAGCCTCCCGAGTAGCTGGGACTACAGGCATGCACCACCATGCCTGGCTAATTTTTTCTATATATATTTTTAGTTGCCCAGATCATTTCTTTCTATTTTTAGTAGAGATGGGGTCTCGCTCTTGCTCAGGCTGGTCTTGAACTCCTGACCTCGAGCGATCCTCCAGCCTCTGCCTCCCAGAATGCTAGGATTACAGGCGTGAGCCACCGCGCCCAGCCTAGAGACTTTTTCTTTTGTGATTTTGCTTTTGACCTTTTTTTTCTATCTGGCTACTTTCTTTGTGGAAAATAAACCTCTCTGAGGGCCTGGTAATAATAATCCATATAATTCATTGTGCTAATGAAATAAAGATAATAGAAATAGTAGTTTATGTGGACATAATATATATTTCAAATAATATAGATTCATACATGCTGTTTAATCTGTGTCTGAAAACCTCTCCAATTTAATAAGATGTCAAGAGAGCTATTAACAACTGTGAGCTGAACACCACAGTAAAGTGTGGGCGGTGACTTCTTAAACTAAGAGGAAAAGAACTGCTTTTTAATTGGACTAGATACTGTAGTGCCACAGTCACCAGGAAAAAAACATCATTATTCCTTGGCAGCAAAATGTTTCCTGTCCATACCAATGAGAAAGAATTAAATAGAGTATTTTTCTTCCCACTTTTTACAAGCTATTGAAAATTACATGTGGACATTCAGGTTACATGTGTTTATTGGTATACATGGGGTGCAAAGTAGTACACTGGACATGTGGATACACTTTACTATTATATATATCTTTAATGCTTGGTGGAAACCAAGTTGATGCCTTTCTCAAGCAAAAAGCTTTTGTATTTTCCACAGCCCCAAAGTGATCTAGACTCTTATGTGGATACACAACTTTATGGAATTAGACAATATTTACATTGAGTAAAGACATATGCATGTTTATATTACTTGAAATATAAACAGATTTTTTTATCATGGAAAATATTCCAGCCCCCTAACCATCTTAGCCATAAAACTTCTTGACTAAATTAGCTGTTTGAATTACCAAATGACCTGAGTAACATTCACGTTATATGACATGTTATGAGCTCTATGTAATATTATAAGTAATAATATTACTTCTACCACAGTTTAAGAGTAATTCTGGATAAACTTCCTGCATGCAAATCTCCATCTCGGAATCTGTTTTCCAGGAAAACTGACCTGCAACAGTTAGAACCAGAAGAGGTTGAAGGAAGCAGATTCTAGAATGTAATCTTGAAATTGGATCAGTCAGCAGTGAGGACCTCTTTAGAGTGGTGGGGCACTGACAGCCCCTGACATGTGCTATGATTCAGTTGCTAAAACTTTTAGTTTAGTGGTGAACTGAAAAGGGTACCAGTGAAAAGGAGTCCGTTGGTGGGGGCATATTTTATATTTGAGAAGTAAAAGGGAAATAGTAACTATTAATATAAAATATGGAATTGGATGGCTATTGCTAGGGCCAATAGACACTTTAGAGAAAGACAATGAAAGGCAGAGAGTGATTAATTACCAATTAAAGGCTAAGTGTGAAAGGCAGAGGACCAATTTGGCAGCATAGCGCATCTTCTGGAGCCCGAGGAAAAAATATAGTGTAATCAGGCCTAAAACTTATTTATAAGATTAAGGTAAATACATATAAGTTTATATTGTCAACTCTATCTGGTATAGACTCCAAAGCCAAGGCCCTGAATTGGGAAAAGGAAGAATTTTGTCATAGGATGGAGACATCTGGATTGATGCACTAGTAATTCTTGGAATTACCCTGCTGCACCTTTTAGCCTACAAAACTGGCCCACTTTTTCCTGTTAAAAGCTAGTGTTCACCCCTTTCTTAAAAATAATGCAGAGGCTTCTGCCTTTTTAGACAGCACATTATCCTCTCAGGATCTAAACACACTTCCTTTCTCAGCTACAAGACTAATAATTAAAGTCAAATCAATACAAAACTTGGCTGAGGAAGTGCTTTGACTACAAGAGAAAAAGGGCCGATACACCAAAGGAATACAGGACCTAACTAACACATGCTGACAGGAGCCAGGAAAGTACATACAGAGAAGAAATTTGCAGACTCTGGATCAAGGAGGATGAGACAGAAGAATGGGTAAGAGAAAATTTATCACTATGGGAACATTCTTCCATGATATAAGATTTTAATGCCTTGCCAAGGTTCCTGGCATATGATATTAGCTTACTGCTAGAAAGATCCTTGGGAGTTTTGGGAAAGCAATGGCCTAGTTTAGGTGAAGTATAAAGGCCATAACTGCAGTGATAAATGTTGGAAGAAGGAATCAAAAGACTCAGAGAAGTGGGTATGCTAGAGTATATGTACTATTATACATAAGACCAGAAATCCTTCCAAGTGATTATGTTTCATGAGAAAGCCTACAGAAACACTCCATTTACCAAAGCAATGCACTATTGAGAGGGGCATCACTGTGGCCTGTCCTCTAGGGGGTTTAGAATTCTTACATGGCAGCTCAGAGCTCCAAACGACTGAGCCAGAAACTACCAGCTAGCATTGGAGTAGCATTTACTTCTTCATATGCTGTTAGTCAAAATAGGCTCAGGTTAGCTCAAACTCAAGAGCAGAATAAATTAAATTCACTTATCAATGGGAGTAGTGTCAAAAGATTTAATAATATTATTAACATGCTAATTCTCAAAGAAATGATACTGTAGAATCTTGGACTGTGGCTGATGGCTTGACGGATTAGTCAGAGGTCTAGAAGGAACAATATTTGAAATTCAAGGATAAGGAAGTTTGGAGACACAAGTTTCATATTGTCAAGAATACGAAACTATGAAAGTGAGCATAAAGTGTGAAGAGTTATAGTAGCGTTAGCCATCAGAGAGCTTCCAGCACAGAAAAGCCATTACACAATCAAGTAGAAGAATGACTTGGTGGGTTGACATCACTACCCTCTGCCATTGGTTAAACTAGTGTTAAGACCAGTGGGGATAAAAAGAGAGCAGGCGTGATGGCAAAGATGAAGGCTTGGCCGGGGCCAAACAGTATGTGTTACCACCCCAAGAACTAATCTAGCAAATCTTATTTTATTAACAAATAACCTGGTAGCAATGGAAATAGATGCTTGATAGGGCACTACCTATCAAGGGAATTAGCAACTGGTTCAGTGGCAAGTTGCTTATATTGGACATCTTCCACCCAGGAGGAGGTAGTGATTCATCATGCCTTGAACTGATCCATATTTCAACCATTTCTCCTTGAACGACTTCAGCCAGCACAACCATCAGAGAACTGACAAAGTATTTGAAACAGCAACACAGTATCATGCATAATAACTCTTTGGATTAGGCAATTCACTTTACAGGAAAAGAAGTGTGGTAGTGGTCACATGACCAAGGGATCAACTAGTCTTATAAATCATACCAATCAGAAACTTCCAGTCCAAACAGTGATGGAAGCATCTCTTGGAGGTTGGGTCTGTTGCCATTTTTGACAAAATTCTCTCCAAAGATGAAATGCCATATTTTACATGCAGTATGCCCTCTAAAACAATGGCCATGCTATGATACTATGCTTCCGATAGGTAAAATAAATAGGTGCAGGAACTAAGGAATTGAAACCCCATTTAACATCACTCCCAGTGACTTGCTTGGGCAATTTGTTTTCCCCATGTAGGTTTAGAATTTCTGGTTTTAAACAGGGAGGTATATCCACAAGTGGAAAAAATAAGAGTCCTTTAAACTTTATGTTATGACTGATGCTTGGTCCCTTCATGCTCCTTCTATAACAGACCTTCAAAGAAAGGAATCATCATTCTACCATGAATAATTGATTCTGATAACCAGGAGGTGGAGTTTATTTTGCTGGATAGAAATTTTGGTAAAAATTTGAATGGAAATGATAAGAATGGCTATACATGCTTTAGGATCTGTTATGGAGGCGTGGAGGACTAGGTTTTGCACTCAGATGATCCACCTGGGTTTCCCTTACTCAGTTTTGATGATATATGTGCCATCAAAGCAGCTATATCCTGAGAAGGGCATGGTAACCAAGGGCTCAGACCCTTTATCAAACAAGAGGCAAACTGGGAGTGAGGGGGACCTAGATTAGGTAATAGGTAACAGAAAATGTGAATGATATATACTATTCATATTTTATAATATGAATATGTGCAATAAAATAATGGTATTTTTTCTCCAAAATTTAATATAAAGAAAACTCCAGACTAAGATGGATTTTCTAGTCAATTATGTTAAACATTTAAGTAACAAGAAATAGAATACTTATACAGATTGTTACAGAAAATAGAATACAAGGGAACAGTTCTGAACTAACTTTAATGAGGCCAGAATTTGTCTTATATGAAAGCTAGACAAAGGCCTGGTCAGATAAGAAATTATAGACCTTCACGGACATAGACACAAATTTCCCTAACAAAATTTTAGCAAATAAATCCAACAAAATATTTGTTATTTGAAAATAAGTCAATGTATTTCACCACTTTAATAGAATAAATGAGCAAAATAATAATTAGCACAATGAATGTAGAAAAAGCATTTGACAAAATTCAACTCTTATTCATGACAAAAACTGTAAATAAACTAGAAAGAGAAGAAAGGTACCAAGAACTGACAAATAATGGTTCCTTTAAAATTACTTACAGTTAACATTATACTCATTGGTACAATATTGAATGATTTACTACAAAGTTTGGGTATAAGAAGAGGATGTATGCCCCTACCATTTTTATTTAAGAGAGAAAAGAGAAGACAAAAAATACATTTTTCAAGAGAAAAGACAAAAATAGCCTAAAGTTTGCAAAGTAAGGAGTAAAAATACTTCAAGTTTATATGATTAATTACATAGAAAATACTGAGGTGTCTACAAAATATCCCTATTAGAGCTAATAAGAGACTGCAAGAAAGCAGGATACAGGTCAATATAAAATCAATTTGTACTGCTATGTTTCAGCAACAATGTAAAAATAAAGTTAAAAGACCATTTATAATATTATCAAAAATCATATAATATATAACAAATTATGTCCAAAAACAAGATCTGTAGAATGAAGAGTTCAAAACTTTCTTGAGAGAAAGTAGAGAATAAATAAATTATTAAAAAATAATGATGGGACAGAGTAACAGAGGAAGACAAAAACAGACAATAATAATAAAATGGTAGGCCTAAACTTAACCACATAAATGATTACATTAAAAGTTAATAGGGTAGAAAATATTAGATAGGATTAAAATAAACACTCCAAAATGCTATCTGAATGCATTTAGAGTATGTTCTCTGACTATATTGGAATTACATTAGAAATAAAGAGCAATAAGGTAATCAGGAAAAAAACTCTATAAATATTTAGAAATTAAAGAACACACTTATATTTAATAACTAATCAATAGTCCAAAACAGAAAAAATTTAAAAAATATTCTCAATGAAATAAAAATGAAAATTCAACATATTAAAATTCTGAGAAGTAACTGAAGTAATACATAAAAATGTGTCTTTAAATGCTTCTCTTTGGGCTTGGGTGAGGCAAAGACATTATATGTAACCAAAATGTTTGTACCACCATAATATTCTGAAATTGAAAAGTAAATAAAATAAAAAATATGTGATTGTTCTATGGGAAGCCTATCATTGCATTTGTGATCCTTGACCCATACCACCAGCACAGCAGAAGGGCTTTGCTGCAAATAAAAATAGCATTTTATTTAAAAAAATTAAAAAAAATAGGGCCGGGCGCGGTGGCTCAAGCCTGTAATCCTAGCACTCTGGGAGGCCGAGGCGGGTGGATCGCTCGAGGTCAGGAGTTCGAGACCAGCCTGAGCAAGAGCAAGACCCCGTCTCTACTAAAAAAAATAGAAAGAAATTATCTGGCCAGCTAAAATATATATAGCAAAAATTAGCCGGGCATGGTGGCACATGCCTGTAGTCCCAGCTACCCGGGAGGCTGAGGCAGTAGGATCACTGAAGCCTAGGAGTTTGAGGTTGCTGTGAGCTAGGCTGATGCCACGGCACTCTCTCTAGCCCAGGCAACAAAGCGAGACTCTGTCTCAAAAATAAAATAAAATAAAATAAAAAATAAAAAAAAAATGCTTCTCTTTGAAAAAAGAACAAATTTAAATCAATAACTGTTGTTTCCACTTAAGATATCAGGAAAGGAAGTGTAATAGAAATAGAACATCAGTAGAAGGAAAGAAATAAAAGAAATGCCACAAAATTAACAATATGAAAACACAAAAGCAATAGAAGCAATAAAACTAAAATACGTTTTTTAAAAAATTTTTTAAATTAATAGATTTCTAGGTAAACTAATCAAGGAAAAAAGAGAATATACAAAATACCAATATCAAGAAGACACAAAGGGACAGTAATGTAGATGCTATAGGTGTTAAAGAATAATAAGGGAATGCCATGAAAAACTTTATGCTAAGAATATTTTTAAAGGACACAAATGACTAAACTTTTCTCAAAAAGAAATAAAAATTGAATATGCCAATATAAATTTCAGAAATTGAATTTATAATTTAAATCTTTCTCCCAAAAATCCCTCTAATCTCAGATGGCTTCATTGTTGAATTCTATCAAACATTTGAGGAAGAAAAAAAACTCAATCCTGCAAAAACTCTTTTAGAGAAGAAACATTTTCTATATCATTTCATGAGGCCAGTATTATGCACTTAGATACCAAAACCAGAAAAACACCTCACAAGAAAAAAGGACAGTCATTCTTCATGAACGTATGCAAAAAAACCCTTAGCAGAATATTATCAAATAGAATTCAACAAAATATTAAAAGGTCATAGTGAACAAATAGGGTTTATCCTGAAATGCCAGATTGGTTTTTAAACAATGTAATTTAGCATATTAAGGGGCTAAGGGAGAAAATATGATTGTATGAACAGCTACAGCAAAAAAAAATCATTTCACAAAATTCAAAATCCTTTTATGATATAAACTCAAGGAAACTAGGAATAGGAAGAAATTATCTCAACCTAATTAAGAACAACTCAGAAATAACTTACAGCTAACATCATTATTCTATTATGAAAGGCTCAATGCTTTCTAACCAGGTCATCACTTTTACTTAACATGGTATTGGATATGCTACTGAGGACAATGCAATTAAAAGGAAAAAACATAAAATTTATAAAGGATGTAGTAAAAATCTCTTTGGAGGTGGCATAATCACATGTGTAGGACACTAAGAAATCCACAAAAAAAAGCTATTAAAAATAAAAGTGTAGTTAGCAAGTTTATAGAATAGTGGCTCAGTATTAAAATACAATGTATTCTAAATAATAGCAACAATAAATTTAGAGATTAAATTGAAAACTTCATTTGTAATAGTCTCAAAAATTAAAATCTTTGTAATTAATTGAACAAAAGATGTTCAAGTTCTGTGCACTAAAATCCACTGAACATTGTGAAATGAAATATAAGGCCTAAAAAAATCAAGATGTATAATATATTAATGAATTGAAAGATTTAACATTGTTAAGCTGTCACTTCTTCCCAAACTTATCGATATATTCAGTGACATTGCAATCAAAATTCTAACATGATTTTTTGAAGAAATTAACAAGCTTATGTTAACTTTTACACATCAACACAATGGACCTAAAAGAGCTAAAAAAAAAAAAGAATTTGGGAAACAAAGTTGGAGGATTTAAACTGCCTATTTTCTTTTTCTTTCTTTTTTTTTTTTTTTAACATTCCAGACATGTATAACCAATGAACATGGCCTAGTTTTTCTATTGATATTCACTTCAGTAACTTGAATCCACAGATATAAGCAGTATATAACCAGAAAGTCACAAGTAAACACAGATTATACATGCAAATTTCTGTTCACAAAGGTAACATGTGCAGGTATATGAATTAGAAGCATGCATCTAGAATTATGGCCAAACTGTCTTTAAAATGCAGAAATGTAAAATTACATCTTGAAAATATGAAAAGATGGTCTACACACTTCAAAAATCAAATGTTGTTTATACCAGAGATGTATGACAGCTACAGGATTCAAGTGACAAGCAATAAGATCTCAAAAAATTAATACTGGTCAACCCGCCCGATCTCGTCTAAACTGCCTATTTTCAAGAATTACTGTAAATCTACAGTAATCAAGACAGTGTGGTATTAGCATAAGGACAGGCATGTAAATCAATGGGACAGAATAAACCGTCTGAAACAAACTCGTACTTACGAGGTCAATTAATTTTCAACTAGTGATCAAGTTAACTCAATAGGGGAAAAATAGTTGTTCCCCCCACCTCAAAATTGGTGATGGGACAACTAAAGATCTAGAAGAAATAAAAGAATGGACTTATTTTACCTCATATGATATACAAAATTGAACAAATTTAAAAATTAGACAAATGGACATAGACTTACATGTAAGGTATTAACTATTAAACTAAAAGAAAAGAGGTGACAATATCTGTTTTATTAGCTTATGCAAAGTTTTTTTTTTAGACAGAACACTAATAGTGTAAAATATGAAAGAAAATGATGCCAAAATTAACCTCATTAGGGATTAAAATTCTATGTACAAAGAGTTTGTATTCTTTGTATATATGAACTCTTACAACTCAATAATATGGAAACAAATGTGCCCCCTAAAATGGGCAAAAGAATTAAACACTTTACAAAAGGAATATATAATTATATAAAACTGACCAATAAGCACGTGAAAAGATGTCAAGGTAAAGAAATGCAAATTAAAATCAAAATGAGGTAGCATTCAATATCCGCTAGATCAAAGTTAAGAAGCTTATTAAAATCACTTGTTAGCAATGATATAGAGCAACTAGAATTGTCATATATTGCTGGTGGGAGGGCAAAATGTTAAAGGATTTTGGGAAAAGTTCAACATTTAGAAAAAAAGATGGCTGTATCTCAAAAAGTTAAATTTCCATTACCAAATAATTCCAATCCTAGGTATTTATCCAAGAGAAATGATTACATCTGTCAACACAAACATATATTTGCAGATATTCATAGCAGGATTATTCATACTAACTAAAACCTAGAAGCAACCCAAATATCCAACAACTGTTGAATAATAAACTAGTATAACATATTCATACATGGAATAATATTCAGCAATAAAAAGGAACAGAATATTACTATATACCACACCATAGATTAGTACAAAAAAAAAAAGCATTATCAGTAGAAGAATTCAAGCAAAGGAGATAATTTATCATTATCCTTTTTTTTCACCTGAGACAGTCTCACTGTGTTGCCCTGGCTAGAGTGCAAGTGGCATCACCAGAGCTCACTGCAGCCTCAAACTCCTGGGCTCAAGCAACCCTTCTGCCTCAGCTTCCCAAGTAGCTGGGACTACAGGAATGTGCCACTATGCCTGACTAATTTTTTTATTTTTTGTAGAGATGGGGTCTTGATATGTTGCCCAGGCTCATCTCAAACTTATGATCCCTTTTACATGAAATTCCAGAAAATATGAAACTTGCATAACAGAAAAAAATTGATTGCCTGTGGCCTAAGGTAGAGAAAGAAGGTGAGCTGCAAGGTTGCAGGATCAATTACAAAAAGTAAAAGAAAACTTTTTAAGGTGAGGGGATACTCTATATCTTTATTGTGGTGATGGGTACACAACTGCATCCAATTATTAAAATTCATCCAATTGCCAATTGTACTCTTTTCTAAAATACAGATTTTATTGTGATAAGAACATAACATGAAGTCTACCCTCTTAATATGTTTTAAAGTGTTCAATACATTATTGGTGACTATAGAGTAATGTTGTGCAGCAGATCTCTAAAGTTTGTTCATCTTACTTAACTGAAACTTTATGCTTATTGATTAGTAAAACTATTTCTCCCTTTCCTCAGCCCCTGGCAACCAACTGTACTCTTAAAATAGATTAATTTCATTGTACATAAATAATACTTTACTATTAATAAAAATACCAATGCTTCGTGTATCTTGAAGCTTTCTTGCTAGATATATACACATTTAGGATTATTTTGTCTTCTCTGTGAATTGGTTCTTTTGTCATTAGACAATGTTCCTTTTAATCTCTGCTAATTTCTTTGTTCTGAAATTTACTCTGATATTATTATGTCCACCTGTTTTTTTCTTTGATTAATATTTCTGTGGTATTACTCTTCTATCTTTTTCCTTTGACTTATCTTTTTTTTTTATATTTTAGGTGGGTTTCTGGTAGGCAATAATCTTTTGGTTTTGCTTTTTTAACCAATTTAACAATCTCAGTCTTTTAGTTGTTTAGATAGGACAGGAACAAGAAAGAGATAAATATAAAATTACGGTTAAAGATTAGTTTCAGTTAAGTAAGATTAACAAACTCTAGAGATCTGCTGTATAACATTGCTCTTCTCTCAGTCATTGATGCAAGAGACAGAAAATCTTAATGTAATAGACATTTTTACAATCCTCTACCCAATATCATCACAATAACTATTGTTTACTAGTGGACATGAAGCACTCACTAAAATAATTAATATCCTGTGTCATAACACAGACTTTAACAATATTAAAATAATTGAAATCATGTAAGTATCTTTTTTGGCTATATGATGTCAACAAATTTAAACTTGATGTCAATAACAAAGATATCAAAAATCCCCCAAATTATTGAAAATTAAATATTAATAATTTAATTCTAAATAATGCTGAAAATATATACATTATTAAATGATTAAATCAAGCTAATTAACATATCTATCACTTCACATACATTTTTCATGTGTGGTACAAACATTTAAAATTTCTCTTGGCAATTTTGAAATATACCTTCCATTATTATTAACTATATCACCCATGCTGTGTAATAGATCTCCAAAATTTATTCCTCCTGTCTAATTGACCAACATCTCTTCTTTCTCCTCTCTTCTCAGCCCCTGGTAACCACCATCCTTCCCTCTACTTCTATGAATTTGACTTCTTTAGAGTCCACATATTTGTGAGATCATTCAGTATTTGTCTTTCTGTGCTCTATTTATTTCACTTAGCATAATTGTCCCCCCGTTTTCTCAGGTTAGACAAAGATTCCCTGGACACAATACTAAAAACATTGATGAAATAAAAAGTAACAGATAGGACTAAATACATTAATAAATTTGCTAAATAAAAAGCAAGAAATAGGACTAAAACTATTAATAAAATACAAAGTAACAAATAGAAAAGTTAAAAAACTTTTCCTCTATAAAAGGCATGTTAAGAGAATGAAAAGATAAGCTACTTATTAACTGGGAGAAAATATTTTCAAATTGTGTGTCTGATAGACTTACATGCAGAATGTATAAAGAACTCTCAAAAATCAAGAAGTCGACAAACAACTCAATTATTAAAAAATAGCCCTAAGAATTGAACAGATAATTCATCAAATGGATGGCAAAAGGCACACAAAAAGATACTCAACATCCTTAGCATAAGTCATTAGGGAGATGCAAATTAAAACTGCAATGAGACTCCAGTACATACCTATTATAATGGTTTAGAAAAACTGACAATACTAAGTGCTAATGAGAAATGGAACAACTGGAACTCTCACACATCTTCAGTGGAAATGCAAAATGGCGCAGTGCCTATGGAAATCAGTTTGGCAGCATCTTATAAACTTAAATTTATTGAGCAATTCTACTCATAGGAGTTTAATCTAGAGAAATGAAAATGTACATTTACTCAAAAACCTGTATTTGAATATTTATAATATTAATTTTTTTCACCTTAAAACTAGAAACAGCCTATACATCCTTTGGTAGGTAAATGGATAAATAAACTGTGGTACATCACACAATAAAATACTACTCAGCAATTAAATGAACCAAACTACTGGTACAAACAACAGCATGAATGAATCTCACATGTATTATGCTAAGTGAAAGAAGCCAGGCACAAAGATTTTCAATTGCACATTATTTCCATTTACATGACATTTTGGCAAAGGCAAAAGGATAGGCATGGAGACTGTATCTGTGGTTTTCCATGGGTTAGGGATAGAGATAGGTTTGATTATAAAAGGAGGGTGTAAGGGGATATTTTGAGATGAAAGAATGCTTCTCCACCCTGATGTGGCAATGGTTACATGACATTATCAGTTTGTCAAGAAATATAACTTTACATCTATAAAAGGTGGGTTTTATTAATATTTTATTCAAATTATGCATTATTAAAATTGAGTTGTAAAAATATCTTAATAGATTAAAAATTTAAGATCTGTGCATATCACTGCATATAAATTTGCCTCAATAGAAAATATTATGCAGCCAATTTTCAAATGTATCTTTATGGAGACTTTCCATCTGTAAGACTTATCTGGATTCTTAAATTCATTTTATTAATATATTATACTCACTTATCCCTGATTAGGTCAGTTACCTTTCAATAGTTGGCCCTGAATATACAATTGTTGAATGGATTAATTGACAAACATATTGATTAATAATGAGAAACATCTAAGAAAATTTAACCATCGCAAACTTGTCTCTCAAATCAAAGGGAGAATTAGTTGTACAATAAACATTTCTTTCGGAAACTTATGCATTCCTGTTTTTAAGTCTGCTTTTGATAACTGAAGACTGTTCTAAAAATTATAATCTTTATAATATACTTTACATGCACTGTCCTTCAGATCTGACATTTTAAACAAGCCTTCCATTGTATCCCTTACATAAATTTCTCTGGTATCTTTGTCTCTTTCTGTTAAATCTAGTAAATTATTATTTATGTCTTCAGTTCTTTAGTTTCTTGTTCAAAGAAGAGAAGGAAAATCATTGCAATTTTTTTCTTCTTTAACATTAATGTTAAACAGTTAATTACATACTTCTCATCAGATGTAGCTTACTTTATGCCACAATTGTCATCTCATTAATGATAGCTTCCAAGATTAATTCAATTCTTGTAAAATATATTATAGTTTTTATCTCCCACATTTCCATAACTTTATATGGTTATGGAAATGAAAATTAAAATAATAGATAATATTTGAGCCATTCCTGGAGTTATTTTCAGGAACAGAAAACATTTTCACAAAAACATATCATTGGAAAGTGTCAAAAGCAAATAAACAGACACCTAGAGACCATCATCTCTAAACCTATTTCCCAAGAAGCTGACACTTGGTATTCTCTGTCTGCCCCTCTCTCTTTCCTTTCATTATCCTGCTTTCTAGGCTTATCTTTCTAATAACATTTGTTCCACATCTCCTATCTAAGCCACACACAGATGTAAGTAGCCTTCTGTGTAAAAATTACAAAAAGAGAAAGTAGTCCTGAATCACAATTATGAGTCTGTCTCATAGAATGAATGGCATCCACCATGATAATGAGAAAAAATAAAAACAATACATCTATAGTAAAAAGAAAGCCTTAAATCAATCTCCATTACTAGGGAGACAGCTTCTTACCTCGAATCTGGACTCTGCCGTTGACTGGCTGTGTGAACTTGGGCATGGTAGCTGATTTCTTTGTGCTTCATTGTCCTCTTCTAAAAAATGAGAATCATATCAGTACCTACCTCATAAGATGATTAGCAAGTTTAAAGGATCGATATCTATTATGCATAGAACAATGCCTGGCACACATTTAGTGTTATAAATTCATAACATTTATTATTAACATTATTATTGATTCTCAGAAAAACTGTGTAAGAAAAATAGGAGAGTTATTATGCCATTTCACAATAGCATGATTCCTTCCCCACAAGGAACTTGGAAACATAGGCAATATTACTTTTCTCTGAGAATCCAACATGGAAGCAGCACATTAGGAATGAAGAAGCTATGTACAGAGATACTTTAAAGCAACTGAAAGGCTCATAGTCTAGCTGGACTTCTCTGTAACCTAATTTAGGTTTTAACATTATAAAAGAAAATAGGTAAATTAGAGGGAGATTTCTTAGTCACAGTTGCTTTTACAAAAGAGGTCCAAATAATTCAGGCCAAAGGATATGAATATGTCCTGTTCTAATAACATGTATTCCTACTGCATGGCATTTAGAAAAGAGGCTGATCTGTGTGATAGGTGCTCTATAATTCGTGGCTGTTATACTACTACTTTTATACTTACTTTCATTATTGCTATCATTATAATTAATATTAAGTCCTTTTTATATTTCATTCTCAGAAAATAAATTTCAGATTATAATTTGCTATACTATAATACAGTGTGCTTTCACAGAAACAATGAATAAAACAAAAGGTAGGAGGCGTAGCTAGTCTCTGTAAGAGTTACAGATTTCAAAAACTGGCCCTCTAACATTGTACAAATATAAGTTTGGATGATGTAGCTGAACAAAAAGCCAGCAAATAAGGTTTCTGAAGTGGCAGGGCCCAGGGCCACACTCCTGAACTTATCAGAATCGCTAAGCTAATCAGAGAGCTTTGAAATATAGATGGAAAGCAATTCTTAAGCAAATCCTAATTTTAATTCTTGCCTCACATGGAATTTCCTTACGGTACTTCTGTAGCCTAACTTTGATAGTGTCAAATTTCTCCAAACTTTTGGTATAATGGGGTTTTGTTAATGTTTCCTTTCAAAAATTTAGCAAAATATCCACCAGTCAATTTTGTAATGGCATTCATTAAAAATAAATATGTATACAGTTAAATTTTACCGGGTGCCTGCTACATCTAAGGCACCATGCTGAGTTCAGGGACCATGAAGCTACAATGGAGGCAATCAAAGGGGGCAGATAGGTAAACTAATAATCATACCATCTGTGATATTAGTATCAGCTTGGGATGTACCCAGGGAGAAAAGTAACATGAAAATGTAAAATTAGAAATAAGCTATTATACACTGTTGGTGGGAATGTAAATTAGCACAACTTCTATGGAAACAATACAAAGATTTCTCAAAAAAAACTAAAAGTAGACCTACCATTCGATCCTGCAATCCCACTACTGGGGATCTCCCCAAAGGAAAAGAACTTATTATATCAAAAAGACACCTGCACTCTATGTTTATCACAACACAATTCACAACTGCAAAGATACAGGATCAACCTAAGTGCCCATCCCAAGTAGTAGATAAACAAAATGTGTGAGAGAGAATCATATCTATATGTGTGTGTGTGTGTGTGTGTGTATATATATATATATATACACACACACACATACACCATGGAATACTAATCAGTCATAAAAAAGAATGAAATAATACCTACTACAGCACCTTGGATGGAATTGGAGGCCCTTATCCTGAGTAAAGTAACTCAGGAATGGAAAACCAAATACCACAAGTTCTCACCTATAAGTAGGAGCTAAGCTATGGGTACACATAGTCATACAGAATGGTATAAAAGACATTAAAGACTAAGAAAGGTGGAGGATAGGAGGGGGATGAGGGGTGAAAAATTACCTATTGGGTACAATGTACACCGTTTGGGTGATAGGTACACTAAAACCCACATGTCAACACTATACAATACCTTCTTGTGACAAAAAATGACTTGTACCCTCAAATCTATTGAAATAAAGTGAAGAATAAGCTAATAAGATCCTAGACCATGTTCATGCTTTAGTGAAAAAATAAGCATGATTTTTTATTGCTGTTTTAAATGCATACTTCTAAACTACAAAAGTTCTTAAATGTAGTTCTTTCTCCATTAAATTTAGTACCCTCTCTAATCTCCTTTAAAGTATTAAATTTATTTTATTGAAGTCTTTATTTCACAGAGTATATAAAGTAAAGGAAGAATCTGAGTTAATGGAAAAGTACAACTTTCCTCTTGCAGGCTTTGCTCCCAGTAATCCCACCAGCAGCCCACAGGAAGATCAGGAAGTATTAAGAAAAAGCTTCTCCTATAGTTCTGTCTGGCTGAGCAGAACAGTGTCCACTGTTCCTAAAGTATTTAGAAATTAATTTAAGCAAAAACTTGTTTAAATAAATAAATTTAATAAAAGATATGCAAGATCTCCACGCTGAAAAATACAAAGAGAAATTTCAAAAGATGTAAATAAATGAAGAAATTTTATGTTCCTTATTTGGAATACTCAATGTTGTTTAGATAGGCAGAGCCATTCTCCTCAAATTGACCCACAGACTGAAAGAAATTCCAATCAAAATCCCAGCAGGTGCTTTTATGAAAATTGAAAAGCTGATTTCAAAATTGATGTGGGCATTCAAAGGACCTAGACTAGCCAAAACAATTTTGAAGAACAAAAGTGCGGCACTTTAAAGACCTGATTTGAAAACTTACTTTAAAGAGTATTCAAGACAGTGGGTGTATTGGCATAAGGAAAAACAATTAGTTGATTATTCCAAACATATATAGTCAATTAGTTTTTTACTATCATGAGAAAATACTAATCCTTTTATAAATGTTGCTGAAAAAAACTGTTTATCTGAATAGAAAAATATGTACAACAATTCTTACTTTATGCCATACAAAAATAATTTTGAGTTGTATCATATGGATAATATCTAAATGTAAAAGCTAAAGCTATAAAATATCTGTTAATCAACATAGAGGAAAATCTTCTCTCTCCAGGGGGTAGGCATAGATTTCTTAGAGAGGACATTGAAAGCATTAATAGTTTAAAAAAAGTAAATTTAGCAGTAAAATATATAAATTATACTTTATTAAAATTAAAATCTTCTGCTTTTCAAAAGACTCCCTTAAAAAAATAAAAAGCCACAAGATAGGAAGAAATATTTTAAACACACGTAATTGACAAAGGAATTGTATCTAGAGTACATATATCATGTCTGCTTACATCTCAAAAATAAGACAAACTACTTAATTTAAGAAAACACCTGGCTAAAAGCCTTAAACAGACACTTCACATAAAAAGATATATAAATTATCAAGAGGCACATAAAAATGCTAACCATAATTAATCATACAAATTAAAATCATAATGTGACATCCCTGACATAGCTAAAATTAAAAAGATTGACAATACCAAGTATTGAGAAAGATACAGAACAACTAGATCTCTCAAACATTGATGGTTGCAAAAATATGGTGTAATCAAATTTGAAAACTGACAATTTCTCATAAAGTTAAAGATGTACTTACTTCATGACCCAGCAATTCTACTGCTAGCTATTTATCCATGAAAAATATAAACATTTATCTGCACAGACATTTGAACATTAAAGTTTATGGCTGCTTTATATATAATGGCCAAAACTAGAAACAATCCAAATTTTCATCAGGAGCTGGTGGATAAATGTTGTGGCATATACACACAACAGAATGCTATTCAACATTAAAGAAAATGAATTACTGATATACAGCAATACAGATGAGTGTCAACAACAATAAATTACAGCAAGGAAGCCAGACATGAAAAAGTTCTTAATGTATGATTCCATTTATATGGAGCTTTATAACAGGCCAAACTAATGTCCAGTGTTAGAAATCAGAACAAAGTTTACCTCTGATGGAGGGGTGATTCGATAGGGACATGAGAGAATTTTCTGGGGTGAGGAAATGTATATATTAATTGAAGTAACAGTAACACACACATATATATATAGTCAAAAGCCATTGAACTATATACTTAATATGTATGCATTTTATTTTATGTAATGTACACTTCAAAAAATAATAGAGAGAGAAAATAAATTAAACATCAGTACTAAAGGGGGCATAGCCCCCTTTATACTTATATTTAAACTTTTAAATACAAAAGACAACAATTTAGATTTATGAAGAGGTAAGGCTAAGATATTTAGAGAACAAGATTTGCTAAAATTTAAAAGGACCACAAGTGGGGCTTGGTATGAAGTAGAGATCAATCCTGTATGTGTGTAAACAAGGTTAACTGATTACAGAGAAAAAAGAACTTTCAACGTATTTTGTTTCACTTTTAAGAACACTGAATTTGTGAGTTTAAAATAAGTGTAAACAGCTGTAAGAAGAGTGCATTGAAAAGGATTTAGAATAGCTACCTGAAGTGGCTCAGGAGAATGGTACCTTCAGGTGGCTCTGACACACTGCTATGAGTGTGTGTCACTGTGTGAGGAATTGGATGAATCACGGGAAGAAGAGAGAAGAAACAATATTCCATACAAATGGAAACCAAAACAAAGGTGGTGTAGCCATTCTCATATCAGATAACATAGACTTCAAATCAATGATAGTAAAGAAAGACAAAAATGGTCATTATGTAATGGTAAAGGGAGCAATTCAACAGGAAGACATAACAATCCAAAATAATTATGCACCAATACAGGTACACCCGGATTCATAAAGCAAATCCTACTAGATCTAAACAAAGTAATAAATAGCAGCATTATAATAGCTGGAGTCTTTAAAACCCAATGATAGAACTGGACAGATCCTCCAAGCAAATATAAACAAAGAAGCTTTAATGGAACTCTAGAACAAATAGGCATAACATACATTTACAGAACATTCTACCCCAAAACTACTGAATATACGTTCTTCTTATCAGCATATGGAACATTCTCTAAGATTTATCACATCCAAAGCCACAAAATGTGTCTCAACAAATTTAGAAAAATAGAAATTATACTATGTATCTTCTCAGACCACAATGGAATAAAATTAGAAATCAATTCTAACAGAAACACTCAACACTATAAAAAGTCATGGAAATTAAACAATCTACCACTGTAAGAGTATTGAGTCAAGGATGAAATTAATATGAAAATCAAAAGATCCTTTGAACTAAATGCTAAAGGGGAAACAAGTTATCAAAACCTATAGGGTTCAGCAAAAGCAGTCCTAAGAGGAAAATCCAAAGCCTTAAATACTTACACCCAAGAGAGAGAAAGATCAGAAATAACAAATCTAATGAACTGTCTCAAGGAATTAGAAAAAGAAGAGCAAAACAACCCCAAATCCAGCAGAAGAAAAGAATAACTAAGGTCAGAGCAGAACTAAGTGAAAATAAAAGAATTATACAGAAAATTAATAAAACAAAAAGTTGGTTCTTTGAAAAGAGCAAAATTGACAGGCCTCCCACTATATTAACCAGAACAGAAAAGGACTTAATTAATAATCTCAACCAGAAATGAAAAAGGAGATAGTATACCTGATAACACAGAAATACAAAACATCATCTCTGAATATTATAAAAATCTCTATGCACATAAACTTAAAAATGTTGAGGAAATGGACAAATTCCTGGAGACAAACAACCTCCCTAGGCTCACTCATGAGAAAACAGAACTCCTGAACAGACCAATATCCAGCAAAGAAATTGAAGTAGCAATAAAATATTTTCCAACAAAAACAACACATAGACCAAATGGCTTCACAGCTGAATTTTACTAGACCTAAACAGAAGAACTGTTATGTGTATTGCACCAATTATTTCATAACATTGAGAAGAAATGAATCCTCCCCAACTTGTTCTATGAAGCTGATATCACCTTGATACCAAAGCCAAGGAAGGACATAACAGAAAAAGAAAACTACAGACCAATATCCCTTATGAATATAGATGTAAAAATTCTCAATAAAATTCTAGCAAAGGGAGTTCAGCTGCACATCAAAAAATAATCCACCAACACAAAGTAGGCCTCATCCCAGAGATGCAAGGATGTTTAAACATATGCCAACTTATACATGTGATTCACCATATAAATAGAAGTAAAAAGAAAGACAATGTGATCCTCTCAATAGTTACAGAAAAAGCATTTCACAAAATTTAACATCCTTTTATGATAAGAACGCTTAACAAAATAGGCATAGATGGGACATGCCTCAAAATTGTAGTCATTTTATCAAAAAGCCACTTGCACTAGAATGTTTATTGCAGTACAATTCACGATTGCAAAGATGTGGAATCAACCCAGGTGCCCATCAATACATGAGTGGATTAATACAATGTGATATCTGTATATCATGAAGTACTACTCTGCCATAAAAATGGTGAACCAATACCTTTTGTAACAACCTGGATGGAACTGGAGACCATTTTCCTAAGTGAAGTATCAAAGAATGGAACAACAAACACCACATGTATTCACTACTAAATTGGAAGTAATTGATCAACACTCATGTGCACATATGGTAGTAAAACTCAACAGAAATCAAGCAGGTGGGAGGGGGAGGAAGGGATGGGTAAATATACCCCTAAAGGGTACAATTCACATTATCTGGTTGATGGACACACTTATAACTTTGACTCAAACTGTACAAAAGCAATTCATGTAACCAAAATGTTTGTACCCCCATAATATTCTGAAATTAAAAAAAAATAATTTAGTGAAGGAACAATTTGAAAATGTGCTGTCCAGGTGTTAGAAAGGTGTTAACAGGATGTAGGGGAAGAAGTGTCACTAATAGAAAGAGTAGTTCTCGCCTCTGTGCCTAAAGAGGAAAGAGGCAATGTGTGATCGGAGGAGAAAAGGATAGGGCCACTTTCACTGGAGCTGGGACCTTTGGTCAAGTGATATAGACAGCGTAAGACATTGCTCAAGAAGGGGATGAGCCACTCTCCTCCCTTCTCCAATCTGCTGCTGGTGCTGTCTTTTCACTCAACCAAACTGAAAATCAAATGGCAAGGGTGCCTATTGCTGTAGTCCATGCAGGACAGCTTCACAGGACACACAAGAGGGTGGAAAAGGGTGGCAAATAAACATAGGAGGGCATAAGAAAACATCTACATTTGATACAAATGTAAAAAGTAGTTTGAATTTATCCATTAAAACAAATTGGGATATTTAAAGTAAAAAAGGCAAGTAGCTGGATAGAACAGACACATTAAATAACTAAATGGGCATGTTAATAAATAGTAGACCTATGACAGAAGGATGGTATAAAACATCTATATATTATTTCTACCTATATTCATATCCATTGATACAAGGTATAACTAGCCATCTACCTGTACTTTAAATATGAATATAAAGTAAAATATGTTTGAAAATATCTGTGCCAAACTATTAACTATGTTTTACTTCTAGAGAGTTGTGGATGGGCACTGGTGAGAATGGAAGACTTTTACTTTTTATAGTTGCATAACTTTTATCTTTATTATGAGAATGTATTACTTTTATCTTTTTTTTTAAACACATAGTTAAAGAAAATAACCTGAGGCATGAGGAGAAAAAAAAAGGAGAGCTATGATCACTAGGACCCCACATAACTTCAACAAAAACATTTTTATCATCTTATTTAACTTTTATGCAGACTTACTAATTGTGTAGATGAGAGAAATGTACAAGCAAGACCTTTGACAGTGTTTCAGAATGTCATTGAGGATAAGCTGGAGAAATGTGTTTTAGTTATCATACACCTAAGAGTGTTTGGACCCCAAATCCTTGTGATGCAGTATTCTCCATGGTCTGTCCTGTGCCCTGCTTTGATCATTTTTACATTAGTGACTTGAATCAGGTTATTAAATGACATGATTAAGACACACTGCTTAGCAAAATGTACAATCCAGCAACTAAATGAGAGCCAAAAAAAAAAATAAAAAATAAATCTTGACAGTAGAACAACAGACAAGTAAAATAAGATCTCATCAGATATAAATATAAAGTTCCAAAATTGAGGGAAAAAAAACAAAATTATTTACATATCTATGAGTACAGGATTGAGTAAATATGGTTTATCAGAAGCATGTTTTTATTATTTTTTTATTTTGGAATATTATGGGGGTACAAACATTTTGGTTACATATCATGCCTTTGCCTTGCCAAGCCAGGGCTACAAGCATGCCCTTCCCCATACAGTGTGCTCCACATCCATTAGTTGTGAGTTTACCCACCCCCACCAATCCCCTCCCACCTGACCGGCAGCCAGTGAATATTACTACCATGTGAGCACCTTAGTGTTGTTCAGTTACTACCAATTTGATGGTGAGTACATGTGGTGCTTGTTTTTCCATTCTTGTGATACCTCACTTTGAAGGATGGGCTCAAGCTCTATCCAGGATAATATAAGATGTGCTAGTTCACCATTGTTTTCTGTAGTTGAGTAGTATTCTATGGTATACATATACCACATTTCATTAATCCACTCAGGTATTGATGAGCACTTTGGTTGTTTCTACATTTTTGCGGTTATGAATTGTGCTGCCATAAGCATTTGAGGGCAGATGTCTTTTTTATAGAATGTCTTTTTTTTTCCTTTGTGTAGATTCCTAGTAGTGGGATTGCTGGATCAAATGGTATTTCTATTTTTAGCTCTTTGAGATATCTCCAAATTACTTTCCACAGGGGTTGTACTAATTTGCAGTCCCACCAGCAGTGTAAGAGTGTTCCAATCTCTCCACATCCACACCAGCATTTGTTGTTTTGGGACTTTATTTTTTATTTTCAGAGGAAAATTTATTTAGGTAATATTATTTTTACATAATTTCTTTTAGTATTTCACAGCAGATGAACTACTTTCATATTCATCTCATGTAATTTTTGTGACAACCTTATGATGTAAAGAATGTTATCTTCATATTATAGATGAAATTGAGGCTCAGAGAAGTCAAATGACAGCTAATATCATAGAGGCAGAAAGTAGCAGAGATAACACTCAAACTTATATCTTCTGTCTTATGTTTTCCTCACTGCAGCAAAATGCTGTTAATCTATCTGTATTTTGAAGAATGATACAGAGTTTGCCACCTCAAAGCAATAAATAAGGCCATTTCACTAAATTTAGGTGATATCTCATGGTGATTTTGATTTGCATTTCCCTAATGATTAGAGGTGTTGAGAACTTTTTTATATGTTTGCTGGCCATTATTCTGTCTTCTTTTGAAATGTTTTGATTGATGTCCTTTGCCCACTTTTTGATGGGGTTGTTTGATTTTTTCTTGTTACTTTTTGTAAGTTTCAGAGATTCTTATTATCAGCCCTTTATCAGATGTGTAGAAAGCAAATATTTTCTCCCCTTCTGTAGGTTGTCTTCGCTCTAAAGATAGTTTCCTTGGCTGTGATGAAGCTTTTTAATTTGATCAGGTCCCATTTATTTATTGTTGTTGTTGCTGTGATTGATTTGAGGGATTTCTTCATAAATTCTTTGCCTAGGCTGATGTCTAGAAGAAACCTTAAGAATTCTAGAAGAAAATGTTGAGAAGCATGTGTTTAACTTGAATAGATTCAATAAGTATTATGGTATGGTTCATTACAAAACTCAATTGATTTAGACCACATTCACAAAATAATAATTTCAAGAAAGCTAATCAGATTACACTGAGATTTTTATATTAAGTGGAACATGCATTCATGCTGGTGACAAAGTTTTAAAACCATATTTTACGGGCACCAGTCAGAAGATTTTTCTTTATATTAGTCTGAAGAAAACCACATGAAGGCACAGAAGCTTTACCCCATGTAGAAGAAAACTTTAGCCTTTTAGTGTGGTTCTAGAGTTACAACCACAGATACACAGCTTCTAGAGCCATGGGTACAGAGAGAGATTCCAGCTCCACACAAAGAAGACATTTCTGACAGAGTAGTCTGACCAGAATGGACTGCCTTAGAAGGTAATGAGCTTTCTGTCACTGAATGAAAATGGTCAAACAGAAAACAGCTTTTGGGAGATAATTTGTAGATGGTATTCAAGCAACTAATGCCCTTCAGATGTTTTCAAGCTTGGGATTCTATGGTTCCATATATCTATTATTTTTTAATAGTGAAAAATATGACTTCCTCTGGTCTCCAAATCAGCACTTTCATGCTAAATTTACATTATTCTGGTTTTTTTTAATCCTTACCATATGATAAGAACTTAGGATATTAAAGGAATTGTTAATAAAAGGGTCAGCCTACTGGGCTGCTGAATTCCTGCTAACCTGCTGGCAAAATTATTTCCAGTTTTTAAAGTTCTTCATAGACTCTCCCTTCTATACATACAAATTTTCTATCTATGACTATCCTTGCTTACTTTTTCTGTTCCTTTTAATATATTTTTCTCCTCAGGTGTCTTACTTCTGAAGCCTTATCTTTCTGGAACTATTTACCTCCTATGACTTGCTAAGTTTTACTTTCTAACTTCTCTGTGATTGACACTTCACTCTCATGACCTTTCCCCTATCATGAGCAATGCTTTTTATTCTCTTTTTATTATAAATCATCTGACAATATGTAGTTTAATCTTTTTAACTTTTTAACCTCTTATTACATTACTATCTTTATTTTTTAAATTTCTTTCCATTTAAAAACATTTTTCTTTATATATTTCCTATCATTTTATCTATAAAATGTGTGTTAATTATGCAAGTTTTAATTTTTGTGAATGCAAAATCTTTTATTGTATCTGTGATATGTGGTTAGTTCATTTTTCTACCCATGTAACATACTTTTTGTTGTATCTCTCTCCTGCCAACCACTTTTTCTTACCACAGAAAAATATATTCAGCTTATTGATATTTAATAACCACTAGAAAAGATGCACTCCAAAACTCTTAGCTTTTAGTCCAATAATTCATGCATAATCATTAAAGGGAAGATGGTATAATCTGTTAAAAAGCAATCTTACTCTTGGCCAGTCAAGCACAGGAAGAATCTTAAAGAATGCACAAAGAGACTCAATATTTGAGCTAGGTTTAAGTCATATTTTTCAAACTATATAGTGTCCATGGAATTGGTTTGCATGGGGTGGACTGAAGTAGCTTTTTGAGTTTATGTAATTTTCCCTCAGCTCCTAAAGACACCTAGGGCCAATATTTTAGACTCTCAGAATACTTCATATGTTCACCCTTATTATAGTCAATAGGAAAATCTTCCTTTTTTTACAAGAACTCCTTCTTCTTCTCCAGAACACTAGAGACTAGTGAACCCTGGCTTTTCTGGATAATTAGCTTTAACAGTCATCAGTAGTGTCAACCAAAGATTTACTTCTTTGCATAACTCCTAATAGATACAGAATCATCCTCTTAATACTGAGTTGTGACATGAAATGAGTTCAGTATCTTCAATACCTATTTGGGCTCTAGAAAGAGAAGAAGTTGGATGAAAAGGAAAACAAAATAGGTTCTCCACAGCAACATTGTGATTTTTCTACATTCCTGAAATTGAATATCTGGAGAGCAGTTGGATATGTACACTTGATACTCCACTGAAATCAAACCTTGAACACATGACTACCTTAAAAATTGATTTTGAAAGTTTCAAAAGGTAAAATGCATCCAAATAGAGACGTGGACACCGATAAAGCAAAGCTGGGAGACAGACTGGGCTGTGGTGGTGGAAAACAGGTGACAGGGGAAGGGGGTTATGGCCAGCAACAGGTTGGTGAGCTAGTGGGCAGCCTCAGAAGCTGCTTCTATCCTTTTCCTTCTCGCCTCATATAAAGTTCAGATTGCTTGGTCTAAAGTCTTTTCATCACAATGTACCTACTGGTGAGTAAAACTTTACCTGACAATTATTGAAAAGCATACCATTTCTCCTTCAGAAAAGTAAATACCATAAACCAAAATTTTTGTGCCGTTCTTTTTCTGTTTGTTTAGGATTGCTGTTTGTGGCAATTATCCACCACAGAACTTTACAGCATATTAGTTTATAATCCTCAGCATGGAAAAATTCTTAATGGAAGTTTTGCTGACAAAGAGACTTTAACTAAAACCCAGCAAGGACTCAATAATAAAATGAATATTCATAATGTCTCTGCTCTCCAAAGTCTTTCTCTTTGCATGCTTTTTAACTAAGCAAGTATTAAAAGGAGATTTCCAAAGAAAGGTAACTAAATAGAAACAATGATTTCAGTATTTAGAAATTCTTTGATAATTTAAAACATTTTAAAGTTAATTATATCAAAAGTGACACTTTTATAAATTATCATAAGTAGGACCAAAATATAGGGAAGTGTTTCTAAAACATACTGAGACATTAACATAAATCTGGAAGGAAGCCTTTCTAAATGTGAAATTATATTTACAAGTATTACTTTTCTGATCACAAACATTCAGGAACAAGATTGTGAACAATTTTACAGTCTTAATTTCTACCACTTCCCTGCATCTCATTTTGCTCTTAACAGATTGTTGTTATAATCATATCTGCTTTCCTATTTGGTTTTGCACATTCCTGCCCTGGACATTTCTTATAGACATTTTCCCATCTGGATTGTCTTCACTTTCTGTCCCACCCTAAATTTATAAAACCTTCCTGGAAGTCCCATTTCAAGCTTAACTTCCTGCTTAAAGCCTTCCTAGACCCCAGCTAAGCATAGGTGATATTTACTTTTTGGAATTAGCACATTTATTGCCTATAGCACTGACATCACATCTATACACATACTATTTTCAGCCTGACTTGAATTACTGACTGTTTAATTTACTTTTTCATACACTTCATCATATCTCACAAGAAAAGTCCTGCATTCCACAAGGGCTAATTTATGGTTTTACATAAATTAGTCTTCTTTAAAACCCTGAAGGAGCCATCATAATGTTATCACATAGGAGATTCTTAGTAAATATCAGCATTAAGCCAATGAATGAATGGATTTTTCTGTGAAAATAAGATATTGTTAAGATTTATAGGAGTAAATTTAAATATATACCAAAGTATAAAAATATACAAAGACTCAAATGAGAACAGAGTGTATTTATCCTGAGCTTGCTCTAACAAGGGAGTCAGTCACTAATACTTGCATTTAGTAGAGACTCAGAGGCAGGCAGAGGACTTTAAAAGCTTTGTAGTGAGGAAAAAAAGAGAGAGAGAACTTTATAAATGGCTGCCTTTGAAGGTTGTTGGCATGAGGAAGTTGGAGGCAGGCTAACTATAATGGAGGCAACCTATATGATTGGTTTGGGGACCATATTTGGGTTTCTCTGGATGGTTCTGAATTGGAAGTAGGGATGAGGGGTGGCAAAAATTAGGGAAGCTGTCAGTTGTTGACCAAACTCTGACTGTTTAGGGCCAATAGCTGCAGAGGTTGTAGTTTGGCTTCCTGGGCTGGTCACCGCAGAGGTTGTGGGTCAGAATTCTATTGTCATAAATGGCCTGACCATATATATCTGTTGTTAGTATATTCAACAGATATCTCAGTATAATAGTGGCTTATATGTTTATAGTACTTTAAAGGGTGCCTAGATTTGTATAGACTCTATTTCATTTGATCTTTATGACAGTTCTTTGGACCTAACAAGTATTAACACTCTAATTTTATCAAAGATAGGACTATGACTTAAAGAAGCAAACCTTCTTGCCTAATGTATCAAATCTAGTAAAAGAAATAGTCATACTTGAACTCACATATTCTGAATTCAAATTCAGATTTAAGAAGGAATAATTGTGAATATGTGTGGAATCAGGCTAGGGCTGGCACACATGAGAATAAAAGTTGAAGGAAACTCCATAAAATTTCTGAAAGTTAGGAGAACATGTTGAGAGTCTGAAGGGTATCTGGAAAAGTAGAACATCACTCAGAATATAGGTAAAAGATTCTGAGAATATTTGGAAGTAGAAATGTGAGTGGTAGCTAAAGCTTAAATATTTTATAAAGGGATGAAAAAAAGGCAAAAAGCCTCAACCTGTCCAGTTGGAATTTCAGTTCATTCCTTCCAACATGGATGCAGTGCTGTGCCCTCTGGATATTTGCAGTCTTATAGAACAGAACTTGTAGCAGGGGCGTCAGTGCAATCTTAAGAAGCTTACAACTTGATCCAAGAAGTTTACTAGACGAAGTGTTTAAGCAATATGCAGGAAGTGAAAAGGGAGAAGGGAAAGTGTTTACTATTTATCAAAGTGTTGTTTACCAAAGTCCTTTTAGCAGAAATGTTAATTGAGAAAGTAGTGCTGAAAGTAGGAACAGCTCCAAAGAGGTAGCAATAATTCAGTAGTGAGATGATCCTGTTACTAGTAATTGCTGCCTTAAAGCTAGAGAGAAAGTGTGAAGGGTATAAAAGCATGTGAGAAGGAAAATGCAGGCTTTTACACAGGGCTGGATGAGGACACAAAGAATGAAGAACTAGAAAATTTATTTAAGTATTTGTCAAAATCTTAGTGGCTTTGCTTCCTTTAATCATGGGTCAGTTGTCACCTCCTGTGTGAATACTCTCTGATTGCTCCCTCCCTCTCCACTCCCACAAGATGTATGTATGTCTTTCCTGGAATTTGACCATGACTATTTGCTACTACAGGCAAGTATTATGATGATGATGGTGTCATTGCCATTGGCATTGTGTTTGTTCTTGCTATAATACATTCTATTCATCATCTTACCAAATAACAAGCTTGTCACACTACAAAGTTTGGTCATTACTATAATTTATGGAAATTACAGAAGCCAGGCAATTTCTCATAAATGCTAATTCATCCCCATCCAAATGAATTCTATTTTCTTAACTGTAAGGGGATTCTCTAAAAACCCCATTAACACTTTCTCTGTGCCACAGTGACAGTTGCCTTTCCTATGGATTCCCAACCTGCAGGTCTACATTGCATGTCCCTTCCCATACTTCAAATTCCAGGGAAGAGCCCACCTTTCTTGGTAGATAGCTGGATACTAATAACCTAAAAGTGGCTGCTGTGAGATAAATGTGCTGCTTGTGGGATGCTTATGGACTTCAGTCTCCATGGGGGAACAGTGACTTTTCAGTGTTACTACGTTGCCATATTTACAATTCCTGTACGTATTCCCTGCCCAGAAAATCCCAAGTAAAGTGGCTATTTGGGGAGTCGGTGGCTTCATTTCATCAATAGGAAAGTTAAACTGAAACAACTAGACTAATGTAATACGTAATATCAAGTAGAAATGTTTCAGCTTTAGCTACTACTCACATTCGTATGTGATTTACAGAGCACAGTTATCTAAAGGTAAATCCAGTTATCGAGGTAAATTTATGAGAGTGGAAAATACAACACACAAGTCAGCTACTAGATGTCTCCAACTGTGCTCTGTAAATGCAGTGTTTGGTCATGTTCCTATTCAGTTAAACAACTAGAATATAACAAGGAAGATCATTCAGTCTTTCAGTTCAACTCTGGTGATTAACTATCCAGAGAATGACAACTGGTTTGGTTTAGCCATGACCCATCAGGATAATAATGAATGGCATGGTTCCAAGGAATTGGACTCTTCAATGTTAATATTCAGCAATTCTCCTGTATTTCTTTCACAAACACATTATTTACAACTTGGTGAAACATGAGCATAGTTTTCTTTCCTAATGTGTTTCTAGGTAATAAAATAAAATATGATCTTTTCTAACCACTAGTAGATTCAACCTCCCATGATTAATTACACCCACCACTTTGAACAATGGGAATCTTTTGTTTTATTACTATTGCTGCAACTATTATTAGAAGATCAACTGCCCCCTCCATTGATCATCTTATTTAATTCTAACCTGAATTTTGAAGGTGAAAGGTTATTCCCATTTTGCAGATAGGGAAGCTGAACAGTTTCACAGAGTTCAGTAAACTGCCCCAAGTTTCCCATATAGCAGTCTATAGTAGGGTACAGAGGAATCTTTTGAAAGCCCTATGCTTACAGTCCTATGTCAAACTTCAAGCATACATATACCTAGGTACTCATATTTTATAAAAAATTGTGTTTATTCAGAATTAGGGTAAAGATATGTTTTAAAAAGTTGTTCCTTGCTATGGAAGCATTAAATGCAGAATTCTTAGGAAAGAATCTTTTTATTATCTTTTTAATTCCTTTCTCTCAAGTTTGCTGTGATGCACCACACCATATGAATGTCTCTCAGTTAAGAGAGCTTTGTGTCACCAACTTACTTCCTCAGGTGCATTTATTAGGTGTGTGTGGTTGAAAAAAATCAGTCAAATCATTGGAAATTATATTTTAAGGCATTACTGTAAACAAGAGTTTAAACAAAAATTTTGTAAAAACAGACTTCCATATGAAAATCTGTGCAGATTTTCATGTTAGACAGACAGTACTAGAAACAATTTCTGTAGCTGAAAAATCAATCAAATACTTGGGCATTTCTTTTTTTGTAAGGCATAATTATATGCAAAGATTTAAACAAAATATTCTGAAAATAAGAATGTCTTTCATGAAAGTATTAACAGCTTTCAAATATTAAAAAGAAAATATGGGGGACAGTTTTTGTAATTAGTAATAGCCCATTAAACTGTTTTGCAGGAAATATTTGAAGGGAAAGTTTCCAGAGCAAAACTGCAGCTTAATTTTTAAAAAATCTGCATATCTGTGAGGCAGAAAGGACCACATTCTTTAGCTGTGTCATCTTCTTTAAGATCAAGTTGAAAAAGAGGTTTTCTGAATTAGCTTTTATTATCTTCTTTACCAATTTGTAGAATCATTAATATAAACTCATAGAAATTTCTGAAGCATCTGATTCTTTTCATTCGTCTATTCACAGTAGTTACAATTGTAGGTATGTTACCTTGCATAGAAAGAACTTTTAACATTCATGAAATACATTTATCAGTTGTAAACCCTATTAAATTGAAAATAGACTATGTTAAATTAGCATCAAATAAGTTAAACAATTGTGAAAAAGGCTATTCCAGGTGAAAGGAACATGATGATTAAATCCACATTTTGGAAACAACAGTTCTTAGTTTCAAATAACTGGCAGAATATATAGTACCCCCCTCCAACAAACTGGTTTCAAAATTAACAAAAAGACATTTGACACACAAGAAAGGTTTCATGGAAGAGATAACATTTGAGATGTGCCTTGAATAATGAGTAGGAATCAAAAAGTAGGGATGACGCTATGCAAATGTTGTATTAAAGTTACAGTAAAGTTTGGGGAGGAGGAAGCATATCAGTATTATATCAGTGAATCACTTTTGCCAAGGAACACAAGTAATCAGAGTGCAAGGATCAATCCAGCAGCAGGGCTAAGCCAGATCAGTGAAAACAGGAGGTAGAAAAACCTGTTCTCCAGTTCAAGAAATTGACCTCTAGTTCAAGTGAGAAGAAATAAAGCCTAGAATGAGAATGGAAATAATGGAAGTGAAATGAGAGAGGCTGATGCAGGAATATTGTAGAAAGGCCTGTGTCAGCAACAAGCATGACTGGGTTGGTCACCTCTGTACCTCAGAACCAGTTTAGTGCCTGGAACTTGATAGTGATTCAATATTTATTGAAGAAGTTCATGAATGATTGATGACATGAATAAGTTTTTATATCTTATTAACTGAATGTAACTAAATAAGAGTATGAATTTAAAATGAGTCAGGCTTGGTCTGCCACTAACAGAAATATTAATTTAGGAGAAGGAGTCAGTTTCAGGGGAAGAGGATATGTTCATTTTGGACACAGTGAATTAAAAAAAACCAACAGGACATCTAGGTAGAGATGTCTACCAGACAGTTGAAAATATGAGTTTGACTTTCAGAAAAGAGAATGTTTGTTGAAATAGATGCATGAGCCATCTTCTTAGTAGTGCTAAATTTTTATTGTTTAAATGTATCAGATTCTGTTTTTTCTTTCTATTGATTAATTATAAAACAAATTTCCTTTTTTACTTTTTTCTACTTATTCCACTCCCCTTATGTTCTACTTATCTACTGCTGCATAACAAACCACTCCAAAACTTAGTGGTTTAAAACATCAACTTCTTATGATCATCTCTCAGTATTTTCTGGGAGAACTGGGTTCAGCTAGATGGTCAGTGCTCAGAGTCTCTCATGCAGCTGTGGTCTGATTATTACAGGGCTAGAGTTACATTAAGACTTCTTTATTCACCCATCTGGTTCTTGGGTTGGGATGCTGGAGTAGTTGCAGGCTATTTATACATCTGTCTTTCCATTAAGCTTCTCCATGTGTCTAGCTTGTTCTTCCTCATAGCATGGAGGCCTCACAGTGGTCAGAATTCTTACATGGTAGCTGGCTTTTCCTAGGGTGAGCACTCCAAGAGAACAAAAGCCACATAGCTTCTTAAGACCTAGATGAGAAGTAGCAATTATCACTTCCCCCATATTCTGTGGGTCAAAAGTAGGAGGGGACTACCTAAGGTACCTAAGTGCATGGTTCATTCAGAGGTCAACTTGGAGGCCAACTACCATATATCTTTTTTACCTCCTTATTTTTTGTCATTATGTTTAATTGCGAGAAGTTTAAAGAATAATGATAAAGCAAATATCTACTCATGCTAAACCACTTAGATCAAGAAACAATATGGACGACACAGTAGAAACTCCCTCCAACCCTACTCCTGCCTTCTGTGTGCCCTTCCTGATCACAATGACTTTCCTCTTCACCAGAGGTCACCACTATCCTGACTTTTGTGATAATCATTTCTTCGCTTCCCTTTATAGATATACTATCTGTACACACAACCCAAAGCAATACAGTTTAATTTTGCTTGTTTTTGAACTTTATATAAATGAAATTATACTCTATGCATTTTTGAGACTCATTTGACATTATGTTTACAATCTTAAATGTTATTGCATGTAGACATTGTTCATTTACATTGCTATATAAATGCCATTGTATGAATACATCAAGATTTATTTACCCACTCTAGCTTAAATTGACATTGGGTTGTTTCCATTTTAGTTCTATTACACATGATATGGTTATAAACACTCTTGGACATGACTCCTTATGCAGATTTGCAATAGTTTCTCTTTATGCCTACAAGTGTAATTGACAGCATCAGAAATAAAAATCATTAACTTACTTAGATAAGTCAAATTGCTTTTCAAAGTGGCTAAACATATGCAGGGTACATGAGTTCTCATTACACCACATCCTACCAACACTTTGTATAGTAACTGTTTTAATGTTTACTAATATGGCATTGAGTAGTAGTATTTCAAAATCATTTTGATTTGAATTTACCTGATTATTAATGAGTTGTAATAACTTTTCTTGTGTTTATTGAAAAAGATTTCATTTTTTGAAGAGCCTGTTAAGACCTTTTCCTGCTTTTCTAATTAATTGTCTCTCTTTGTCTTATTGATTTGTGGGAATTTTAATATTTTGTGGATACTTTCTCTACTTTATGGCTTACCTTGTCACTCCCTTTTTATAGTATCATTTAATAAACAGTAGTTCTTTGTTTAATGTATTCAAATTTATCAATGTTGTCATTTATCCATTTATTAGAATGACATGATAATATGTTGTTCATGTGAAACAGCTCAGTAAAAATGGGAATGCTAATATATTAAAAACATAAAGGCATTCAAACACTGTTTCAGATTTTAAGAACGTTATATGAAAGCACCACAATTAATGATGAGTTAGCACATGAGAAAAAGAGGCCAGAGAGAAAACAGAAGAGGATCAGGGGCTGAAAAGAAAAAGGAAATAATGTAGAGAAGGAATAGTCCAAGAGGCTTGGAGAACACTCGAGGTTGCACAGTGCCTCAAAAGAGAAAGAGGAGCATTGCAAGACTAAGGAATGTTTTTGAGATCATTAAATGCTACTGAGATTTCAAGGACCATGAGATTTGAACTGCCCACCCTTCTCTTTCCTTTCCTAGTTCTTATTTTTCAGCAAGGTGCTGTTTTCTAGCCCTTCCAACTACATACAAGTGTCAGGTGGTCAATTATTTCCTCTGGGGACACCCTGGTTCCCTTATCTCTCTTCCTCACGAGTGCTACCCTGTTTTGACAGCCCCCAGCTAAATTGGGGTTCCAGTATCAGAACATCTGGAGACCCTGCCCTAAAGAGAAATGAAGGGGAGCTGGATGTGGGTGTTTACAGCGTGCCTTTCATGGGATACTTCTTTTTCCTGGTGGACAGCCTAATGCCTAGTTATCTGACCCATGACCAGGGGGATTCTTCTCACTGGGAAATTATTTTACAGGCAGACACACTTGTGGCTCTTGTCTGACCCATGACTAGTTTATCCCTTCCTGGCCATTACTCTGGCACTGGGAGATTGACCTTATGTTCTCCCCAGTGTCCCAGGGAAAACCCGGCCTGGGGTAGCCCATAGTTCTTCAGACGGAAGGCACAGGCCAATATACCACCACAGTAGGAAACAAGGTCAGAGATTTCACTTACAGATCTTGAGCAAGGAGAGCATGAGTCTGGAGGGCAGTGCTCTGTCCCCAGGTCACATGAGGCAGGAATGAAGAGTCAGGCAGAGGGGGAGAGAGAGAGAGAGAGAGGCAGCCAGCAGTATATATAAAGGGACACGGTGTGGATAATTTTAAGTTCATGGACAAACATCTAAAGGGTCTGTTTAAAGGAAGCAGCTGGAAAGCTGGGAGCCAAGTCTCCTAGGCAGGAGAGATGCCTCTAAGCTGTTATCTCTGGCCACCAGCTTGAGCTATTTAGGTGTGTTACAGAACTGGAAACTCTGCCAAGAGTGACTGAGCTCTGCTTCTGGTATGAGAAAGTTAAACTTGTATTCAGTATAGATGCTGAGGCAACATAAAATTTTAGGAATTTGCTGCACACCCGTATTGTGGTGAGAGTCTTAAAATCTATGAATTGAGCTGTTTACACTGTCCCCACTGTTTACAGATGGGGACACTGAGACACACCCTACAAGAGTTGTTCAAAATCATCAAAATAGCCAGACAATTGGGCATTAGGTAAATTTAACTGATGGTTTTAATGTGAGACACCAATCTCCAGTGTTCCTGCTTCAGTCATAACCAGGACTCAGCTACCAGCTTCCATCCTTCAGTTATTCATACTCTGTGGAAATTAAAAAAGAGATCAAAAGACAAACAGCCTTAAGATTGCACTGAGAGATCCTTAAAGTGTCAATATGTTGTAGAGTGGAGTGAAAATAGACTTCAGAATTGAACTTTACTGAATCTCTTGATATCAGTTTCTTCATTTGGGGATAATATGGTCCCACCACCAAACTCTTCAATTTTGCAGATAACCAAAAGTTGATACACAGGACATAATCCCTAAAAATAATGCTGTTAGAGAGTAGGTGAATAAACATCACGCTTTACAATGAGTTTTCTGTACTGTAGTGGGAGAGATGTCTTAGATGACTAATGGCACATGAAAGACTAATGTTCTTTCACCATAACTTTGAACAACAAGTAAATTTTAATGGAGTTTTTCTTTAGTTGTTATACACACACACACACACACACATTTATTTAACCTAGGGAAGGATAACAAGGTAACTATGTTCCTAATAGAATATGTTTTATGGGCAAGTTATATTTTTCTTTTGAAATTTTTAATGGAGTTAACTTCTGGGGTTTTATTTAAAAATACTTTAAATGTTTTTTAAGCTATACAACACTATACTCTCTATGTGAAAAATGTAAGTGTCCATTATTGTACTGTGGAGTAATAGAGTTCTTGATTGTTTTTTAGTTCTGTGGCTTCCTTCAAATAACAGGCTGTCAAGAACCTTTCTGATATAATTGCAATTGAGAGTAATGGCATCTCCTACCACATGTTAGTTTGCTGTTTCTTACCTGCTATGTGTTCTGAAAACACTTAAGAAAAGCTTCTTTGGAATTTCATCATAAACTCAAATCTAGGAATTTCTGAGAGAGCTTGAACCTAATGGCTAAAAATAAGAGCTAACAATTTCAAACTCTAATTTTGGGCCAGTGTTTAAAAATGTACATGTCTCATTTTTTAAATTTTTTATCTCAATCCTATAAGAGAGATATAATTATTACCCTTATTTTCCAGATGAGATGAAGAAGGAAGCTCAGATAAGCAAGAATCTTAGGTGGAGTCTTTTAATCTTTCTGACTCTTCCCCTCAAAAACTGATAGAGCAATTTGTGTATGTAAACAAATAAGCAAACACAGAAAAAGCCCATGGGCAACATCTACTGAAAAACAAGGTAACAAGATATCTCATGAACCCCAAAATATAAGTGCGAGTGAGCTAACTAGATCTATATGATATCAGTGACTGTGTATTAGAATGCAGAAGAAAAAGTGAGACACAAAAAAAGAAAGTTAGACCCACCACCAGAAAATTAGATTGGCAATCTAAGAACAGAGTTGGAAACTGGGAAGGGATTTTGCAGACTGTAATTCTCAGATGAGGGGAAAGAGACTGAAGAAGGATCGAATGCTGTCGGCAGGTCTGGACTCTGTGAACTCTCCAAACTAACCAACTGGAACTCCTTCCAATTCAATGTCCTGTACTGGAGAGAAACTAATGGGAGGAGAATTCAAACTGCATTTGTTAACTTGATTTATGTATCCAAAACAGTTAGGCATAAAGTCTGTACACTCCCATTTGGATTATGATCCTGGGCCTTGGAAATGTTAGCAGTGGGCCTCACTCTGAAATTAGGCATGTAGCCGCTCTCTACCTCTGAGCTCCAGGGGCCATGGCAGTGGTTTCAGGAAATTGCAGTGCAGCTGCTCCTCCAGACAAACATGGTCTGTGAAGCCCAGACTAGAAAATTAATTCTGTTTAGTTGATCTGAGTTTGACAACATGGACTAATGTCAATTTCCTTAGACATTTAAGTGTAAGTCCTATTTTAGTGGTTTTTTTCCCCCAAAAAGTGGGAAAGAAACTTCTGTAAGAGGAGTTTATAGTTTGTCTCTTCTCAGATTTTTAAAAGGCTTAAAATATGCTCAGAAAAATAAAGAATGTGATGCAATGATATGGCATAATGTGAAGAATTTTCTTTGTGTAGTTTCACATCAAGTGCCATCAAGTGGACCTCACATCATGAGGAATGTGATTCTTGGCCTTTCTTTTTCTTTCTTTCTGTCTTTATTTTTTGTACACACCCACTGCTGGATTTTTGAATCTTCCCATTTGTAAATCAAATTCATTTTTGAACCATTGTTGTGATGGAAATTTTATAAAATTTATTTTTCCAATGAGAACTCAGTTGTTCAATAAGGAGAAAAAAGGATGCTAGTATGGAATTTTTAAGATGTCACAGTTTTAATAAAAAAATACATGACAGAAAAAAATTTAGCAATCATCCAGCAGGTAAGTGCCATGGCTAGGAGCTGGTGTTACTGAACTTCTGGACTCTGGCCAAGTCTTCCAAACTGTGTAATTCTGACATATGGCAGCTTTTCTCACATATCTGACTTCAAAGATTTGTCCTGGAGGATAGAACTTCCAGGAGACTCTAATAGTTTCCTGGAGCTGTCATGACAAATTACCATGAACTTCACGGATGAAAACAACAAAAATTTATTCTCTCACAGTTCCAGAGCCAGAAGTTTGAAATCAAGGTGTCAACAAGGCTAAACTCCCTCCAAAGATTCTAAGGGAAAATTTTTCCTTGCTTCTTCCAGCTACTTGTGTCTGCAATCATTCCTTGGCTTATGGCAGCATAACCCCAATCTCTCCCTCCCTCTGCACATGGCCTTTTCCTCTGTGCTTGTCTCCATGCCCTCTCTTCTTCTTATAAGGATACCTGTTATTGAATACAGGACCTACCCTAATCCAGTAAGACCTCATCCTGAGATCTTTAAAGACATCTGCAAAGACCTTTTTTCAAATAAAGTCACATTCATAGATTCTACATTTTGGACTTACCTTTTTGGAGCCTCATTCAATGTACTAGGGAGATTGATCTATGGATAGTAGGAAAAAACTTTTCACATTGTACTTGAAAAGTTATCAGTGGGAAAGATTATACTACACTCTTTTAATATCATAATTAAAAATACAAAAATTTATCAACTTATGATAGTTAATGAAAGGAGACATTTACATCTTGAGTTAATTTCCAGTCACAGCAAAAGTAAATACAATTTTATTAGCATTAAACGGATTTTGTTTTGAAGGAAATTGCTACTTAACTATTGAGCCTCTCAGAATTGTGGATTATACATCAAAATCAAGTTCATGTGTTAGGATATTAAAGGGATAATCTTGTACCCTAGAAATAAAATCAAAGTCAGAAAATGTCAGAGGAACTTTTACAAAATAATTTAGTTCAATCCTTTCATACTGGGCTGTAGCTATCTTATTATTATCATTTATAAAATTTGTTACATTGTTCTTATTTGGGTTCAATCAGTTGTGTTTTTTGTGAGATCAGTGACCTGTGAATATGAAATACAACTAGAGAAATCTAAAACAACTGGAGTTTTTCTATAGTATAAAGATAAAAAAGTGTACTTCAATATGAAGGTTCTTGTTTGTATTCCCCAAATTGGAGGCAGAGGCAAATTTTAAATAAAAGAGTAACAGAAAGTAGAAATTCTATCACTGTTAAGTTACTTATGCCTTTAAGAAAGAATGGAGACTTTGGGTGAGAGGGAGGAGTAAGAAAGGAAGGGGGTGGGAGAGAGAGAGGGGGGGAGGGGGAGGGGGAGGGAGAGGGAGAGGGAGAGGGGGAGAGAGAGAGAGAGAGAGAGAGAGAGAGAGAGAATGCTGTTTCTCCTGGTTTCTAGAAGAAAATACTTATGTTTTCTCTCACCCAGGAAGAAGAATTAACTAAAAGGTAAGAGGGCAGCAAAGACTAGCACACAACATTGGTAAGCCTAATTCCATGAGTCTGATTAAGCCTTTAAGCTCTCTTTGGTTCTGCTTCTCCATCAAAAATTTAAAACCCATATAATCAAAATCTTATCCTACCTCATAGAAATTTTTGCATGTAAAATCTATGAAATAGTCTTTGGGAAAGAGAATATTAGAAACATTGAGCTCTATCTCAAAGATGTTTTTTAAAATGTCTAATAATCTAATTTATCAAAGACAGTGATACTCAACAAACATTCCATCTGTCCCCCCATATTTTCCAGTCCCTTTGCAGTGAGAAGGGAGCATGTGACTAGCTGTGGCCAATGTAATGTTAGCTGCAGCAGGAAGTGTTATTTTCTACTTGAGGCAGGGAAAAGTACCTGATTCCCTAGTTCTGCTCTTATCCCTAAAGGTGAGAATGAAGGTCATATGTTGTTAATAGCAGCTCTACAAGTTTGAAACTGCTTGAATTGCTGAGGCATCATGTTGAATTCAGCACCCTGGAGAGTTCCATAGCCTATAGTGGACTTCACATGAATAAAAAATAAACTTTATATTTTAAATCACTGAAATTTTAGGATGGAGTATCACCACAGTATATACCTATCCTAATAAGTATAATATATCTTAGTTGTTTGAGATTAGCTGAAGTAAAACTTTTCTAGATTTTATATATAAAACAAAATTAAATTCTACAAAGTGGGCAGGAATTAAATTTGCTTTTAAAAACTGCATTCTTGTAGGTCAGGCCAAGATGGCTGACTACAAGCAGCCTGCACAACACTGCTCTCATGGAGAGGATCGGAAGTTGTGAATAGATATCCATCTTTGGATCAATCCTTTGAGCGAGAGCACTGGAAATTCATGGAGAGGAGGCAGAAGTGGAGTGAAGAAGACAGAAGTGGGATGACCTGCTTAGCAGGATGGGAGGTAATTAGGGAAGGTGCCCACACATGGGAAAGGGACAAAGGAGAGAATCCTGGGCTCCATACTTCCCCTGAGGATACTGCAACCGGAGAGACAGGAGGACTCCTCCGCCATAGCAGGCCTCTAGACTGATACAGAGAACTGACTGGAGACTGTGCAGCTGTGTTGCTCCAGAGAGAAGGGACAGCAGGCTTGCAATTTCTGGGTGCTACTGCTGGAACCATTGTAACATCACAACCCCAGAATGCTACTTTTGCCCAGGGGTCAGATCTAAGACTGATGCCTCTGGTTGAACCTGCCAGGTGGGGAGGAAGGAGAGAATCTCAGCACTTGCAAGTGCCTCATGGGCAGGTGACATGCACCCCCATTGCTGCTGCTGCCACTGGGGGCCCTGGGAAGAACAGGAGATCATGGGCCTGGTGCCCACTGCTGTGCCTTGTACTATCCCACTCAACCGCACTTCCTGTGGGACCCAGGGGGAGCACATGCCCAGAGCTCTCAGTGCCTGCTATTTACTATTAGGGCAGCTGGACCACTACCACTGCCACTGCTTGGGAGGCCCCAAGGAGGACAATATCCAGTTCAGCTGTCACCTGTCACCTTTGCATATGAGTGGACTTCAGGCTGTTGATGTTGCCATCCCATGCAGGTGCTCTGGGCTCCACACCCTGCTCATCCCCTGACCCACACACTCATCCTGCCCCGCAGCTGTCCCAGCCTGCACATGTGAGCATGACACCCTACAGACCTGCTTCATCCCACACGAGCACCCTCGCTTGTGGGTCTAGCTCTGCCCTTCGCATGAGCTGTGACCTGATGACCCACTTTGCACCCAGCACCTGCTCCATCCCATAAGCCTGCTACACCCTGAACATTCATCACATCCTGCATGCCCCATGCCCCATGCCCCACCCATGCACCTAGCAGTTTAGCCACCCAGACCTACACACATGCACATGGTGCCCAGTGGACTTCCTACATCTTGTTTGCATGTCCCATCCTGCTGGCCAGCCCCACTTGGCACGTGCATCTTGAACCAGTCTCAGATCTGATTCCTGTCACAGTGGCCCAGGGACAACCACAGAGGAACAGGGGAAATGGATTGGGAGAAAATATTTGTGAATTGTATATCTGATAAGGGGTTAATATCCACGATATATAAAAAAAGCTCACAAAGCTTAATAGCCAAAATTATTAACAATAATAACCTAAATAAAAAAAAAGGCAAAGGACTTGAATAGATACTTCTCAAAAGAAGGCATAAAATGGCCAACAGGTATATGAAAAGATGTTCAGCGTCACTAATCATCAGGGAAATGCATATTGAACCTGGAAAGAGTACACATCACACCTGTTAGAATGGCTATCATCAAAAAAGATAAGAGATAATATATGTCAGTAAAGGTGTGGAGAAAAGGGAACCCTTTTATACTGTTGGTGGGAATGTAAACTTTTGCAGCCATTATAGGAAGCAGTAAGTAGATTTCTCAAAGAATTAAAAAAACTACCATATAACCCAGAAATCTTTCTTCTGGGCATATACCCAAAGGAAATGAAATCAGCACCTCATAGAGATATTTTTTTCATACTCATTGCAGTATCATTCACAATAGCCAAGATATGGAAACAAACTAAATGTCCGTGGAAAGATGAATGGATGAAGAAAATGTGGTATATACATACAATGAAATATCATTCAGCCTTAAAAATAGAGAAAACATGTATAACCCTGGGAGAACATTATGCTAAATGAAATAAACCAGGCACAGAAATAAAAATACTGCATGATCTCACTTACATGTGGAATTCTAAAACGAAAAAAAAAAGTTGGATACATAGAAACAGAGTAGAACAGTGGTTATCAGGGGCAGGGGATGGGGAGATGTAGGTCAAAGGCTACAAAGTTGCAGTTATATAGGACAAATAAGTCTAGAGATCTAATGTACTACATAAGGACTATAGTTAATACTGTGTTGCATACTGGAAATTTGCTAAGAGAGTAGATTTTAGGTGTTCTTATCAAAAAAATTAAAAAATGGGACTATGTGAAGATTATGTATATGTTAATTTGCTTGACTGTAGCAACCATTTCACTATGCATATCAAAATATCATGTACACCCAAAACATATACAATAATAATAATAATCTATGTTTTAGGAGGAGGTGGATGACTGGCCTGCAATTGACTGTATCTATGGATTGACCCCTTTTGCAGGAGAATTAAGACAATATGGTACTAAAATGAGTAATTAGCTCTTAATTAAACTCATGGGATGATAATTAGTGTCAATAGCGGTGATGTGTTCTTCATTATAAACAGGCAGCTGCACATTAATTTATTTTCATTGTCCAGTGCTGTTCTTGCAGAAAGAGGGAAAATAACCTGGGAGAATTAGTAACCACTCTGACTTTGCCTAAGTAACTTCAGCAAGTTAGTTTTATTGCTTAATTTCAATTGAGGTTTAGACTACTGAGAGTGATTTTGACGGCCAAGGAGAAAAATTTTTCATGCAGACTACTTAACATAAGAATAAAATCTGGATGAACCTGGGGGACATTATGTTAAGTGAAATAAGACAGACACAGAAAAACTAATTACCACATGATGTCACTTATATGTGGCGTCTAAAAAAAGGTGATATCATAGAAGTATAGAGTGGGTGCCAGAGGTAGAACAGTTAATATCAGAGGCTGAGGAGGGGGTGGGAGAGGGGAGACTAGGAGGAGGTTGGCCAATGGGTTTGAAGTTACAATTAGATAGGCAGAGTACGTACATTTGGCGTTCTATAGCACAGTAGGGTAACTATGAATAACAGTAAGGTATTGTATATTATGAAATAGCTAGAAGAAAGTTTTAGAGTGTTCTCAACACAAAGATATGATAAATGCATGAGGTGACGGATATGCTAACCATGATTTGATCATTATACAATATCTACATGTGTTTAAACATCAAATTGTATCACATACATATGTACAATTGCAATGTATAAGTATTTTTCAAAAACAAATAAATTCTATAGGCTCTACTCTCCTGCTGTCTCCATCTCTAAATTACACCTGTCTGCTCCCAATCCTACCCTATACACAAAGCACTGATAGGGCCAGTTGACTGTTACTTCAGCTTGCCTTTCCCCCTAAGCCTTCCTTCCTTGGGAAATGAAAGATGGTCATAAGTCACTGAGAAACTGGCAAAATGCCATTTATAGCAGCATGTGTTTAGCAACAGGACCTAGTCCTGTCATTAAAAAGGGAATTCTTAGTAGATACAAGTAAAAAAAAAAAATCAATCCTCTGATTTTTTTTTTTTTAACAGGGGAATGAATTTCACTCCCTTTTAACAGGCTCTTTATGAATACCCCTTGAAAGGAAAATCATAGCACCTTTAATAAAAGTCCTTTCTTTTAGTTTTCTTTCCAAACTCCATCTGTTTCTTTTTCCATATCCTGATGGATTCCAGTTTATTAAAAGGATTCTATCTACAAAGAGGAAGGGAATTATTATCCCTGTTTCTGGGAGGAAATGTCATTGTCTAGTAACTTGCCACTAATTTAACTTGATTCTACACTTCAACTTGAGTCTACTTGAATCAATAATAATAATGAAATAAAAAGACCTTTCTACATTCCCCCAAAAAGCATTCTAGTTAAGTTCTTTAAAGGGTGAATAGAATTATAGGTACAATGTGTTTTTAATGCATAAAACATTTTATATGTAACAAGGCATTTTACATGTATCTATTTATCCAGATATGTGTGATAGTAATTATTATAATAGTTAGCTATTAAAAATTCCCTAGAAGAAAAGTAGTAACCAACAGATGCCTTTGAAAATATGGTAACACATAACATTAATATAAAAATAGAAAAACTATACCCTGTATGGTGAGTCAGTAAATGCAGTAAAGGAGCATGCAAACTGACCTCCCTGTAAGTAGGTGGCTCTTGCAGAAGGTAGGGGGGCACAAGCTATACTAAAAGGGTATAGCAACCAGAACAGCATGGTACTGGCACAAGAACAGAGACATAGACCAATGGAATAGGACTGAGAACCCAGATTTAAAACCATCCTCATATAGCCATCTGATCTTTGACAAAGCAGACAAAAACATACACTGGGGAAATGAATTTCTATTCAATAAATGGTGCTGGGAAAATTGGATAGCCACATGTAGAAGACTGAAATAGGATCCCTACCTCTCACCTTTCACAAAAATCAAATCTCCATGGATAATAGACTTAAACCTAAGCCATGAAACCATGACAATTTTAAAAGAAAATGTTAGAAAAACTCTTATAGACATTGGCCTAGGGAAAGAATTTATGAAGAAGACCCCCAAAGCATTCACAGCATCAACAAAAATAAATGGGACATGATCAAATTAAAAAGCTTCTGTATAGCCAAAAGACTATCATTAGAGCAAATAGACAACCTACAGAATGGGAGAAAATATTTGCATGCTATGTATCTGATAAAGGGCTGAAAACTAGAATATATATAGAACCCAGGAAAATCAGCAGGAAAAAAATCAAACAACCCTATTAAAAAGTGGGCAAAAGACATGAACAGAAACTTTTCAGAAGATAGGCTAATGGCCAAGAAACATATGAAAAAATGTCCAACATCTCTAATCATCAGGGAAATGCAAATCAAAACCACAAGATATTGGTTAAGTCCAGTGAGAATGGCTTTTATCAAAAGGTCCCAAAATGACAAATGTTGGCGTGGATGTGGAGAGATAGGAACACTCATACACTGCTGGTAGGACTGCAAACCAGTACGTCGTCTATGGAAAGTAATGTAGAGATACCCCAAAGAACTAAAAGTAGAACTACCATTTGATCCAGCAGTCCCGTTATTGGACATCTACCCTAAAGGAAAAAAGGCATTCTGTAATAAAGACATCAGCACTCGAATGTTTATAGCAGCATAATTCACAATTACAAAGATGTGGAAACAACCCAAGTGTCCATCAATACATAAGTGGATTAACAAAATGTGCCATATGTATACGATGGAGCACTGCTTGGCCACAAAAACTAACGGTGAACTAATACCTCTTGTATTATCCTGGATGGAGCTGGAGCTCATTCTCCAAAGTGAAGTATCACAAGGTACTTTGGAAAAACAAGCACCACATATACTCACCATCAAAATCGGTACTAATTGATCAACACTTATGTGAACATATAATAGTAACATAGATCAGGTGTCATGCAGGTGGGGGGGGATACGTAAATTCACACCTAATGGGTGAGGTGTGCACCATCTGGGGGATGTGCACATGTATAGCTCTGAATTGGGCTGTGCAAAGGCAATATATGTAACCTAAACATTTGTATTCCCATAATATGCTGAAATAAAAAAAGAAAAAAATAGAATAATGAGCTAATATTGTTTGGACTGATATAAACCAACTAGAATTTTAGGTGCTTTATATACATTGTCTCATTTACAAAGTAATGAAATTAGTGGGTACTCGTATTAAGTATTAAGCATCACAGGTGAGAGAAATAAGGCATAGTGAGGTTAATTATTTAGAATGGGACTTAATAAATACTTATATTTTTGGATGAATGAATTAACTATCAATCAGAGATTTAGATATTCATTTATTGACTGATTGATTTTTAATTTTTTTAATTTTTTATTTCAGCATATTATGGGGGTACAAATGTTTAGGCTACATATATTGCCTTTGCCCCACCTGAGTCAGAGCTTCAAGTGTGTCCATCCCCCAGACACTGAATATTACACCCGTTAGGTGTGAATATACCCATTCCCTCCTCCCCCCTCTCACCTGCCTGACACCCAATGAATGTTATTACTATATGTGCACTTAAGTGTTGGTCAGTTAATGTTAATTTGATGGTGAGTACATGTAGTGCTTCTTTTTCCATTCTTGTGATACTTCACTTAATAGAATGGTTCTAGCTTTATCCAGGATAATACAATAATACCATTGTTTTTTGTGGCTGAGTAGAACTCCATGGTACATATATACCACATTTTATTAATCCACTCATGGATTTATGGGCACCACATCTTTGCAATTGTGAATTGTGCTGCTATAAACATTCTAGTGCAGATGTCTTTTTTATAGAATGTCTTTTGTTCCTTTGGGTAGATGTCCAGTAATGGGATTGCTGGATCAAATGGTAGTTCTGCTTATAGCTCTTTGAGGTATCTTCATATTACTTTCCACAGAAGTTGTACTAGTCTGTAGTCCCACCAGCAGTGTATGAGTGTTCCTCTCTCTCCACATCCACGTCAACATTTCTTTATTGTTTTGGAACTCTTTGATAAAGGCCATTCTCACTGGAGATAAGTGATATCTCATTGTGGTTTTGATTTACATTTCCCTGATGATTAGAGATGTAGATATGTATTTAACATATGATATAAATATATAATAAATATATAAAAATGTAATATGATATAAACATGTTAATATATAATATACAACTATGTAAATAATATAAAATGCCAACATATTTAATATATGATAAAATATAAATACACATTTATATATAAATATATACGCACAAAATTAAATAATATATTATATACATATAATAATACACACATGCACATTAAGAAGAGAGCAGAGAAAGAGAGAGAAAGAATTATCTCTGTGAATTTTTTTGCATTTTTGCACATCTTGTGAGTAAGGCCCTGTTTTTCTTCTTTTCTTTTCAACTATTTTCATTTCAAGGATGTTTGGATTAAATATATTGGAACACAGAAATAGTATCTTTGTCTGGAAAAAAGAGAGGCTTGCTTATAGCCTTGGAAGATAGAGATAGTGTTATCCTCCACAGAGAAGGGCTGGCATGCTAGCCATTCATTACAATATATTCAAGTTTTCTAAGTTCAGGGTTCCATTTCTGCAATGCAATCCATTGTGTGTGCCAGTGTTATCTGATTCTCTTCACATCTCTATGGAAATTAGGTTTACGGAAGAAGAATGATAAATGCTGGTACTCTGGCTTCTGCTATTGGTGTCAGTAGTAAGTTGCTTTGTTTCTGACCCAGGTGTCTGGGTCTTTTGCCAGCATCCATGAACCTGTGCCAAATTAATTTCCTAGCATACAAATAAGGTAAAATCTCAGACGCTTCATAGGATCTTTTCTTGCATTGTGATAAACAGATGTTTAGTTTATATTTTTTTGTGATCTTTCTCAAAGTGTAAAAAGTAGCAAAATTTACTTGACACCTCTCTCTCTCACTCTCTCTCTCTCTCTCTCTCTTCCCCCCTACCCATCAAAACAGTGGAATGGGGAAATGGTGGGGAACATGAAAGAGGAATATAACAAACATAGGGCTCAAGAAATAACAATTTGGTCCAACAGACCCACAAGTATAGACCTTGTGACTGTGTATTGGCCGTCTTACTCTGTATCACATGCTACAAAATCCATCTTCCTGTAAAAGTCAGTCTATCCCACATTCTTTTTCTACTAGCAGCATGAATATTTCCCCCATAAACCATAAGCTGATAGTGTAGCTATAATTTGTTGATAGAAAAATAACACTTTAAAAGAGCTATTCTGTTGAAAGATAGCAGTTTCCTTAAACCAGTTAATAAATGCCAGCTCACTTTTGGTGGCAAGTGAAACAGATCCTCTTCTTAAATCATTCCTAGTACAAGCCAAGATATGTTAGAAAATGATACCACTAACAGCAATTGTACTTTTTATTAATAGGTTTATACCTATAAGGACAAACACATTCTATGTTTACGTAAGTATTACTTTACAAGCACCAAAACATCACTATGATTTTTGAGGGTGATATTAATATTTAAAATTAATGCTAAATATACATAGATCTATTTAGCTACAGGAAACAAATCCTTAAAACATTTAGGAAAATTCTCTAGTAACTCTCATTTTTTTAAAATTTATAACCAAGACAACTTGTTCATTTTGAGTTTATTTGTATAAGTTGATTTAACTGTTTTAATTAAGGCCAGTGCTCAAGTTTTCCCTACTCTCTGCGCACCCAGATTATTCTTTGATTTGTAAAACAGCCCCTTTTTTTTCTGGAGCCTTGGATCAAAAGTATCTTTTCTATGTTAGGTAGGGTAATGCTTGTTTTAATAAACCAAATCCCAAATTTCAGCACCCTGACAGTCAATGTTTATTTTTCACTGACACAAAGTCCTCTTCAGGTGCTCTTGGCTGGTGAGGCATCGGGTTCTACTTTATACAGTCATTCAGGGACCCAGGATGATGGAGGTGGTGCCATTGTCAACACGTATTTTCTAGGGTCACTCTGGGTTGATATTTAGCTGGTAGACAGGGAGAAAGTACAAAAGCATTCCCACCTGGAAACCACCTTGGTCCAAAAGTGACTCATATCACTTGTGTTTATATTTCATTCATAAGAACCAGTCACAAGGCCCCACTGAAACACAAGAATGGTTAACAAATATAGTCCATGGCTGGGAAGTCACTTCTTAAAAATAACTTCCAACTATTGAAGGGGGTCCTGAATATTTGATTGGCAACTAGCTGTCCCTGCCTTATTTCCTACTGTTAGAAATTATTGTCCAAGTTGCCTTTTTAGGTATATCAAAATTTTAATAATACATTTTATTCTTATAAAATATTGTGAATGAGCCTGAAAAACCTTCTGTAGCTATGGGGAACACTAATTCATTATACTACAAGAAAAGTAGTGTAAAGTAAGGGTAGTCACTATGGAGTACTCTACACAAGATATTATGATATATGATATCTTCATATGATATATGAATGCCCCGAGTTTACTCTGTGACTACTTCTGAGTCTCTGCATCGTAGACGCCAATAAATTAGAGTGCTAGTGGCTATAAGTAATAGTAATAATGGATTGGTTTTTTGGAATTATTTTTATTCACCTCTTTTCTTGACATTCAACAAAAACTATCAAAAACATGAGGAGTATCAAACTCACAAGAGAAAAGAAAAAATATTTCAGGTAGCCATTGCCATATGCAAACTAGTACCATAGTAATAGTTTCTGTTATTTGAAGTCAGATATTGGATATTAGTGATTTATGTATTATTAATATTATCCCACTGGATCTTCAAATGATCCCTGGAAGTTCACCTTATTAGCACATATTACCCATGTTGCAGATGATAAGTAACTGAATAAACAAGTGACAGAGTTGGAATTCATGTTGCGGAATGCCTTATCCCAGGCCATTCCCTTTCTCCATGCTCATACTTTGTTTTCATGAATTTTGAAAAAGGATATGTGGCTAATTTAGTATGTGGTACTATTAGTGGATGTATTAGGGTTCTCCAGAGAGACAGAATCAATAGGAAATCTAGATATATAATAGATATTGATATATGAGAGGAGACTGATTACGGGGATTAGCTTACACAGGTACGGAGGCTGAGAAGTCTTGAGAGGGGCTGTCTGTAAGCTGGAGACCCTGGGATGCTGGTAGCTACCTCAGTTCAAGTCTGAAGGCTTCAGAACCAGGGAAGCTGATGGTGTAACTCTCAGTCTAAGGCCAAAGGCCTGAGAACCCAGGAGCTGCTGGTCTTAGGTCTTGAGTCCAAAGGTCAGGGAGCCTGGAATTTTTGTCCAAAGACAGGAGAGAAACAGTGCATCCCTCTAGCAGATAGATGGACACATTCACTTTTTTTCTGTTGTTGCTTTTTTTTTTTTTTCTCTCTTCAGACCCCCACCAGCAGATTGGATAGTGCCTGCCCACACTGAGCGCAGATTTTTCCCACCTAGTCCATTGGGACTCATATGTTTATCTCCTCTGGAAATAGCCTTATGGACACACTCCAAAAGAGTGCTCTACCAGGTTTCAAGGTATTCATTAATCCAGTGAAAATAACACCTAAAATTAGTCATCACAGTGGGTATTTTTAAGCACACGGAGCAATGGCTGATTGCTGTAGTTGCAATTAAGTTTTTGGTGCTGAGGCTTGAATTGACCATTAAAATGCCTGAAATACTGAAGGAATTGTGTCTTAGAAGGTGCCCTTTGATTGCTCATATATGAAAATTCACAGATTCAAGGTAATTTTTTAGAATAAACATGTTTAAAGAGGTAGAAATGAGGTTCAATAAATGTTCATTACTGATAAGTGAGCTTTCCTGTAAGCATGACAAAATTTCAAAAATTAATTTTAAAAAAGAATTTAGAGTAAAATAAATACACAACAAGAAAATGACATGAAACAATTTAATTTTTGCACACTATGATGTGTCACTACATTCTCTTTTTTTTAGATTGTACATTTTATTTATTTATTTCAGGCTATTATGGGGGTACTAACATTTTGGTTACATGTTATGACTTTGCCTTATCCAAGCCAGGACAAGCAACACTGGGGAAAAAAAAAGAGGTGAATTGGAGAATCGACCACAAAGTCTGGAGAGTACAAGACTACATTGTTGAGAATAATTCCCTTTGGCCAGCACCTATATTTCCCATTTGTACTAGTTATTGAACATGTAATTATTTGTCCATTGTCTCCTTCCCAGATAGACCGTAAGGTGCATGAGGACACGGCCCAAGTCAGTGTCATTCACCACCACTTCTGCCTCCAGCACGGTTTCTTCTTCATGTCAGCTGTTAATAATACTTATTGAATTAATTGATGGACACGGTACTAGAGCTCATTAAGATTTTAAATAAATTAATGCATGCTAATAATAAGATTCAAGCAACACAAAATATATAAATATTTCCAACTAGCCCCATAACACCCAGTTTCATTCTCCAGAGACACTTCCTGTAAGCTTTCTGAAGTTTCATGCCTCTATAAGCATGTATTTACTTCTTAGTACATTCAATTATCTGATAAATATACTTACTTGAAATATAATTGTGTTTATTTATATGAAATCAAATCAGTTGACAATGATCCAGATAAAAGATATAGAATTAAATTGGTTGAATTCTTCCAGTCCCTAACAAGTCAATAGTCTACATAGTCCTACAACAGAATCCTTATGTTGACTAATTTCTTTGTGATTTCTTTTTTTCTTACAAAGGTAGTAAGCCAAATATGGATGAAAACAATTACATTTCAACATTAGTTGAACTTTCAGGTTGTTTGGAATTAGAAGAAACAACATAGACTTAAGTTTTCATATACGGCTTACAACATAGGTTCTTGGTTGTAGTTCTTTGACAGTTTTGGCAATGACTGAGAAATTTATTTTATTGGGTCGTGTGATCATCTACTTAACAAGTCCATTTAACCAGCAAACAACCCAGGCAAAACAGCCACAGGAAGGCCTCTCTGACACTGCACAGACCTTAGGACCCCGTCTGCTTGCTAATTAAGTCATTTGGCATTTGGCTATCTGTTAATAAATTGTATTGTGTACACAAATATTTTCATGAACTATGATTTAAAATAATAAGACTATCAGCTGTGATCTGTAAATTTTTATTCTACATTTGTATAATGTGGTATAGAATTATTTCAGCAGAATTTAAACTACAGATATAGTATCCATCTTATCTAGTGACATGTAAAAATATGTGTAAAGTAAAACTATATTTTCAACATGAAAATATATTTGCAACCACAGTAGAATTTATCTTATAATATAGCATAGGACATTTCATAATCTATAGTTTTTATACAAATAACATAGTTCTCAGTGCAAACCTAGTCCTAAATCATGCTATTCTTTCTTTATATAACTCTTTTTAAGATTATTTTTTTTTTTTGCTATATGTGGAATTGTGAAGAGCTGCTCCTGTTTTCATGAAAAATTTAAATTTTTACCAAGGATATTTTTCTAAAATTATAATAATGGGATTCATCTAAACCTGTTTGGATGCTTTAATTGCTATCTATTGTCTGCAGCTTTTGCCTACCTGGGATCCTTTTCTACTTAGCAGTGATTTTCAAAGGATGGTTCCCAAAGCAGCAGCATCAACATCACCTGGGAGCTTGTTGAAGTTTAGAATTTCTGATCTAATGCTTGACTTACTGAATAGTATATGTGTTTTTAAAAAGATCCTCAGTTTGATTCAATAAACATAAAAATTTGAAAAGCACTGTTACCACTTTACTACTATTTATCTGTGCCTAACTGGAGCCTTAGTTTGTGAGCAGCTGATTCTGTTTTCTCCTTGCATCATAGAGGGAACATGTGACCCAACCTCTGCCAATCAGAGCCCGATGACCTTGAGACCTCCTTGATTGGGTTCAGAGATGATTAAGTGACCCAGCCACGAACACCAGCATCTCCCGTGAAACTTTTGCCAGAGGTATTAAAAGCAGCTCTCTTTCTATTAATATTTCTTGGCTTTCAGAATTAAGTTCCATATTAATCATGGCCAACTTTTTTTACTACATAGAGAGGGCCTGCCTAAGAATGAAACCAACACAGAGGAGGAAAAAAAAAAGTTGAGATGGAAGGAGCAATGGAGAAAAAGAAGAGACAAAGAGAAAAGGAGAAGAGAAAAGAAGGTAAGAAAAGGGAAGGGAATAGAGAGAAAGGGAAAGGAAAGGCAAGGAAAAAAATATTTTTAAGCACCTGAAAACAGCTGTGCCTTAAGCCGGCATCAGCTATGGAATTTTTCAATTACATAAGTCATTAAATTCCATTTCTTAGGTTGGAGTTGGCTTTCCGACACTTGCAATGAAAGTATCTTAATTGCACAGATGATAAAAGTGTTTCCATGAGGCATTTCATTACTGAATCACCAGTCAGCAGTCTCTTGGTGTGCCTTACATTTAGAAACATGCTTTAATTCTCAGCCTCAGCCTAATTTACTCTCTAATGTATTCAACAAAACAAGTTCATGTTTTATATTTCTGAATCTCAAAACATGTGCTTTCTCTTGAATAATTAAAAATGTGGTTACTAGTGATCTTTTTATAATGGCTGTCTTGGTACAGATTGACAAAAATACAGGGATTAGTGTTTTTACTTGATTATTAAAAATACTTAGCCTGAACTTCTTGTTACCTTAATGATTTTAAATCTCTTAACACTTTCTGAAAACCTGTTTCATGATACTGACCCTCCACGAGTAAACAGATTTAATGCAGGTGAAAAAAACCAAACGTTCCTTTCCTTCCCACTCTTCCTATGCCTTGCTTTCTTCCCTAGCCTAATTCTCCCTCCCATCTTTTTTAACTGCTTGCCTCCTCTTTCTTTTGGCTCTTATTCCTGAACCAGATAGTAGGCATTATCAAATATCAAAACTTATTTTTTAAATCAAATTGGAGTTAAACAATTTGTCAACTTTTCCCTACACTGTGAAAATCTATTTATCAAATTGTCCAGTGGATACTTTATCTTCATGGGAATTTTCAAATATATAAAACACTGCAAAGGAGAGATTGAGGTTAATTAAATACATGAAATCGTTAGGCTAATATAGTTTTTTGAAATGATTGTGTAGGTTCTGAAACTGTTTTATGTTTAGATATTTTCACAAAAGTTAAGGCAGGCCATCACAAAATAGAAAGTTTCTATGTGTAGCATTACATATCTGTATCTATATTTATATCTATTTTTATGCATATATTTTTCCTATGATAAACCAGGCCTTTAAGTGTTGAGTCAGGCTGATAATGATAATAGTTCTTAAACCTAAAAAGGGAAGCTCCACCTACCGACCTCATGCAAACCCATTTTCTTAAAGTTATACACATTTTGTAGAGGGAAGAATATAGGCTATTTTTCATTTAGTCAGGGGTAGGGAACCTGAGGCCTTCTGATTTTAAGATTGTTCCTTTTTAAGCACCAAAGGAGTCAAGAAAAGCTTCATTTTTCTCTGCTGCACCCCTTTTAATAAAAGGCTTTGTTTTGTAAAATTTGGATTCAGTCAAAAGGCTGCACTTAAGGACCTAGAAGGCCACATGTTCCCCACCCCTGCCGGAGATGCATTAGCGGAGTCACAGCAGGTCTGGGAGGAGGAGGCCTCATAACTCCTCCTGGGGATCTTTATTAAGATATACAATGCCCAGATTTTTTTCCTCCTCAAACCCTAATACTCAGATATATCAAAATTATTAGTGGTTCACATGAAGATGCTTTCCAGGACTTGATTCCTTCCAGAATACTCCATCTTGCTTGGGCTCCTTCCCCATTTATAACCACATTATGGTATTGTTTCCAACAAGGTGTTCTGGGAGACCAGAGATATGTAATTCTGTGCAATGCAAAGTTGGGGAATTCCAGGGAAATTTCTAATTGCTATTGTGATTATTCTTTTTGTATTTGAGGTGGGCCTTGAAGGACTACAAAATTAGAAACAGGTGGAAAAAAGGAGGAAAGAGCATATCAGCTTGTGGAAATAGAAGCATAATGGTTATTAACCTTTACTAAGCTCTTATCATGTGCTGCACACATTCCCCAGGTCATGGACAAGGAGATAAACAACAGTGATGACATGATTTTTCTCTGGTTTCAAAGGTACTAAATGATGGAGCTTGGATGTGCCTCCTAGCTTTTCCATCTAAAAAGAATGCTCTGACCTCCAACCTGGACTTTTCTAAAGGTGAGCATTTAGGTAATAATGATCAGTTTGATGCACAAGTGTCACCACTAATTGTGGTTTATAGGCTCCTTTTCTCTCATATGCCTTATGACAGACATCTAAGGATTATTGAGAATCAGCTCTACCAATAACATAGTGATGGTTAAACTGTCTCCTAATACTTTAAGATTGATTTTTGCTCTTTCATAGTCTACTGTCTAAATTAGAGAACTTTCCTCAAAACCTACCTTTTTTCTATGTGATATATACATATTTACACACACCTATGTATGTACATATACATGTATGCATAATTTATATAATATATACCTATACATATATGTATATATTAATATAATGTGTATGCCTATACATAGGTATGTATAAAATCTCCACAGTTGGGACACTAAGTCCTCTAGTTGCTCATCTTCATGGGCCACATGACTCACAGCTGCCTTGAACCATGGATGAATGAACACCACTGATGAAATGGTTCTTCAGAATGAAAATTTTTTTCCAAAAAGAAGATAGTTGGTTTGATTTTTTTTCAACAGATTTTGATATGCAACATCTACTTTGTAGAGAGGATAGAAATATAGTTTCCAAATGTTGTTTTACATGCAAAAGTTTTGTCAGAGAATATTTTTCTGCTTTCACTCTTCCTAGACCACTTTATTCAGTCCCAAAGTCATTACCAAAATTCTTTGACTTTTTGTTATCCACTCCTCAATTTTATTGCATGCAGTCTTGAAGGAACAGAGGAAATTTTCAAATATGAATAGAGAATGAAAGTCTGGTGGTTACGGTAGGCCAGACATCTTATCTAACTCTCAGTGTGAATTTCCACCGTGCTTGCTGTGACTCTGCAAGAGGCAGGCTTCACTCAGCTCAAAAATACCATATTCTTCCTTGAGAGCTCATCCTTCTCTCTGTCACAAATGTGTCTCAGTGCAGTGAGATGTGATTTAAAGAAAAGTGCTAATTTTTTTTGAAAGGTAAAAATTCTAAATTAAAAATAATATATATATGTATTGTAGCCATATATTGCATTGAGCTTATTTAAAAATAATTCAATCTATGGAAATATATTCCTTATTATTACTAAAGACAATGAGACACATAAGATAGTCACAGTAAATATTAGTTATGTAAAGTGAAGCTGTTATATTTGTACAAGTTTCATTTATTTGCACTTTTCTTCACATGATAAACATTTGAATATCACAAGTAAGTGAAATTTTTGTTTTAATCATATTTTCTCTGGGGGCCATCTTGTATATTCACTTCCTGATTGGTTATTTCTGCTATCTTTACAGAACTCACACAGGAAAAGGGATTACTTTCCCAGAATTCACTTAAAAAAGATATATTGCACTGCTTTCCCATTCAAATGTGGTTAAAGGCTAACCTATTTTTAAGGAAAAAGGCAAGAAAGTGTAGTATAGTCCTAAATCCCAGTTGAGGGGCAATATTTCAGTGGGAGAAGTTCATTGGTATTCTCCATACATATTATCACTAAGTGCAATTAGATCTGTTGGCCTATGCATTTTAAAAATTCTTCAAGGGCCGCTTTTATACATGTGCTTCCACATGACATCTTCTCTTTGGAAGCAGAGTTGTGGTCCAGTGAGTAGCATTTGTCTTTGTAGAATTCTATATTCTCGTGTAAATGGATTGCACATAATAAAACAAGGCAGCTGTACTTCTACACAGTAGTGATCTATGAGAAACTTTGTAAGAACAGGAGAGACGGAGGGACGCAGGGAGGAAAGGAGGGAAAAGAGAGTCATTCTAATTGTGTCCAATCTTAACAGAAGTAGAGAAGAAAGAAGCTACTACAAAGGAAAAGAAGTCCTACTATCCTATCAGGATCAAACATTCCATTTTCAGCCAGAATTTGGAGAGCAGAGGAATAGCACTTACATTCTTTAAGAGATCAGAATTGACAAAGGATTGTTTTGGGCATATCTAGATGTGTCAAGTTGGTGCTCATAAATTTCATCTATTCTTTTTTAGATTTTTAATTTTTCTTTAAATAATTTAAATTTATATATATTTATGGAGTACAAGTACAATTTTGTAATATTGATATATTGCATTTGGTGAAGTCAGAGCCCTCAGTGCATCTATCACTGGAGCAATGCAAATTGGACCCACTAAAAAACCTCCCATCATCAACCCTCTCCCCCCCAACCCCTCCAAGTTTCCATTGTCCATCACTCCACACTCTGCTTCCACATGTACACCTTATTTAGCTCACACTTATAAGTGAGATCATGTGGTATCTGTCTTTCTCAGTCTGAGTTTCACTTAAGATAAAGGCCTCCAGTTCATGTTGCTACAAAAGACAGGATTTCATTCTTTTTATGGCTGAATAATATTCCTTTGTGTATATATGCACCACATTTTCTTTATCTAATTCTCTGTTGATGAACAGACACATGGTTTGATTTCCTATCTTTGCTATTGTGAACAGTGCTGCAATAAACATACAAGTGCAGGTATATATTGATTTCTTTTTCTTTGGGTAGATATCCAGTAATGATAATGGTGGATCTTATGGTAGTTCTTTTTCAGTTCTTTGAGAAATCTCCATACTGTTTTCCATAGAGTGTATATTAATTTACATTTCCACAGAGTGTGAGAGTTCTCTTTTCTCCTTATCTTTGCCAACATCTATTATTTTTTGTTTTTTAAGTGTTATATAATAATAGACATTCTGATTGGTGTAAGATGATAGCTCATTGTGGTTTTAACTTGCATTTCTCTGATGATTAGTGATGAATATTTGTCCATATGCTTTTTGGCCATTTGTCGTCTTCTTAATAATTTCTATTCATATCCTTACCCCACTTTTTAATAGGGTTGCTTTTCTTTCTTTGTTTAAATGTTTGCATTCCTTGTATATTCTGGAAATTAGTCCCATCGGGTATTATAGTTAGGAAAGATTTTCTACCATGCTGCAGGTTGTCTGGTCACTGTTTTGATTATTTGCTGTGCATTTGTCACTTTTTTTGGTTGTGTTTCCTGTGTTTTTGAGGTCTTAGTCAAGACTTTATTGCCTAGACCAATGTCCATAAGATTTTGGTTATGTTTACAGTTTCAGGTCTTACAGTCAAGTCTTTAATCCATGTTGAATTGATTTTTGCATATTGTGAGAAAAAGGGGTCCAGTTTCATTCTTTTGCATACGTCAATTCACTTTTCCCAGCACCATTTGTTGAAAAGGGTGTCTTTTCCCCAGTGTATGTTCTTGTTTTCTTTGTCAAAGATCAGAGGTATATAAGTATGTAGCTTTATTTCTGGGTTCTCTATTGTTCATTGATCTATGTGTCTATTTTTGTCCCAGTATCATGCTGTTTGGGTTACTATAGCCTTGTAGTATAATTTAAAGTCAGGCAATGTGATACCTCTAGCTTTTTTTCCCCTCAAGATTGCTTTGGCTATTTGGGCTCTTTTCAGTTCCATATGAACTTTAGAATTGTTTTTTCTAATTCTGCAAAAAGTACTTTTGGTACTTTGATACAAATTGCATTAAACCTGTAGATTGCTTTGGGCATTATGATCATTTTAATGATATTATTTCTTCTGGCCTATGAGCATAGGATATTTTTCTATTTGTGTATCAACAATTTTGTTGAGGATTTTTGAGTGTATGTTCGTCAGGGATATTGGTCTGTAGTTTTCTATTTGTGTAGTGTCCTTGTCTGATTTTGGTATCAGGGTGATACTGGTATTGTAGAATGAGTTAGGGAGAATTTTCTCCTCCTTGATTTTTTGGAACAGTTTCAGGAGGATTGGTATAAGTTCCTCTTTGTGTGTTTGGTAGAATTTGGCTATGAATCCTTCTGGTCCTGGGCTTTTGTTGTTGTTGAGATTTTTTATTACTGATTTAATCTTGCTACTCCTGATTGGTATGTTAAGGTTTTATATTTCTTCTTGATTTATCTCAGGAGGTTGTATGTTTATAGGAATTTATCCATTTCCACTAGGTTTTCTAATCTGTGACTGTATAATTGTTCATAAGAGTCTCTGATGATCTTTTGTATTTCTGTGGTATCTGTTCTAATGTCCCTTTTTTCATTTCTGATTCTGTTTATTTGGATCTTCTCTCTTTTCTTGGTTAGTTTAGCCAGTGGTTTATCAATTTTGTTTATCTTTTTGAAGGACCAACTTTTCCTTTTGTTGCTCTTTTGTATTTTCTTAAATTTGTCTCTATTTTATTCACTTCTGCTGTGATCTTTGTTATTTCTTTTCTTTTGCTAATATTGGGTTTGTTTTGTTTTAATTTTTCTAGTTCCTTGAGTGTAATGTTAGCTTATTATTTTGTGATCTACTTTTTTGATGTAGGCATTTAATGCTGTAAACTTTTCTCTTAGCACTGCTTTTGCTATATCCCATAGGTGTCGGTGTATTGTGTTTTCATATTCGTTCATTTCAAAAAATTATTAAATTTAAGTCTTAATTTCTTTGTTGACCCAGTGATTGTTCAGGAGAATGTTGTTTAATTTCCTATTATGTGCAGTTTCTGAAGTTCCTCTTCGTACTGATTTCTAGCATTATTCTACTGTGGCCTGAGATTATACTTGATATGATTTCAATTTTTTATAAATTTTTTAAAACTTCTTTTTTTGCCTAACATGTCATGTATCTTGAAGAATGTTCAATATGCTGGTGAAATGTTTTGTAAAATGTTCTATAAGTATCTGTTAAGTTCATTTACATCCAATGTGACTGTTACTCCTACTCTTGATTTATGTTTGTATGAAATAAAATTTTATACTCCTTTATTTTCAGTCTATATGTGTTTTTATGGGTAAGATGAGTTTCTTGTGAGCAGCATTTAATTGAATCCTGTTTTTTTCATCCATTCTTCCAATCTGTGTCTTTTAAGTGTAGCATTTCATCCATTTATATTCAAGGTTAATATTGATATGTGAGGCTTTGTTCTTGTCAAGTTATTAATTATTTTCTAGTTTTATAAATTCCTTATTTCTTCCTTTTTCTGCCTTTTTGTCTTTGTGGTTTGATGAAATTCTTTCATGTTGCCATCTGATTCCTTTCTCTTCTTTTTCAGTGTCATTAGTTTATAAGACTTGTGAGTTTTATATTTTCATATATTTGTATGATGGTAAATACCAACCTTTCATCTCCATGTTTAAGACTCCTTTGGGCATTTCCTATAGAGAAATCTAGTATGACGGATTCTCTCTGCATTTGCTTGTCTGGGAAAGATTTCATACTCTTTCATTTATGAAGCTTACTCTTATTGGACATAACATTCTTGTCTGACAGGTTGGTTTTTCTTTCTGTATTTTGAAAATGTCACCCCATTCTTTTCTGGCCTGTTAGGTTTCTGCCAAGAAGTCCATTATCGGTCTGATGGGATTTATTTCCTTTATATGTGATTAGACTTGCTAATTTTAAAATTCTTTCTTTGACTTTAGACATTCTGATTATAATATGACAGTGAAGTCCTTTTTCACATTTATTTACTTGGAGATCGTTGGGCCTCGTGTAGCTGAATGTCTAACTTTCTTGCTAGATTAAGGAACTTTTCATCAGTTACTTCCTTACATAGGTTTTCTGATCTTTTTGGTCTCTCATGTCCATCAGAAATATTGATAATTTATAAATTTGATCACTTTATGTAGTCCCAGCCATCTTGAAGGCTTTGTTCATTCTTTTTTATTCTTTTTCCCTTATTTTTGTCTACCCGATTATTTCAAAAGGCCTGTCTCTAAGTTTTGAGATTCTGTCTTCTGCTTGGTATAGTCCATTATTGAAGCTTTTGAATGTATTTTGTATTTCCTTGAAGGAATTTTTCTGCTCCAGAATTTGCTTTTTTTTTTTTTAAGATATTTATCTCCTTGGTAAATTTCTCATTCATATCCTCAAATGATTTTCTGTCTTCTTTGTATTGGTTTTCAGCTTTCTTTGCATGCCATTGAGCTTATTTAAATCAATATTTTGAATCTTTATCTGGCATTTCAGGGAATTCTTTTTGATTGGGATCTGTTGCTGGACAATTGTTGTGGTCCTTTGGTGTCTTATATTCTGGCTTTTTCATGTTTCCTGTGTCCTTCCTTTGGTATCTGTGCATCTGGTTTAGCAATCTCTTGTTCAAAGTTTTTGAAATTGATTTTGTAGGGGAGATTTTTTTCCTGAAGATGTATACATGATGTTGGTTGAGAAGGACACTTTGGTTTTAATTTGAGATGCCTACAGTTGTGTGATCTTTGTATGATTTCTTTGGCCATTCACAGGGTCAGTGGTATCTGTCATTTCCTTAGTGGCTTAGGGTATGGTTATTAGTTAAGACTATTGTGAAGTTTTGCTGGGGATTTGGATGCTTCCTGAGCCAGTCTTTGGGTCCTGGTGGTGGCAGCAGTGGTATGAGTGTGCCTGTTTCTAGACCCCAGAGCAGCTTACACTGGCATTGGTGTTAGTGGGTCCTGGAAGGCCTCTCTTAGTCTCCAGGTGGTTTGCTCAGAGGCGAGTAGTAGCAGTGGCCACTATGTTAGCAAGTTCTCAGGCTCCTGGGCAGCTGGTGTGACGTGGATGGTAGCAGTAGCAATGCTGGAGCCGCCCACTGGGGCCCAAATAGTCTCTGTTGGTGTCACTGGTAGTTGCAGTGGGTTGGGTGGCCTAGTCCCTAGTCTCACAGCTGCTTGTAGCAGTATGGTGGGTATTTTCTTATGTGTGCTTAGGAGAGTTTGGTCTCCCCTGTGCTTCCCCAGTCAGGTGGTGCCTGCAGCCCTGTTACCCTGAACTCGGGCTAAGGGTGAGATGCAGCCCAGCATTAAACTCAGCCCAGCACTAAATTCTCCAAAGAACACCAGCTGTGGACCTGTGACCTGAGAGAGCAGAGCACCTTTTTAAGGTAAGGAGCATGGGCAAGAAACTGTAGGGAATGTGGTCCATTCATGTCTTGGTGTCACAGAAGCCCATTGCTGGGTGGTGGCTATTTTCTTAGATATGCGTTAGAAAGTCTGATTCCCTGTCCCTCCCTGGTGGACAGCAGCTGCCTATTTTTTAAGAAATTGACTGATTGCCCTAGAGTGTACAATTTATATTTGTATCTGTTTTAAGTCCATTTCCAAATAACACTATACTGATTAACACTATATTGATAGTATCACTATAGTGATGACACTATACTGATTATACTCATGTAGGGCAGGTATCTTATAAGAAATTATTCCCAGTTTCTCCCTCCTGGCCCCTGTGACATTGCTGTGACTCATTTCACTCATTCATAATAACTCAATACACTGGTACTACTATTGTTTTAAAAGTTATCTATTAGATGATTTAAGAATTTAAAAAAAGATTTTATTTTACTTTTATATTTTCCTCCTTCGGTGTTTTCCCTTCTCTATGTAGATCCAAATTTCTGATCTTTATCATTTTCATTTTCTTTCTCTCTGAAGAACTTTAACATCTCTTGCAGGTTGGCTTGTAATGAACTCCAAGTTTTTTTCTTCTTCACTTTTGAAGGATAATTTTGCTAGATATAGAATTTGAAGTTGATTATTTTATTTAATTTTATTTTCATGGTGTCTGGTGAGAAGTCCACTGTAATTCTTATCCTTATTTGTCTGTAAGTTGGTTTTTTTATTTCCCCTGTCTTCTTTCAAAATTTTCTCTTACTGTTTGGTTTCTTGCAATTTGAATAAGGCATGTCTAAATGTCTGTTTTTTGGTATTTATCATGCTTGGTGTTCTCTGAGCTTTCTGGACCTGTGATGTGGTGTCTGTCATTAATTTTGGAAAAGTCTCAGGTGTTTCAATTAGCTGCATGATATACTTTTCTATATTTTCCCACAGTTCTTTGACATTTTGTCCTTGTTTGTTTTTTAATCCTTTTTTGTTCTCCTTGCACTATAATCTGAGAAGCTTTTATTGCTATATCTTCAAGTTTACTGATTCTTGTCCTCAGTTATTTCAAGTCTGCTAATAAGCCCACTGATGGAATTCTTTATTTCATTTACTATGGTTTGTAATTCTAGGGTTTCCTTCTTAGTCTTCCTTAGAATTTCTATCTCTCTGTTTATATTACCTATCGGTTCTTCCGTGATATCTACTTTTTCTATTAGGACCCTTAAATTAATTATAGTTATTTTTAAATCCCCCTAATATAATTCCAGCATCTGTGTGATATAATCTGAGTCCAGTTCTGATGATTGCCTTTTCCTCAGAGTGTTTTTTGTCGTTGCATTTTGATGTATGTGGTAATTTTTTGTTTAAAGCCAGATGCAACACATTGAGTAATAGGAACTGATGTAAAAAGGCCTGTAGTGTGGGGATTTACGCTAACCTAGCTAGGAGTTGGACTGTGTTTAATGTTTGTTGTAGCTGGAGGTACCAGAGGATTCAAATTCATTTTCTGTCCTTGTTTTTGTCTCTCCTCTTGACTGTGGGCTTCCCTATATACTCCTCCTCTGGGAGGATCTGTTTCTTGCTGCTCTTTCATCTGTGATCCACTCTTATTATACTAGAGCTCTTTTGGTATGATAGTAAGTTGTTGGCAAGGGGAAATGTTCTACAGTTTTCCAACTGAATCTCAGCCTTTGCTTGCAAAGTTTTTCTTTCATCTTTTTAGTGATCTTAAGATGGATCTGTAGAATATAAGGGAAAAAAATGGTTTGGAACACACTGCACCCATTAAGTGTATATATACACATCCCCCTCCCCCTTCCTCTCCTCTCCCATCTGCCTGACACGGGATGAATGTTACTACTATATTTGCACTTAAGTGTTGATCAGTTAGTACCAATTTGATGGTGAGTACACATGGTGCTGCTTTTTCCATTCTTAGGATACTTCACTTAGTAGAATGGGCTCCAGCTCTATCCAGGATAATACAAGAGGTGCTAGATCACCATTGCTTTTTGTGGCTGAGTAGAACTCCATGGTATACATATACCACATTTTATTAATCCACTCATGTATTGGTGGGCACTTGGGTTGTTTCTACATCTTTGTAATTGTGAATTGTGCTGCTATAAACATTCTAGTGTATATGTCTTTTTTATAGAATGTCTTTTTTTTCCTTTGTGTAGATGTCCAATAATGGGATTGCTGGATCAAATGGTAGTTTTACTTGTAGCTCTTTGAGGTATTTCCATATTACTTTCCATAGAGGTTGCACTAGTTTGCAGTCCCACCAGCAGTGTATGAGTGTTCCTACCATCTGGGGGATGGACACGCTTGAAGCTCTGACTCTGGTGGGGCAAAGGCAATATATGTAACCTAAAAATTTGTACCCCCATAATATGCTGAAATAAAAATAAATAATTAAAAAAAATACACCTAACCTACCAAACACCATAGCTTAGCCCAGCCTACCTTAAACAGGCTCAGAATACTTACACTGGCCTACATTTGTGCAAAATCACCAAACATAAATCCTATTTTACAATAAAGTGTTGAATGTAAAAAAAAAATGGTTTGGATATTGCTGACACATACTGACTTGGCACTGCTCCCCCAACAACAATAAATTGTTATATGAGAAAATTGTTTATATCAATTTTCTGCCTCCAAAGTATTGACTAGAAATCAGTTCTCAAAGAAACAGGTAATTAAGTTGACAATTTTTGCAACATTTTAAAGGAAGAAGATATTACATAATTCCTACAAATAATAATATGAAATTATTTTTTAAAATTCTCTCATCCCATGATCCTTCTTCCCTCCTCCAAAATCCTGATAATTTACTTAAGGACATCCCACCACTTTGCTTTTTTTTCCTCTATTTCCATAAAATTGCTTCAAACTACTTGAATATTTATAGATACTCTGAAATATATAAAGTTTACAGTTTTAGTGATGTCAGTGAATAATGAAAGCCAAGGTGTATTTAGTGAACTAGAAAATTGAAACACAGATTTTCCATGGAAAATAATAGATGAGAATGGAGAATTAATTTATGGGGTAATAATAAGAGTTGCTTTCTATTCAAAATATCCTAGGAGTATTGAATTTATAATATTTGTAGACTCTTAAGACTGGAAAAAACTAGCATCTCATTTTTTTTTTCCTATTTTAAACCTCCAGGCAGGCTTCACCCATTCAATCATTTGAGGAGCTGATTTGTCCTCTTGGTAACCAAATATTCCACTTTCAAAATTAGGAGGGAGCAACGATCCAGTGTGGCTTTAACCCATTAAACACAGAACCATGTATTCAGTGTGAATCATGCCTAAGAGAAATTATAGTCTAGGCCCCTATGTCTCAAATCCTTTTAAAAGAGATTATATTTAGTTTACTGGAGAATTTACTCATCCACTTTTGTTACATTCCAAATATTCTCAATTCTTTCCCCTAAAACTTCAAGATAATTCTTTCTCTACCTGTAATCATCCTGGTCATTCCTCTACAGATAGGCAGGTGACAAGTGTGAGGAAGCAGCTTTTGGTTGGCATATGTAATTCTTATTATACTGATGTTATTGTTACCTTGTTGAATTATAATGGTTGATGGCTAGGTTCAAATTCCTGCTCTGAAAATTGCCAGCTGTGTGACCTTCAGCAACTTCTGTCTGTCTCAGTTTCATCATCTGTAAAATGAAGATAATTATAATTTAATTAATAGGCTATTATAAAGATTGAATTTGTTAATTCACAAAAATTGTTTGGACAAATCCCTAGCTCATAACGATTTCTCAATGAATATTAGCTACAATTACTGTTAGTATCATAATTATTGCAACTAGGTTGGAGGGAAGATAGGGTCTCCCCTGAAGAGTCAGTCATTTATAGACTAAATTCTTGAGGAGAGACAGGCCTAGAGAAACTGTGCATTGCATAATTATGGCGTGTATCATTTGCATGGATACTGTGGAATTGGCATGTTCTGGATTTACGGCAACTCTAGGGAGCTATGCCATTGACTTGTCGCAATTCTGAGAAGATATGACTCTTTTTGCTCAGAAAAATAATTTAGGAAGGAAAACAAAGATATTGGAAAGATTATGAGCTGTGAAATGTAGCATAGGCTTGAGTTTGAATCTCAGCCTGGTTCTTATACCTGTGCATCTTCAATAGAGTTATTTCATCTCCCCAAGATATGATCTCATCATCTGGGAAATAATACTCAAAATTCATGGCTGTATTGCAGATCACGATAATATATAGACCCACTCTATGTAAAGCAGCTAACACATAGTATTGATAAAAGAAATTATGTCTCTTCCATCTCTTCCTCTTCATCCTTTTTCTCCCCCTCCTACTGTTCTTTCTTCTCCTATAAACTAAAGGGTAGAAACTTCTTTTCTGGGATTTAACCAGAGGGATATAAAGCAGAATAGGAAGAAATACCTATGTGACAAGACCCTGCAGTTGCCACGTGGGGATAGACGGAATGAAAGCAAATGAACAAAACTAGCCAGAAGCTTGCAACTGGTGCCTGTATTGGAGGGGTAGAGTATAGACGTCTCAAGCCAGTGGGTCAGTTGGGACAAGTTTGCAAATAGGCTGACTGCAGCATAAATGGAATTTTGAATTTTGTCTACATTGCGGATTTGTGTTCTTTTATTATAATTATCTCTTATTGTCCTGTAGTTCTTTCTTTTGAGAGTTCCAGCTCACTTCCAAAGGGAAAGGACACAGACCTGAGCCAAAGTGCTAAAAGTGGGGTCAAGACAGTGTCATCTGGGGCCCAGGCAGGTGGTGTTGGTATTGTAATAAAAATGAGATGACCCCAAAGAGCAGATGAATTGCAAAGTCAGAGCCACTCAGTAACCTAAAGATTCTTTTTTTTCTGTTAATTGCAGGGGGCTGGATTTGGCTTTATAATTAGTAACCCCTTATAGGAAGGAGGGAACACTTACCTCAACTCCATGCCTACATTCTGGATGCAAATGGCATGTTTTCCTTCTAAAATGGCAAATATGGAAAAATGTGAGGGCTTCCCGTAGCAATAGGGGCTTGGAAACAAGCATCTTTAGAGAAAAGTGGGCATGTTTTCTATGTCTATAACTTCTTTATTTTTCATGTGCTTTAGTGAAGTATATGTCATAGAATCTTCTGCCTCACACCACTGATTCTCAGCCTTGGCTGTATATTAGCAGCTTGTGCCTGCCTCAGCCTCCCTAGTAGCTAGGATTACAGTCATGTACCACCATGACTGGATTTTTTTTTTTTTTAAGAGATGGGGGCTTGCTATGTTGTCCAGGATGGTCTCAAACTCCTGGCCTCAAGCTAGCTATCCTCCCACCTCGGCCTCCCAAAGTGCTGGAATTATAGGCATGAACCACCTGTACCTGGGTGGAACTGGCATATTTTAAAGCTCTGAGGTGAACTGATATAAACTTAAGTCTGTGAATCACTGCCTTACACACTCAGACGTGTGTTCCCATGTTTTAATTGGAATTTTAGCCCATTAGCTCTAGGTTTGCTGTATGTGATAATGAAGGACAGCTGGTCACTGGTATCCTAGAACAGTTCTCTAAATGTCTGAAAGTAAATCAATCCCTCAGTCTCTATTCTGAGCCAGATCTATCTAGTGCCTCTTACTTTGCCTGTAGAAGCTTTTCCATCCTTTTCATTACTTTTGTATTAATAATTCCCATGAGGAATTCTTACACAGTTACATCTCTTGAAAGGTGAAAGGCAAAAGTTTGAGTAAAAAGAAACTTTAATTATAATGGCAAAATTGATTGACAATTCTTGCTTATTATTCCCTTGTAAAAACATTCTTGCAATGATTAACATTTCACTATTTTTTGAAGCAGTGATTGCCTATTGGTGATCAATCTACATTCTGATATAATGTCATGCCTCCCCAAAACTTATACTGGACATTTTCCTAATTTTTTGAAGTCTTCTGTTGAGAAGAGACTACTTAAACTTTTTATTAAACTTATTAGGGTAAGAGAGGGCACTATGAGCAATAAGTCTCAAGGAAAGATTCTGGGCAAAGCCCATATCTATCTTATTACTGTAACATTTTGGTATATTGGATTCCTGGTTTAAATTCTGCCTGAAGCTTGTCAAATTGAAAGTAAATCAAGAGGGAAAAGCATCTTAAATTTAAACTATTGGACAAAGAGTAAAATTTTCCTGAAAGCAATGAACCATTTAATTTCCACCAATGTTATCTGGGAAAAAATATCCTATACCATCAATAAAAGAAACTTAGAAACAAGAATAAGCACTCGGTCAGTCTTCAGAGATTCTGAAAATTCTGGTTCAGGGAAATCAGAGTAGAAATATTCCTCTCAAAACAGCCTTGCATGATTTTCTTGTCTTTTTTTTTTTCAAATTAAATTTAATTTAGCAGAGTATTGGAAAGAATGCATACACTTTGAAAATTCAAAACCTGCTCCAAACTCAGTGAACAACTATGTAAGCTGGGCAAGCTCTGTATTATGAAGGGGTAAAGAAGCTGAACCCAAAATAAAGGGTAGATAATATTTTAAGATGTCAAACAAATTACAGTTTCAGTTTACTATACTTATGTTAGATTTTAGGTGAGAAGGCAAATAAGAATTCACACATTGTGAGCATGAATATATATACATTTAGAAACAAATTTTGATTGTTTTTTTAGATAAGTCCTACAATAAAACCTTTAAGACACTGGCTAAATAGTGAGGCAAAGGAGATTGAAAAATTACAATAATGATCTCACATTATGGAGTTAATCTTAAAATAACTACTCACAAAGAAATATTATTGTCACATAATAAGGAAAAATATTAAAGTAAGTCAAAATCTATTTCTTATGTGTGGGAAATTTTATCTTGGTCCATAAGGGGTAGATAAACTGGAAGAAGATTCTGTTTAATGTGGGGTCTGGGTTGTATGTGGTAACGGAGAAAGCATATAAACTGATTTTTATGACTTACAAAATTCAATTGTAAACGTTACTGAGATCATGACTGATTAAACAATGGTATTTTGAAGATTATATGAGTAATTTGCCGTTTGAATTGAAGCAAAAATTACCTACTTTAATATGGATGATTAAAAAGTCAAAATGTATCATCGGACTAGAATGATCTCCATAGTCTGATATTATAACTGATCCTAATGTCAAAATCTGCTGTTTTAGACACACTGGGGTTTAGAGGTTCAGTACACCTTTTGGAACAGTCTTCCTTAGCCTTTTTCTTTGAGAATAGTCAACACATTTTTAATGGTGGGTCTGTAGGAACGATAATTCTACCACATCACCCTGGTTTTCTGGCAATATTTGATTGGAGTAGAGTGAACATCTGATTTACACTTGGCAAATCATATTTTCCTTCAAGAATATTAACTGTGGGACATATTGCTTGGGACTTGGATGATGCATCATTTTATTTTTTCATTATTTTTTAATTAATTAATTTTTAATTCAGGATATTATGAAGATACAAACATTTTGATTATATGTAATGTGTTTGTCTCACCCAAGCCAGGGCTACAAGCATGTCCTTCCCCCATACAGTATACCCCATTTCCATTAGCTGTGGGTTTGCCCCCCTGCCCCATCACCTGACTGACACCCAGTGAATATTACTACCATGTGAACACCTTAGTGTTGATCAGTTAATACCAATTTGATGGTGAGTACATGTGGTGCATGTTTTTCCATCCTTGTGATACCTCACTTCGAAGGACAGGCTCAGTCTCTATCCAGGATAATATAAGAGATGCTAGTTCACCATTATTTTTTATAGTTGAGTAGTATTCCATGGTATTGATGGTGAGCTCTAGTTCTTCATTATTTTAAAAATATTATAAAATGCCCAATATCTTTATAGTAAATTCCCTTTTAATGATGAAGTTTCCTTATGTTCTATTATTGTACACAAAAGTCTTTACTAAAAGGATTCATGACAGTAGAGCTTGGGAAAAGGTCTTAAGTAGTCAGCTAGTTCGACTCTCTCACTATAGGCGAAGAAACTTACAGCCATAGAGCTTGAGTCAATTGTCTAACATATAAAAGAAGAGATGTGCGGTAAAAACTTAGTGCTTATTTTTGCTGAATGTGCCATTCTCATTTCTGATGTTCACCTATGTTACAATAGCTCATGAACACAGGCCTCTTGGTTTAATCTGCCCACTTGCTATGTTTCCTTGATCCAATGCTAAATGTTTCACTTTTCATATTCTGAATAAATTACTTTCACTTTATGATTGAAGCAAAGGGACCACAGATTTTCACAAATGTTCTATCTGGCCAAAGCCCCAAATTAAGCTCTTGCAGATTGTTATTTACAAATAAAATGTATTTAGATAGCCAAAATCCAAAATAATAAATAAATGATTAGTTCAATAAATATTTTTAAAAAGATTATTGAGTTCTTAGTGTGTGCCAGGCACTGTTCTATATACTGGCAGATATGGTAATAAACATATATTAAATCACTGGGGGAAAAGGCAATTAAAATGTGTATGTAAAATACACAGTCTGTTATGTTGGAATGAGTACTAGGAAGAAAAATACAGGGAAAGGAAATACGTATGTGCGGTGCGATACTGTAATTTTAGAGAGGGTAGCTTCACTAAGAAGAGGGTGGCACTTCAGTAAAATCCTGAAAGTGGTAAAGAAGTGGGCTGTGCAAAGCCTAGAGACAAGCACTCCAGAAAGAGTAAACAGCAAGTGCAAAGGCCCTGAGTCAAGAGTGTGTCTGTTTTGTGTCAGAGACAGCAAAAAGGCTAGTTTGCCTGGTGCAGAGTGAATAAAAAAGAAAATTCTAGGGAATGAGGTCAGAAAAGTAATCAGGGAGAGAAGACATAGATCAGATAGGGCTTCTATTTTGTTGACTTTGTCTTTTACTTCTTGGAATTGTAGGAATTTGAGGAGAGGAGGGATGTAGTCAGATTTATGTTTTAATATAAGCCACCCAGGTGACTGCTGAGGGGGCCCTAGGGTAGAAGTGAAAAGACAGGAAGCATTTCCAGTAATCAGAAGCGAGATAATGACGGCAATGATGGGGTGAGAAGCAGGAAGACTGAATATATTCTAAGCTAGAGCTGACAGGATTTATTGATAAATTAGATGTGGAATATGCAAAACAAATAGGAGTCAAGGAGACCTCCAGTGTTTTCATCTGAATGACTCAAAAATAGAATTGCCATTTATCAATAAATATGTTAAGATCAAAACAGATACCACAGGCTTTGTAAAAATAAAACTGTGATATGGGGTGACAAGAGTTACGCATGTTCCAAGCAGAAGTTTCCCTGATGTCTGTCACATGCTCAGACAACTCTAAGCCTATCACTGAATGTGGGTATGTTTTTAGCCCCAACTTCTGAAAGACATTACAGCCATCTGGAATTGTACATCATGATGTCAATACCATCTTTCTAGGCAAGGGGAATTAAATCATTTAATTGTTTTTCTATTCTATAATATAGTCAAGTGAATCACACAGTGACACCCGCCCATTTTTTCTGATTTTCCTGTCGAAAACACTGGTTGTGAGTGGAACTGGTCATTCAAATGTTAACTTTCTTGTGGCGGGGCCTGAATTGGGGGTGTTAAATGAAGTCCCAAATACAATTTTGGTACACATGCTTCTTGGATGATTAATCATTGTATTTAGTATTAAAGTTATATTCTTTATTATTTTTGCCAAATACAGCAGATCATTTGACTATCAGTTAACAGAAAACATAAGGTATCAGAGCAATTGATTCAAACTCAGCATGTTCTCATTTTTGTGCCAAATTAAAGTACATATGTGAGAGTGAACATTTTCTTCCTAAATAAAACTGATTTTAGATGAGATATTTCATTTTTTTTTTACTGTACCTTAATAATAAGCCATGTACTCGATGACCTTGAATTTCTGTGAGCACAGGGCCACCCACTAAGAGAGAAGGCAAGGATAATCACTTCTCTCCTGCTTAAAGACATGCCCACTTCCCATGAATGTGAGCTGTTCTCCCTTCTGTTTTCCTATGATCCTTAAAACCAGTTGGTCAGTCCTTGCAGAATGAAGTCTTCTCATGGTCGCACATTTGTTTAGTGCTGGCCTGTGAGTAGGTCCCAACATTTTCAGTTTTTAATAGAAAAACATGTTTTTCCCTTTCACTCCCCCACTCCGAAAATAATGAATCTCTTCTCTTCTCTCTTCTTTTCCCTCCCCTCTTCTCTTCTCTTCTCTTCTCTTCCTTTCCTCCTTCCCCCTTCCCCCTTTCCTTCCTTCCTTCCAATGGGCATTTATTTATTGTGCCAGGCATTTGCTAGATACTGACAATAAAAGTGAATAGATCAAGGTCTACCTTTAAGCAACTTACAGTAAAAAACATAAATGACTATATGGAAAATAAGTGCCACCATCATTTCTCAACTAGACTAACATAGTACCCTCCTAACCTATCTCCCTGCTTCCACTCCTGATCCCTGCAGTCTATTCTCCACATAGCTGCCAGATTAATTGCACGTGTAGATTAGATCATATAATTATGTCCAACACACATTGATGGCTTCCCATCACACTTAAATTCCAAAGTCCTTACCATAGTAAAGTCACAACCTAGAAGGCCTACATGATTTTACTCAACTGACTCAAGCAGTCACTGACTGCTCTCACCACCATCACTGTGTTCATGACACACTGACCTCCTTGCTGCTTTTACAGCTCCCAAACATATTCTTGCTTCAGGGACTTTGCAAATTCTTTCCCTCTGTCTGAAATTATTTTCTACCATATTTTCTATGATCCACTCCCTTCGAGTCTCTGCTCAAATGTTATCACCTCAGCATCCTACCTTACTGCCCCATCCCTTTCTCTAGCAATAGGGGAATCATGGAAGGACTCTACAACATTGCACTGTTTTATTTTTCATAGCAGTTATCACTACTTGACAACATATTTGTTTGTTTATTTCTTTATTGCACACATCCACTTTCCAGGTTGTAAGTTTCCTACAGGAAAGGGTTTGTTTCCTTCTATTTTGTTTACATTTGCATTTTTAGCCTCTAGAAGTGGGGTGGTGCAGAAGAAGTACTTAACTAAGACTAGTTAAATGATTTCACAAAGTATGAAAGCACAAAGGAGCAAACTGAGTGACTGAAAAGCAGGGGAATTTGGGAAATAATTCAGTGAGGTAACATGTGAATGGGATGTTAAAAGATGAATATGGATTGATTGATAGAGAAGGAGAGAAAGGAAATTTCATAAAAGATGCATGTATGCAAGGAAGGTACCCAATAATGCAAGGAATTAAATTAACCTAGGGCATGGTGTGATTAGGGGAAATTAATAAGTTGAGTGTAGTCATTAAAGCTAGAGAAGTGAGCTGAGGTAGTGGGGTTTCCTTGAGGTGAAGCAAAGGGAAAAATCAAGATTCTAAAGCAGGATAATACTATTTGTTAAAATAGTCAGTACCTTCTCCTAAATTTCTTATTGGCGGCAAGTCTCCTTGAAGAATTTACATTGAATTTTAATAAGTTTATGATGATAACTAAGTGGTTTTAAGGAATGAGCACCTTTGTCATTCCATTATGAAAGTAATTCATGAGCAGACAGATGTACTCTCTACTCCTACAGACTTGAGATTATGTATCCTTTATCCTTTTATCTCTCCAAGTGTCAAGCACAGTGCATGACACAGGGTTAGAAGCTCAGTAAATGATGACTAGAGCAAGAGTTTAAAATTTATTTCAAATCCAAATATTTTATTTTATTTTATTTTTTTATTTCATTTTATTTTATTTTATTTTTTTGAGACAGAGTCTCGCTCTGTTGCCTGGGATAGAATGAGTGCTGTGGCGTCAGCCTAGCTCACAGCAACCTCAAACTCCTGGGCTTAAGCAATCCTACTGCCTCAGCCTCCCGGGTAGCTGGGATTACAGGCATGTGCCACCATGCCCGGCTAATTTTTTCTATATATATATTTTAGTTGGCCAGATAATTTCTTTCTATTTTTTTTTTTTTTTTTTTTTTTTTTTTAGTAGAGACAGGGCCTTGCTCTTACTCAGGCTGGTCTCAAACTCCTGACCTCTAGTGATCCACCCGCCTCAGCCTCCCAGAGTGCTAGGATTACAGGCGTGAGCCACCGCGCCCGGCTTAAATCCAAATATTTTAAATGAATTAGGAGCACAATTTAGAGAATCTACAGAATTCTTGTAAAAAGCATAACCTTTTTTATGTCTCTGAATTTTTAACTGCTGTGTTTGAAATAAGGTGGTAACTGGTCAGAATCTCCATTTGTCATGCTGGTAATGCCATCCTTTAGCGACGAGAAGGGTGTGTTCTCTGAAGGATAGTGACATTTCACTCTAAGCCTTTGGGACTCTGAGAGCTGTTCAGCACCACTACTTTGGTACAAGTCACCTTGCCTTCTAACAACTTGGGTTTAAATGTGTGTTATAGATACAGAAGCAATTAAAACATTTATTCTTCTGCCCTCCCACATATTCGGAGTTGCTCAAGGACCGGAATAGCTACTCATGCTAACTCCATCCCAAACATGCACCACAATATCTTTCATTTATTTAATTAATACATATTTCTGTGGTCTATAGAAGGCAAGCATTATTTAGCATGCTTTACATGGTGCATAACATGAAGAAAAAAAGCCATGAAAGCCTTCACCCTCAGTGTCTGATTTCTAGTGGGAGTGGACAGGAAATAAATAAATACCATGTGGTATGTAACAAGTTGATAAATGTTAAGGAAAATGAAGCAGAGACGAAAGTTGGTGATGTTTGTGAAAAAGGATCTCTCAAGTTGACATAGGATGGTCTGAGGAATCTCAGAACACATTATTTGTGAAAAGGCCTCAAGAAAGTGAGATTGTATGTTTTTCTCCAGCCATTGCAGTTACCTGGATACAGATGGATGTTTAGAGGGAGAATGTTCCAACTATAGGAAGGAACAAGTAGAAAAGACCTAAGGTGAGAATATGCCTAGCATGTTCTAGAACAATAAGGACAGAGCAGCTGCAGTGGAGCAAGTGAAGAGGAGAGTAGAAGAAGATTGTGTCAGATGGGCAATGGGAATCCAAAGGGCAGAGCACCTTTAGGAAATGTTCGGATTTTGGCTTTTATTCAAGTTTATGTGAGCCCCTGGAGTATTTTGAGCAGATGAGTGATGTGACCTGACTTATGCTATTGCTTGTTTGTGTTGAGAATAAGACATAGGTGGGTGTCTTAGTTCTTAGTCTGTTTGGTCAGCTATAACAAAATACCTTAGACTGGGCAATTCATAAACAACAGAGATTTATTGGTCACAGTTCTGGAGGATAGGAAGTCCAACATCAAGGTGCCAGTAGATATGGTGTCTGGTGAGGGCCCTTTCCTTATGGATAGCAACTCTGTGCATCCTCACATGGCAGAAAAGCCAAACTGCTCCCTCAGGCCTCTTTTATAAGGGTATTAATCCCTTATAAAAAGAATCCTTATGATCTAATCATCTCCCAAAGGTACCACCTCTTAATACCATCACATTGGCGAGTAGGTCTCAATACATGGATGTGGAGGTCACATACATTCAGACTTTGGTGGTGGGTCAAGTAGGGCATAGAATATGACGTTCTCATGGAACACTGATCAAGATAGGAGATTTTCACCAAAAATTGGAAGATGAAGTATACTTGAGAGTAGGCTCTGTTATTGGTTCCTGAATCCCAGAGCTCTCAAATTTAGTCTTCTGCTCCTTTCCAAATACCAGAGTCTTCAACCCATCTTGAGAGGTGAATTCTGGCAAGTTTTATCTCACATGGTTAAGATATTTTGACTTTATTATTTTTTTTCCTTTAAGTAGAGGCAAAGCACATTAGCAAACCAAAATATGCTAATTATAAAATATCTACTCTAACAATAACAGATGGTTATTTTATTTAAAAAAATGAGTTTAGAAAAATATCAAATTTTAGATTAAGACGTGTGAACATAACCTTATGCCAAGGTTGGGCTGCCTTTAACATTTTGAAGCTGTCAAAAGTTTACCTGGTGCTCCTGTACTCTCCTTTTTCATACTCATCCTTTCTCCAATTAGCCCCTTTGCTCCTTGGGGCTCACACACCAGGATATTTCCATCTTCTTAGGCCTCATGTAAACTCACATGTTGCAGGTAATTCTTCCCTACATCTTGTGTTCTGCTAGGTGCCTAAGAGTTGAGATGAGTTTCTTATGAGATGTGGCTAAGTGGAAGAAAACCATTAATATATTACTGTTCTCAAATATCACCATTCCTTAATTTCATTAAAATGACTAGTGTAAATTTCAGAGGTTTGGCCACAGGTATTTTTTATTTTTAAAACTTTTTGGCACCTTTCAAACCACTCAGAAAGGAAATTCCTACTTTGACCAAAAAAATAACAGTTAGCATCCCGGGAATATTGTGTAACCTGGGCTACTGCTTTAAAATGCAGTAGGTATGACAGTATTTAGGTATGATAAGGCCAACAGATCAGGCGAAAATTGCCATTGAAAAGACAGTTTGTTAAGCTCACAGACCCCAAGAGGAAGAGGGGGCGTGCCAAGCCAGGGGGCAGGGGCGTGGCACGTGGGGAAGCACCAGGCTCAGACAGGAGGCAGAAGGACCAAGGAAGACACGGGAAATAGCCTGTATTGTCCTTTTTGAGGAAAGAATGGGTAAAGCAGGGTAAACAGGACGAGGATTATCTAATTTAAATAATTTCAGTGGGTTCTAGGGTATGGGAGATGTCCCTAGTCATCTAGTACCTATCCCTGGGGTAACTAGGGTAGGAAGATAGTGGCCCATGAGAGCCCTAGGAAAGCCCTATAAATGGGATGGTTAGGGTAGGGCTCCGGGTTGGTTAGTTTGCACTGAAAGTTGTGCTTGCAGGAGAGGCATTTACTTTCTCTAGAAACTGGCTGGCCCAGGGAGGGGCAGTCTCTCCAGGGTCAGCAAGTTCCCAGATGTCAAACCATCAGAGACATATAGTCAGTACAGATATTGAAGCTTATGTCCTGTCTCTAGAAAAGTTTGTGTCTCCTGGGCATAGTAACATATACCCATATACTCCCAAAGAAACATAAAATGGATTTTCCCTGGGGGTGATCTACAATAAGCAAAACATATACACTGGTGAGGTTTTACCCTTCTTTCACCAGAAGAGAGATTTTAAAAGATCTTTCAGATTATTATTAGAATACCCTGGAACCTACCAGACTGTAAAACTCTTAGAGAAAATTCTTGGAAGAGTCTTTGACCTAGGCATGGTGGTAGACAAGTTGTGTTGTCCACAGTAAAGATCCAAGTAATTTTTGACTCATATATTTGCCCATTAATGTTATGTGTCTTCTAAAAATCTATTCATAAAGAAAAGAAGTTCATTGCAGGTTGTACTATAATTACACCAATGTTGCTCTTTAAAAATCTGCTGAAGACCACACTGTAACTGTTTTTTAGTCCTCCTTCTTGCTGTTTACCACAAATGCTTGTTATTTCTCTGAACGATATCCAGGCAACTTCAAGAGAAAATCCATTAATGCCCTCCAAATTTGCATCTTTATAGCAGTTTTCTCAGTTCTTCAACATGGTATGGGAGAACATGTTATGACAGCTACCATGAAGCCTTCAAAGAAAGACTGTGATGAAAGGTAATAGAGATCTACAGAGAATTTGGATCCATTTTAAAAAATCACCTGTGGGACCTGCCAAACTGCTACTATCTATCCCAGACATGTGCTCATTAAGAAACCCCACTGGCTCATGATTTATTGATTACAGACCAAATATCCTGGAAGATTAATAAATTACTCTTCAGATAGGCTTTTAAACATCTTCTCCTATATCTCATCAATGGTTTATACTTCAGATACATTTTCACCTGACTTAAGCTATATGAAAAATGTTCTACTTTCTAGTTCATTAACTCGGATTGTTTCATATCAAGATTATGTAGTTAGAATTTATTTAAATAACAGAATTTTTGTTAACATATTATCAGTCATATTAAATACTAAATACAATTTTCAAAGAGATGATATTTAAAGATCTAAGTTTTAATACTTGACTGATTTACTGAAATGCTTTCTGGAGGTAAAGGTTAGAATATTCACATAGATCAAGATGCATTTTTATTCCAAAATAGAATTTCTTTCAGTTTGGAAGGGAAAAAAATGAAAGTATCACAGTTTTCTAATTTTTTATCCATCTTCCCAGCTGTGGAGGACATTTAATAGTTTCTGCAAATACTTGAATCCAAGAAAAGTGTCAGTATTCTGTGTCTGCATGGGGCATGAGAAATCAACAAACTCTTGGTTTCCAAACAATTAAGAAGATTGACACTGAAATAATTCCATGCAAACAGTAAGCTGAATATAAGTAGAACAAATGAAACAAAATAAAGAACAGATGGGCAGATACCATTATGTATGGAACAAACAGGACAATTTTTAAATCTACCAAGTTATAGAAAAAAAAAAAAGCTGAACAGGGCTGGGCACGGTGGCTCACGCCTGTAATCCTAGCACTCTGTGAGGCCGAGGCGGGTGGATCGCTCAAGGCCAGAAGTTCGAGACCAGCCTGAGCAAGAGCGAGACCCCCGTCTCTACTAAAAATAGAAACAAATTAGCTGGCCAACTAAAATATATATAGAAAAAATTAGCCGGGCATGGTGACACATGCCTGTAGTCCCAGCTACTCGGGAGGCTGAGGCAGGAGGATCGCTTAAGCCCAGGAGTTTGAGGTTGCTGTGAGCTAGGCTGACGCCACGGCACTCACTCTAGCCCGGGCAACAAAGCGACACTCTGTCTCGAAAAAAAAAAAAAAAAAAGAAGCTGAACAGGGACTTAAGTTGGCAGAGCAATTAAAAAAAACTTGAAGTATGGCCAGTTATGTGAAAGCATCTTCTAGGAGCCATTTCAGTTATTCATTCATTTACTCAACTTCAAACGCCACTTAAAAAAATATTACTGATGATCTATTATGGTCTAGGATTGAAGAAACCATAAAAAGAAGCCAATATTTTCTTCATTGTAGAGTGTAAATGTATTTTGAGAAGACAAACCCCACATGCATTATAACAAGGAAAGGGTGAGCATGAACATTAAGTATGAACTACTTTTGGAGACTATAACAGACCTGGAAGATCAAGGAATTAAGGCATGCTTCCTGAGGCAATAACATCAAGCAGAGATGTGAAAGATGCATGAGCATAATAGAAAGGAGAGTGGGTAGTTGTTGCAAGATAAAGGTATGGGGGAAGCAGTAGTGGATGTAGTGAGGTGATTGGAGAAGAGGCTTCAGACAGGAAGAAACAACAGCAGGAACACACGCTCTGAGGTGGGAAGGAGGTTGGTATATCCTGAGAAATGAGTGCCAGTCAGCACTTCTGGAGATAAAAGTGAGGATAAGAGGAACAAAAAAAAGGCTAAACCGTGGAGGATCATAAAGAGCTCAGTCAGGATTCTACACTATGAGAAAGGAGAAGCCATGAATGGATTTTAAGGATGAGAGCTATGGAATCAAATCTGTATATAAAACAATTAAAAGAACTACATTGGCTGTAGTGTGGAGGCTGGGTTCGAAGGCAGGGCTAAATGTGGGTAACTAGGTGTGAGATGATTTCATTAAATCTTTTAAGAATTGATGGTTTTTTGGACTAGGCTTTTGGAAAGGGAGACCAGAACTATAGAAATAGAAAATGAAAACCATAACACTTGGAAATTAACAGCATATAGATAATAAGGAAATGGGAAGAATCAGGAATGATCCTTAAGTTTTTAGATTAAGTAGACACATGGCTGTTGGATGATTTACTGAGGAAAAATAGTTTGGGGGAAAGATCATGAGCTCAGTTTTGGACATGTTGAGTTTGGAGTGCTTGTGTGGTGGCACAATGTCATGCCTTGCAAGCTGTCAGGTATGCACAGTGTAACATGTACAGTCAGAAGAGAAGTCTGGCCTTCTGTCAGTCAGCATGGGTTAGATTATTATGTCACAGCAACATTCAAGAAGTTAGAACAACGAGATTTATTTCTTGCTTTTGCTATATGTGCATTGCAGGTTGTGAAAGAGCTTCTTCAGGTTATCAGCACCTGGGCTGATAGAGGGCTCCTCATGCTGTAAAGCTGCCATCTCTGCTTGTGTTTTCACTGTTCACCAGAGCAGGCCAAGAAAGCATGTGCCAAGGCATATCAGCTCAAACATGTTTCTGTCCTCAAGTGACACTTGTCACTTCACTTCCCTTCCATTTATATTCCGTCAGCCAATTTAAATTACATGACTTCTGCTCACTTCTAGGGAGAAGTAAGTGTAGTTTTGCATTATTATGTAGGTAGAGGAAGAGATCTAGAAATACTAGTGAGTGCTGGTAATGTCTACCACAGGATTGATGATATCAATTTAGGTTTTCTTAAAACATGCCCCATGTAGTGGACATTCATCATTTGTGGTGGCCTAATGTTTTCCTTATATTTTGGTAGTTTCTCATATTGTTAGTCTGTCTCCCCAAGGCAAAGAACTCCCTTACAGATGTTTTAAACTTAGATGTTCTAAGTTTTAGCTTAGATTTCTCTAGTCAGTTGGACCCACTTGATTTGCATTAGAAAGTTAGCATTATGAAGTGGTGACTGCTAAAAGGGGAATGCATACTTCTGGCATATCTAATGACAGATATGGAGTTATTTTGTTTTGTTTTGTTTTTTTCCCTGTACATGGGAGGCGGGTGGGAGAGGTAGTGAGTGGAGAATCAGGCATCCAGTTCTAATGACAATATGTCCCAAGTGCCACGGCCATGGTGTCTTTTCCAGAACAGCTCTTATGTTGTAGTGTGTTGCTATTGCTCTTGGGAGGGTAGTTTCAGAATCTTGTCCTCTGACCCCTCCCCAATTTATATAAGGTCCAAAATATCCCTTTAAAAACTCATTTTCTCCTTAAATAAGCTAGAATATCTTCTTTTTTTTTTTTTTTTTTTTTTTAAGTTAAATTTTATTTTTTATTTTTTTTTTTTTTAAAATATTTTTTTTTATTTCAGCTCATCATGGGGGTACATAAGTTCAGATCATATACATTGTCCCTGTCCCGCCCATCCCCCCGAGTCAGAGTCCCAAGCGCGTCCGCTCCCACTCTCCAGACAGTGCGCCTGGCACTCGCCATGTATTCATACCTCGATCCCCTCCCCCCCCACCTCCCCGGGTCTGCACCCTCAAGCATGACCATTCCCCAGAGGGTGCGCAATGCACTCGTCATGTAGGCATACACCCATCCCCTCCCCCCACCCCCCCATCCCAGTCTGATATCCAATTGGTATCCTTCCCTGATGTACATTTAGGTGATGATCAGGGAAACCAGTTTTCTGGTGAGTACATGTGATGCTTGTTTTTCCATTCTTTGGATACTTCACTTAGTATAATGGGTTCCAGCTCTCTCCAGGAGAACCAAAGAGATGTCGTATCATCGTTATTTCTTATAGCTGAGTAGTACTCCATGGTATACATATACCACAGTTTACTAATCCATTCGTGGATCAATGGGCACTTGGGTTGTTTCCACATCTTTGCGATTGTGAATTGTGCTGCTATAAACATTCGGGTACAGGTGTCTTTGTTAAAAAATGACTTTTGTTCTTCTGGGTATATGCCCAATAATGGAATTGCTGGATCAAATGGTAGGTCTACTTGAATCTGTTTAAGGTATCTCCATATTGCTTTCCATAGGGGTTGCACTAGTTTGCATTCCCACCAGCAGTGTATGAGTGTTCCTGTCTCTCCGCATCCACGCCAACACGTGTTGTTTTGGGATTTTTTGATAAAGGCCATTCTCACCGGAGTTAAGTGGTATCTCATTGTGGTTTTGATTTGCATTTCCCTGATGATTAGGGATGTTGAGCATTTTTTGATACGTTTTTTGGCCATTCTTATGTCTTCTTTTGAAAAATTTCTATTCATGTCCTTTGCCCATTTTTTGATAGGATTGTTTGATTTTTTCTTGCTGATTTTCCTGAGTTCTAAATAGATTCTTGTTATCAGTCTTTTATCTGATGTGTAGTATGCAAAAATTTTTTCCCATTCTGTAGGCTGTCTGTTTATTTTCGTGACTGTTTCTTTGGCTGTGCAGAAGCTTTTTAATTTAATCAGGTCCCATTCGTTTATTTTTGTTGTTGCTGCAATTGCCTTAGGGGTTTTCTTCATAAATTCTTTGCCTAGACCAACGTCTGTGAGAGTCTTTCCTACATTTTCTTCTAGAATTCTAATCGTTTCCCATTTAAGGTTTAAATCTGTTATCCACCGTGATTTGATTTTTGTGAGAGGTGAAATCTGTGGGTCCTGTTTCAGTCTTCTACATGTGGCTATCCAGTTTTCCCAGCACCATTTATTGAATAGGGACTCTTGTCCCCAGAGTATTTTTTTGTCTATTTTGTCAAAGATTAGATGATTATATGAGGATGGTTTTATATTTGGGTTTTCTGTTCTGTTCCACTGGTCTGTGTCCCTGCCCTTGTGCCAATACCAAGCAGTTTTAAGCACCACAGCTTTGTAGTATAGTTTGAAGTCTGGCAAATCAATACCTCCCATTTTGTTTTTATTGCTTAAGATTGCTTTTGCTATACGGGGTCTTCTCTGTTTCCATACAAAGTGTATAATTATTTTTTCTAAGTCTGTGAAAAATGATGTTGGTAATTTAATAGGAATTGCATTGAATCTATAGATTACTTTGGGTAGTATAGACATTTTAACGATGTTAATTCTTCCAATCCATGAGCATGGTATGGATTTCCACTTATTTACGTGTTCTGCAATTTCCTTCCTTAGCGTTTCATAGTTCTCTTTATAGAGGTCCTTTACCTCTTTAGTTAAATATATTCCTAGATATTTTATTTTCTTTGTTGCTATTTTGAAAGGTATTGAGTCCTTAATTTGGTTCTCCAATTGAATGGTATTGGCATATATGAATGCCTCTGATTTGTGTGTATTGACTTTGTAACCTGAGACATTACTGAATTCGTTAATTAATTCCAGGAGTCTCTTGGTTGAGTCCTTGGGGTTTTCCAGATACAACATCATATCATCAGCGAAGAGTGAGAGTTTGATCTCTTCTGTCCCTATTTGGACACCTTTGATTCTGCTCTCTTGTCTGATAGCTCTCGCAAGGACTTCCAATACAATGTTGAAAAGTAATGGGGACAGTGGGCAGCCTTGTCTGGTTCCAGTTCTGAGTGGGAATGCTTTCAATTTTTCCCCATTCAGTATGATGTTGGCTGTGGGTTTGTCATATATGGCTTGTATTATTTTTAGGTAGGTCCCATTTATGCCTATGTTGTTAAGTGTTTTTATCATAAAAGGGTGTTGAATTTTGTCAAATGCTTTTTCTGCATCTATTGAGAGGATCATATGGTCTTTATTTTTGCTTCTATTTATGTGGTTAATTACATTTATAGATTTTCGTATGTTGAACCACCCCTGCATCTCTGGGATGAAGCCTACTTGGTCGTGATGAATTATTTTTTTAATCAGCACTTGGATACGATTTGCTAGGATTTTATTGAGAATTTTTGCATCTACGTTCATGAGAGAAATTGGTCTGTAGTTTTCTTTTTTTGTTGCATCCTTTCCTGGTTTTGGTATCAATGTTATATTGGCTTGGTAGAATGTGTTGGGGAGAATTCCATCCTTCTCAATATTGAAGAATAGTTTATGTAGGATGGGCACCAGTTCATCTTTGTATGTATGGTAAAATTCAGGTGTGAACCCATCTGGACCAGGGCTTTTCTTTTTGGGAAGGTTTTTTATTGCTGTTTCAATTTCAGTTCTTGATATTGGTCTATTCAGGAATTCTATTTCTTCCTGATTGAGCTTGGGAAGGCTGTGTGTTTCTAAAAATTTGTCCATTTCCTCCTCATTTTCCAATTTGTGTGCATAAAGATTTTTGTAATATTCATAGATAATGTCATGTATCTCTGGCTTCGGTTGTGATTTCTCCTTTCATGTTCCTGATGGAAGTTATTAAAGATTTTTCTTTTCTGCTCTTGGTTAGTCTAGCCAGTGGTGTGTCTATTTTATTTATCTTTTCAAAGAACCAACTTTTTGTTTTATTAATTTCCCTTATAGTATTTTTGTTGTCTTTTTCATTTAATTCTGATTTGATCTTAACAATTTCTCGCCTTCTGCTGGGTTTGGGGTCAGTCTGTTCTTCTTTCTCCAGCTCTTTGAGTCTATTCATTAAGTTGTCTATTTGTAAGTTGTCTGTCTTTTTGAAATAAGCATTTATGGAAATGAATTTTCCTCTCAGGACTGCTTTAGCTGCATCCCATAGATTTTGATAAGTTGTGTCACCTTTGTCGTTTAATTCAAAGAATGTTTTGATTTCTGACTTAATTTCTTCTTTTACAAAATTGTTATTCAGAAGAAGGTTGTTTAGCTTCCATGACCTTGAGTAGGAATGAGAGTTCCTGTTAGGGTTCATTATTACTTTTATTCCATTGTGGTCTGAGAAGATGCAGGGTATGATTTCTATTTTTTTAATTTTTTTAAGACTTGCTTTATGGCCTAGGATATGGTCAATCTTAGAGAATGTTCCGTGAGCCGATGAGAAGAATGTATATTCAGTGGATTTAGGGTAGAATGTCCTGTAGATGTCAGTCAGGCCCATTTGTTCTAGCCTTCTGTTTAAGTCTACTATGTCTTTGCTTATTTTCTGCTTGGAGGATCTGTCCTGTGCTGTCAGTGGGGTGTTAAAGTCTCCAACTATTAAAGTGTTGTTGTCTATCATTTGGTTTAGATCGAGTAGGATTTGCTTTATGAATCTGGGTGCACCTAGATTGGGTGTATATATATTAAGTATGGTTATGTCTTCTTGTTGAATTGTGCCTTTCACCAGTATGTAGTAACCGTCTTTGTCTTTTATTACTTTTGTTGGTTTAAAGACTAAGTTATTGGAAATTAAAACTGCCACACCAGCTTTCTTTTGGCTACCATTTGCTTGAAATATCAAGTTCCATCCTTTTATTTTCAGTCTAAATGCATCTTTGCCGGTTAAGTGTGTTTCCTGAAGGCAGCAGATACTTGGTTTGTGTTTTTTTATCCATTGGCCCAGTCTATGTCTCTTGAGTGGGGAATTCAGGCCATTGACATTTAGTGAGAGAACTGATAATTGGGACAGATTTCTGTTTATCTTATTGGGTAGAACTTCTTTTCTATGTTTTCTCTCTTGAGCCATTGTGGTGGCTAGAATTTGATCTTTAGTTCTTGGGTGGCTTTACATTCGTGGGCCTTTGTTGTGATGATCCGTGTGTAACTCTCTTTTGAGTACTTCTTGGAGGGGTGGTCTTGTCTTGGTGAATTCCCTCAGTCCTTGTTTATCTGAGAATGTCTTAATTTCTCCTTCATATAGAAAGCTTAGCTTAGCTGGGTACAAGATTCTAGGCTGGGCATTATTCTGTTTCAGAAGAGTGAGAATGGGGCCCCAACTTCTTCTTGCTTGTAAAGTTTCATTTGAGAAATCTGGCGTAATTCTAATGGGTCTCCCTTTGTATGTTACTTGTTTCTTTCTCCTTACAGCTCGAAGAAGTGTCTCTTTAGTGGATATTTTGGTCAGTCTGACGACTACGTGGCGTGGTGTTTTCCTATTTGCTATGAATCTACCAGGGGTTCTTTGAGCTTCTTGAACCTGTATATCTAAAGTTTTAGCAAGGCCTGGGAAATTTTCTTCTATTATGTCTTCAAATAGTTTATCCAGCCCTTGCTTATTATCTTCTTCACCTTCAGGGATGCCTATAACTCTCACGTTAGGTTTCTTCACATAATCCCACATTTCTTGAAGACTCTGGTCTTTTTTCTTATTTCTTTGCTCTATCTCTGTGACTGTCTTATTTAATTGGAAAGAGTTATCTTCGATTTCTGAGATTCTGTCTTCTATTTGATCTACCCTGTTCTTGAGACTTTCCACTGTGTTTTGTAGCTCCCTGAATAAATCCCTCATTTCTAGGAGTTCAGTTTGGTTTTTTTTCAATACGTCTATTTCTTTAGTGAATTTTTCTTCCAAATCCTGGAATTTTTTTGCGGTTTCTTTGCGGTGGATATCAATTTTTTCTTGTATATCATTCAGCTTATTTATAACCCAAGACTGAAATTCTTCTGGTAACATGTTGGTATTCTGAAACTGGCTTGTGCCAATTGGAGGAGAGTTGGTATTTCTCTTTGGGGGCGAGGCTTCCGTTTGGTTTTTTGTGCTCCCCATATTTTTCCGCTGAGCCCTTCCCATCTGGCTCTATCGTTAGATCTTTTCTCACAGCTTTAGTCTAGTTAACAGCACGTCTTGTACTCTGTTCTTAGGCTGTGGAACAGTCTAGGAATGTTGCTTCCTTTATCTATAGGGGGAGACTGTTGTGTGCTGTTTAGAGTTTCTTTTTTCTATCTCAGTTGGGGGACTGCTTCTGATGGGTCCACCCCCAGAGGGTTGGCTTGACCTAAGACCAGTTTGGCAAGTTAAATCACTGTGTTGTGGACTTTCAGTTAGTAGGCAGGATTCACACTATTTGCAGGCAGAAAGCCTCTTCTCCCTCTCTTTTTCTTTCCCTTCCTTCTTCTTTTTCTTTTTTTTTCTTCTCCCTCCTTCCTCTTTCTTCCCTTCCTCTCTCTTCCTCTTCCTTCTTCTTCCCCCCCTGACTTTTGGTTCTTCCTCTGGATGTGTGGTTTCTGTCTCTTTCTGCAGGAAAGACACTGGCTAGGCAGAGGAGGCAGTGCCCTCACTCCCTCAGTGCCCCAGCTGCTGCAGCTCCCACGGGCAAGGGTCTACACTGTCCCAGTGTTCCCAAGGTCCAGGCTCCACACTCTTGCGTCTGGGGAAGCACTCAGTGTTCACACCTGGGAAGGGGACCTGGAGAGGGTCTATGGATCAGGGGATGGAGCCTCCTGGGGAGCCGCCTGGCACCCTATGGCTCTGCAGCAGTTAGACCTTGGCCCTCACAATTGCTGCTGCCCACCCGCAGTTCGCTGGTACTGGGGGGCAATATTCAGGGACCAATAGGAATCAGACCTGGGGGTCTGGAGCACTCAGGAGTATACAGTAGCTCTTCGGCTGGAGGGCCACCGGAAAGGAAAAAAGAAAAAAAAGAAAGAAAAAAAAAAAAAAAAAGAGAGAGAGAGAAACAATATGAATAACAAGGAGAATAAAGAGAAAACAAGAATGAAAAGAGAAAGAAAGAAAGAGAGAAATAAAATAAAAAAAAAAAAGAGAGAGAGAGAAACAGTATGAATAACAAGGAGAATAAAGAGAAAACAAGAAAGAAAAGAGAAAGAAAGAAAGAAAGAGGGAAATAAAATAAAAAAAAAAAAAAAAAAAAAGAAAGAAAAAATCTCGCTTTAATATTTCACACTCGCGGCCCCTCGCCTCGGCGCAGGCCCGCGTCTGTCCCTTTAAGAGATAGGGCGCCGGAGCGCCGCCAGAGGCTTAGCCGTGGGAACCAAGATGGCGACCGCGCATCCGCCGGTTGCAGGCGCCCGGAGAGAGCGTTCAGAGCTCGGCAGGCGCCAGGGCCCACAGTAGCTCCCCAGCCGGAGAGCTGCCGTGGGGGCAGAAAAAAGCAAAAAAAGTCCCGCTTTAATATTTCACGCTCGCGGCCCCTCGCTTCAGCTCAGGCCCGCGTCTGTCCCTTTAAGAGATAGGGCTCCAGAGACGCGTCAGAGGCTTAGCTGTGGGAACCAAGATGGCGACCGCGCATCCGCCGGTTGCAGGCGCCCGGAGAGAGCGTTCAGAGCTCGGCAGGCGCCAGGGCCCACAGCAGCTCCCCAGCCGGATAGCTGCCGTAGGGGTAAAAAAAAAGCAAAAAAGTCCCGCTTTAATATTTCACGCTCGCGGCCCCTGGCCTCGGTGCAGGCCCGCGTCTGTCCCTCCAAGAGATAGGGCGCCGGAGAGCCACCAGGGTCCAAGCTCTTGCCCGCCTATGTCACCTGTCCTCGGAGCTCCAGGTCTCCCGTGGTGATTCTGCTCCGATTTCAGTCAGATCCTTGACCGAGTGGATGTGGGGGTCAGTGGGGAGATCAAGCCGCTTTGCTGTGGGGCTGAACCCGCCCCACTCGCCGGTGAGGCAGGCACGGCCGTCCCGCACTCCGCTGTCTGTTTTCCGTCCCGCACTCTCCAAATCATCTCGGTCTGATTTCCCACTCGCCTCTGTTTTTTACTGTTCCCTGTGTCCGACGGTGATTCTCCGTGGGTTCACCTCACCCTTCCTGTGGAGGAGCAATCCTCCAGTGTTGTGGCAGGTGGAGATCCACGCCTTCCTCTCCGGGAGCACAAATCCAGGAGGTCACCTCCACTCCGCCATCTTCTCTCCTCCCTAGAATATCTTCTAATGTTTACAACTGAGAATCCTGACTGCTGTAGTATTTTGCCCCAAGAGAGGCAATAGGCCCTCAAGGAAATGGAAATCAGTGAATAGGTTACTTAAGCTGGTTGGGCTTAAAAGCACTGAAGATCTAGCTATTACAGAACTGGAAACTCTGATGGTAAATGACATAGCGTGTGAAGCAGTTACTTAAATTATCCTGTAAAATGAAATGGCTATTGAAGTGAAGACTTGGGGAAAAAAACATGTAGCTGTTGGTATAGAACGAGTAGGAAGGACTAAAGATTACAAGGAAGGAAGCAAGTCTGGTTGCTTCCAGCTGCACTGGAGAGCTTAATTACAGAAAATGGTAAGGTTAGAGTTTTAAATTCTTGGCTCAAGGCATAGTAAGAGAATCAGGATCTTACTGTGTCTGTGTCAAAAGTATGCTTTGTTGCAACAAGAGGATTGACATAGCCAAGAATAAAACATTCTATCTGATGCTCTGGGTTACTTAATTTTAACTTAGTTTGAATTCACATCTTTGTCAGATTTTTATGTAACAAGATGTTGAATGGAAGGCAGTAGGATACTAGAATCAAAAGGGATACATTTGAGAGAACCCCAAATACCCAAACCTCATGGAGTGTCTTGCCAATAAAACGGCACCTCTTTTCCAGTCTGTTCAGGCTATTAATGCTTTGCCTCACTACCCCTAAGACAGGTACTTTGCAAGGGAAGAAAATTTTCCTTATGTTTCTTTCCATAACCTCTTATTGCCTATAGTTTTATAGCTAGAATCAGTCAAATATTTTAATTGCTTGCTCAATTAGTTGACTGACATTTATACGCAATAGTGGCCTATGCTGAATGATGTAAAGATGCCATAAAATTCCTTGAGTTGAAAAGGTAAGTTCAATAAATTATGGAAATTTTTGGAGCAAATTTATCAAAATTAACTCCTAAATTGGTTCCCTGATAAGACCCAGAAGATTGGGATGTAGCTATTGATGGATATATCTACATTCAAGTACATTGAAGACTCCATTCTCCCCAGGCAACTTTCTGAACCTTGGAGACTAGTTCTCAATGAATCCTAGACTTCTCTTGTCCCTCTCTGCCTATCTGTTAGTAATGAATCCTCTTCACGTAACTTGCTGAGCATGAGTATGTTCTGTTTCACCAGATTCAGACAAGTTGGTGACCATTGTAGAGTGAATCTGCCTCCCATAGGGATCTGCCACCTTAGAGACATTTCTGAATATCCTATAGTGTAGGACATGGTAGGATATATTGCTCATAGTGAAAGGCAAGTTGCTGTACTTTCCCCCCTAAATCGCTAAGAAAGAGGTACAGTGGGTTTCTTTGGATATTGAAGAAAATTACTACCATATTTCAGTTGCTACTCTGATTGACTTGCCAAATTGTTCAAAAGGATGTCATTTTTTAATGGAGCCTCAACAAGAGAAGACCTTTCAGCTGGACCAGACTTCATAAAAGCAACCTTGCAATGGGCTTTAGGACAGTGAATACAATGGTTTTGAAAACATTTGTGACAAAAGGAGATACTGTGTAATACTATGTCATACCTTGATAGGAAAACCATACTGTAGATACCTAAGGTATTAGAGCAAACCTGTGATTTCTTGACAAGTAACTATTCTCCTTTTGATTAACTGTTTCTGGTTTTCTGGCAGAAATAAGGTCCTGACAAGCACTACACACCTATGATATAGCACCAAATGACCTGAGATTTTGCTCATGAACTTGTTGTTACCTAGTACTCCAACCTATACAACTGGTTGTGTCCAGCAATGACCCATCAATTAGAAATTGCATATATATGTAGGTTTGACCTCAAGTAGGTCCTGAAGCACAAATAAGTTGCATGAGCAGATGCTTCTGTCAAAGAGGAACAAAACCAGATGCTAAAGTGGTAAGGACAGAATTTAATCAGTAATAGACCACTGTAATAGGGGGGAGGGTCCAGCATGAACTGAACTCAAATTCAACTGTTAAGCAATTCACTATGATTGATTAAATTTTCCTCCATTTTTGAGAAAGTGAAGATATGTTTGTTTATGGATAGTTGTGAGCATGTTGCTATTTGGAAGACTAACTTTGGTAGAAGGATATACATAAATGTCACACAGCTAAGAGGTGAACTGTAGTGGACCTTTTCCATATCTTGTCACCTAATATGCTGGAGTACTCTCCCTATTTTGTGCAACCTCTCAAACTATGAGTCCTGTTTTCCCTGACAGGAATTCAGAAAATTCACATTTGTTGACTTCTTTGCAGTTTAAATAAGGACAGACATGTGACATAAGTTCCAACAACCAGACACAACTTTGATAGACCTGGATGTAAAAGTGAAAAATGTGAAGATCCTACTCTGTAGGGGGGAAGCATAGTGGTAGAAGCCTTCCATTCTTCAGAGGTGGCACTAATATTTTCACTAGCACATTTTCCCAGTGTGGGCACTGTTTCTAGGATTAGCTTTCCAGCCTGGCTCTCTGATGCTGCTTGAGATTTTGTAAGCTTTCTAAGTTAAACTTTCTAAGTTAAACTTAAATTAGTTTGTATACATTTGTTTGCACCTGGGTACTCTGACCCATACAGCAAAATTATGGTCACAGAAATCATGAGAATAAATTATTTCACAGAGAGAGAAAGTAAGTGAAACTAAACAAGGCCTAAGAACAGACTCCTGAGAAAATTCGCATTGAATCAGGTGGAGTAGCTGAATTTAATAAGAGAGAAGAATAAAGAGGTGTCAAAATAGTATGGAAATGGTCCAAAATGCATGGATTATAGTACCCAAAAGTGAGAATGTTGCAAGAGAAGAGTGGTCAATCTGTTGAATGCTCCTGAAAGAACAATTGGTGAATAATAATAGTTATCTTTAATTGTGATATTCACTTGAGTACCTAATTTCATCATCACAAGAACCCTATCAGAGACCTAATGTTTATTGCCACGAATTAAGAATAGATATGGTAGGGAAATAATAGTAGACACTGTAGACAACTATTTGTGATGAGAAGTAGAGAAATAGAATGTTAGCTGGAGGAAGATGTTGGGCTCCAGGAGGATTTTTGTTTGTTTTTTGTGGTATGATAAGTTGAAAAGTTTAAAGAACAGACACAGATGGGCCATGTTTCTTGTTAACATAGAGAAGACATGATCCAGAACATAGGTGCCTTCGTCACTTTTAATAAGAGGCAGACATGTCTTTTTTAATTGTAAAGTTGAGGAGAAAATGGTTGCAGATGGTGGGCAGGTTTATGTTTCCTAGCAGGAAATTAAGAGAATTCCTGTTTGTTCTAATTTCTGTATAAAGTATGGGACAAGGTTATCTGCTAAGAGTGAGAGGAAATGAGTAGAAGTCACAGGTCTGAGGTAAGAAGTGATGGTTTGAGAGAGGTTTTGCAGAGATGAGAGTAAGGTAATGAGAAGAACAGAAGAGCTTCAGTGCTGAGGCTAATTTGAAATTGAAATCAATGAATATATAATAGTACAATTAGGTCTCCCTATGTAATTTTCTCCAGGAATACTCCTTAGGTGGGTTTAGGATTCAGAAGACAAATCACTGCATTCATCCTGAGTTAAAGAATCAGAAACATAAGATACTTGCCACTGTTGTTGTCAGTGGAATCTAAACATTCACACACTATGATCAAAATCATTAGGGGGAATAATGTGGGCAAAGGAGGAGGAAGTGATCAATCCTAATGTGGGACTGTTTCATAGAGAAGGTGCCCCTCCCGAATCAAGTGTGTGGAAGACTTGAGGACTAGGTATGTGTGAGGTGGAGGAGTACTCAGGACAAAGGCAAAGCCCTGTGGAAATGTCTTGATTTTGATAATCCATTCTCTATGCATTTTAAATAATATAAGGCAAAGGCTCATAAATATTTCTGACCAAACATTAAACTGTAGTTGCAGATTTAATTCATTTAAGTATCTTGTATCACCATTTTCTCAGTTATACCTGGATCAACTTAATCTCTCTAGGCAGATTTATTCAAGACATTACAGATATTACCAGGTATCTAGTAATATCAGCAATAACCAACACCTTAATACAATCAACAAATAACATTTTACTGTGCTAATAGAGCCGTAGGCAGAGATATAGCCATCAGTTGAATAAACAAACCAATCAACCACCTGTAGAATAAACAAACCAATCAGTCAGCATTTAAACTTAGATGGTTGCAAACAAGACAAAGAAACAAACAAAAACATGTTTCTCAGAACATGGTAGGATTTTAGTTTCCAGTGCTAGCTAGGTTAGTGCTGAGAATATCAGTATTTTATAATATGTTTCTTATTATCTAAAGACATTATAATAAGTGGTGTCAGTTATGGTGTCTGGAAAGTAGGTTATAAAGTGATTGAGGTGACACAGGAAAACTAAAATAATCCTCTGATACAGTGAGCCTAATTGTGCTTAGTCTAGTGCCCAGTTTGCAAAAGGTAAAGAATTGAAGCCAGTGTCTTTTAACAAAAAAACTCCTTGTGTATACAAAGAATTTGCACATTGGTTCTATTACTGTTGCTTTTGTATGTTTTGTTTTTGTTGTGTAGATGCACAGAATTGGACTAACCATGATCCTTGGGTCATTATGCTCTCTCATTGTCGATCCATTCATAGCCTTCTTTCCTCCCTTCCTCCCTTCCTTTTTACCTTCCTTCCATTCTTTCCTTTATTAGCTTTATTTTTATAATAAAATAACCATTTATAAGTCCCAAAAAAACCTAGGAAGTTCTAGACAAGAACTTATGTCTAACGATATGGTTTATCTTGGCTAATCCATTCCTCTGCCTTCTACTAAATTGGAGTTAATGTTATCCTGAATCCATTATTTTCTACATTTCCCTTTTATAAAGTTTATGACATCTACATGCATCCATAAAGACATATAATTTTTATTTTTGTTATATGCAAATGGTTGCATGTTGTATGCCATCTTTTCATATTTTTTACTTTGATACATATGGCTATATATCACTAATTCTTTTAACTGCTGAATAACTTTCTATTTGCTGAACATAACACAATTTATCCACCACTATCTAATTGATGAGCATTTCAGATTTTGCTATATAAACAGTAATGGAACATTCTTTAATTAATAAATGTTCCCTCTTGAACATATGCAGGGGTTTCTCCTTAGTATATACTTAGAAAGATAATTACTGCATTACAAGATACATTTATTTTTGCTGTGAATATTTGTCAAGTTTTAGTTTTCATGATTTAAAACTAAAATAAAATAAGAAAGGAAAAAGAATAGAAAAAAGTTTTCTTCTTCAATGGCATTTTGAAAGTAACATCTATTTGGGGCTTGAAAGTCTTCAATAGTAAATAATTAATGCAGAAAAAACACTTATAAATGGGCCTGCTTGTACCTCGAGAACCTCATTTTATCATGATATCATCATTTTCTTATACTCAATGAAAAGTAAATAATTTTAATTGTAAACCAAGTGTCATACTGACATAGTTGTAACAGTATTTGGCAGGTATATCATGTTCAAGGGAATGGATATAAGTTAATTATATATGGAAATATTTAAAATGTTTACTCCATCATAAAGAACAACTTTCAGGGAAGAAGACCTCTGTATTCAGAAATCTATCACTTCTTGCCTTATTAACATTTATTTTAACTTTTTAGATTTTTGATGTATCCTACAATGTGATATACTCAATGTTTTTGCATTATCGTTACCAACTTTATCACTTTCACAATTACTAGGATGCTAGTAATTTTATTTCCAAAAACGTAGTTGGTGAATGTCAAATTATGTTGGATCCTCTGGCAGCAGAGATCAAGTCTAATTCTCATTATGTAACTGCCTGTTCAGAAGTATACTCTGCTTGTAAACATTGCCTCTACAATACATGGTTTTTGACATTCTAATGGATTTTTCCATATTCCCTTTGAATAGCAGCTTGACTTGACGACAGTCTGACTATTAATACATCCAGCCATCATTCTGCCATAATTGATCACACTTACTGCTGTGCTTCGTTTGCCTCATTTTGAGGAGAAAATATAGATGGGATGTATTTACATATAATCCCTTTGAATAGACCTTAAAATTTTCTATGAATTAACCTCTGCATGGTCAGCAAAAATATCCATGAGCAGAAAAAAGCTTATCTGTTCTTTGAGTGATTAAATTTTTGTAGCAGCCACAATAAATAGTGACTGTAGAAAGTGAAGCAAAAGTAAACTAAGCCCTTATTTCCTACTCCTTATGTTCATACACACATATTCTTGTCCATTTTGGTAATCCTCTTCTTCATTCTCTTGAGCTGGCAAGAGATGGAGATGGTGTCGCGACATACTTCAAAATATGTAGAATGATGCAGTAATCAGTACTGGGCTCATAGCTGCCTGATCCTTCTTTCTTGCCACTAAACATGCCTCATAGGAAATAATAATTGAAAGCAGAGCACTTTCCTTCATTCATTTATTCAATATTCAATCAAAATTATATATGCCTGATATGAAAATCCTACGCCCTTCTTTCCACCATGTCTGAACAATAAACATAACCTGAAGACCTGTTCTCCAAACAGTATTTTCTTCTAGATGCTAAAGGAAGGGAAATATATGATGCTTTTATCAGTGACAACTATACGACTCTTTTTGTTTAAATTTCAGAATATTGTAGGGATAAAAATGGTTTGTCTACATGAATTGCTTTTGTACAATTTGAATCAAAGGTATAAGTGTGCCCATCACCCAGATAATGTGCATGGTACCCATTAGGTATGATTTTACCCATCCCCTCCACTCCCTCCCGCCTGCTTGACTTCCATTGAGTTTTAGCTCCATATGTACATATGAGTGCTGATCAATTAGTTCCAATTTATTTATAATAGTACACGTGGTATTTATTTTTCGATTCTTGTGATACTTCTCTTAGGAGAATGGTCTCCAGTTCCATCCGTGTTGTTACAAAAAGTATTAGTTTACCTTTTTTTTTTTTTTTTTTGGAGACAGAGTCTCACTCTGTTTTCCTGGCTAGAGTGCCCTGGCGTCAGCCTAGCTCACAGCAACCTCAAACTCCTGAGCTCAAGTAATCCTCCTGCCTCAGCCTCCCGAGTATCTGGGAATGCAGGCATGTGCCACCATGCCTGGCTAATTTTTTCTATATATATTTTTAGTTGTCCATATAATTTCTTTCTATTTTTAGTAAAGACGGGGTCTCGCTCTTGCTCAGGCTGGTCTTGAACTCCTGAGCTCAAATGATCCACCTGCCTTGGCCTCCCAGAGTGCTAGGGTTATAGGCGTGAGCCACCGCGCCCGGCCTGTTTACCAATTTTTTAATGAATATTACTCCATGGTATACATATACCACATTTTATGAATCCACTCTTGTATTGATGGGCACTTGGGTTGATTCCACATCTTTGTGATTGTGAAGTGTGCTGCAATAAACATTCAAATGCAAGTGTCTTTTTGATAAAATGGCTTTCTTTCCTTTGGGTAAATACCTAATAGTGGGATTTGCTGCATCAAATGGAGGTATTTCCATATTACTTTCCATAGAGGTTGCACTAGTATGCAGTCCACCCAACAGTGTATACATACATGTTCCTTTCTCTTACATCCATGCCAACATCTGTTGTTTTGGGACTTTTTGATGAAAACCATTCTCACTGGAGTAAGGTGATAGCTCAGTGTGGTTTTGATTTGCATTTCCCTGATGATTAGAGACGTTGAACATTTTTTCATATTTTTTTTGAATTAAAAATGTTTAAATTTTAATTTCTATGGGTAAATTAATTAATTAATTTAAATTCAGGATGTTACAGGGGTACAAACATTTTGGTTACATGAAATGGTTTTACCTCACCCAAGCCAGGACAAGCATGTCCTTCCCCATACAGTTGCCCTGTTTCTCCCCCCTCCACCCCCTACTCCCTCCACCTGACCGGCACCCAATGAGTATTACTACCACATGAGCACCTTAGTGTTGATCAATTAGTACCAGTTTGATGGTGAGTATATGTGGTGCATGTTTTTCCATCCTTGTGATACCTCATTTTGAAGGATAGGATCAATCTCTATGCAGGATAATATAAGAGGTGCTAGATCACCATTGTTTTTTATAGCTGAGTAGTATTCCATGATATACATATACCACATTTTATTAATCCAGTCATGTATTGATGGGCATTTGGATTGCTTCTACATCTTTGCAATTATAAATTGTGCTGCTATAAACATTTGAGTGCAGATGTCTTTATTTTAGAATGTCTTTTTTTCCTTTGCATAGATGTCTAGTAGTGGGATTGCTGGATCAAATGGTATTTCTATTTTTAACTGTTTGAGATATTTCCAAATTACTTTCCACATGTGTTGTACTAATTTGCAGTCCCACCATCAGTGTAAGAGTGTTCCAATCTCTCCACATCAATGCCAGCATTTGTTGTTTTGGGAATTTTTGATAGAGGCCATTCTCACTGGAGTTAGGTGGTATCTTACTGTGGTTTTGATTTGAATTTTCCTAATGATTAGAGATGTTGAGAACTTTTTTATATGTTTGCTGGACTTTTAACTCTTGAGTGATTTTAATTTGGTGGATGTCTGTTGTGTTGTTCAGTGTATAATGCAGGTCTGAGTACTTCCTGCAGAGCAGGTCTGGTCTTCGCAAATTCCATCAGTGATTGCTTATCTGGGACAGTCTTTATTTTTTCCTCATAGATGAAACTTAGTTTTGCCGGGTAGAGAATTCGAGGTTGGCCATTATTCTGTTTTGGAAGATTGAGGATGGGTCCCCAGTCCCTTCTGGCTTGAAGGGTTTCATTTGAGAAGTCTGCAGTTAGTCTGATAGGTTTTCCTTTGTAGGTTATCTGTTGTTTTCGTCTTACTGCTCAAAGGATTGCCTCTTTCATGTTTATTTTGGCCAGTCTGATAATTATGTGACATAGTGATTGCCTCTTCATGGTTAGTCTCCCAGGAGTTCTGTGTGCTTCTTGTATATGTAGGTTTCTGGCCAGGCCAGGCATATTTTCCTCCAGTGTTCCAAGAAATAGATGTTTCAGCTGTTGTGTATTTTCTTCTCTCTCCGGGATGCCTATAATTCTTATATTTGGTTTCTTTACATAATGCCTCATTTCTTCTATGTTCTTCTCTTGTGTCTTACTTCTGTGTTCTTTTTCTTCATCTGATTTGTTTAGCACATAGGCATTATCTTCAAGCTCTGAGATTCTTTCCTCTGCATGATCCATTCTATTTTTAAGGTTTTCTACTGTGTTTTTGAAGTTCCTTGAATGCCTTTCATTTCCAAGATTTCTGTTTCATTTTTTCATAATATTTCAATTTCCTTAGAGAATTTTTCATTCATTTTCTATATTATTTTCATGGCTTCTTTATGTTTTCTCTTCAATTCCATTGAGTTTCCTTATAATCTATATTTGGAATTCTTCCTCTGTCACTGTAATCATTTCATTTAAATTAATATCCAATTTTGAGGTCTCATGATTTTTTTTTGGGGGGGTGACTTTTCTCTCTGCTCTTTCATCTTCCATTTTCCTTTTCTGGTTGTTTCTCATCAGTGTAATTGATTGAGAACTTGGAGTGCGAGGACTGGTTTGTGGCCTTAACTTCAAGCCCCTAAGGGACATCCTTGAGAGTGGTGGGAGTAGGCATTCTGGTCTTGTATTGTCTTAGAGGTATTTTGGCAAGTTGGGTTACCTCTGACCTGTTGTCTTTACCTCTTGCCAGTGGAGATTAGTGAGTTTGGTCCCCCAGCTTAAGCTCACACGTGGTGAATTACACCTGTGTATATAACTCCACTGCCCTCTAATAGTTTGAGATGGAGGGCACTGTGTTAAGCTATGGGGTTACCCTCTGTCATTGGTTGTGGATTTTGTGGAGGAGCCAGTTATCGAGGTAAATCTGCTGCCTCTGTGTTAGTTTCTGGTCTCCAGGTGAGGAATACTAATGCCCTGATCTTTAGGAAGAGTCTTGCCACTCCCAAGGTTACTTGGACCCTATTCCTCCTTAAAGTGGTGGTGGGGCAAGGCAGATCACAGCTGCTGCCTACCAGCCTAGATGTGTGTTCTTACATGGTTGCTTGATCTGCTGCTAGGGGGAGCTGCTAATGTGTTATTCAGGATTCTTCCACCACACTTGGGAGGCTGCTCCTGATGGGAGGGGTTACTTGGTGCACCTGCTGTGGCCTCTGGCCAGGATTTTCCTTCCCTGGCCATGAACCCCACTGTTGCCAGCCACCCAGATGTGGAGAGCAGGCCCTAGAGTTATGATCTTATTAGATCACCTAAGCTGGTCTGGCAGGCCAAATCCCTGGGCTGTCAATTATGGATCTGCACTGAGGCCCTGCAGATTCATGTCAATCGCACAGGGAAAGTGGCTTTTCTTGCTTCTTTCTACCTCCAGGGGTAGAGACCACCACTCTCAGTGTGAAAGTCGCTGCACTAGGGAAGGGGTGATGCCCGAGACTGCCCAGCTCCCCAGTGCCTGAGAATTCCACAGGTGGTAGCCTCCCATGGTTAGGGAACTAGCATTGTGGGGAAGCACTCAGAAGTTGCCCATTGTTACAGGCCCGGCTAGCTGACCATAGGTCATGGAAGGGAGGAGCCTGTCATACCCTGACTGAGAGTCTCCTGGCTGGAGAAGGGATGCTGCCTGAAACCATAGTAGGCCACAGCATCTGGGTTGTGGACTCCCAAATGGCAGCTGACCACCCACAGAGCACTAGTGTTGGGGGCAACTGTTCAGGAGTTGGTGGATGCCAGATTGGGGAGCTGAGTCAATAGGATGCCTGCTGTCTCTTGTGTGTCACTGTCCTGCAATCTCGCACCTGTCGGGAGAGGTGTTGCTCTTTTTGACCCGCCCTGAGCTGGCCTAACCATCAGCAGTTTCCAGGGTAGAGCCCCCTTTTCAGTGTTCACCTCCTTTGTTCTGGACCCGCTGACCACCAGAGGCAAGGTGCCTGTCTCCTAACTCCCTCCATAGGTAGCTCAGACCGGTCCCTCTCCTGCCCAGTGCAGTTCTAGCACAGAGCACCGGGGAGTCCAAGATGTTTCCTTCTATTGCCCCCTCTCCACAGAGCCTGCCACCTCATGCCATGATTTTGCACTGACTTCAGGGACATCCCTGTCTGAGGGGGTGTGGAGGTCAGTGGGGGAGCAAGACGTTTTCCTGTGGGTCAGACTCCACTTCACTCACTGGCTGGGTGGGTGCATCCATCCCATGCTCTATTCTCTATTGTTTATTTCGCACTCTCCAGACTTTGTGATTGTATCTCCCATTCACCTTTTTTTTTTTCCTGTGTCATGTGTCCCACACTGTTTCTCTTCAGTTTCACAGTGCTGCTCTTGTGGGGGGTGATCCACTCATGCGTAGCCATATGAGTTCTTCACCTCTTTCTCTTGGAGTGGAGAGCCAGGAGGTCACCTCTACTCTGCCATTTTTAACACCCCTCTTTTTCATATGTTTATTGGCCATTAGTCTATCTTCTTTTGAGAAGCTTCTATTCATGTCTTTTGCCCATTTTTTAATAGGGTTTTTTTTTGCTGATTCTATAGGTTGTCTATTTGCTCTATTGATCATTTCCTTGGCTGTGACTAAGTCTTTTAATCTAATCAAGCCCCATTTATTAATTTTTGTTGTTGCTGTTATTGCCTTTGGGGTCCTCTTCATAAAGTCTTTGCCAAAGCTGATATCTAGTAGAGCTTTTTCAACATTCTCTTCTAGAATTCTTATAGTTTCATGCCCTAGGTCCAAGTCTGTTATCCATCTTGAAAAAATTTTTGTGAATGGCGAGAGGTGCAGATCCTGTTTCATTCTTTTACATGTGGCTATCTAATTATCCCAGCACCACTTATTGAATTGGGAATCTTTTCCCCAGTGTATGTTGTTGTCTGCTTTGTCAAAGATCAGATGGCCATATGAGGATAATTTTATATATGGGTTCAATGTTCTGATCAATCAGTCTATGTCTCTGTGGTTACTATACCCCTGTAGTATAACTTGAAGTCAGGCAAAGTAATGCTTCCCAATTTGTTCTTTCTGTTTAAGATTGCTTTGGTAATTTAGGCTCTTTTTCTGGTTCTATATAACCCGTAGAATTATTTTTTCTAGATCTATGAAAAACGACATTGGTATTTTAATGGGGATTGTAATGAATCTGTAAAACACTTTGGGTAGTATAGATATTTTAACAATGTTGATTCTGCCCATCCATGAGAATGGTATTTTTTGCCATTTGTTTACATCCTTTGTGATTTCTTTCCCCAGTGATTCATAGGTATCCTTTTAGAGGTCTTTCACCACCTTGGTTAAATATATTCCTAGGTATTTTATTTTCTTTGTTATTGAAAAACATATTGAGTCTTTGGTTTGATTCTCATCTTGACTGTTGTTGGTGTACAGAAATGCTACTGGTTTATGTACATTAATTTTATAACCTGAGAATTTGTTGAGTTTATTTATCAATTCTAGGAGTGTCTTACCAGAATTTTGGGGTCTTCGATATATAAGATCATATCATCAGCAAAGAGTGATAGTTTGACATCTTCTGCCCCCATTTGGATACCCTTGATTTCCTTCTCTTGTCTTATTGCTCTGGTTAGGACTTCCAGCACTCTGTTGAATAGTAGTGGTGATAGAGGTCAACCTTGTCTAGTTCCAGTTCTAAGTGGGAATGCTTTCAATTTTTCTCTGTTCATTATGATGTTGGCTGTGTGTTTGTTGTATATGGCTTTTATCATTTTGAGGTAAGTCCCATCTATGCCCATTTTATTAAGTGTATTTATCATAAAAGTATGTTTAATTTTGTCAAATGTTATTTCTGCATCTATTCAGATGATCATTTGATTTTTATGTTTGCTTCTGTTTATGTGGCAAATCACATTTGTGGATTTATATATGTTGAACCATCCTTGTATCCCTGGAATGAAGCCCACTTGGTCATACTGGATTATTTTTTTCATGTGCTGCTGAACTTGTTGAATTTTATTGAGAATTTTTACATCTGTATTCATAAGTGATATTGGCATACAGTTTTCTTTTTTTGTTGTGTCTTTTCCTGGCTTTGGGATCAAGCTGATACTGGCTTCATTAAATGGGTTAGGAGGAGTCCTTCCTCCTCAATGTTATAAAATAATTTCTGCAGTATGGGTACCAATTCTTTCTTATAGGTCTGGTAAAATTTGTCTGTGAAACCAGCCAGTCTAGGACGTTTTTTTCTTGGAAGAGTTTTTTATTGCTGCTCCAACATCTTTACTCAATCTTGGTCTGTTCAGGAGTTTTATTTCTTCCTCATTGAGTCTAGGAAGATTGGGTGTTTCTGAGAATTTGTCCATTTTCTCATCATTTTCAAGTTTATGTGCATAGAGATATTTATAGTATTTAGAGATGATATTTTGTATTTCTGTGGTATCAATTGTAATATCTCCATTTTCATTTCTGATTGAGCTTATTAGGGTCCTTTCATTTCTGTTTCTGGTTAACCAAGTGAGAAGTCTACTAATTTTGTTTATCCAAAGAATTAACTTACTGTTTCACTAATCTTCTGTGTAATTCATTTGTTATTGATTTCCTTTAGTTCTGCTCCAAACTTAATTATTTCTTTCCTTCTACTGGGTATAGAATTGGTTTGGTCTTCCTTTTCCAATTCCTTGAGATGATTCATTAGATTATTGATTTGTGATCTTTCTGTTTTTTGGATGTAGGTTTATGGCTGTGGATTTTCCTCTTAGAACTGCTTTTGCTGAATCTCACAGATTTAGATAAAGTGTGTCTCCTTTGTGATTTAATTCCAGGAATCTTTTGAATTCCATGTTAATTTCCACATTGAACCAATAATCGTTCAGCATTAGGTTGTTTAATTACCATGACTTTGTGTAGAGTTTAGTGTTTCTGTTAGAACTGATTTCTAATTTTATTCCACCGTGGTCTGAGAAGATACATGGTATAATTTCTACTTTTTAGAAATTTGTTGAGACATGTATTGTGGCCTAAGATATGATCAATCTTAGAGAATGTCCTATGTGCTGATTAGCAGAATGTATATTCAGTAGTTTTTGGGTAGAATGTTCTGTAAATTTCTGTTATGCCTATTTGTTCTACAGTTCTATGAAAGCGTCTTTATTTTTGCTTGGAGGGTCTGTCCTATTCTGTCAGTTGGGTGTTGAAGTCCCCAGCTATTATGATGCTACTGTTTATTACTTAGATCTAGTAGGCTTTGCTTTATGAATCTGGGTGTACCTGTATTAGGTGCATAATTATTTTGATTTGTTATGTCTTCTTGGTGAATTGCTCCCTATACCATTATATAATGACCATCTTTGTCTTTCTTTACTATTGTTGATTTGAAATCTATGTTATCTGATATGAGAATGGCTACACCAGCTTTGTTTTTGTTTCCCTTTGCATTAAATATTGTTTTCCATTTCTTTCCCTTGGGTCTGAATGAGTCCATGTGGGTTAGATGTGCTTCCTGGAGACAGCAAATACTTGGCTTTTTTTTTTTAATCTATTCATCCAGCCATTGTCTCTTGTGTGAGGAATTCAATCCATTCACATTTACTGAAAGAATTGATAGGTGGGGTGGATTTCTGTTTATCCTGTGGAGTAGAACCTTATTGCTTTGTTTTACTCTTGAGCCATTATGATATATAATCTTGAGCTTTCGCTTTGGGTAATTTTACACTGGTGGGTGTCTATTATACTGATACATGTATAATACAGTTTTGAGTACTTCCTGCAAGGCAGGTCCAGTGTTGACAAATTCCCTCAGTGTTTTCTTGTTTGAGAAAGTCTTTATTTTTTCCGCATTTAAGAAACTTAGTTTTGGAGGTTACAAAATTCTAGGCTGGGCATTATTATCTTTGAAAATGCAGAGAACAGGGCCCCAATCCCTTTTGGCTTTTACGGTCTCAGTTGAGAAGTCTGCCATTAGCCTGATGGGTTTTCCTTTGTCTGTTACCTGATGTTTTCACCTTATGGCTGATAGGAGTTCCTCCTTCGTGTTAACTTTGGCCAGTCTGATGACTATGTGTCATGATGATTACCTCTTTGTGATGAATCTGCCAGGAATCCATTGAGCTTCTTGTATCTGAATATCTAAATTTCTAGCAAGACCAGGGAAGTGTTCCTCAATTATTTCCTCAAATAGGTTTTCTAATCTTTGTATATTTTCTTCTTCACCCTCAGGGATGCCTATGATTATTATGGTAGGCCTCTTTACATAATCCCATATTTCTTATAGGCTTTGTTTGTTCCTCTTTTTTTTTTTTTGTTCATTGTCTTTGACTATCTATCATGGCATTCTCCCCTTGGGTGTCCCTTATGTACACCCGAAATTCTGGGATTCACTGGTTCACCCCCCTATTCCTATTATTTGCCATGCCTGGGCTCATAGATGGTGGAATTGCCTTCAATTATTTTGTGTCTGGCTGTTCACTGAAGGCATGTAGGTGGGGGGAGGGGACCCCCCCCCACCCTTTCAGTGGGCTCTGACCCTTTCTGGGTTTGATTTGTGCTGCTATCTTCTCCTCTCTATTTCTTCTTTTTCAGCTTCACCATTTTTCTTCATGGGGTCCCCAGATGTCCCTGTTTTCTGTCTCTGTGATCCATACCTGAGCTGCTACTCCTCTCTTCTCTCCTTAGTCCAATATTCTACCTTCCAGCTGAGACAGTCAGACAAGTGATATCTGTAGATAGCCATCTTGGCTCTCTCCATCCCTATACAACTCTTGACGCTGAACTGTTTTTTAGTAACCTAGTTAAAAACTGTAACAAGTGATGGTTGTCAAGGGCGGAAACAGTCTGAAGTTTCTATTGATAGTTTATATTATCACACATGAGTTGGTACACAGAAGTTCATTTGTAAGGAGAATAACTGGAAAATGGAATATATTTTACCACAAAAATAATTTTATACATGGAGATAAGGTTTTTCATCAGGACACAAAGTCAGCTTAATCAATGATGAACTTAATGTACCTTTGTACTGTTATTTGATTTATATCTACCCACAATTACTTACTTTTTCCTCCAGCAAAGCACTTTCTAAATTTCAACTCATTCTTCACATAGGCAATAGCATCTAGAAACATGATGACTATGTAATAGACTACATCTGCCTAAATTTCTAGATTTGCAGATCTGTATTCAGTTATTGACTCTGAAGGAAAGGAAAGGAGAATTGCCTAACCTAGAATTTATAGTGAGTGCTTCAGACTTATATTCACTCACCTACTTGTGTGCAGATCATTCACAATTTGGAAAACTGATCAACATCGCAGATTATGCTCCAGCCTTTCTAACTCCCATGTGTGAGGATGAGGAAACCAATAGTAAGTTTATAAATTAATACTACACTACAGTAATGTAAGTCAACAATTATTAATCACTTACTATGCGCCAGGAACATAGGACTTACCAGTGCTAAACATAAGGATGTAAGTTTAGACTCTTCCAAAGTGTTTAAAGTTTAGTGACCATTATCAAGTTTACCTACATTAATTAAAAAAGAAAACTGTAGTTCTAGTTCAGCCAATTAAGTAAGTGTGTGTTAATCTTTCTGACACCTGTTTTATCATCTATAAAATGACAGCAATTAACTAGACAGTACCAAGGGGTTTTTTTAGTTAAAAAACAAAATGGTATTAATAATAGCTCAATGGGCAAATGGTGTGTTTCTATCATGGTTCCTATATGTTCTTGGATCGCAAGATCCAAGGGTAGGAGGTGGTACATCTGATGTCTGCCCACAGGATAAGGGTGGGCTGCCAATGAAATTGTTGATATTTAAAGTCACAAGGTCTAAGGGCCATGCAGAATTCAAGTTCAGTCCAGGCAGGTCAGATTGGGAGATGGTGAGGGCATGGCAACTTATGCTTCAAGGTGTAGTGGCCTTTAGTGCAAAGTGACTAACAAAGTTTTGATTCATAGATTTACTTTAATTGACACAGTTATCAGCTAGTGGATGATGTGTCAATGGATGCGGGGATGACCAGTGGAAGAAAATATTGCAAGTATATTCTAGCCGTGTCATAGAGGACACTCATAGGAACAAGGATAATAGGACTGCAGTTCAATGGCCATATTAGTTAAGCATCAGCAGTTCTAAGCTACAGAAACTGTCTCTGGTTAACTTAAGCAGAAAAGTAATGCCATTGCTTAAAAAAAACATCTGGTAGCTCATAGACTCAACTGGGAAGCTGGAGAATCAGGTTTGGTAAAAGACAAAATACTAGTAGCTCTGGGGGCCTAACAGCAAGAACTGCTAAACAATCTCATCAGTTTGCTGCTGTGATAACAAATGAGCTACAACTAATGTCAGTGATTCTGCACGGCATTCACATTCCAGAGAAGGAGTTTCCAAATGGCTTAGCCTGTTTAACGTGAACACCTCTCAACTAGGAAAAAACAGCGTCTTGATTTTTCAGTCTTAAAAAGGACTGCACGGTGAGGCAAGAAAATTCGCAAAAGGAAATTAGATGTCATTTCCAAAAGAAGGGGAACTACTGTCCATTATCCTCAGCCAGGCAAGGGTCAGGTTCCAGATTCAATGGGGAACCAGAATGGCAATCGGGAGTCAGGGCAGGAAGCCTGCCACATGAGCCCTGCACAAAGAATTTTCTGTCTAAGGTGTGGGCACCTGAATCCTATTCCACAGCTACTGACTGGTAGGAAAGGGGTCTTCTAAATGCACTACTGGTTCCAGATCTCACTGACTCAAGACGTCTGAAGGACTGTTTTATCTATGGCATATTAACAACGTAAATGCACAATAAAGCACTTTGCACAGTTTCAAGCATACAGAAATTATGGGTAATATTTATTGATATTAATGTTGATATAACATTATAGTCATATTTGCCATTAAACATAAGTTGAATTAGAAAAGAATCAGGTAGGGATTGGATTTCAAAATGGTTTAGCTATAAATCCACTTAGAATCAATGTAGAATACTTGAAATAGGAGATATGAATAGATTTCAAAACTGACTCACTATCTCTGTAACTGTGGACAAGTTATGTACCCTCTCTGCACCTGTTTCCTCATATATAAAATGGAACTAACAGAAATAATAATGATGCCTATTGTAATAGGGTTGCTATGAGGACTGAATGAGGCAATACATGTAAAATGCTTGGAACAGTGCCTTGTACATGATAAACACTACATAAATGTTAGCTCCTCTTATTATGTTTACTTTAGAGTTTATAAAGTGCTTTTCACCTATATTACTTCATATAACTCACACAAACAATCCCATGGTGAGATTACCCTTTTTAAAATTTTAACAGTGAAGAAGTGGAGGTTTTATTTATATGATAGGGATAGAGCGATACTCTCATCTTTTAGCTCCAAGTACTGTACACTTCTACTAGGCCTCATTAGGTGTACAAAAATATATCACTGAAAGACCTCCATGAAGACAGGAAAGAGGAAAAACTCCCAGTGCTGGGGATAATAACAACATTTAATACTAATGGGTAGTCACATTCAAAAGAAACACATTCTCCTAGCAGAAATACAGATAGTCTTTGTTCTTTACACTTTAGAACTAAAAACAGATGCTACTGCGGTGAGAAAATGAGAATACTAAGTGTTTTGTCCTAAGTCACAAGATGACTTAGCCAATGAGGGCCCTTTGTTGTCTGTTCTTCCACCCCCGCCCCCATACCTCACACCTCCTCCTCCTACTTGTACATTCTACAAAATGTTCTCTTCTGGGCTTCACTGTTGTTTTAATAGAGTAAAAACAGGCCCATTTTCAAGTGAAACTGGAATGTAGCGCCAATTGTGACAAGGCACAAGAGCAAGAAAAGGTTTTCACATCTCTTTCCCCAGATCTACAGAAAATGAGTAAACAGAAACTGCCTAAATAAAGCTTTTGGGGGAAGAATCACAGAAATATTTTAATTAATTAATTATATGTTTTTCCCCTATAATATAAAATGTTATAAAGACATTTTCTTTGTACTTCATAAGATGGTTTAGAAATATCAAACACTGTCAACAGGATCATACCAATCTAATCATGAAGTAGGGATGTTTTTCTTTATACTTACAACAAAAAAAGTATAATTCTGAAGTCAGTGTAACTATGCTTCAGATGCATTATTTATTTCCATGTCTAAGACTTAGGAATTAACTCTAATCCATGTATGGATGTCTGATCTTTATACTTGCATTTTGAAAGATATAACATACTCTATCCTCAGAAAGTATTACTCATACTGACTTATAAAACAATCAGGTACTAAAATAGAATTTATTTCTATTTCATTTAAGGGAATGCCACCAATTGGACATCTCTGGCATCTTACTGCACTTTTTTTCTTCCAGATATAAAGGAATATTTCAATCATCCAGTTTTACTTAATAGACTAATTTTTCCACCACTGTAATTATCACAAGCACATGCTGCATATGTCTACAAAGAACACTTTAAAAAGAGTGCACACTGAAGTTTTGTTGTCAGAATAACTTTGTTCTCTGCACTCAGTTTCTACTTCTGCAGTTAGGATCATGGCAGATACTTGTAGGTGAGTACCCAGAGTCCAGACAACATGTTGACTCAGTTGCTTGCTGCCTATTTGAATCCTGGCTCTGATATTTTTTCCAGCTTTAGTGCTCTGTGCTTGTTTCTCATCTAACTGGGGATACTAATATTCTTACTTCATAGGGTTATTGGAATGATTAAACAAAATAATGAATATAAAGAACTTCATGGAGTGCCAAGCACATACCAAAGGCTCAATAAATGCTGGGTATTATGACCTGTCTTAATAAAATGATGGTGCAGAGACATAGATTATATGTGTGGAAGAGATTATATTTAAAAGGAAACCACCACCACATAAGCAAAGATCATAGTAGCCTTAGAAATTATTGTTTGAAATTTTCACTTGAATAGCATCAACATACTAATTTGGAGTTACAGATATCCTTACATTTCTATAAAGTTACTTTTGGCTCTATTTTTTTTTTTTTTTCTATTTTATAATTGGAATGGCTGTATCCTCTCAGGCCAGTCTCTTGGGTTCTGTTCTAGATTTTATCAAGTTGCAAGGTAAGATGTCTAGTCAGCTGTGGCAAACTCCACTTCTCGGTCATGGGCCACAGTGGAAAGGGATGAGCCACACATTTTAAAGGTCTGTTGTCACTCCTCTCAGGGGAGTGGTCTGGCTCTGGAGCTCTCCTAGAGGGACAGGTCATCCCAGGGCAATCCCAGGCCTGCTCCCTGTTTTCAGTGTAAGTTAGGACAAAAAGGCACCAGTGCTGCTGTCACCTGCTTGTGGCGGTACCCCTTATAAACCAGACATTAAAATATAAGGAAGATTTTCCCTAAACTTCAGAGTTAGTTTTAAGAGGTCTGGATATCTTTTTACAAAATGAATGTTGAATTCGACTGTGTGTTTGAGAGAGAAATAAGAACAAATACATCCTTTTCCCTGATGGCTGAGTGTCTGGCATTTCTAGTGTTCCTGAAATAATTAATCATTCATGAAAATGTCTTAGCAGTTAAGTCATTAAAGCTAACGGCAGAGATGGTTCTGTTCCCTCACGTATCAGGGGTGCTGTCCTTAGGCAACCCTGACACTCACAGTAACATGGGGAAGACCCAAAGCAGTAGATTAAATTAAGCACAAGAGTTGAATTAAATTAAGCACCAATTTATTAATCATTTATTTATATCTCACCATGTTAAAGGATTTAAGGCAGCTAGAATTTCATCTCTAGAGTTGAGAAACAGAGTATGTTTATAACTAAGTTACATTTACTATATGTATAGAAACAGAACTTCTGGAATAAGAGGAATATTCTGATATTATTCAGGGCACCTAATATCTCAACTTAAAGTAACCCCATGCCTGCATCTCTCTACATGTTTATCACTCTATACCAGGACTAATGCAAAAAACTAGTTACTTTGATCTCTTAAGCCCAGATTATATTTTTTAAAGTACTACCAATGGGGAATAATTATATATTTTAGTAAAGGAACTAAAATCTAAGTATAAAGATGCTAGTTTTTTAAGTGCTATTAATGTTGACTGATGTTTATAAATTTGTTACTTATTTTAAATGATTTATGAATAATTTAGTTGCCAAAAAACCATCCTTTGGAATTTTAAAGCACACATAGGCAAAGTTAAAAAGTTCAGTTAAGTAATTTGGGATGACTGAATTCTACTTTCTGAATGATTTTATATGTTTTAACACTCCTCTTCAGTAAAAGTAATGATTATAGCAGTTCTTAAACACTGATGGACATCAGAATTACCTAGAATACTTGATAAAATACAGATCGTTGGATGAACCCCAACATTTCTGATTCTGTAGTAGGTCTTGGGTGGAGGCTTAAAATTTGTATTTCTTATAAGTTCCCAAGTGATGCTGATACAGCTGGCTTGGGAACCGCATTTGAGAACCACTGCTTTTATATATAGGTCAGAGACAACTAAGGTTAATTAATGTCATCACCTGTAACTCTTGCTGCCCCAGTGGAATGACTACAGAACACTTAGAACTGCTGACTGGAAATATAACAAAAGTTCACCAACTATTTAAACAGCTAGTGTAAAATATAGATTAAAATATCAGAAGAAAATACTACAAATTCAGAGTATATACCCATGAAATATAAAATTTAATTATTTCAATGTCTTAAATGTTTGACCATTAATTTCTTTTCACAGCTTTGCTTCCTATTAGTAACAGATCCCTTAAACTCCTTTCGTAATAAATAAAAAGGAGGACTTTCAAATTAAATGAAAAAGAAAAAAGAGGCTGAGGTCATTTCTTAAACTCCTTTTGTAATAAATAAATAAAAAAGAGGACTTTCAAATTAAAGGAGAAAGAAAAAAGAGGCTGAGGTCATTTCATATGTGTCAATCATATTCTTTAATATTTAGAAAGTTCTTAAAAGACCAGCCTATTCACTGACCAGATAAATTTTGCATTATCTAATTCTACAATTGGAAAAAAATTAACTTTCAATAATAAAAATTCTATACCTTTTGTCAATATTAGGTAAACATTATCACAATAATTATCTCCTTCAGCAAACAGTGATGTAGTTGGGTTGTTATACTGACTGCTAAGACAAAGCTGTTTTATAAATCTGACTAAAGGTAAACTTTATATTTTTTAATTTTTGAAAATAATTGATTTATACACAAAGTTGGTGTTTCATATTTGATGAGTAAATAAAATTAGGTTATCATAATCCAGAGCTATCAATATTTTTCCCACAATGTGGCCTTCAGAAAATCTGCAAATGTACATGAGAATGTAGGAACAGGAATGGCTTTTTTCCCTGCCTCTCCAGAAGTATACTGTCTTTAGCTATACAATATGAATTTCATTAACATGGAGAACAACGTGTGAAATAATGGCTCTATTTACAGATACAAGGACAAAACAATCAGATTGGTTTTCTCCCCCCATTTTGCTGAGCATTAGTCTTTACCTACTAACCATCAAAGGGAGCTTTTAATCTTTTAGAAGATTATTGTTTGAAGACTATCTATAACTTGGCTAGTCTTGTCTAACAAGATGATACAACCCAGAAAAGATGCTGTTCCTCTAATTTGCTGGTAGATAGGACATATGGTCTGCAGGGGTTAAAATAATTCAAAATAAGTTAATAATATGCTAGTAATTTCCAGTCTTATGCCATATGATTTGTAGTCAAGGGTATAGAAAGCTTCAATAACGATTGCAAAGAAGTTGTATTTGTGAAAGTTTCATGAAGTACCAGGACAGTTTGTACTTAATAGGCAGTGCAGCATAGTAGGAGTGTGGACTAGGAAGATAAGGAACTTAACTCTGCCATTGCCTAATTTTGTGAACTTAGGCAAGTTGTTTAACATTATTTTGCCTGAGTTACTCATCTCTAAACCAGATATACAGGTAACAATCATACTTATTTCATAGGGTCGTTAGAAGAATCAAATGAGTTAATATATGTAAAATGCTTAGATGAGTTCCTGGGTATTTTTATTATATGTATATACATAATATTTATAATATTTATTTTTATTATATAAATGTATTATATACTTTATTTTACATTTATCATATATGTTAATATATATTAAATACTGTATTAGTGTTAGCAATTATCATTTTTATTAATTTCTTCATTTTAAAAATCATTCTATGGTCCTCTTTATATATTCAGTTTCAATGCTGCTCCATTTCTACTGCCTCTATTATTCTTATTCTCAAACCTTAATTCTAAAGTTAGACATTAACCAAATCTTAATGACTACCACATTCTTAAATATTGTAATTATAGTTTAAACCATTCATTAATTAATTCTTTCAACACTTTATTGAAACAGAAACAAATGTCTCATTTTATTTTCTTTTTCACCAGCAGATTTAGACCTCAATACTAAATTTAATGCACAGTTAACTCTGATACAAATTGAAATACAGGATAATAAAAGGTTAGGTATCATATACTTGACACAGAAGTGAAGCGTTGACATAAAAATAATACCAAACAGAAATAAAATGTTTCTCCATTTTGTGCATTAACAATGATCCCAACATCTCATGTCTCCTATAATGAACAAATGTCCTAGGCTAAATTTCAGACCTTGAGGCCTTAAAGACTACTGGATTTAAGAAATTTTTTGCAGTTACAAAAGCTTTTCAGCTGATCATTATATTGGTGAGCTGCAGTGGGAAAAGGGCCATTGCTGATGCTTGTATATTTAGAAACTTTGTTTAATTCTTACAGAAGTGAAAAGATGAAGGTGTAGTCATCAAACTGAAGTGATCTGCACAAACCTTTGGAGGTGTTCACAGGAATCAAACATTAGTAAAATCCCTCCTATTCCAGGATCTGGAATATCCTTCTTGTATTCAACTGGTACTTGTGGTGGAGTAAATTATTGGCCCCGATTGATTCTCCACTTGTATCTATGCCCTCTGCTGTGTAACCTGGCAAGTTCTCCCCCTCAAGGTGAACTGTACTTCCCTGTCTGCTTTCTTTGGGCTTGACCATTTGATGTACTTTGGCCAATGTATGTGGGTAGAAATGACAGTGTGACATTTCTCAGCCTAGCCTTTTCATCTTGCTCAACTGTAGTCACCATCAGAACTTCCCTGAGTAGGTGCTTCCCCCTCAATTTGGGTCCCATAATAAGCCCATGTGGAAGGGAACAAAGCCTGACTTATAGCAAAGAAAGAGCCTAGTCCAGTGGATTTGCAACCCGAACAGAGTCCAGCAGAGTCTAGTCCAGATCACCTGATTCTCAAGTGACTTGCAGATATCTGAAAAATATTTATTTCTATATGCTACTGGGATTTATGGTTATTTGTTACATAGCAATAGTTGACTGATATACATTGAGTTTCAGGATTATTGAAAAGGCTTTATCTTTTCAAGAAAGCAAGAAATAACTTCAAAAATAATTGTGGCTGATAATTTTATATACATTATAGATAGAAAAAGCAAGTTTTTAAAAAAAATTCTAATGGCATTTAGGAATGCTAATTAACTTGTGAAACAATATCATAGATAATAAAGCTTATTTGCATTTGGTGTGTGTTAAATTGTACTATAGGAAAGTATATAATGTGCACTCTTTAAGCTTCTTGGTTATTTTAATAATTGAAATTAAGTCAATGAAATTGTGTAACCAGAAAATTCAACTAATACTTTTATTATCTATAGAGTGTATTTCTGGATGGATATTAGAATTTATAAAAGTATCCCTAATGACTTAATTATGTATGATTTAACTACATTTTAACAATCATAGGACTACTATAACATATTTAATCAATAGAATCAAAAGGAAAATTTGTTGAAAAAACAGACCATATTAAAAAGGACTTGACAAATGTATTCATTATATGAAAGTAAAGGCCATTAGGTTTCCAAATGTTAAAAACTTTTCTTCTGAGTTCCCTCTAAAATTACAATGATGGAAGTGCAACTTTGTAACCAAAAAGTTTTTAAAACTGTATTTATAACCACTTATTTTCAACACTTTGTGTTGATAAAGGACCAAAACTTTAAGATTGGAACTAGTATCTATCCCATGGAAATCTTTCACAATTTAAATATCTCTTTTTCAGAGAATAAAATATAGTTACATAGGAGGGCATTCTCAACTGAAACTGGCTGATTTTTAGTATAGAAATGTGACACAATATTTTATGCACATTTAAGACTAAAAATTGAAATGATGATTATGTTTAGAGATCAATTTAAAAATCATTTAAAATATTCTTGAAAATCTAAGTACAAGATCTTCATATATTCAATTTTAGTATGCTTCCAATATTTGGTAAATTGCTAAGGAACTGAATTATTTTTAACAGTTTCTATCTCTGATGAGTTCAAGAGAATGCCTAGTCTCCATAAATAAAAAGTAAATAAAGGAAATGCATCAGAAAGTTGGAAAATAGTTTCATCATGCTTCTGAAGAAATTTCTTGATTTCTTGGTCATCATGCCCTATACTTGCAGTGTTGCCTTCTTCAGTTTCCTTTTGAAGAAGCTGCTCCAGAACCCAGAACAGGAAGAAAATATTTTCATAGCGTGTCACATCGTAACTGGCTGCCTCCTGCAAATAAACAACAAATTCCGTTTTAAAAAACTGGGGGATATTAGCTCAGAAAAATGTCAAAGAGATTAAATTTTCATACGAAATGGAAATATTTATTAACTACTTTGTCTTCCTGTCCCTTTGATTTGTGCTTGGGGTGTAGAACAAAGCATATTTCCCTTTTTTAAAACTTTACAATCTTGTTGAATGACTTTTCTTTCTTGATCATTTAAACTCCAGATAATTTCTCTGCATTCTTGCTATAATTCGTTACTCAGATGAATCTGAGAATACTTGGTAAAGAGTCTTACCATATACCAATGTTGAGTGCTGAATTCAATCTTTTGCCAAAGGTTTTCAATGAATGATACTCCTGCCAGTGATAATCTTTGGGGGCAGGATCTTAGAAGCCATGTTTGGATGTAAAACAGTCTTAGAACATGTAGAGTTATGATCTGTAAGTGACCAGATGTGATCCCACCGTAAATATTCCTGACACCAGTCAGGGAGGAGGAGTGCTGATTCACATATATGGTCATGAGGAGAAATGTAGAAATGTGCCTTGCAGAACTTATTATTCGGCCTGTATGGTCAAATGTGAGCCAAGTCAAAGAATGGCTATGGCAAGCATAACATGAGAGAATAGAAGAATCAGTGTAAAAATATGTGGAAGCCCTATGAGGTAAGCAGAACATTTATCACCACTTTACAGGCAAGGAAACTGAGCTTCTGTGAAGTAGGCTAATTAGAACTCAAGTCTCCAGATCCTAATCAGGGGCTTTTTTCTTATACATTTTGTTCCAGTTCATTAAAAAAGCATTACCATATTACCACTGGGGGAAAAAAGAGAAAGAAAGGGGTAGGAAGCATTTACCAAATCTATCCACTGTAACAATACATAAATGAAAGAACACTTTTTTAAGAGCCCAGAGGAATATATTCTTTAAAAAGGTAACCCAATAAGCAGAGTCCAGTATTTACAGGCATATGTTGTTTTCCTGTGCTCTGCTTTACTGTCCTTCTCAGATACTGCAATTTCTATGAATTGAAGGTTGGTAGCAACTCTGCATCAAACTAGTCCATCAGTGCCCTTTTTCCAACAGTATGTGCTCCCTTTGTGTCTCTGAATCAATATATTGGGAATTCTTGCAATATTTTGAATGTTTTCACAATTATTGTTATGGTGATCTGTGATCTTTAATGTTACTATTATAATCGTTTCGGGGAAACAAACCACACCCACATATAACAGCAAACTTCAATAAATGCAATGTGTGTTCTGACTGCTCCACTGACCAGACATTTTTCATCTCTCTCCTCTGGCTTCCTTATTCCTTGAGACAAAACAATATTGAAATTAGGCCAGTTAATAACCCTACATGTCTCTTGCTTTAAACCAAAAGCTAGAAACAATTAACCTTAGTGAGGAAGGCATGTCAAAAGCTGTGATAGGCTGAAAGGAAGACCTCTTGTGCCAAACAGCCAAGTGGTAAATGCAAAGGAAAAGTTCTTGAAGGAAATTAAAAGTGCTACTCCAGTGAACACATCATTGATAAGAAAGAAAAACAGCCTTATTGCTAATATGGGGACAGTTTTATTGGTCTGGATAGAAGATCAAACCAGCCACAACATTCCCTTAAGTCAAAGGCTAACCCAGAGCAAGGCCCTAACGCTCTTCAATTTTATGAAGGCTGAGAGAGATGAAGAAGTTGCAGAAGTCTGAGGATAGAAGAGGCTGCTTCATGAGGTATAAGGGAAAGAAGCCATTTTCAAAACATAAAAGTGCAAGGTGAAGCATGAAGTGCTAAGGTAGCAGCTGCATCAAGTCATCCGGAGATCTAGCTAAGATAATGGCTAAACGTGGCTACACTAAACAACAATTTTCAATGTAGAAGAAACACACTTCTTTGGGAAACAGATGTCCTCTAGGACTTTCATAAGTAGAGGGAAGAAGTCAGTGCCTGGCTTCAAAGGATAGGCTGACTCTTTTGCTGGGGCTAGTGCAGCTGGTGACTAAGTGGAAGCCAATGCTCATTTACCTTTCCAAATACTGTATGTCACTTAAGTATTGCTAAATCTACTATCAATGGAACAACAAAGCCTGGATGACAGCAAATCTGTTTACAGCATGGTTTACTGAATATTTTAAACCGTCTGTTGAGAAACAGTGCTCACAAAAAGATTCCTTTCAAAAGATTACTGCTCTTTGACAATGCACGGGATGACCCAGGAGCTCTGGTGGAGATGTACAAAGAGATTAATGCTTTTTCCATGCCTGCCAACACAGCAGTCATTCTGCAGCCCATGGATCACGGGGTAATTTTGACTTTCAAGTCATCATTTAAGGAATACATTTTGTAAGGCTATAGCTGTTCTAGGTAGGGGTTCCTCTGATGGATCTGGGCAAAGCAAATTGAAAGCATTCTGGAAAGGATTCACCATTCTAGATGCCATTAAGAACATTTATGAGAGGAGTTCAAAATAAACACTAAAACAGGAGTTTACAATAAGTTGATTCAAACTCTCATGGATGACTTTGAGGGCTTTAAGACTTTAGTGGAACAAGTAACTTCAGGTAGGGTGGAGATAGCAAGAGAACTAGAAGTGGAGCCTCAAGATGTGAGTAAATTGCAATCTCATGATAACACTTGAATGGATGAGCAAAGGAAGTGGTTTCTTAAGACACAATCTATTCCTTGTGAAGATGTTATAAACGTTATTGAAAACACAGAATTCAGAATGTAAAGCAGCAGCGGGGGTTTGAGAGGATTGACTCCAATTTTGAAAGACGTTCTCCTGGGGGTAAGGTGATAACAAACATTGCCTGCTACAGAGAAATTTTTAGTGAAAGGAAGACTCAATGGATGCAGCAAACTTCACTGTTGTCTTGTTTTAAGAAATTGCCACAGTCACCCCAACCTTCACCTACCACCACCTTGATCCATCAGCAGCTATCAACATCAGGACAAAATCCTCTATCGGCAAAACAATTATAACTCCTTGAAGGCTCAAATAATCATTAGCATTTTTTAGCAATAAGGAAATTTTTAATTAATACTATTTTTTAGACACTACTACTGCATACTTAATGAACTATAGTACAGCATAAACACAATTTTATATATTCTGGGAAACAATAATTTGTGTGACTCACTTTACTGTGACATTTGCTTTATTACAGTGGACTGGAATGGAACCTGCATTATCTCTGAGGTATGCCTTTACAGATAACTGAATACAAACAAATATTTTCCTTGAAGTCTTGTAATAAGACCTCCTTCTCTGAGACAACACTGCACATGCTCCCCCCAAGAAGCAGCCACTATCTTTTTGCTGTGAAAACTGAGCCACCACCTTTCCAACCCTACATGTACCCTGACTCCCAAACCTTGGCCACCCCGCAACTGTCCACATTCCAGGTGCAGGCACTACATCCACCCATGTCTCAGACACTGGACACAGTGAACTAGTTCATGCTCCGGGTTCTGGAGTCATGGTCTCTCTTGAGCATGCCCTGCTCTGATTCTGGAGTCATAGAAACTCTGAGCATGCCCCTGTTCCCATTCTTCGTTTTCCAACTGTTTCACAATCACCTGTGCCTTCATACTATTACCAACACAGTAGTGTGTGCACTTGTGCCCTGAGATCCAGTGCCATTACTGCTCCAGACCCCAGAGCTGCAGTCCTGTCCTGAAGACCTGTTCTTCAGGCCTCTGCTCTGTGCTTGATTCACTCAGCAGATACTGGTGCCACTGCCAGCATGAAAGGGCTCACAAGCTGAACCCAGTGCCACAAGGGACTGTTGTAGACACAACTTCCCACAGTAGGAAAAAAGAGAAGACTGAGAGGACCTCAGCAGCTATTACAACTAAACCCCTCAACCCTTGCTATAATTGTGAACATCCACAGTGTTTGCTGCTAAGGATCCCTGCAATCTTCATCAACTCTAATGTCAGCTGTACAGAGACTAGACAGCTTCACTGGTTCTAGAACCTCTGCATCCCACATAGCAAGCACCTTTGTGCACCCTCCTCCACAGGAGATGGTCTTTCTACACCAAAATTAGCTTCTAAAGTCTGGAAGAGGGAGGTGACTGCTCCACCAAATGCATAGACATCAATGGAAAGCAACAAGAGACACAAAAAGTCTAGAAGACATAGCACCTTAACACAATTTTTCAATAGCTTATCCCAAAGAAATGGAGATATATGAACTGCCTGAGAAAAATTCAAAATAGCTATTTTAAGAAAGCTCAGCAAACTTTATCAAATACAGAGAAATAATCATCAAAATCAGGAAAATAAATGAACTGACAAATTTAACAGATTATAATCATTAAAAAAACTTAGATTTGAAAAATACAATGAATGTAATAAAAAATGCAATCGATATTGTCAACAGCAGAATTTATCAAGTAGAGAAAAGGAATCTGTGACCTTGAAGACAGGCTATTTGAAAATACACAGCCAAAAAGGAATTAAAAAAAAGAATGAAAAGAATTAAAAGAAATCTTACAGGATTTTTGGGACACCATCAAAGAGCAAATATTCTAATTATAATGTTCAAAGGAGGAAAAGAGATATATAAAGGAACAGAAAGATTATTTTTAAAAATAATAGCTAAACACTTCCCCAGTCTAGGGAAAGATATAAATGTCCACACACATAAAAATCAAAGGTCTCCAATCACATTCAATCCAAACAAGAATTATAGTCAAACTGTCAAAAAATCAAAGTCAAAGAAAAGATCATGAGAGCAGCAAGAAAATATAAGCATATCACACATAAGGGGTTTTCAGTAAAGTTAGTGGTGGAATCTTCAGCAGAATCCTTACAAGCCAGAGTAGAGAGAGATGATATATACAAAATACTGAAGAAAAACAAAAACCAGAAAAACCTGCCAACTAAGAATACTTTATCTGGTGAAGCTTTCCTTCAGAAATGAAGGAGAGATAAACACTTTCCCAGACAACCAGAAGCTGAGATAGCTCACTACCACCAGAACTGTCTCACAAAAACTGCTAAAGGGAATTCAAGTTGACAAGAAAGGATGCTATTTAATAATATAAAAATATGAAACTTTAAAACTTATAGGTGAAAGTATTAATAAGTACAAAGTCAAATTCACACTATAAAGGTGGCGTTTAAATCACTTAAATCTTTAGTATGATGTTTAAAAGACAAAGCTATTAATAATAGCTAAAATAATTTGTTAAGGGACACACAATATAGTTTTTTTGAGAAATCTCCCTAATGTTTTCCATGGTGGTTGTACCAATTTACATTCTCTTAAACAGTTTACAAGACTTTGTTTTTTTCCACATTTTTTTGTCTTTTTAATAATAGCCATTCTAACTGTGGTGAAATGAGATGTTATGGTTTTGATTTGCATTTCACTGATGATTAGTGATGTTGAACATTTTTTTATATACTTTTTGGCCACTTGTATGTCTTCTTTTGAGAAATGTCCGTTCATGTCCTTTGCTCACTTTTTAATGGGACTATTGATCTTTTTTACAGTTGAGTCCCTTGTATATTCAGCATATTAGTCCCTGTTCAGATGAATAGTTTGCAAATATTTTCTTCCATTCCACAGATTTTCTCTTCACTGTATTGTTTCCTTTGCTGTGCAGAAACTTTTTAGTTTACTGTAATCCCATTTATCTATTTTTTGTTGTTGTTGTATGTGTTTTTGAGGTCTTAAGCCATTAAGTTTTTGCCTAGACCAACGTCCTGAAGTGTTTTCCTTAAGTTTTATTCTAGCAATTTTATAGTTTGAAGTCTTACAGTTGAGTTGTTAATCCACTTTGTGTTGATTTTTGTGTGTGGTGAGAGAGAGGTCCAGTTTCATTCTTCTGCATATGGATATCCAATATTCCCAGCCCCATTTATTGAAAATTTCTAATTCATCATAATTTTCATGTATAACATAATTTCTTAAACTGTAAAGGATTCACCAGTTGTAACTATCACAGAACAAAGGAAAGTTCTCCCTCCTGATATAGGCCAGAGCATCCTGGCCAATTTCAAGGAAAGGGTGTACAACACGTGTTATATCCTTTCCCTCTCCCCATAACCTGCATGTTGGGCCCATACTGAGGGAGTATAAGGCTCTGTGCACAATGAAGTTAATTAAACAAGATTTCCTATAGATGAATTGTGAGCCAGGGAAGAAAAAACATGAAGGAAATGTATTAGTGAGTCATCTTATGATCCAAGTGTCAGGCAAAGAAGAATAAAAGACTCAATGAGTATTAATACATTTTGCTTTATACAGATAATGGCATGGTTATGTGCCTACAATGTTGAATCCAGATTAGTTCTAAGGGGCTTATGGCTAATTTGTAGGGTCATTTAGATAAAAAGTTATAAACTATTAAAACTATTAACATTTGAGATCTTGATATTTTGGCTTACTTTCTATGGGAAATAGTTCAACAATTATGCAAAGTTGTGTATATAAAGAGATTCATAAAAGGAATACATAATATATGAGAAACATTTTTAAAAATCTATTTTTCATAAGACTTGCTTAAAAATAATTTTCTCATTAACCTATTTTACCTACTTTTCACAAATCTATTACTTGAGGCTGAATTTTATATAACAAGGTAATAGCAAAATGAGTAAACAAAAAATATGGCCTACCAGTTGAACAGAAGTTTGTACAAGAATCATAAAAGGGAGAGCATCATTTGTATTTATGAGAAAAATATGGACTGATTCTCTCAACAAGGACATATGTGGCAGAAGCCCTATTGCTTGAGTTCTCTGAGAAGCAGAATATTACTAAGCAAGGTTCTTTGTAAGGAATGCCGTCAATTTAGCATATATTCATTGTTTATTAAATCCCAGCTCAGTCAAGTTTAATAGCTATGTGATCTGGGAAAGTTATTTAACCTCTCTAAACCTCATTTTCCTCACCTACAACTTGGAAATAACAATAACTCCTTCATTGGGTTGCAGGGGGGATTAAATTAGATTACATATTTAAACCACAGGACAGGAGCATAAATTTTTGAATAAGCGCTATTTATACCTGTTATCATCATTATTGTCATGTTTTTACCCAAAGTGAAAAAACAGAGTCCCAGCCATTAAGGCACTTTGCACCTAGAGGAAAGCTAGTAGTAGTATTCAAGTACCATACTGAGGTCAATAAGTGGAACCATTTCAAGCTTTTTGTGAATTGTTCACCTAGAGATGTGTAAAGAACCTGAGAATGCATCGATATTTACTTTCTCCTATCAAGAAAGTCCTTCATAGACAGTAAAGTTAGTAAAGAATTTCATTTTGCATATAAGGGTAGTACTAAGGAATCTAAATAAGAGGTGAATATTTTAAAGCCTTTCTGATATTAGAAGGGCCTGAAGAGAGTGTAAGTGTGGGTTGAACACAGAGTATTATATGAACTGGAAAAAAGGTCCATTCAGCCCAGCCCCTACCGCCAGCCCCCTAACAAAACATACTTAAACAGCTAGCTTGATTTTTCTTTTTTTAAACATTATATTCTCTGATTATCTGACTAATGTGAGATGGATAAACTTGTTTAAGACTATTCTAGAGTCAAGTTGATAAAAAATTAGTTTCTAATCTCTTAGTAATGTGCCCTTTTGGTGCCTAACACAATAACACAAACGATTAAATCCCAAATACTTTAAAAATTTATATTTGCACATTTCTCTGGGGAAACATCTTGTGGTTTGACTCCCATTTATCACTTTCTAGGTCACTGGATTGAGCAGATTGGTGGATATGGTAAGATAGATGCCACATTGATGTTAACGCTCAGATCTCTTCACATGGACAGTTCCTAACACATGGACATTGCATTTCTCTGTTCTCACAGAGGTCTCCTGAGTCACCTTGAAAGAGCTGTACCCTGCAGCCCCATTGCTTTTTCAGCATCTGTGCCCTTCATTACGGGGCTATCGACCTTACTCAAAGGAATTTTCCTCTATTTATACAATTATTATAACAATAGTGTAAGCCTGGAAATATTTTTCAAGTATGTCTGAGAAGCAAATAGATCATTTACTATTCTGAACTTCCATCATCATAGTCGTTCTTGACAAAACAATACAAATCAGATAATACGTTTATTAATGTAAGAGTATTAAGTAAAAGAACAGGGCTCAGTGACTAGAGTAAAAGTAGCTAAATTCTCTAGGGACTAAGTCAGGGATACTTGGCACTTTAGTACTTCTGTCTAATACTTAATATTAAAGTATTAATACTTTAATACTGTCTGCCTGCCTTGCTCTCTTCTCTCACAGACATTTATGGGGTACCCTCATGTGCCTACCCCTCTGGTAGGTGCTGGGGATACACAGATGAATAGGATAGGATCTCTACCTATAAGAGCTCCTAGTATGTACCTAGGGAGACAAAGAAAATAAATAATGGCATTGCACAGTACATGCTGTAAGAATCATAAAGGAACTCTAAAGGGAATAAAGTCATAGGGTAGAGAGGACTCTAAAGAACAAGAAATGAACTGAGCCATGAATGATAATCCTGCATGCTCCATTCTGCCTAGATGGCAGAATTCTTCAGGAGACATGACTTGAAAATTGTCAGCAAAGGCAAAACATTTGCTTGGCTACGCTCACTGGAGTATGTCTCTGCTTGGTGAGAATGCATTGGGGCTGGATAGAGCAGAGAACTTAAAGAGGTAGTAGAGACAGGTGTCACCAATCTCTGAAACAACTCACTCAGCATAATCCTTATACCTCAGCCTTCTAGAAGACAAAGGAACCAGACTAGACTGACTTGTATAATCAGTTTTATTCGTTAACAAAGTCTTAAGAGTCTGTTTGGTTTCATGAGGACTATAGTCACTTAAAGGTACACTTATCTCTCTGAAAGAAGACACAGACAGACAAGAGGAAGCACAAAAGCAGCATCCACGAGAGAGAATGCACTATTTCACTAAGCCAGTAATTAAGACAGAACTTGAAAAAAAGCAATAAAAACTGGTGAAATATATGCTACATATTAGAAACAGAGATCCATATAGCCATTATTGATAAGAAACAAATGTTTAAATAGCCAGTGAGGGTAAAATCAACATGAAACAGTCTTTTTTAGGACTCTAAATAAAGATTATGCAGAACAGTGTCAAAACCTGACCAACCAGGCAAAAGGCAGGAGGCAGATTTGTTGGAGTAACATCAATGACTGCCCAGCCAGGCAAATGCCACAGGCTGAAATCATTTCCTAGGGGCTGCTTAGCTAAGCTTTGAAAATTTGCCAGTGAGCAGGAAATGTATATTTTTTAAAGCCCATAATAAATGACAAGCCGATTGGCCCACAAGTGACCAAATCCTTTCCAACAACTTTGTTTAGAAACTGAAAGCAAAATTTCATTGGTCTCAGATAATCTACCAATTACCTTCCAAACACCAGCTGAACAGGGTAGGATTCACAGAAATTAAAAGATAGCACATTTGTCCCCTTTTTTCTTATTTTCAATATGTATCATCATAAATTCAATGAAATTAGTTTGTCAGAACATGACATCAAAGACTAAGTGAACTGTACAACACATGGAAAGGTTAGAAAACACAAAGAAGAAAAAAGCTGTATGTGATCATATGAACAATCATGTTTTGTTTTTTAACACAACTGACCACCATACTCTCCTTTTTGTTAATCAGGGTTTTTTTTTTATATATAATTGACATAGATGTTGTATTAATTTTGGTAAATTACTTTTAAAAGCAGGGAAATGTCATAATATTAAAAATTATCTTTGCATAAAGAAACAGTAATCATACTTCAAGTATGAGATACTGTTTACCATTTCAAATGCTTTGTTACCTTCTATCTAGAAGATCTTTATTAAAATATATACCATTTAGTAAGTGTGCTTTTCACTGTATTCCATTAAATACTTCTCTACACTTAACTGTAATTTTGTTGCCTGAAGATACCCAAGAGAAATTTTAAAAAGAAAGTCCATATGTAATATAAAAAGCTTAGGGGAAGGCACTAGACTTGAAACTATGAGATAGTTTTTCTAATTTAACTATTTTTATTATTTTCATGTTGAGAAATTGTTGGGGAAATTTATCTGTAACAAAAAATCCAAGTGGACCCAGAAAAAGCTTTCCTGTGTTAACAGATGGTAATATTTACTACCTGATGACAAATTTAAAAAAAAAAAAAAAGGGTGTAGAACTAGAGAAGAACTTATGTCCACTGATACTTCTGTTAGTGTTCTCCTCCAAATAACATTTCCTCAGGAGCTAATGCCAAGCAATGCTGAGATGGAAATTACACAACAGTGAATAAGAACTGTGATTATACATATGGAAATAATCACAATATAATGTGATGTACATTGTGACAGGGTTATGTCCAAAGTGTTATTGAAGTAGCATTGCTGCTGAATGAGTAAGATAGTAAAGAAACATGAAGTCAGCACTCAGCAAATAATCTCAATAAAGAATTCTAAATGCTACTTTTGTGGAAAATTAAACTAGCAAAAGCTTATAAGCAAAACTAAACACATTCTGGGAAATTCATGTATTAACTTAAATGCAGTGAAAATAATGCAAATAAGAGAACAACTTAGGGTGCATATATTAATACACATGTTAAAAATGTGCTTCTCAGGGGCTTCAAGATGGCTGACTAGAGGCACTGGACACTCATCTCCTCTACAAAGAAGGACCAAAACAGCAAGGAGATAATCACATGTCAAGTAGAATATCTAAAAGAGAACATTGGAATTCAGCAGGGAAGTGACAGGGAATCTCTGAGGCATAAAAAGAGAAAAGAAGTAGTTAGCCTGGCCAGGATCAGCTTGGAGCTAAAAGGAACTCCTCACTGTCAGGAAAAGGTAAGTGAGAGATCCCCAGTGGACCGTGTTCCCACCAGGGACTCCTACAATCTTAGCCATGGAAGAGTCCCTCGGCCTTTGCAGACCCTGAGACTAGTAAAAGGAGCTTCCTGGAGTCCATGTGACAGAATTGTAACAGAGACTTTTTGCACTGGGTTCCACATATCCTCTGAGACCCAAGCAGCTGCATCATAGAGCCATTTTGAGAGCCTAGCCCCCACTGGAGTACATCCTGCTCCGGGGCACACTACCTGCTATATCTCCATATCCCTGAAATCCTGCTGACGTCCCCCAGCTTTCACCCAAAGTGATGCAGCATTGTGACAATGGCTGGCCCCAGTGCAGCAACTGGGTTGCTAGTACTCTAGTCCACGCAGTGATCTACACCCTGGGAAACATGTCATGCAGTGCACTAGAAAGGCTTCTCCCCGGACAATGGGAGCCCAGGTGTGTGCTTCCCGGAGTCTGAGAGCTACCTGCCTGGAGCTGATGATACAGCAACCCCACCCCCTCTAACAACAGGGCTGCTGCATACCTGCAAGCAACTTTACAGGGTCTGGGAAGAGGCCTGTATTACCAACCACCACCAATCCAGGGCCTGAGTACACCAGCCAGGGGCCTGGAAATAAACCCTCCCTACCCACCACAGATGGTGCCTGCATGCACCACTGGGGGGCCTGAAGAGACGACTAACCCACACAGAGCTTCTTCCAGTGGCACCTGTGCATATCATTCATTCAACAGCCTGGAGATTGACATGCCCCACCCACCACTGGTGGCACCCACCAATGAGGACCCTGAGAAAAGGCTACTGTCACTACCATTGGCACTGCCATATGCACACTATCTTTGGGCTAAAGATTGGCCTGCACAGCCTGCCACAACCACACACAGCACTAGACAGCCCGAGGACCTGCCTGTCCACCCAGCCCACAACTGCTACTGCTAACACTCAAGAAAGACACAGGCCCAAGGAATAACTTGTCCAGATTTGCTACCACCAGTGTTGGCATACACTGCCTGGAGGCCTGAGAACTGACAAGCTTGGCCCACTTCTGCCACCACTGGTGCCTGGGGACCAGCCTTCCTGGTGTCCCCATCCCCAACAAAGCCTCACCACAGCTTCAACTAGCAAACACAACATAAGCCACTGAGGAACTCACAGACAGGACTAATGCTTAATTACAGCTGAAGAAATCATACGGAGTCTGTATCACTGTGCCCACCCAGAATGAAAGCCAAAGCACCCTACCTGACCAAAAATATAGATACATTTATAGGAAAAAGTCTTTCCCTATGAAAGCTAATCCATAAAACTGTAAGAAGTGACTATTGTAATAGATGCACAGATATCAACATAAGGACACAAAAAACATGTAAAAGCAAGGAAACATGACATCTCCAAAGGAACACAGCAATTCTCCCAACAAGAAGGAAATCTATGAAATGCATGAAAAAGAATTCAAAATAATGATATTAAAACTTCATGAGACACAAGAGAACACCAACAAACAATAACAAGTGAGGAAAACAATTCATGATCTGAATGAGAAATTCCACAGAGACAGATATCATTAAAAAAAATCAAAACAAGAATCCTAGAGCTGAAGAATTCAATAAGTGAAATAAAATAATAAGAGTTTCAACAGTAGAGTAGAACAAACAGAAGAAAGAATTTCTCAACCTGACGATAGGTCTTTTGAAATAACTGTCAGAAAAAAAAAAAAAGAAAAAATGAAAAAGAATGGAGAAAGCATATATGACATATGAGACAACAGAAAGTGACCAAATATATGAATATTAGGTAGTCAAGAAGGTAAAGATGGGCAAAGTCATATAAAAATATTTAACAAAATAATAGGTGAAAACTTCCTAAATCTTATAAGAGATATAGACATCTAGATACAGAAAGATCAAAGACTCTCAAAGAGATTCAACCCCAAAAATTCTTCTCCAAGTCACATGATAGTCAAACTGTTGAAACTCAAAGACAAAGAGAGAATTCTAAAAACAGTGAGGAAAAAGTGTCAAATCACATGCAAGAGAATCCTTAGTAGACAAACAGCAGGTGTCTCAACAGAAACCTTACAGGCCAGGAGAGAATGGGATGACATATTCAAAGCACTGAGTGAAAAAAAAGTTCCACCCAATAATACAACACCCAGGAAAGCAATCCTTCAAATATGAAGGAGAAATGAAGTTTTTCTTAGACAAGAAAAATCTCAGGGAATTCATTGTCATTAGACTGGCTCTACAATAAATGTTTAAGGAAGTCCTTTATTTGGAAATAAAAAGACAATTATCTACCATTATGAAAACACAAAAATATGAAACTCAGGGTAGAGCAGATCAGCAAATGAGAAAGAAAAGGAATCAAGTGTTGCCACTAGAGAAAACCAGTAGACAGCAATGGTAAACAATAAGAGAGAAGGAAAGGAACAAAGGATATACAAAAGAATCAGAAAACAAAATAATTAATACAATGACAGGAGTAAGCACTCATCTATAATAACCTCAAGTGTAAACAGATTAAATTCTCAACAGACACAGACACATACACACACAAACACAGGCTGAAAGGATAAAAACAAACATGACCCAACTATATGCTTCCTACAAGAAATTTGCTACACCTGTAAAGATGTGTGTGTGTGTGTGTGTGTGTGTGTGTGTATATATATATATATATATATATATATATATACACGTATACCAAGGGAAGTGATGAAAGGAAATAATCCATGAAATGGAAACCAGAAGCAAGCAAGAGTAGCCATACTTATATAAGACAAAATAGACTTTAAGTCAAAGACTGTAAAAGGAAACAAAGAAAGTCATGATAATGATAAACGGATCAATTCATCAAGAGGATAGAATTGTAAATCTATATGCACTAAACACTGGAGCACCCAGGTATATAAGGAACATATAAATAGATGTAAAGGGAGAAATAGAAAATAATAATGATAGTTAAAGACTTAAACATGTCACTTTCAGCATTACACAGATCATTTAGATATAAATCAACAAAGAAAAATTAAACTTAATCTGCATTATAGATCAAATGGACTGAACAGACATTTACAGAAAATTTTATCTAACAATCAAAGACACACATTCTTCTCATGAGCATATGGAATATTCTCCAGCATAGTCCATTTTTTACGACACACAACAAGTCTCAACAAATTTAAAAAAATAGATTTCATATCTAGTATCTTCTCAGATGACAATGGAATGAAACTAGAAAGCAGTAAGAGTACTATTGGAAATATTAAAAAATATATGGAAATTAAACAACATGCCCTGAATAACCACAGATTCAATGAAGAAATTAAGAAAAAATTTTTAAAAGTTACTAAAACAAAATGAAAACACAACATACCATGAGAATGGCTTTTATTCAAAAAGTCCCAAAACTACAGATACTGGTGAGAATGCAGAGAGAAAGGTACACTTCTATCTACACTGTTTGTGGGAATCCAAAGTACTAGTACGTCTATGGAAATTAGTATGGAGATACTTCAAAGAACTAAAAGTAGATCTACCATTTGATTCAGCAATCCCACTACTAGGTATTTGCCCAAAGGGAAAAAAAAATCATTTTATGAAAAGGGCACTAGCACTCAAATGTTTATAGCAGCACAATTCACAACTGCAAAGATGTGGAAACGATTCAAGTGCCCATCAATACATGAGTGGATTAATAAAATGTGGTATATGTATACCATGGAACACTACTCAGCCACAAAAAAAGTTGTGATCTAGTATCTTTTGTAACAACCTGGATGGAACTGGAGACCATTCTTCTTAGTGAAGTATGACAAGAATGGAAAAACAAACACCACATGTACTCAATACTAAATTGAAACTAATTGATCAACACTTATATGCACATATATGAAAGGAAAACTCAAGGGAAATCAAGTAAGTGGTATCGGGAGGAGAGGATGCATAAATTCACACCTAACGGGTACAATGCACACTATCTGGGTGAAGGGTACACTTACAACTTTGACTCAAATTATATAAAAGCAAATTTTGTAACCAAATGTGTGTACCCCTGTAATATTCTTAAATAAAATTTAAAAAAAAAGAAATACTAGGACCAGTTCTTCTCAAACTATTCCAGAAAAGTAAAGAAAAAGGAATTCTTCCTTACTCATTTATGAAGGCAGTATTACTCTGATACCAAAATCAGATAAGGAGAAACTAAAAACAAGAAACTACAGGCTAATATTCCTGGTGAATATAATTTCAAAAATCCTCAACAAAATACTAGTAAACCAGCAACAAAACAAAACAAACAAACAAAAAACCCTAACAACCCATCAAAAAGTTAATAAACCATGATCAGGTGCAATTTACCCCAGGGATACAAGGATGGTTTAATATACACAAATGAATAAATGTGATGCATCACATCAACAGAATGAGGGAAAATAAAACATACGATCAACTCAAAAGATGTAGAAAAAGCATTAAAAAATATTCAGCATCTTTCTGATAAAAATTCTCAGCAAAGTAGGCATAGTAGGAAAATATGGAAAAAGATAGCATGCTTGCATTCACCACTCTTATTCAACATAGTACTGAAAGTCCTGGCCAGAGCAATGAGGCAAGAGAAAGAAATAAAAGGTATTCAAACTGAAAAAGAGAATGTCAATTTTTCCCCTATTACAGGCAACATGATCTTCTGTCTATAAAAACCTAAAGATTCCACCAAAAACTCTTAGATCTGATAAACAAATTCAATAAAGTTGCAAGATATGAAGTCAACATAGAAAAATCCTTAGCATTTTTATATACTGATAATGAATTATTTGAGAAAGAAATCAAGAAAGCAATATCCCATGTATGATAGCTTCTTAAATATTAAATACCAAGGTATAAATTTAACCAAAGATGTGAAAGATCTCTAGAAGGAAAGCTACAAAACATTGATGAAAAAAACTGAAAAGGACACAAATGGAAAGATATTCCATATTCATAGATTAGAAGAATTAATATTGTTAAAATGACCATATTACCCAAAGTAATTTACAGATACAATGAATTCAAATGATATTCTTCACAAAACTGAGAAAACAATCCTAAAATTTGTATAAAACTATAAACCATAACCCAAATAGGCAAAATAATCCTGAGCAAAAAAAGAAAACCAAACCAAACCAAACCAAACCAAACAAATAAAACAAAGCAGGAGGGATCATACAACCTGACCTCAAAATATATCACAAGAATATAGTAACCAAAACAACCTGGTATTGGTATAAAAACAAAAACATAGACCAATGGAACAGATTAAAGAACCCAGAAAGAAATCCATTTATTTATAGCCAACTTATTTCAACACAGCCACCAAGAACATACATTGAGGAAAAGATACCATCTACAATAAATCATTCCTAGAAGACTAGATATCCATATGAAGAAGACTACGACTAAACCCCTATCTCGTACAATATATAATAATCAATTCAAAATGGATTAAATACTTACATGTTAAACCCAAAACTATATATAAAAAAAAGATATCCAAAACTATAGAACTACTAGAAAAAAACAAGGGAAATTCTTCACAACATTGGTCTAGGCAAGGATTTTATGGCTAAGACTTCAACAGCACAGGCAACAAAACCAAAAATAGACAAATGGGGCTTTATTAAACTAAAAAGCTTCTGCACAACAAAGGAAACAATCTGTACAGTGAGGAGATAACCTGTTGAATAGAAGAAAATATTTTCAAACTATCTGATAACAGACTAATATCCAGAATATACTACAAGGAACTCAAACAACAGTAAAATAATAATAATGATGATAATTCCATTAAAAAGTAGAATTAAAAAGTGGGCAGAGGACATGATTAGACATTTATCAAAAGAGGACATACAAATGGCCAACAGGTATATGAAAAAAGGCTCAACATCACTAATTATCAGTGAAATGTAAATCAAACCACTAAGAAATATCATCTCTCTCCAGTCAGAATGACTATTATAACACACACAGACACACACACACACAGACACACACACACACACACAAAGGCTGGTAAGAATATAGAGAAGGAACTCTTAACATACTGTTGGTGATAATGTAAATCAGTATAGCCATTATGGAAAACAAAAAAGTAAAAGTAGAGCTACCACACAATCCAGCAATACCACTACTGGGTATTTACCCAAAAGAAAGGAAATCAGTATATCAAAGGTATACCTGCACCTCCATGTGTATTGCAGCACTATTCAGAATGGCCAAAATCTGGTAACAATCTAACTGTCCATCAACAGATGAATGGATAAAGAAAATGTGGAATATATATGCAATGGAATATTATTCAGTCATAAAAATGAATGAAATCCTGTCACTTGCAGCAACATGAATGAAACTAGAGGTGGATATTATGTGAAATAAGCCAGGAACAGAAAGACAAATATCACATGTTCTCACTCATAAGTGGGAACTAAAAGTGTTGATCTCATGAAGGTAGAGAATAGGACGATAGTTACCAGAGGCTAGCAAAGGTTGGGGTTTGGGATGAAGGGAGGTTTGGTCATGGTTACGAACATACAGTTAGATAGAAGGAATAAGTTCTAGTGCTGGATAGCACAGTAGGTTGACTATACTTCACAATTTATTATATATTTCAAAATAGCTAGATTTTTAATGGTCCCTACACAAAGAAGTGATAAATGTTTTAGGTGAGAGATATCCTATATACCCTCATTTGATCATTACACATTGTATGTATGTATCAAAAACATATGTACCCCCCAAAATGTGAAATTATTATGTATCAATGTATTAAGATACTGGAAAAAAAGTGCTTATCTTTTTCAGATACATATTGTAAAACTAATACCATGTATCCTTAGAAGACACCCACATTTATAAGATGGATCAATTAATTTACCTAACCAATACAGTATGGACTTGGACATATGTTTTATATAAATTTATTTTCTCAAAAAATAATGTCTCTAGTAAGTTGACTATCATTGGTTAATGTCAAAGAAATGTTTAAAACAAAAATTGACCACAGTTTTAATGTATTTGTTTCTTTAGTCTGAAACTCCCGTAAATTTTACCTTTCTTAGAAACTAAATTAGAAGGATGATGCATTCCTTTTTTTTTTTTTTTTTTGAGACAGAGTCTCACTCTCTTGCCCGGGCTAGAGTGCCGTGGCGTCAGCCTAGCTCACAGCAACCTCAAACTCCTGGGCTCAAGCGATCCTCCTGCCTCAGCCTCCCGGGTAGCTGGGACTACAGGAACACGCCACCATGCCCAGCTAATTTTTTCTATTTTTAGTTGTTTGGCTAATTTCTTTCTATTCTTAGTAGAGATGGGGGTCTCACTCTTGCTCAGGCTGATCTCGAATTCCTGAGCTCAAGCAATCCTCCCGCCTCGGCCTCCCAGAGTGCTAGGATTACAGGCGTGAGCCACCGCGCCCAGCCTGATGATGCATTCTTTACTGAAAGTCAAACCCAGATTTATTGACTGTATCTGACATAACAATGACATTGAAAACTTAAGTAAGATGATATATTTAATAATGTAACAAAAACCTTCCAAATACTCCAAGTGGCTTCAGCAGAATAAAAATAAATGTTTTATTCAAAAGCTTACTCATACACTAACTCATTATGTTTGATATGTAAGAAAATGTAATTCCTTGTAAAATGTTCCAATTATTGGGAATTAAGCCCACTTATGTGGATGTCTAGCTTCCAAATGTCAGGCATCTGGGAATGTGCAGAGCTTAAAACAGTGAAATAGCTCCCACAAAACCATTCCTGGCTCTGCAGGGAAGGTCACCAGGTCCTCACTTATATTCTCTCAACTCATATCAGAGCTAATTCTGATGGTAAGAAGGGCAGAGGAGAAAATGCTGCTAAAGGAAATTAACAGAAGTGAGAATTAACAGCAAAGAAGAAGATTAAAAAAAAACTATAAAACTCAGACATGAAAATTTATGGGTATTTTAAAATGGGAATAGAACTTGGTATGTTTGAATGTGCCTCCAAAAATACAATCCTAATACAACACAATTCAAAAACACGTGATGGTTCTGAAGAATGTGTAAATGATTGATATTCAGTTCAGTCATGTGGATAATGATTCAATCAGTCATGTTTACATAATGAAATCCCAATAAAAACTCTGGACAACCAGCTTGGTGGAGCTTCCTAGTTGATGAACACATTGATATACTGGGAGGGTGGATGTAACATGACTCTATGGGGAGAAGGTACATAAGTATTGTGTTTAGGACCCTCCCAGACCTTACTCTATGTGTCTTAAATTTCATTTATTCTGATTTATATCCTTTATAATAACAGAATAAAATATGTATAGTTCTTTCCTGAGTTCTGTGAGTTATTCTAGCAAATCATTGAACCTGCAGGTAATAGTGGAACTCCTCCACATTGCATTTATTTGTTCAGAAATGTAGGTGACCTTGAGACCCCTCAACTTGCAGCTGGCATCTGAAGTGAGGGCAATCCTGTTGGGAACTGTGCCTTTAACCTATGGTGCCAACGCTAATTAGATGGTTAGCATCAGAACTGAATAGAATTGGAGTAGTGACACTAGCATGTTTTGAAATTGAGGTAAATCATGAAAAGGTATGCAAGTGACCTAGGAAAGTTACGAGAATATGAAATAAATTTCATAAACTTCTCTTCATATTTCACACTTTAGTGAACTCACATAATACTGTTTAATTATGTGTCCCCTGATATCTAAAACCCTTTCACTTCTTCCAGCTCAAAATCTTTCAGTTGGAACAGAAGATGGCATAGGCAGTCCAAAAAAGTAGATAACTTATAACTAGCAAAGGTGTGAACAATGGAGAGATATAACCAGAGTATCAGGACCACACTTAAATAGATCTACCCTTGTTTTTCTGAATAAAACCAAGGTACAAAAGCAGTGGTATAGAGCTACCCATTTGGAGAAATCCAACTAGCTCTGTGTTTGTATTCATGATTTCTACAAATTTGACCTAGGCAGTCATTGAAAATATCCAATGAGTCAGAAGTCATTAGAAATAAATATTTAAATTTCTTTTGCAATAATTTTATATAATAAAATTAAATTTAAAAATAGTGTACTTTGTCCAGCATGATTTTTGCTAAACATTAGATTCAGGAGGCTCTTCCTGAATAACAGGGTTCTGTGGTTGGAGAAGATGGAAAACAGTGAATACTATAATTTTCCTCTTGGAGACTCATAATTCAAATAGAAACTTTGAGAAGCTTTCAGCAAATTAGTCAGTTTAATACAACATTTGGAATATAGAATGCTTTTTTCCTTTATTCATGGAGAATTAGTGTTCTGCAAAACACAATGTTGAGACTAATAAGTGATAAAAAGTGACCAACATAAGCTTTAAAAGACAATCAATAGTCATAGTTAGCAAAAAAATAGTTACTTTCAAATGCCCCAAAAAAGATGGCATCATGTTTATCTGATATCAGTAAACATATTCATTATAAAGAAACACACCCCCATAAAATTCTGAAATAAAAAAAAGAAACATAAAATTATTACTGTGTGCTGATTTTCAATTTTAATTAAAAACCATATAAAATCTGATGTTCTATGTGTAGAACCTATTTTTTTTTTTTTTTTTTACTCCGGAGCTACAAAACTCCTTCATTAAGGTGAAAAAGTCATAATGGAAAATTTCTATCTATTTTCCTGGAATTGTTTTGTTGAAGAGAGATCCATTAGTAAGCTCTCGAGCATTTTTCCTGTGTTTCACAGAGTCATTTACATTCCTCCGCAGGCAGTCTATTTTTGAAGTGTGCAGCAGGAAGATGGGGTGGTGTCTTCTTTTATAACTAGTGTCACTCAGGAGGTCAAGAACACTTTGCTAAGTTCTTTGTAGATTCTTTCAGAGTAAGCAAAAAAGTGACTTTCTGTTCTTTCTGTTCAAACTTTTATGTTTAACATAAGTCTTTGGGAAAGATGAAATGTTTTCCTTATTAATTTTTCCCCAAAATTTATAACTGAAAATAACACATTCTTTATGCAAAATGGCATAAATACAATGTTGTATAAGTGATTTTTAAAATACCCATAATAATTCCACTAAAAGAGACAAATATAGTTCTTGCCATCATAGCAATGTAGACAGCCATTAAATGAGAAACTATGTAAATAAATCGTCATTCCAATTGTATTAATATTAAGCCTTATGATGGAAAAATGCAGAGTCTTCTGAGACAGCTACACTTATTCTCAGTTATTTCTGTCTGCTTATTATACTGTTTCTCAGTGACTTTTCTGTTTTTCATCAATAATAAAGTCTATATCATTCGAAAACACAGCTACTCAAGCAGAATAGCTTATTCTGGAATATCTTATTAAAGTATATCTAACAGTCTGTATTCCCTTTATTCTGGGTTTGCTTCAGACACTTGGAGGACGAAATGTGAATTATGAGAATAGAATATGAAGCTCTGAATACTCAGGGAAGGGCATTCTTGAAAGAAGACCCTGTAAGGCCCCTGGTCTTGTGTACATTGTAGGTTATTCCTAGCATGGCATGTTCTGGTATAGACACCATGTCAGACAACTTCTAAGGCAGCAGCAGAAGTCTATACTGCAGATGGCCACAAAGGTCACTGCTATCAGGGACACTTTTATCTCTTCAACCAGTAATAGGTCTGCAGTAGCAGGGAGAAAGGGATTTGTCAACCTTTATATTGAGAAAAGTGTGCTGTTTGACATACCATAGTTGTGGAATCAAAGATGTTAAGTATGTGTGACCTAAAAGTTCTAAATTCAGCCTTTTGCACACTAGTATCATGGAATATCTAAAAATTGGATTTGAAGGAGGAAGGAAGCCACTTATAATTAATTTCTAATTTGGGTTAATCTAATCCCTGTGGTTTATCATTTTAGGTGGGGTTGATGTGCGTAGTGTTTTCTCTATATATGATGCAAGAGAATTCCAAAGTGTATTTTTCATGTCATAATTTATAATTCTAATTTTTTGACTTAGTTTTAGAAACTAAAAAACAGGCAGTTAATACTTGAAGTTTTAAAATGTTCATAGCATATAAATAGAAAACACTATCATATTTTGATTAATATATATAATTTATTTAAAATACTATTCACATAATTTTAAATTCAAAGCAAACAAATTTTTTTGGTTGTTTTTCCAGGTTGCTCGTATTTAGGCAGATGTAATACCCTTGTCATGCCAAAGAACTATCTGGTCTCCTTAACAATTTTGTTTCTCAGTATCATTCAGCAAATTTGGATTCTGATTATTTTTAAAAGCTTAGCAATTTTAGAGCACAGATTTAGGTCACTCAGTATGTAAACCTCATGAGATTTCAAATGCTTTCCACCTTCAGTAAGTGCCTATAAGTTGTCATATCATCATATTCATTCTTGCACAGAAAATGGGGTATAAGCTAAATTTTAAAATGCCCAGCCCTAGACCTGGACCATTGTTATATTATGTTAAACCATATCACATTTTCTAATTTGACAGTTTTAATCCACAAAAGCAGCAATTTCATATGGCTCAATCTAATACTATATATATTTCTATACCAGTAAATAAAATTCATTTTTGAAAGGTTTATTTGTGTTATCTGTCAATTAAAAAATTAAAACATAATGAAACAGAACTAATAAAACAACTAACCTCTGAACAAGTATCTGTAGGTCACTTGAAATTAAAAATACATTATAAATAAAGTAGCTAGTTATGATTTAGGATTTTAATATTTCTTGAACCCAGAGTATGAATGGCCAACTATTAATTTCATTACATTAACTTTTAAACGATCACTAAAGTTTTCAAAATATCTCCATCGTTTTATATTATTATGCCTAACTTTTGAAGACTTAATTTATCAATTAATTGTGCATTTTAACTAAAAATCTAGTTCAAGTCACTTATAGTATTCATTGGGAAAAGTTTTATTATTTATTGCTTAATGCTTCATGTTTGGAATATCAACAATCAATGGTATTTAATTTACTAATCCATTTTTATTTGCCAGCTAAAAGTGGTCATGCCTTAAGATCAAGAGGTTATTTATTTATACTATTTTTTTTTTCTTTCTGAACCAAACAGGAAAAGCCCAAGGAGATCAGCTCTTCCCCAGTGACACAATGCCACCCTGGTGACCTCTCAGTGGCGGAATAAAACTAGTCTTTCAAAACTGGTCACTGAAAATGAACTATTTGATGGATTTTATTACTAATTTTCCATATTACATTTTAATAAGACTGAGCATCTCTTCCCATTTAATTCCATCAGGTTCAACCTATTATGACTTGATCATCTCTATTTCATGGTGAAAAGTAGTAATGCAGTTTTCAGAACAGTCATACAATGGGTTACCTTTTCCAAATAATCTTTTTGTTTCTACTTAATTTTTTAAAAAAATTATATCTCAATAAGAATAAAATACCTTTGAGGGGAAAGAGAATCATTCTCATCTTTGAGTGATTTTGCTAGGGCTCCTTACCCAGTAAGTTTTCCAAAAAAGATCGTTGGCTGCTTGGTTTCTAGAGTATAGCATTTTTACCCTCTCTAAAGTAAAACCATTATGAAGACATATTGCATCAATTTCAATGCACTCATTTTGCAAATGGCCAGAGTTGACATTTCTGAACATCAACACTTAAGACTGTTATTCAAATTTGAACCACCATCCATCTACTTGGATATGTATGTGAACCAAAAAAGTTGGCAAATCTAAGTATAAAAGAAAATATGTTAATATCTATGTCAGCAACCATCAACTGGATGACAATTGGGGAAAATGGCATATTTTCCCTTTCTTCTGAAAACTGGCATTTCAACTGTCAAAATACTATCTTTGAAAATATTTGGCCATGGAAATCTGAGCAATGTCATCTGTTAAACTCTTATCAACACAACTTTGAAGGATCACAGGAGATTTAGAAAAGATGAAAAAATACACACACACATTCACGTATATATCCTGTTTGAAGCTTGTAGCACTAAGAGTTAGTGTGATTACATTTATTTGCTTGAGATGAAAATAAGGTTTTTTATATATATGTGAAACAAATAAGTAGTCAAATTCGAAGTCTAGGATTTCTACCAGTATGGATTTTAAACTCCACTTTTTCTTCCTTTTTTTTAATGTTCAGAACCATTTGAGGGGCTCAGTAAAAATATTGATTCTTGAGTGGGGGATCCCAAAGAATCCTGGTGTGGGGCCTGGAATCTGCACTTTCACAAGCACCCAGTTTAATTGCCTTAAACCATTCTTTATGTTATTTTTATTTCAGAGTATTATGGGGGTATAAAAGCAGTGATAATGGCATTAATCCATTCATGAGGGCAGAACCCACATGGCCGAATCACATCTTAAAGGCTCCACCTCTTAATACTGTTACAAAGGCAATTAAGTTTCTTCTTTTTTCTTTTCTTTCTTTTTAAATTATTTTTGTTCTTTTCTCTTTTTTTTTCTCCTCCAGATCCCCACATTGCTTAGGCAATTACGTTTCTAACACATGAACTTTTGGGGGACACATTCATACTATAGCAGTAGTATAGTTATCATTATCTTACAAATAAGGAAACAGTAAAGCTGGCTTAGGTCATGATAGAGCTGAAATTCTCCACCAACTGTCTATGGCTCTGAAGCATGTGCTCACACCACCAGATAGTGTGACTTTGGAGAAATCAGTTATGTATTAACTTAAATAATCACAGTCCAGAAAAATGATCTGAAGTAGAAGTAGATGAATCACCTAATCTCTCTGGATTAAAGTTTGTCAAGAAATGAAGACCTCAACTCAATAATCCCTTGGATACTGTGGTCTAATAAATTCCATATGAACTAGAACTCTCCAAAAGTACCCAGATTAAGTGGTATATGCATTTTACCATGAAATATGCATTTCACTGAAACTCTTAATACCTTTCATATTTTCAAAATCTGTTAAATTCTGTTATCCTAAGACTATATTGAGACATGTACTTGGTTTAAAACTATCTGTAATGGTGTTCAGTGCTTGTTCAAGACAAAAATTCCTTCCAAGGTTCTGAATTTCTGATCTTTTGAAGTTCCATAAATCACTAACATTGGCTAAAACTACTCTCTAATTTACATATCCATTTCAAGGCTTTTTTTACCCTTGAAGGGTCTACTATCTTTTACAGCCATGTCAAATACAGCAAAAAGCTAAAGCCATTGTTAAACTATACTTTGATCACAGTCACACTTACCACATAGTCATGTATACACACATTCACATAACATTTCCTAATGCTACATAAAATGAAGGGCTTCCGTGGTAGTGAAACTAAAAGATATAGAATGTGCCTTGTGGGAGTTTACAGCTTAAAAAAGGAGATAGGAAATAAATAGCTAAACACACACACACACACATGTACATATACACAGAATGGTGAGCACTATGAAGAAAACAAATGGAATACTGAGATAGACCAAAGCAAGAGATGGGGACTACGCATGATGGGGCCATCAGGGGAGCTGAGGGCTTAGAGAGGAGCCACGTTTGTGAAGAGAAGCAGGCAGAGAGAGTAAGATGAGGTGAGGTAGATGACTGGGTCCACGTACACACTGAGGCAGGCTGAACCCCTGTTGTTTAGCTAGGACCCTTGAGCTTTATAAGTAAGCAAACTGAAAGCAGGGAAAGCCTTCTACCCGCCTGCCTTCTTCAGGGCTCACAAAAGATAATTTTGCTTTCCTACATAAACATTTCTCCACAGAGCAACTTTTTTTTTTTTTTTTTTTTTTTTTTTTGAGACAAGGTCTCACTCTGTCACATAGGCTGGAGTGCAGACTATCATTGTTCACTGCAGCCTCCAACTCCCGGGCTCCAGTGATCCTCCCACTTCAGCCTCCAGATTAGCTGGGACTACAGGTGTGAGCCACTGTGTCCAGCCAGAAAGCAACGTTTTATGGTATGTTATGATATCTGTATTTAGATCTAAAAATAAAATTAAATTTAATCTACAGCATGATTATAATTTATTAAGTATTTTTTTAACGGACTTATGTTTTTGGTTTTTTTTTAACAGGTAGAAAGAACATAAGAAGTCAAGAGTCCAGTCCCATCCCTGGATTTGCCACTCGCTCTGTGGCCCTGAAAAAGTCTTAGCTTTCCCTCGAGTTCCCTTGTGGTCTCTTCATTTGTAAAAAGAGAGATTGCCTGTGACATACTTAAATCCTCTAATCTACTTCCAGCTGTAAAATTCTATGGTGGTCAAAAACAAGGTGAGGCTCTTTCTGAAAGTCAAGGAATCCAACTGATGGTGCTAAACATATAAATACGAAAAATATGTATGAGATGTATCATTATTACTATAGAGGTCCTCTTTAAACATAATTCATAAGCATTGGTAAAAAATGCAAAATTAACTAATGAAATCTCCCTCAAACCAAAGCTACACTGGTATATTTAAGCTAAAACAACTGTTATGCAGTATTTTAAAAGGAAGAATTAGTTTTAATAATTAATTATCAGAAAGTGATATGATGAGCAGATATTCATGACAAATTCAAGACACAAACTTATTTTGGAAACTACACTTTTCTGCTGTAAAAAAGAACTTTTAATAATGCAGCCACCTGATGCAAACCAGGATATCACAGCTTCACTCCCAGTGTAATTACAGTTTGCCAGCTCTGTAACATTCATGTTTGTAAACAGTTTGAATGGCATGTAATTATCTGTTCTCTCCTAACACTGTCCCTGAAACTGAAACTCTGTTAAATGCCTTTAAAAAGTCAATTCAGAATTTTAAAAAGCCAAATGAAAGATATATTCATTTAACTTTACAATTTGGTCATGTTGTTTAATGAACTAAAGTAACAGTAAGCAATACTGCATAACAACCTAAACTTAAGCGATGGTTCTTTTGTTCATTTCTTTGGCAGTCTAAATGTGGACTTACCACATAGTATTAAACTGTTTACATTCGAAGGGGACAAGTTTATCCATGTCCTTTCTGTCTCTCCTCATCCCATCGTTTTTCCCCCTATTAAAGCACACGCACATGCTCCTCATCTTATGATGGGGGTTATATCTGGATAAATATCATTAAGTACAAAATACATTTAATACACTATTATGAATGGTACTGAGTCTTTGATTTCACTCTGGGCTTGACTGTTATTGGTGTATAGAAATGCTGAGTTGTGTACATAGATTTTATAACCTGAAACTTTGCTGAATTTATTTATCAATTCCAGCAGTCTTTTGGTGGATTCTTTGGGGTTTTCTAGATATAAGATCATATCACTAGGAAAAAGCAATTATTTGATGTTCTCTTTCCTGATATGGATATTCTTTATTCCTTTCTTTTGCCCAACTGCTATGGGGTAGGACTTCCAGCACTATGTTGAACAGAAGTGGTGACAGTGAGCACCCTTGTCTTGTTTCACTTCCTAGGGGGATGCTTTCAATTTTTCCCCATTTAGAATTACACTGTCTGTGGGTTTGTTGTATATGGCTTTTATAATTTTGAGATATGTTCCTTTTATGGCTAGGTTTGTTGAGGGTTTTTATCATGAAAAGGTGGATTTTGTCAAATGTTTTTTTTTGCATCTATTGAGATGATCATATGGTTTTTGTTTGCTTTTGCTTCTGTTTATGTGGTAAAGCACATTTATTGATTCACATATGTTGAACCATCCTTGCATCCCAGGGATGAAGCCCACTTTATCATGTTGTATTATTTTTTGATGTGTTGTTCAATTAGGTTTGCTATTATCTTATTGAGGATTTTTGCATCTACATTCATAATGCAAACTGGTCTGTAATTTTCTTTTTTTGTTGCATCTTTTCCTGGCTTTAGCATCAAGGTGATACTGACTTCGCAGAATGAGTTGGGGAGGATTCCCTCCTTCTGGATGCTATGGAATAATTTCTGCAGTTTGGGTACCAGCTATCTTTGTAGGTGTGGTAGAATTCATCTGTGAATCCATCTGATCTGGGGCTTTACTTTTGTTGGAAGATTTTTTCATTACTTCTTCAATCTCTCTGCTCACTATTTGTCTTTGTCAATCAGGAGTTCTAATGCTTCCTGATTGAATCTTAGGAGGTTGTGTGTTTCCAGGAATTTGTCCATTTCCTCTATGGTTTCTAGTTTATGTGCATAGAAATGTTCACAGTATTTACAGATGATATTTTGTATTTCTGTGGTATCAATTGTAATGTCTCCTTTTTAATTTCTGATTGAGCTTATTTGGGTCCTTTCTCTTCTGTTCTTGGTTAATCTAGCAAGAGGTTTTCCATTTTGTTTATTTCTGCTCTGTCCTTAGTTATTTCTTTTCTTTGGCTGGCTTTGGGTTTGGTTTGTTCTTCCTTTTCTAGTTCCTTGATATGTGTCATTAGATTGTTAATTTGTGATCTTTCTGTCTTTTTGATGTAGGTATTTAAGGCTATGAATTTTCCCCTTAGGACTGCTTTTACTGAACTGCATAGATTTTGATAGCTTGTATCCCCTTTGTCATTCACTTAGAGGAATCTTTTGATTTCCATCTTAATTTCATTATTGACCCAATAACCATTCAGCATCAGGTTGTTTAATTTCGATGACTTTGTGCAGAACTGTTTACCCTGGAATTGATATCTAGTTTTATTCCACTGTTGTCTGAGAAGATAAATGCATACCATTTCTATTTTTTTAATTTGTTGAGATTGTGACAAAATGGGAAAGACTCATAAAGCACTTCTACTGAACATTTAAAAATGAATTGTACAATTGAGTTGTAGGCTGAACTTACATCTTGTTACATGGAACACCATTTTTACTTGAAAGAATAAATTAACCAAATACTATGAATGAATTAAGACTGTCATTTCAAAGAAAACAAATTACAGCATCTGCTGATAATATACTTAAGCTTTCAAACAAAAATTAAAAGTTCAAAAAACTTATATGCAGCATAGTACACTTGATAGTTTCCTAATATTTAAAGACTCTTCTGATGAGATCAGTGGTAATGTTAACAAATATTATTTTTTTATATTGTATAAAGAAATGTGTCAACATTTGAAACATTTAATAAGTCAATGAACCAATATTTTCCAAATGATCAATGTATAGGTAAAAGATCTATTCAAAATGTAATTGAGGCCAATTAATTTTTAAGATGAATACAAAAAATTCATTGCTATGGTTTCAGACCAGTTGACTGCAAGAATAAACATATCTGATGTTTCTCATCTTTTTTTCTCATGTTTTTCCCCCACAATTCTCTCCCATTTGCTCTGTGTCTCCATATTCTACTTATTATTTACGGTCTTTCATATCTTGCATATAGGAGGTAGTAAAAAATACATATTGATTTGTGTTAAATTACAACACAAACACAGTGCAAGGCAAATCTTTCAACTCTTACTTCATGACAGAAACAAATATTTATTGCCCATTTCCCATAAGATATTCAGGATACAGAGGGGCATGGGATACATCTTCCTACCTAGAGGACAGAAATGCTTCTTGTGCACTCCCCACCAGGAAATCCCTCAAGACAGCCTAATCCCTTGTAATCTCTTATTCACATTGTGGGGCAGCAATTGCTTAAAGCCTATCAGTTCTATGCTCAGTATATAACTCACTGCCAGGAAAGACTGCAAGCCCACTGAAAACTTGCTTAATAGGAGTTTGTCTGTTTGGACTTCTATAACAAAATACCATACATTGGGTAGGTTAGAACCAATGAAAATTTATTTCTCACAGTTCTAGAGGCTGGCAAGTCCAAGATCAAGGCACCAGAAGAGTTATCATCTCGTGAGGATCTATTCTTCATAGATGGTCCCTTCTAGTTGTGCTGTCACATGATGAAAAGGGCAAACATGCTTCCTCAGGCTTGTTTTGTAAGGTCACTAATCTCATTCCTGAGGGCTCCACCTTCATGACTTAGTCACCTCCCAAAGAGACTCACGTCTTAATATTATAACATTGGGGATTAGGTTTCAACATATGAATTTGTGGGGGGGAATAGAAACATTCAGATCTATATCAATAAGTTCTAGCACATTAAAGAATTTACTTGCGTCCTGGTCCATAGTTTCAACATGAACATTTTAAACTTAGTTGATTTTTTGTAAAATTTTTGTATTTATTTGAATCCCTTGACTCAAAAAGGAATCAAAGCATAAAAAATTGTGAGAGCAATATATATGCTTTATACATGATACTGCTTTTGAATGAATTAGTAGATTCATTGAATTAAGAAATGTTTGATTTTTTTCCATATAAATAAGGAAAAGATAGCAATTTAAACAATTCACAAGCATCTTCAAAACACATTGATAATGCCTGTTATAAAAGTAAAGAGCAATCAACTTTTTGACCCATTGACCACAGTGAGTGGGTCTTTTCTGCTTTGTGAGTCTCAAACATCTAATTTACAACACTGCACATGGGAGGCACTAAAAAATATTTGATTTTGGTTAAATTATAAGACTTGTATAGCACATACCAAATCTAAACATGTCTCTAAAGTACACCTATTCATACTATTTTATTTTCAAAAAATATTATAGAAAGCACTTTGGTAGTTTTTTTAATAAAAATGTTAAAAGCTCTTCTGTTTTATAGCATGAATATTTGAAGTAAAAAAGTTGTTCTTAGGATGACTGTAGCATCACTTAAAGAAAGATGAAAGATTTAAGTAAGATTTTATTCATACATTTTTATTTTCAAAGGTTTTTGTTGTAGTTTTTTTTTTTTTTTTTTTTTACCATTTGCATGTCCCATGAGCCTCTGGTGTTTTCTGATAAAGGGCGGCTGAGGTCAGTTTTCTAAAGAGGGATATTTTAATTTTTAGAGCAAAGCTACCAAGCTCAGTAGGCATTTTTTTTTTCTGTAGAAAAGAAACAAAATAGTATAATATCGAAGTTAAAGGAGAGAACTTGATTAAAATTCTGAGAAAAACTTTATTACATATTTGAATCTCTAATATGGCCCTCTTATGGATAGAACTTAGATGTTCAATTCATTTTTTAAATGATTCCCTAGTCCCAATTATAAATAAGCAAGTTAACTTTATCAAAAAGTCCCAAAACAACAAATGCTGGCATGGATGTGGACAGACTGGAACACTCTTACACTGCTGGTGGGACTGCAAATTAGTACAACCCTTGTGGAAAGTAATTTGGAGATTTCTCAAAGAGCTAAAAATAGAAATACCATTTGATCTAGCAATCCCACTACTAGACATCTACCCAAAGGAAAAAAAGGCATTCTATAATAAAGATATCTGCCCTTGAATGTTTATGGGAGCATAATTCACAATTGCAAAGATGTGAAAACAACCCAAGTGCCCATCAATACCTGAGTGGATTAATAAAATGTGGTATATGTATACCATGGAGTTCTACTCAACTACTAAAAACAATGATGATCTAGCACCTCTTATATTATCCGGGATAGAGCTTGAGCCCATCCTTTGAAGGGAGGTATCATAAGAATGGAAAAACAAGCACTACATGTACTCGCTGTCAAATTGGTACTAACAGATCAACACTAAGATGCTCACATGGTAGTAATATTCACTGGGTGCCAGTCAGGTGGCAGGGGTGGGAAGGGTAAACTCACAACTGATGGAGGCAGAGTGCACTCTATGGGGGAAGGGCATGCTTGTAGCCCTGGCCTGGGTGATGCAAAGGCATTTTATGTAACCAAAATGTTTGTACCCCCATAATATTATGAAATTAAATAAAATAAGCAAGTTAAGTTATATTCAATTGGAATGTATGTATAGGCTCTTAAAAGACTAACCTGATACCATACAGTAATAGGAAAAGCTCACTCTTTTAGAAGCTTTTACTTTTTCCCATTTCAAATTCCTTCCTTCACTTCTGTAGGTGCTTTTCAATGAACTAAACACCAAATGATATAGAATATATAACATGGTTATCTTCTCACATGCTTAGCCATTTTGAACATGTTAAGATGAAAATGGAGATAAAATTGCTATTACTATTTACCAAATTCTGCCACTGATTTTATACTTTCATAGTAGATGTGCTCATCAGTAAGGGTTTATAAATCAATCTCTGCATAGGATGAATGTTTATGGAAATATCGCCTCAAATGTTAACATAATATTGTGTAATACAGCATTCCACCAAAAAGTGTCATATTCTCAAGAATAAACACCCACTGACGGAATCAAAGAGGTTTTCCTGTACCATTGCAGAGAATCACATGAAGTCATCACATTGGTATTCTGAGAAGCACTAGATACCTATAGTATGCACTGAAGCTCTATAATCACCAAGACTGTAAAGCAAAGGCCTTTCTGGATAAATTTATTTGAAGTTTTTCCTTATTTACATTCTTTGAGTAGTATCTGTGCACTTTCAAGAAAATATACAAAAAAGGAACTAATGCCTATGTAAAAAGCCATAAATTGTAGGTAGTAGTTAAAATTGTCATCTCCAAGGAAACGCTTAGCAAAAATATGGAGTGTGCTTTTGCCCAGCGCGAACAGGAATGCAGTCATCCTCCCATCAGTCAATCCACCCTTATCACACACCCAGGCACCATGCTGTGCCAGGAGTAGCTTTAGCTAACCTGAAATGTTTTCCTTGAGTTCCACCCTCACTCCTATGAGATTTAGATCCTTTCTTTCTTTTCTGTGAGGCTGTCAGGGAGATATGTAGCCACCATAAAAACTTCTTTTCTCTTAAACTCTTTTGGACCCGCTCTCTACATTAAAATATTAACATTTTTCTCTATATATAAATCTGAACATATTAAATAATATATAGACCTGTTTCTTCAACAATTATTTTATGTGTGTTCATTCAAAGTAATTATGTGACCTACTTTTGTCTGGACACTGCAGGAGCATTTCTCTCACAATTAAACTGTAAGTGTCCCATGTGCCTTATCTGAGGATATTCAGCATCACATTCACCTCACAGTAAGATCTCAGTAAATGTTATATTCATAATAATGAAAGATATAGTTTTGTAAGAAGCTACAGTTCATAATCAAAATAACATTTTAATAAATGAGAACAGAAATATTACTGCATTCTAATGAGCATTGCAATCACAATTAGAGATGAGACTACCTTTTTTTCTCCCCTTGAGCTGGCTCTGTAGTTACTGTGGCAACTCCAGAATTTTCTTGAAAAAGGAACTTAGAGGGTGACACTCTGTTGGGAAGGAGCGGGACTACATGGCAAGTGATCTGGACATTCCAATGTCACAACCAACAAGACCACCATTCCAGAGGTCCCAGCAGAGCCGAACCTGTGGTCCACAGCAGGGACCTTAATGTTGCATCCTCACACTGCCCATCCTTCTTTATTTTTCATTCAAAGAATTTTCATTCTTTAATTTTCATTTACCTATTGAGACATGATGTGCCCATCACTCTTGTAGGCACTGCACATGTCCCAGACCTGTCTCTCAAGCCTTCTTTCCTCCTGCTTCGCATGCTGCCATCATCACAAATCATTCCCATGCCCTGTGTATAAACCTTCTAAGGCCCCCGGTGAAAAATTTTTTGGCCTCGTCAATTGTAATGAACTTCACAACCATTCCATACCAACAGCTAGAAGTGCTCCAGTTCTAAAATCTCAAAACTCAAAACTTCCACACCTAGAATGCAGCTTCTTTCTTCCTATTTCTTTTTTAGATCCCTGGACTTGTCATTTGACACCTCTAGGCCAGTACCCCTCTCTCTGTCACTATACCTTTTAGTTGCTTTCTATATCTTCTTTAAGTACTTTTTAAAGTACCAATACATGCCATACATATCTTCTGTATTCTCAGAAAAATATAGAGTCTCAAATTAGTTTTATGCCGGAAATTCTTTTTAAAAACTCAGAAGATTCCTGCATAAAGTGAAGATACATAAAGTGAAAAGGAGATATAGATTAATCATAATGTTCTTTTTTAAAGCCCTTTTTTCCTTTCTGAGTGAATTACATCTTATTAAATAAGTAGTGTGGATTTTAGGGTCAGTGAGAGTTGCTGATTATGGATTGCTACCTTTTTATTTAAAGTGAAAATCCTCAGTCAACACATTCTTTTTCCATAGGTGAGTTACAGAAATAGAACAGTGAATAAGATATTCTTGCTAAGCTCAGTACATTCAAAGAAACAGACATATAAACAATACTGGATTATAATTGTTTCCAATAAAACGTGTTAACGTCTATAATTCAAAGATTGGAGTAGGAAGAAGATGGGTGGCTCCTGCAAATAGTGATCAGAGAAGTCTTCACAAAAGCCATTAGGTTTTAATTGCATCAGAAAATTATTCAGAACAAATATGGTTTTATTTGCCACAGGGAACAAGAGAAAAAAAGAAAAACGATCCAGAAATGGCTTATTATTGAAATATATTTGAAATTTTCTCATGACACTGAAATGACTCTGATGATTTCCTTTCGATGACTGATAGACCTCATCATGGCAGCCATTAAAAGTGTAGCAATATAGTCTCAGGCTTATGGAAAAAAGGAAGAATTAATCACATTTAATTGACATTTTATTGCTAGTATAGACAAATACAGACGAAATAATTGGCTTCACTTCCCATACTTACTCAAAACTTCTCTTGAATTAATTATAATCTAAGGCACAGAATTATTCTGACAGTGACTATACACCTGGATCTTTTATAACTGTTTGTTCTATTTATATATATGACTTCATGCACCATTTTCAGAACTTTTAGAGAAAGTACCACTAATTCTTCGATTTAAACACATTTTCCATTTTTTATTGTCACCAAAATAAATAAGGTAATATTCCCTCACTCATTTCAACTCCTAGTAAAAACACAGAACTCTTTAAGATGATAGAGATTTTTGTTAAAAGTAACTTTCCCAACATACAGTCCTTCAGTTTCTCACTAAACAGTCTATGAGGGAGAAAGAAACTCTAAGGAAGAGGTTGACTGAACTGGATGGAGAAATTTAATACATGGCCTAAAGATAATTCTCCTGGACTGGCCAAACAACAGGGTGGGGGGATTGAGAGGCACTAATGCCATGTATACTGCAAGACGTAACCAGTGCTCTCAAATTGTCAATGCTTAGTACTCAAGTTTCACTGTATCCCATAAACTCATCAAACCACTATGGCTAAGGATACAGAATTCCAGACTCAGTCAACTGGAAAACACTGAACACAAGTGCCACAACTTGCTCTCTAGCAGAGAAGTAAGGAGTAGGTATTTACTGGAACCTAAGTACAGAACGACCAGGGACAGCACAATCCACATGGGCATTTGTGGGGAAACCCTATTCAGTTCCAATGATAATTTTCTCATTAAAGAATAAGCGAAAAGGAAAAATCCAATTTTAAAAAATTAAATAAATATTAAATTAAACAAAAAATACAGATCCCACAAGAAAAACTGAGTGACATAAGGAATAGTGTCCTAAATACAAGGAACAAGAGCAAAACTCTGATAATAACTTACTAAAGAAACCAGAATAAACAGGGAGAAGATAGTTTGACATGTGCAGTGGCATGAAAGGATACATATCCATTATGAAAAGTTAGAAGTCAATAAAAGAGAAAAAGACAAACATACTGAATTATAAAAAGCATATACAAGGAGTAAAATAAAAATAGAATACAGTAAAATGAGGAAAAATTATAAAAGAACTAAAATTCCAATATGAAAATTGCAATCACATTGGAGATAATAAACTGAAGAATCAACATTACAGAAAATTGAGTAAATGATGAAAAAAAACCTTGAGAAATTCACTTGATATTTAATAGGAAAGGACAAAGAAATGAAAATGATGAGAAAAGATGATAAATATAAATAATTGGAGCTCTAAAACCATAATAACTGGTCTCTTCAAAGACATAATTTTAAAAAATGTTTCCTCAAATGGGAAAAAAAAGGAAACAACACAGATGGTGTTTTAAGGGCTCAGTGCATTCAACAAAAATTCTCAATCAAATCTATGGAGTTTTATTTTTGAACTGGAAAAATTTATTCTTAAAGCCATTTAGAAGTATAAACAGGAGCCCCATCAAATAAAAAGCAGTTATAATAATTAGGTATTAAAATACATAATAAAGCTACCATAACTAAATTAGTGTATTAGCAGTATAAGAACTGACAGGCAGATCAATGAACACTATATATGTGTAACTAAGTATTTAATAAAGGAAACACCGAAACCAAAGGAATAAGTTAGCTTTAGTAAACAATCACTGGGAAGCTGAATTTTTTCCCACTTATATTTTCACCTCACTCCATGTATCAGTATACTTTCCCAATGTATTGAATAATGCCCTCCTCACAGACTTATGCAGACACACAGATGTAAAATTATTGAGAGAAAGAGATCTAAACTGTCTGAAAAATAAGGATTGTCTTTGAGAGTCAGAAATAATAAGAGAATCTGCAGACAAAAAGATGATCTGACAGTACAGAAGCTACCCCATTAAGAAAAATTTGCCAGTCCCTCTTGACCAACATGCTGGGTTTTACCTGACCACTTCTACACAAGGTAGAAGAGAAAGGCTGCTGTATGTACAACTGGAATTTTGGATCTGAGGCACCCACATAAACCTGAAGCCATAAAAAGGCATCATCAGTAGGTGAGCTGGGAGAAGCAAACAAACCCAAAAATCAAAGAGCAAGAGAGGGTGAATTCCTGCCTTCTTTCATTGGTTCCCCGTGAACAGGAAAAAAATGAAAACGTGTCTGAAAATTTGAAGTCATTAACCTACCCTCACACAGGCTGGAAATGTAGTTCACATCCAGTCTAAAATTCATACAGATTATCTTATTCCTTGAAGGTTAATTAGTCATAGTTGCTAAAGCCATCTGTACCATCTGTACTTGAGGGATTTTCTGGGAGGCAAGGGGAGGAGTGTGAAGATGTTGGACTCCCTTTTCATTTTCTAATATCATCAATATAATTCAATACCTTTAACTTCTTTCTCTAATGGGTGGCAAAAATTGAGGGATGGATTCAGGCATGGTCACTTGTTACAAATACAACAATAAATATACTCTGATATAGTGACTGAATAATTTAAATTTTAGAATCAAAAACAATTACCAGATTACTGATTCTTGTATATCCATTTAGTGTTTTATGTTGACCCCATCATTATTTAACATAAAGATCTCAATTTGCAATATAAGCTTCTGAACTGATAAGTAGAAATTTCTAGAGCTGAAAAGCTTTTAATGAATTCACTGAGAAAAGACTGTTCTAGATCGTCAAAAGATGGTTGAAATTAACCACAATGTATTCGTACATTGGTGGAATGCTTCTTTTGTGTTTTTAAGGCTTTGAAAGATGTTTTACTGTAATCTTCCAAAGCAGATTGAAAGCTTTTGTTTGCAAGTATAAAAATAATCAGAAATTTCCAAACTACATTTTATGATATCCTTTGTGATCTTGAACTCTCTTTATAAAGAACTATTAATAGGATTCATAAAGATACGTATGGTGATTATAACAAGAGAAAGACAAACAGATTCATGAGCTATTCTAATAAACATCAGTAATTTTGCTATGCTTTATGTTGGCATCTTCTCTATATAACCTTTGAAACACTCTCCAAACTAAAATATCGAAATGGCTAGAAAAGTAGTCAGGATGCAGTATGTTTAAGGAGTATCCATAAGCCTCATGTTGGATTGGTTGCACTCTAAAGTCTTTATTCAACACCTGGGGGATAAAAATAACTGTAATTAACCACCAAACAACAACTACATTTGATTATAGAACCAGAATTTCCAAAGCCACTAAACTAGTTAGCAATAGAGCTATAACTAGAGAAGCCAGGGGATTCAACTGGCACTCTTGTTCTCTTTCCACTCACTTTATCAATTTCATTACATTTCTGTCTGCCTCCAACATCAATTCATGAGTAAATTAATGATTACTTAAAAATGTTGGCCCATCATTTTTAAGACAGAATAAGTTATTTTCATATTTTGAGTTGCATTGTCACAGCCTGTTCAGAAAGAGCTTTTGAAATTAGAAAGTAGAGGCTATTACAAGTATATCATGACATATGGCTTTTAGTGATAATCATCCTGGTTGTTTATCTGTGATACACTGATTATACCCTCTAGCATGAACTAGCTAGAGATTCAAATGGTTGTTTTGCACAACTTCTTTAATATATATTTTTTAAATGTGTCTGCCTGCATTTTGACAGCTTTCTCCTCAGTTGGTTTTTCAACAGGCCTATGGCTTTGAATTGAAATAGCAAAAGGATAATCAAAATTACCAAACATTTAATGAGAATATTATGTTAGCAGAGAAGATTTTGCAAAATAAGGCACCTTTAGTTGACCTAAGGAAATTTTACTTTTAGGCAAAAATAAAACATTCAGTTATTTACCTAGTATTAATTTCTCAGCAAAATCATCTAAATGGAAGCTTTACTCCACAGAAATACCGTGATGGTGTTTCATTTTAAATAGTCACCACTTGCATGCTATTCAACCATAAAGCATTTATTTGAGGTGAACAGTTTCCAAAACATCAACAGGTTTCTAAAAGGCTAAGAGATCTTTTATTTTTTTATTTTATTTTATTTTTTTTTTTTTGAGACAGTCTCACTTTGTTGCCCAGGCTAGAGTGAGTGCCGTGGCGTCAGCCTAGCTCACAGCAACCTCACACTCCTGGGCTTAAGCGATCCTACTGCCTCAAGCCTCCCGAGTAGCTGGGACTACAGGCATGTGCCACCATGCCCGGCTAATTTTTTTTTTTTTTGCTATATATATTTTTAGTTGGCCAGATAATTTCTTTCTATTTTTAGTAGAGACGGGGTCTCACTCAGGCTGGTCTCGAACTCCTGACCTCGAGCGATCCACCCGACTCGGCCTCCCAGAGTGCTAGGATTACAGGCGTGAGCCACCGCACCCGGCCATAAAAAAAGGCTAAGAGATCTTTTAAATCAACATCCCACAACCCCAGAAACTTATAATAGTTGACTGGGTCAAACTCAGAAAAAAAAAAAAAAAAAGAATATCAGAATTTATGTTTTATTTTTTCCCCCACTTCCTTGTTACCATGAAACTTTCTGCTAAACTGCTCCTTCAACTTAGAAGTCTTTGAATCTTGGATTGATTCAGTATCTTTCCCAGTTTTTCTGAATGAAGTCTCAAAAATATTTAATAATAAATGCAAGTGAAATTCTATGGAAAATAATGTGACACAGGATTTGCCTGGCTCTTAAATATTCTATGAGCTACCTCTGTAAGAGGACAGATTTCCCAGAGGACTAAGTAATAACACAGTTTAACGAATGCTTCTTGATTTAAACCACTATTTCATTCTTGATTCAAACCACAATTTCACTATCTTCTACATTTTGAAACACCAGTGTAATGTCTTCGCCTGTTTTTTTATATCATAGTAATGCTAGCCTCATAAAGTAAGTTGTCAAATGTTCCTCCTCCTTCTAATTAAGTTTCAGAAGATACTATGTAGAAGTGGTAGTATTTTTTCCTTAAGTTTTGGAATAATTTGCTAGCTATACCATCTAGACCTAGAGTTTTCTTTGTTGGAAGGTTTGAAACCATGAATTCAATTTCTTTAATGAATGTAAGACTATCCAGGTTATCTATTTCTTCCTGAAGATGATTTGGTAGTTTGTATCTGCCAAAGAATTGATCCATCTCATCTATTCTGTTGAATTTATGGGACTAGAGGTGTTCATAGTAACCCCTAATTATCCTTTTAACACCTGTAATAATGCCCATTTCCATTACAGACATCACTGGTAATTTGTATCTTTTCTGTTTTCCCCCCAAATAACCAGCTTTTGGTTTATTGATTAGTTTCTATTGTTTTATTGTTTTCAATACCACTGATTTCTGATCTTATAATTATTACTTTCTTCCTTTTCTGCAGTTTGGGGTTAATTTTTTCTTGCTTTTCTAGTTTCTTACATTATCTGATTTGAGACCTCTGTTCAACACTAGTATAAGCATTTAAAGCCATGAATTTCCCTAATAATCATTGCTTTATATGCATTTCATAAATTCTAATGTCATATTTTCATTTATTTCAAATATTTTTCTAATTTTTCTTGAGATTTTATCTTTGATCCATGGGTTATTTAGAAATATGTCATTTCATTTCCAAATAGTAGAGAGGTTTTCTAGAAATCTATTACTCTTAATAATTACTAGTTAAATTCTATTATGGTTAGAGAATAGCTCATACATGATTTTATTCTTTAACTCTTGTTTAAGGTCTGTTTTGTGGTCCAGAATAAGGAGACCTCAGTGCCTATTTCATGTGCACTTGCAAAGGCTACGCATTCTACTATTGTTGGGTGGAATGTGCTAGAAATGACACTTAGGTCAAGCTAGTTAATAGCTTTGTTCAGCCTTTGTATAATATTGTTGATTTCTAATTATATTATCAATTATGGAGAGGAATATTAAAAATTTCTAGTATAACTGTAGATTCAGCCAATCCTCCCTCCAGTTTTATCAATTTTTGCTTCATGCATACTTTAGCCATTATGTAATGTCCCTTTCTTTTCTTTTTTTTTTTTTTTTTGAGACAGGGTTTCACTCTGCTGCCCAGGCTAGAGTGCAGTAGTGTCATCATTGTGATGTCCCTCTTTATCCCTATTAACAGTTCTCATTTAGAAATAGATATTTGCTGACAATAATATAGCCAATCCAATTTTCTTTGCACAGTATATATATTTCTTCTTTTGGATTATTTAAATAATTTTTAGCTTCCCCTTTAACTTCTTTTGCCAAAGGTCTTTACATTTTTACTAGTTTGTTCTAGAGATTAAAATGTACATTTATAATCTTTCTCAGTGTATTGAGTTAATATTTTCCATTTTAATTAGAAGCCATATAACCACAGATTCCTGATACCCTAAGCACTTCATATGTTATTTGTCATATATGTTGCATTTACATCCACCAAATAATGGCTTAATCCTTGCTTCATTGGTCACACATATTTTAATGAATGTAATAAAAGCAACAAGGTCTACTATATTTACCCCAATATTAAACATTTCCTTTTGCTCTGCCTTTATTCCTAAAGTTACAAGTTTCTCTGTCACCTTGATTTCCTTTAGTCTGAAGCACTCTTTTTAGCATTTCACCGAAGGGCCACTGAGAATGAATTATTTTAGTTTTCCTTCATCTAAGGCACATTTTTATCATTATAAAGAATATTCTTACTAGCTGTAGAATACTTGGTTGACAGTTCTTTGCTTTCAGCAACTTGATGTTGTTTCAAAATCTTGGGGCCACAATGATTTGATGTGAAATTTGCAGTTATTTAAAATGTTTCCTTGAATGCAATGTGTCATTTTTCTCCAGGATCTTTAAAAAGAGAATAAATTATCTTTAATTTTCAAAAAGTTTATTTTTACATGTCTGAATGAGATTTTCTTCGTGTTTATTATGTTTATGGTTCATTGAAAATCAATGTCTTTATGGTTTTCTCCAAATTTATAGTTTTTTTGTTATTATTTTCTAATATACTTTTGTCACAATCTCTTTTACCTCTTCTTTAGGGACTACAATAAGTAGTGTTGTACCTTTTGATAATGTTTCACAGATTCCTAAGACTCTATTCAATTTTTTTCAGTATTATTATCTCTTAAGATTAGATCATTTTGATTGACCTATCTTTATTGCATACTGACTTCTTTGTCATCTCTGTTCTACTATTAGGCCCATCCAGGGAATATTTTATTTCAGATATTGTATATTTTAGTTCTAAAGTTTACCTTTTTAAACATATATGTTAAAATTATGTACATATTTTTAACACAAAAATACTTACATATTCCCTATTTCTATGTTTAGAACTTCTGTCATTTCATTTATTTCAAGAGTATTTATGTTTACCTCAAAGAACATGGTTATAATATTTGCTTTAAAGTCTTTGTCTGGTACTCTTAACATCTAAGTTATCTCAGGGATGATCTCTGATGATTGTCATTTCCCTTGAGAACTAGATCAACATTTTCCTGTTTCTTAGTAATTGTTCATATTGACAAATTTTGGATCGTATCCTAGATAATTTGAATATTATAATGTGAGACTTTTGGATAAAGGACGCTCATTTTCTTTGTTTTTTTTAGTGCAAAAGCAGTTATAGATAAGTTGTGATCCAATAATAACTTACAAATGCAGGTGGCAGACCCATAACCAAAATGGTTAGGTTTGGAGTACAAATTCTCTCTTGCCTTCTGTTGGTGGTAGTTTCATGGTCAGTTTTCAATGTTTTTCTTGTGCAGTTTGGGTCTGTCCCAGATGTGTGCCACTCAGGAGTTTGTCTGGGTTATGTGCAGTGGTTTACACAATTCAGTTTCTAAAGCCTTTGTGTTTTGTTGTTTGAAGTCTGTCTCACACAGCTCAGGGTGAATCTGGAAATCGTGTCTTTCATACACAGAATTAGGGATACCCTTCTCCAGGTCTCTCCTCTCCAGGGTTCACCTCTACCCTCTCCTGCTTCCAGGAGTCTCCTTACCTACTTCTTCATGCCAGAGAGACTGGTTTTCTCTCAGAATTTTAACCATTCATGCTACTGGTGCACAGTTATATAACTGTTTCTATACTCATTGCAAGGACTGGAAAAAAGATAAAAACAAAAAAGTCCAAAGGATTTCTGCCATATTCTGTAGCTCATAAAGATACTATTCCCAATCCTCTTGCCAGAAAGCTGTTTTTGGCAACGTTTTTGCTGCTCTAAGTACTGCAAAGTGCCTTGACTGGGGCCATGCTTAGATTAAAGCTGGGAGATAAAAGAGAGGAAAAAATAGGAAACATATTCCATGTGACTTTTTCTTTCTAGTTTTGACCTCATTAACAATTCACATGCTATGTTTTTTTTTTTTTTTTTACATTTCAGAGTCCTTAGGTAGTTGATTTTTCTATGTTTTCACCATATTTTTTAGTTTTATTCAGTGAGGAGATAGGCTACAACAGCTTATTCCACCTCATCCAGTATCCTAAGTCATATTTTGGAATCTGAACTTTAAGAATTTAAAGTTTTATTCATTATGCAAAGGCAAAATTGTAAGCCAAGCTAAATTTATTTTCTGGCCTCCCATAACAAATGTCTCACTCCCTTCCAGATGCTCAGTGCCATGGTCACACAAAGAAATTTAGACATCATAATCAGACTAATTTGATGCCTCTTCAAAGGGTTTCCGAAATACTTGTTGAATATTTATGTTGAGGGAATGATGAACATCATAAGCTCACATACCTAGATTAAAACAAAAATCTTTGTGGTTACCCAGTCCTGTCTTCCACAAAAAACAATTTAGAAACCATCTATTGTCAAACATAATACCTGAAAACTTACTCTTCAAGATGGTTCTAATATCATTCATTTTTATAAATATGTATTAATGTCAGTGAGGTTTTGTATTTTAAACTTTATACCTTGTTGAATAGTAATAAAAATAAACTGAGCATGGTGGCATGCACCTATAGTCCCAGCTACTTGAGTGGCCTAGGCAGGAGGATCATTTGAGACCAGGAATTTAAGATGAGCCTTGGCAAGATAGCAAAATTCTCTCTTAAAAGAATAATAGTAACAATAACAGCAGCTGACAGCAATTGGGCACTTATGTCAAGCTTACTAAATAGAAATATGGATTGCCTCATGAGGCCCACACAAACTGTATGAGATAGGTAGTACTGATGTCAACATTTTAAGAGGAGAAAAACTGAGGCTTTAAAGGATTGTGTGTTATTTTAACTTTTTATTTCATCCTTTAAATATAAATTTATAAAAGATAAAGACCTTTTAAAAACAATACCACAATATTATCACACCTAAAATATTAACAATTCCTTAATATCATCATTTACAGTGCTCAGATTTCTCCCAATTATCTCATTATCTATTAAATTTTTTGGTTTGTTAAAATCAAGATAAAAATAAAATTCATATATAGCAGGAATTGGCAAATCTTTTCTGTAAAGAGCCAAATAGTAAATATCGGATGCTATGCAGGTTGTATGGTCTCTGTTACAACTACTTAACTTTGGTGTTTTAGTGTAAAAGCATGTATAAACATGCTATGCTGCAATAAAACTTTATTTCAAAACAAGGGAGCAGGCCACATTTGGCCCATGAACCACAGTTCATTCACCCCTGATATGTGGCTTTAGGTTAATATAGTCTCTTTTAAAATATAGGCCCATTCTTCTTCTCAGTCTCCCTTCTTCCTTTTCTCATTATAATGTAATCTATTTGTTGAAGAAAATGAGTTTTTTTCCCTGTATAATCTGGGTTTTACCAATTGCATCTTCCTGGTTAATTTAACACATTCCCCTATTTCTGTATTGCCTGTAAGTTAGCAATTTATTCTAGAACCTTCAGGTTTGATATGTTGACAAGACTACTTCAGAGGTCACACTGCATTTTGCTAGGAATATGATTTCAAAGCTCATGTTCTTTGCCACATGATTTACTTTACCCTTGAAGATGTCTCTTAAAAAGTTCTAGCCTATAGGTGAGAAAATATATCTTGCTTCCAGTTAAGCTCACAGATAACAGTTTTTCTTAATAATAGTTTCAAAATGGCATTCAGTGATGTGAAATATTTTAGGCCAATAGTGTATTTTGGGGGAATTTTAAGACTTGTTTATTTGAATCACAAACAGTGGTAAGGGAGAAAATTGTACAAATCTGATCAAATAAGGCTCATTATCAGGAATTTCTTTTAAGTTCTTATTAAGCAAACCAAAATAAAAAAAGCAAAACTTCATGCAGAGGGCCTCTAATCTCTATTTTGTCCACTTGAGCACAGTTTGACACAAATCCTAATTATGCTCTCCATGATGGATTGATTGATGACTGAGCCAGGCTTCCTAGATCTTAGATATGATCAAGATATGCATAATTTCAGAAAACAATATGGTTCCTATCTCAATAGAAATAGGTCAGCTGTTTCTTGCTCAGAGCTATGATTATTTTTCTCTTTATCTTCTTAAAAATGCTTATTTTATTGCTACATTTTGCCCTGATATAGAAAATTAGTTTACCTTAGAGAAGCGTAAGTATGTATAAACTTGTTCCAGATTCAGGATCTTTAATTTGTGTGTTCTATTTTTATTAATGAGTTGCTTAGCTTTTATTTTACCTAAGGAAAACAGACATCTGAAAAGTAAAAATGCCTCCTGATGTAGGCTGCAGAGCTTTTGAGTTTTCTCCTGCTAATAAGCTTTTCTTCTAATTTTTAAAATCTATTTTCATGTAGAATTTTAATCTATTTTGTAAACATTAGGTCTCTGAAGTATTTAATATGAGTATGCAATATAATACTCTAAATTCAGATTTCACCCATCCTTATCAATATTCCAAAAGCATTAATCATTTTTAATAGCTTGGCTACTGTGCCCCCCAAATGCTGATTAGACAGAAGTATGAATTACATCTAAGGAGAAAAACATTTCTGTAAAAAAGCAATTAAAAGTTGAGGTTTCATATTAAATAAGTATACCTCTGATATCCAAGGATAGTTTTTCAATACAAAAATATTCGACAATGCAAATGGCATACATCTTCAGTACACACAATAAAGTGAAAAGACATTAATATTTTCTCACATTTACTTTAGATTGTCTTTTTAAAATAATTTTTTGAAGTATATAGTTAAAAAGTATATGTGTAAAAATTTTTTGTACATATAATTTTTAAAAAATAGTATATTTGAATATTCTCCTTGGATATTTTACCTGTTCTTTTAACTCAATATTATGTTTTCAAAATCTATAATTGTTGATATATAAAATATATATCATATACTTTAACTGCTATAGAATATTCATTTTTGATATACCACATCTAGCCACCTTTTAAAATAGACACGTTATTTCCAATTTTAAGATATTTACAAAGATGCTAAAATGAACACCCTTGTCCAGGTCTCCTTTGTCCAGTGGACTTGCTGTATCTTAGAGGATATGCATCTTTAATTTTGCCAGGTAATGAATTCTACTTCCCCACGTAATCACTAGCATCTGATATTGTCATCAAATTTTTTTAAAATATTGCACCAACATTAACAGCATAAAACATCTTATTGTTTTTGTGATTTGTACTTCCCTGGTACCACTGAGGTCAAGCATCATTCATGTTAATTTGCCTTTTGGGGTTCTTTTCTCTTTTTCTCTTTCTTTTTCTTTGGAACTTTTTTCATCTTTAAGCCCATTTTTCTATTGGATTGTGGATCTCTTTTTCTTTCTTTTTTTCTTTTTTTAAATATTTATATCATTTTCTTTTTTGGAGAACCGCCCCTTACCATGCAATTACAAAAAGTCTACATCTTACAATTAAATATTTTTCTCTAGTATTTTTCCTACATGTTTTTAACATACTATGATATTGAACATTCCCTTAATATTGGACATTTAGATTTCTGTAGTTATTTTGTTATTATAAGTAACACTGTATAATTTTTTTTTTTTTTTAATTTCAGCTCATCATGGAGGTACAAAAGCTCAGGTTATATACATTGTCCATGTCCCACCCATTGGTGTATAGTTCATTATATATATATTAGTATTAATCTTTGATTTATTATGAATTTTACATATTTTTTAAGGGACATACCTTAAGGTCATTTACCATGTTAACAACTGAAATGCACCTTTGTAATGAGATTTTCTTTCTAAGCTGACTCAGTTCCATAAACAACTCTCGTAGTATACTGAGGCTTTCAGAACTTGACAGCAAGTTGGCAGGAAGAAGACAAAGCTGCTGGTACTTACAGGGATATGCCCCAGGAGAAGGAAAAGAAGGCTAATGATCCCACCTACTTCAATTCAACAGAATGTCCTTAGCAGAAAGCCCCTGGATAAAGAATTACTTATACTAAATAAACTCAGAATCTATGAGACATGGTTCCTTGAAGATGGTTACTTAGGGTCTAAAATTCTGTGCATTATAAAAGAGATGTTTGTAGCTCCTACTGTGTAAGAAACCCTACAAAATCTCACTTAGGGACCTTATCTATTTTTCTAAGCCAGAAAGACACGTCTCATATGAAAAACATGGACCTGGGGAACCACACAGGATGTCCCACATCTCTTGCTGCTTTGTCTGTGCCCTTTGAGCCTCTATTTCTTTGAAATTGTTAGTAAAGCTAATATTGAATAAGATCTTTCTGATCCATGGGATTAAATTTGACAATCCAATCATGAGTGTTCACAAGTGTTGGTAGCTATTTTGTCAAGGCTAGGCCTTGTTTCTAGTTTCTCTTTCTGCCTGATTTTACTTGACATGCTATAGAAACCATCTATCCTTCTGCTGATTTCAGCTTCTTCACAAAATGCGAACTCTAACACCTTCCTCCTTGCTGTCACCTCAAAGCAACTGACAAGTTCTCTACTTTCCTAGCAACTGATCTAGGGATATTCTACTTCAGCCAGAGCATGGAAGAGAAATTAGATTTTACCTAGGAAAGCAGCACATAGCTTATAAATGGGGTAGTTCTATGTTTTGTTTTGTTTTAATGGGCCCCAGATTAGAGATGAGTTAGGATTCTTTAGCATCCACATAAAATGCATGCCTCTTTTTTCATGTCACCTTTCTAGAATAAGAAAAACATTACTCTGTTAACATTTAAAAATAAAATGTGTTGATAAACCAGCTCTTAATAACACAGACTTTTAGTAATGGCTAATCAGAAGGCTGATTCTATAAAAATCACATACCACCTATATATCTAGAGAGACCTATAAACTCATTAATGAAATTCTCATAAAAACACAAAAATTACTAAAACCAAGACTTCTTACACAGATATTCACCCCGTGTATGCTCTGTAACCATTTGTTTACTGACTGGCTCTTCCTAGATGTCAGTTATTTGGATTGTATCTGAAAAGAGGAAGAAAGTCATTCAAAAAAAGAGATGTGCCACAAAGTCCTAGTGGCACAATGATTGGAAACTTAAAATATATATATATATAGTTTTACACTCCTGGTGAAACTGCAAACTAGTACAACCTCTATAGAAAGCAGTACAGAGATAAAGAACTAAAAGTAGAACTACTATTTGATCCAGCAATCCTACTACTGGGTATTATCTACCCAAAGGAAAAAAAGACATTCTATAAAAAAGGCATATCCACTCAAATGTTTATAGTAGTACAATTAACAATTGCAAAGATGTGGAAACAACCCAAGTGCCCGCCAATACATGAATAGATTAATAAATGTGGTATATGCATATCATGGAGTACTACTCAGCCATAAGACAAAATGGTGAATTAACACTTCTTATATTATCCTGGATGGAGCTGGAGCCCATTCTTCTAAGTGAAGTATCACAAGAATGGAAAAACAAACACCACATGTACTCATCATTAAATTGGAACTAATCGATCAACACCTATGTACACATACGGAAATAACATTCATCAGAAATCAAATAGGTTGGGGGCAGGAGGGGGTTGTTAAAAATCACACTTATGGGTACAGTGCACACTATCAGGGTGATAGGTACGCTTATAACTTTGACTCAAGTGGTACAAAAGCAATTTATGTAACCAAATCATTTGTACCTCCATAATATTCTGAAATAAAATAAATGAAGTCAATATTTTGATTTTGTACTCAGTTTAACTAGCCAAACAGTGTAGGCCCTTAGAAAATCAGTATGTCAGCAGTCTATGGAATCCTACAGGAACTACTTTTAGAAACTTATTTTCAAAATAAAGGGAAAACCAAGTGATTATGTCATAAGATGGTAAATATATAATAATCACGATGAGAAAATTCAGTCACTCCAAAAACCTGACAGATACAGACTCCTAATTTTAATCAATTGATAGAGAAAAGGTCCTAAATAGGAGAAATACAAAATACATTTTTGTCAAGATATTAGGAATCTTTTATCTTCAGCATCACATAATCTATTTTTTCAAGACCCAAGAAAACTTCATTCAAATGAACACAGCTAGAGAAAAAGATACCAGGATAAAAGGAGAGAATTCTACCTTTAAAAAGTCTGATTCATGGTCACAGGATGTAGAAAATATATAAATATATTAAATTTGACAAAATACATTATCTAATTTTACTGCTATAAAGTAAGTAGGTCAATACACATACCAGTTACAGAAGACAAATTAATATAAAATGATGTCAGCAAAATACAAAAATCTGAGATGGTTAGTCAGTAACAGAAACCACTGCATAGTTTACATTCTAGACTCTAGACTCACACTTCCTGGGTCCAGTAAATTGGTGCTGTGCTTACTATGACTGTTGGAAGGCTACTTAAACTCTTTGGCCCTAATTGCCCTCTTTTGTAAAATGGGAGCAAAGCCAATTATCAATGTAGTTTGGAGAATAACGTATATAAAATAAAAATTAAAATTAATAGCTATTTTAAACAAATGTTTAAACAAATGTATAAAATGTTTGGAACAGTTTGACACATAAATCTGCTTAATAAGTATTTATGGTAATAATTATTAATGAATTTTCTATTAATTTTAATTAAATAGAACTGTCTGATATACAAATCCATTAGAAATTGAATCAGATTCATATAGAACACAATATGACATACACATACATATATATATACAATAATTTTTTAATTAGTGACTATTTAGAAAATTTTGCACCATTAAAAACTAACACTGTTCTTCAGAAATTTCTTAGTGACATCTTGGTATTCATTATATTAACACAGAAATAAAGTTCTTAAAATGAGATAAAGAACTGAGTATAAAAGCACTGAGAAAAATTATATTTTAGGTTCAAAACTTTGTTAGTTTTTAAAAAATATTTTAATTGAGATAAAATTTATATATAGTGCAATGCCCAGACCTTAAATGCACATTTTGATGTGTTTTGACAATTGCATATACCCACATAACCACACATCAATCCCTCATTCCCATCCTCCATCTTGAGTCAACCACTGTTCTGGTGTCTTTCAACATACATTAGTTTTGGCTGCTTTAGGAGTTCACAGAAATGGAATCATACCATTCATGTTCTTAAAAAATTCATCCATAATGTTGTATGGTTCAATTCATTTTATGGTTTAGTAGTATTCCACTGCAGATATTTATGACAATTTGTTTGATTCTCCTGCTAGTGGATATATGGCTTGTTTTCAGATTGATACTCTTAAAATTAAAGATGCTATGAACATTCGTGTACAATTCTTTATGTAAACATAGCTGTTGAATTGCTTAGCCATATGTTAAGTGTATAATTAACTTTCTGAGAAACTGCCAGATTGTTTTACATCTCACCAGCAATTTATAAGTTTAGCTTGATCCATAACTCTGCCAAGATTTGGTATTGTCAGTCCTTTTAATTTTAGTCATTCTTATAGTTGTGCAGGGCATTTTCCTGATGTGATACACTATTCACGTCCTTATGATCCACTCATATTATCTTCTTTAATGAAGGTTCTGTTCAAATATTTTGCTCTTTTTCTATTGAGTTGTTTATCCATCCCTTCCCAACTGAACTACTTTAAAACATGCCTAAAATCAACTGGCCATTGAATGTGGGTCTATTTCAGGATTGTTCGATAGCTTTTTGAAAAATTTTCTAGGATTTTCTATGTTGGTGACCATACTGACTCTAAGCAAAGATAGTTTTATTCCTTCCTTTCCAAGAGTGCAATAGAGTTACTGCACTGGCTAGGATCCTTCAGTACAGCGCTAAATTGAAATGATGAGAGAGGATATCCCTGCTTTAATCCCAATCTTGGGGAAAAAGCATTCAGTCTTTCACCACAGTGTACGCTATCTATAGGTTTTCCATAGATACCCTTTATCATGTTAAGACAGTTTCTTCTATTCCTATTTTGGTACATTTTTGAAAAATCATTAGTGGGTGGTAAATTTTCAAATTGCTTTTCCGCAATGGGTTTTCTTTATAAGTCTGTTAATATGGTGAATTGTATTGATTGTGTTATGAATGTGAAAACAATACCCTAGGATAAACCCTACTTGATTATCAAGAATTATTATTTTTATATATTTCTGAATTCCATTTCCTAATATCTAGTAAGGATTCTCACTTCTATGTTCATGAGAGATATTGGTCTAAGTTTTTAGATTTTTTTTTTTAATGTCTTTATCTGGTTTTGATACTGGGGTAATAATGTTGGCCTCATAAAATGAATTAGGAACTGTTCCTACTCCTCTGTCTTCTAAAGAGTTCGTGTAAGAATAGTATTTCTGCTTTAAAACGCATGAGAGAATTCATTTGGCCCTGGACTTTTCTTTGTGGTGAGGTTTATAATTATAAATATAATTTATTTAATCAACATAGGGTAATTTAGATTTTATATTTCTTTCTGAATCAGTTTTGATAATTGGTATTTTTCAAAGAATGTGTACGTGTAATATAAATTATTAGCAAAGATTTTTTATATGTATATTTACTTTCATAATTTTGACAGATTTATTGAAATATATTGCTTTCATTTTTATGTTGAAATCTCCTGTTCTCCCCTTATTATTCCAATTTTCTTTGAAATCTTTTAACATATTTGTAATAGTTGTTCTGATGCTCATCTGCTAATTCCATTATATCTGTCATTTCTGGAACTATTTCTACTAATTGATTTTTTCCTCAAGGTTATAGGTTATCATTCTTGCTTCTACACATCTCATAATTTCTGAATGAATACTAGACATTAATGGTATGTTGTTGAGTTTCTGTACTATCTTTTTCCAGCAGGTGTTAATTCAGTTGTAAATCATCAAGATCCTTTCAAGGATTGTTTCATATTTCCCTCTGCCTCCATTCAGATTACTTCAATGTTTCCTCAAATTCAATATATCCAAACTCAACTTATTTCTGTCCACCACAAGCACTCTTTCCCAGTTACCTAATTCTTCTTAGTAATATTATTTTCCTATCTCTTAGTTTTACAATATCTATTTGCTTATTGATTCTCTTCTCACCTTCACATTAAAACTTCCTTAAATCCACAGGATAACACTTCTTATATACAGTGGTTATCTCTATTCCTACTTGTGGGAGATTTATTGCATTAAGAGTTCCCAAATAGCCTCCTGTATTCACATCTTTTGTCCTGTAACTTTGTATCTCCTCCTACTCTGACTCATCACTTACTAGCATGTTATTGAATCTCTGAGCCTTACTGTAATGAACACTTTGGACTAACTTATCAATAGTCATTCTATCACCCTAGTAAAGTAAAAATGCTGAAAGGGCATAAAACTACATTTTCTATACTTGTTGACAAAGTCTGATTATGTTGTTGGTTCACTAAACAAATCCATTCACAAAAACATTTTAGTTGAAACTAAATCACATAGTGAGACAAGTAGAGCACTGGGCATACATTTGGCTGTTGTACATCAAAACAGGATTTTGTTTTCCTGGACTCCAAGAAGTAGCAGCTTCTTGATTCAGCAGATAGTTTCCTGGTCATGAATGCAAAGGTAGCAATTTTTTTTGCAGCCTAATTCTGCTGTTTGGCTGTGAGAGTAATTCATGAAAATACAGCCTAGAGTCTCTTTCTTTAACCCTCCCAACAATTTCATAGGTATTCATGAATCTTTCTATACTTAAATTGGCTACAGTGGATTCTGCTGTCTACTTATTAAGGCAGCTAATAGTTTCCTTGTCTTTAAACAATACTAACATCTTGAAGAGTTGTAAAAGAATTGATTGGGATAATTCATATAAAGCACTTAGCACAAAATACCTGCCAAAATATAGCTGTGTTATTGTTATTCTTATTTTTCTTACTATTAAAGTAACTTAATAGTCTAAATGCCTGGTTTGAATTATGGATTTAGCGTATGTTCTTTCTACAATCTTGCTCAAGTTGTTTAAACACTCTAAGGTTTGGTTTCCTTATCTATAAAGTAGGTCATTTAACCTATATAAACTATAAACAAAAGTATAACAACTTCGTGGAGCTACTGTGAAAATTAAATGAGAATATATAAATACAATTTTCTTTTCTGTACTTAATGTTATTTTCTAAACAAATAATCTAATTCAATTAAACTCATTTTCCACATTGCTTCCTTTTGTTAAATGCCAAGATCTCACCTTGTTTCCTTAGAATTACTGCCACACTTCTTGCTAAATAATATCCCTATGCATCTACATTCTGTTATCCACTGCTTAATCAATTTAAATCCATTTCTCAAGGTGCTCCTTTTCCATAAATTATTTGTGAGGACTTGGAACCTACCATATCATGTTCCTTGATCTTGGAACTCCTACAAACAGCACCAAGCATTTTAACACTTTACTATTTTTCAGTTTGTCAATGTGGCTTATTTCTGTCTCTTTCAGATAAGTGACAATGACTTTCCTTTTTAATATCTAATAGAGCTCTTAAGAGAGTTCAGTATTTAGTAGTCACTTGAAAAATTGCTGACTAGATGATATACCATGTCATACACTGAAGTTAATTAGATTATATAATACTTTTAGAATATGCCATTAAATGTAGAGAAATTATATGTAAGTACTTGGTTAAAAGCCACTTAAAATTATATATGTATTTTTTAATTAAATTTATTTTTCTTTACCAAAACATTTCTATGTCTCTGATTTCCCTTAATTGTGCTTTTTAATTCTACCCATAGAGATGGTAAGACTATTAAATGATCTGACAAAGTGAACATATGTAATAAACCAGTGTCAATATTAAAATATGGAAATGATTTATGTTCCTTCTATACATTTTCAGCAGTGATATATAGGCCTTTGTACAGATTAAGGGTTTAGAGCACTGGTTTTCAATCTTGGTTGTATATTGGAGTTAGCTAGAGGGTTTTAACAATACCAATACCCATATTCCAAACCCAGAGACCCTATTTAATTGAATTGGCATACTGCTTGGCAACAGGACACTTAAAAGGTAGCCAGATGATTCTCATGAGCAATTAGGGATGAGAACCACTGGTTAGAGACCATCTTCCATTTAGGATCCTCTCAGTTCACTTTTCTCTCGCTCCTTTGCTTTAGGAACATGATGCCTGCCTGGAGGGATTTAAGGCCATTCATCTAAGTACTCTTTTGCTGTCACCAGTGGCACTTTTGACACATATATACAAGTAATAATGATAAGATGGTTTTATTTTTAAAACTATTTTCTTCAAGTATCTTTCTGTAATTTTAGTAGGCAGTCATAGTACCCATATACATTAGAGATAAAGTAATGACTAAAATACCAGCTTTGCAAAAAAAGAGGGGAGGAAAAAGGAAAAGAAAAGCCTACAGCTACATTAACTATAAATGAGAGCTACAGTTTTAAGTTACATGTACCTGATTCACAGCTCCCAGATCATCAGCAAAGCTATTTACTTCTGATAGAAGCAGAGGTATAATAGATTTTCTCAACAAGCTGCAATGTCCTAGGGTTACCAGACTATGAGAGGCATAATGCTGCACCTGAAACTAAAGATAAAAATGAATAAGTTTCTACTTTCCACCAAGTTAAGTCAAAAATGTATTTAATAGGCATTTTCTAAGACTTCACTACTGAGCTAAATGCTGAGGGGAGTACAAAAAGTGTCAAAAAAATTCTGGGTCAGTCTCAAGCAAAAGTATAATATAGACAAATTATAATAACATAGACAAGTAAGGTATTCTGCAGTATTGAATATTTTGAAATGAGGGACAAGGTGCTACATTGGAAGTTTTAGCTGAAATAGCAAAAGATAATATAATAGTTTAGGTGATAGACTATATACAGAATGAATAAAGTAGAGGATAAAAAAAGATACTTAAGCCCCTCCCTACTAGATAGACAAATGGATAGATAGATGATTGATAGACAGATAGATGGATACAAACAAAAGGGTGGGAGGAGAAGGTTCGAAGATGCCTTTGGGAAGGCATACTGGTACTCTGTAAGTCCAACCTCCACACTGGAGAAGGACATGTAGGAGAAACGTCCCTATTTGCCACAAGTGACAAGTAAAGAGCTTTAGAGTGATGAGAAGAAATGTGGGACACTCTGAATTTTCTACAGGCAACATAAGTAATAACCATTAAAAACTTAAAAGGTCAGTGGGAGACACTAAAGTACATCCTATAGTTATTAGGAGACAGGCTATTTGATTATTACTATATTAAGGTATGTATAACACATAGCTGGAATTTCATTAAATCTATGTTAAACATAACTCAGAGAAAAAAAGGATCTGAGGAGGATGTCAAAACACAGAAACACTCATACAATTTGTCATCTGTACAAGTTTAAAATCATGCTGAGGAGACATTGCTTTAAATGCTAAATAAATTATGCTATGTGAAACTAGGAAATGTCACCTCTGTGTCCCTTAGGATGAACACTTATATGTTTATATTTCTCAAATTGGTATTTTAATAATACACATTAATTTTAAAAGTTAATAAGAAAGAAAATGGATTGTAGACTTCAAGAGAAATGTCTATTATAAATCTGGACATGCATAATTAGCTCTTAATAATAGTATTCTAAATCAACTTACCAACTTAATGCTAAAACACATCAAGTTCTTATCAGAGTAAATCACAGATTTCTTTATCAGTATTTCTTAATGCTATAATTGGCTAAGATTCAAAACCTTCATAACTCCAGTACCATTTATTAGACTTCAGATTTTTACATTTTTAGGTTTGTACCTAAAAAAGAGTGGAAGTTCATCTAAGCTCTACTTCTGTTGGGCATTTTACTGATGCTTTAATTGTGTACTGACCTAATTTCTCAATAATTAATACTTTAGGAAATGACTTAAAGTGAAGAAAACTTTGGAATAAAATAAACTTTAATGGACATCAAATACTGGGAAGATTCATAGCAAATAGGACATCTCCAAGACACACAGTAATCAACCTGCCCAAAGTAAAATTGAAGAAGAGAATTCTAGAAGCAACAAGACAAAAGCAACAATTGACCTACAAAGGAAAACCCATAGGGTTAACAACAGATTTCTCAGCGGAAATTTTACATGCCAGAAGGGAGTGGGGACCCATCTTCAATCTCCTTAAACAGAACAACTGCCAACCTAGAATCTCGTCTCCAGAAAAACTATGTTTCACATGTGATGGAGAAATTAAGTCTTTTCCAGACAAAAACAATGAGGGAATTTGTCATGACCAGATTGCCCTGCAGGAAATACTCAGAAATAGCATTATACAGGAATCAGCAGTGTAAGATGACCCACAAAAGCTAAAGCCCACAACTGTTACAAAACAATAGCGGAAGAGAAGAAACAAAGCAACAAGGTACTACCAAACATGAAGAACAGAATAGCATCCCACATCAAATTCTATCTCTTAATGTTTAAATGTGGTTTAACGGTTTAAATTTGTCACTCAAAAGACAGGCTAGCTGAATGGATGAAAAACACAACCCAAGATTTGCTGTCTCCAGAAAACACATCTAAACCACAAGGATGCACACAGACTCAACATGAAAGGATGGAAAAAAATATTACATGCAAATGGAAACCAAAAGAGAACATGTATAGCCATTCTGGTATCAGATAAAATTGATATTAAATCAACAAAGTTTAAAACAAAGACAAAGAAGGTCATTATGTAAAGGGAGCAGTTCAACAAGACATAACAATCCTAAATATATATGCAACTAACACAGCAACTCTGAGATACCTAAACCAAATTTTACTAGAGCTAAGCAAAGAAATAAATGGCAGCATTGCAATTTCAGGAGACTTCAACACCCCACTGCCAGAGCTACACAAATCATCAAAGCAAGAAATAAATAAAGAAACACTAGACCTAAACTGGATCCTAACAAATGGAAGTAGCAGACATTTACAGAACATTCTACCCCAAAAATACTGTATATACATTCTTCTCATCAACACATGGGACATTCTCCAAGATTGTTTATATCTTAGGCCACAAGACAGTCTTCAACAAATTAAAAAAAAATGAAATCAGACCATGTATCTTCTCAGACCACAGTGAAATAAAACTAGAAATCAATCACAAGAGAAACACTCAAAAATGCACGAACTCACGGAAAATGAACAACTTGATAATGAATGATTATGACAACACACAACCTCCCCAAGATTCAATCAGGAAGAAAAAGAATTCCTGAACAGACCAATAATGAACAACAAAATCCAAGCAGTAATAAAAAAAACTTCGAACAAAAAGAAGCCCTGGAACAGATGGATTCACAGCTGAATTCCACAAGACCTACAAATAAAAGCTGGTACCCATACTACAGAACCTATTCCATAACACAGAAAAGGAGGGAATTCTCCCTGACTCATTCTATGAAGCCAGTATCATCTTTATACCAAAGCCAGAAGAGAAAACAACAAAACAAAAAAACACAGTCCAATACCCCTTATGAATATAGATGCAAAATCCTCAATAAAATACTAGCAAACCAAATTCCCAGCACATCAAAAAAAAAAAAAATAGCCCACCATGACCAAGTGGGCTTCATGCCAGGGATGAACCAAGATTAGGGTGCCCGCTGTCACCACTTCTATTCAACATAATGATTGAAGTCCTAGCCAGAGCAATCAGGCAAAAGAAAGAAATTAAGGGTATTCAAATTGGGAAAGAGGAGGTCAACCTATCATTCTTAGCTGACAACATAATCTTTTACCTTAAAAACTCCAAAGCCTCCACCAAGAGACTCCTGGAAATGAAAAATAAATTCAGTAAAGTCTCAGGACTTTGTACAATGCACATAACTCAGTCAGATTTCTATAGCCTATAACACTCAAGCTGAGAGTCAAATGAAAGACTCAACACCATTCACAATAGCTACAAAGAAAATAAAATACCTAGGAGTATACTTAACTAAGGAGGTGAAAGATCTCTACAAGGAGAACTATGAAACACTGAGGAAAGAAATTGAAGACTACAAAAACAAATTTAAAAACATATCATGCTCATGGATTGGCAGAATCAACATTGTAAAAATGTCCATGCTACCCAAAGTGATTTATAGATTCAATGCAATCCTCATCAACATACTAACATCATACTTCACAGACCTAGAAAAGATAAATCTATACTTTGTTTGGAACCAGAAGAGAGCCCAAGTAGCCAAAGCAATCTTAAGCAAAAATAACAAATCTGGAGGCATCACCATTACCAGACTTCAAACTGTACTACAAGGCTACAGTAACCCAAACAGCATGGGATTGATATAAAAATAGAGACATAGACCAACGGAACAAAAAGTAGGGAACCCATATATAAAACCACCTATCTAAAGCAAACTGATCTTTGACAAAGCAAACAATAATGTATATTAGGGAAAAGAAGCCCTATTCAATAAATGGTGCTGGGAAAATTGGATAGCTACACGCAGAAGAATGAAACAGGACCCCTATCTCTAACCATTCACAAAAAACAATTCAAGATGGATAAAATATTTAAATGTAAGGTATAAAACCGTAAGAATTCTAGAGGAAAACATGGGAAAAACTCATCTAGATATCAGTCTTGGTAAAGAATTTATGAATAAGACCCCAATGGCAATCATAGCAACAAAAAATAAGTAAATGGGATTTGATTAAACTAAAAAGCTTTTTCACAGCTAAAGAAACAATCAGCAGAGCAAACAGACAACCCACAGAATGAGAGAAAATATCTGCAAGCTATACATACGTTAAAGGGCTAATAACTTGAATCCACAAATATCTCAAGCAAGTTGTCAAGAAAAAAAAACACCCCATTAAAAAGTGGGCAAAAGACATGAACATGAGCTTTTCAAAGGAAGATAGACAAATGGCCAATAAACATATGAGAAAATGCTCAACTTCACTAATCATCAGGGAAATGCATATTAAAAACACAATGAGACATCACCTTACCCCAATTAGAATGGCTTTTATTAAAAAGCCCCCAAACAATAGATGCTTGCAGGATGAAGAGAGAAAGGAACACTTATACACTGTTGGTGGGACTGCAAATTAGTACAAGCTCTATGAAAAGTATTCTGGAGATTCCTCAAAGAACTAAAATAGACCTACAATTTGATCCAGCAATCCTATTACTGGATAACTACCCAAAGGAAAAGAAATCTTTCTAACAAAAAGATACCTGCACTTAATGTTTACTGCAGCACAATTCACAATTGCAAAGATGTGGCATCAACCCAAATGCCCATCAATACATGAGTGGATTAATAAAATGTTCTGTATGTATACCATGGAGTACTACTCAGCCATATAAAAGGATGAATTAATGCCTTTTGCAACAATTTGGTTGGAAGTGGAGACTATTCTCCTATGTGAAGTATCTCAAGAATGGACAAACACCAAATGTACTCATTATTAAATTCGAACTAACCAATAAGCACACGTGTGCAAGGAGGGAAGTAAAACTCGGTGGAAATCAAGCAGGGCAGAGTGTGGAGAAGGGGAGTGGCAAAAATATACCTAATAGGTACAAGCAACACTATTTGGGTGATGAGTATACCTGTGGCTATGTCTCAAGCATTACAAAAGTGATTCAAGTAACCAAAAACATTTGTACCCCTTTAATATTTTGAAATAAAAGAAAAATTTAAAAACCTAAGTTCACAAACTTTTGCCACCTGCCTATAAGACAAGTTCATTCAATATCCCTATTAAACTTATGGTTTAAAAATAAATAAACAAATAAATAAAAGAGACTTTAGAGAGTTGACATAAAACTATGGTGGTAGTGATGGGGTTAGGTTTGCAGAGCCTAACATTGCCTGACTCAAATCCTAGCTCCACTCTTTGTCAGTTTGTACTACCAACTTTCTTATCCTTTTATGTCTCAGTTTCCACATCTGTAAAATGGTGATTGTGATAGTATCCACTTCATAGAGTTGTTATGTATATTAAGTTAGACAGTAAAAATAGTTAACATAGTGACAGGCACCTAGTAAGTAATCAATAGGTGAAATGCTATAATTTAGGATGATAATATAAAAGCATTGAAGGTTATATAAATTTAATTCACTGACCTTTGAAAAGTTAAATATCATAAAACATCTATTTTTCTAGAAGTAATACAATTGCTTTAGAAAATATTGCTGAGAAGAGAATTTCATAATGAGCTTTTCCATAGTATAGCTATGAACTATCTCCCAACATGACTGAAGTTCATACAAAGACTATGTGATCATAAATGTGGTTTAAAATTCTGTGAATATTAGCATAAAAATGGCTTCTGTTCTTCCTTATATTTTAATTGACACTTGCCCTTTTGTAAACACAGTGGAACTTTTCAGAAAGGCCAGGACTGACAATAATATTATATGTGAGGCTCTTGTGGCTAAAACAGTAGAAGGACTCCCTCAGCACCCATGCCAATCTTTTTCAATCACATCATCCTGTATTTGATTTAGAAATGCATTATGGGGGAAGAGAAGTAGGCACAAGACATTTTGCTGGTACATACTGTAGCAGAGGTGTCACGGTTATTGTTCCTTCTGCAGCTGGTTCAGAGGCTACCTAATTATGCAGGTTCCTAATCAAGGCATAAGCAATAGCTACCTTAAGTGGCCTGGTGGCTTAGGGAGTTATTCCTGTAAACTCAGCATTCCCAAAGGTGCTTTTATCTATATGTTCACCTAGAGGATTCACAGGGCTCCGTGAATGTTAAAGTCCTGAAATATATAGGGGTTGAAATTCCTAGCACGTGCCCAATTAATTTGTCTATGTAAACTGTGCAGAAGTTAGAAGGATCTTGATGAATGGCAGAGAATTATCATAATTTTAATTAAGTGGTGTTTCCAATTGCACAGTGTTGTTATTCCAGATATAGTTACTTTCCTGGAAGGAGCAACACTGCCCCTGGTAGTTGTTATGTAGCTTTTGAGCTAGAAGGTTTTTTTCACTATCCCAATAAGCAAACACAATGAGACAGTTCGCATTCACCTAGTAGACAGCAGTATACTTTTTCTGTCATGTTTAAGACTATGTCCACTTGCTGACTATACGTCATGATATAGTTCACAAAGATTCTAACCATCAAAATGTCCCACAGGCTATCATGCAGGAGTACTAGACTGATGCAATTGTGAAAATATAGGTGTTTTGAAAACCTTGGTAAGATCCATGCATGAGAGAGAATAGAGGGTAAATTCCAGAATTCAGGGGACTTATATATTTGGGAAGTTTCTGGGTGTGACATGTTGAAATACTCCCCCCAAAGTGAAAGACAAGTTGCTTTAATATGTATTTCCTACCACGAAGAAAAAGATGTGATGTTTGATAGGCCTTTGTGAATATTGGAGGCAACATATATCCATTTGTTTTCCCACTTGGAAGTCTATAATGAGTAAATCACAAGGTTGTAAACTTCGGGAAGGGCCCACAGTAGTATATAAAGATTTATAGCTGGTCTAAGTTGGAGAATAAGACGCTCTGCCACGTGATCTGATCAGTAATATCCAATGTGCTTGAAGCTTATCAGAATATTATATGGAACCTGTGGCCAACCCTAGTAAGAAAATCACAAAGGAGGGACTTTGAGTTTGGAACAGTCATACTTTCCTTGACAAATAGTATTCCTTATAGTGGAAAAAAAAAAAACACTTTTTGCTTATGCTATTTGGTGCTATCATAGATTGAATGCCTGTCTGATTGTAGGACACCAAGTGACTGTTTACCCAGAACTACTCATTCGAACTAGGTGCTATCTAAAGACTGGCACGTACAACAATATTCCATCATCAAGGAATCATTGAATAGCTGTGGTACATACAAAATTGGATCAAGTAAGAAATAAAAGCAGAAGTAAGTGTTGCTTGATCATTTGGTACTTACAGTTCCAACTCAGAGATAACTGCTTACAAGGTTGAGGTACTGTTCGAAATAGTAGGACATTTATATTTCAAACCAGTGGCTAATATATAATGCTCTTTCTCCCAAATGAGATTCAGGCTGGGTGAATAAACTGTGCCTATAGAATACAGATTATATTAATAACTGCAGGGGCTCCTCTAACAGCATGCAATACCTAACCTTATTGTCATATTTTTAATAAATAATTTGAACAAAATCTTACAAATCAAATTTTAGACTATGCAATAGTTGGAGAGACAGCTAATGCCGTGGGTAGCAGACTCAAGGTTCAAATGAATTATCTAAGCCATAACAGTGAGTCCCAAACAAATTAAATGTAATAGAGATATATGTAAAGTTATGTCTATTTAAATTCCTGTAACTTGTTAAAAACATGAATCAAAATTATAGATATTTAAAATATTTGCTGCCTGCTAAGCACTTTATCCAGATTTGAGCTAAAGATAATTAATGTTCAGAAGAATCCAAAAGCCTCAAGAAGGGACTGGTGGCGCCCTCATAAAGGTCCCCATATTTCCTAGAAGATGTGTCATGTGGGCTTGGACATGGGGTAGGCAGTAATTTTGGTCAGACTTTACCATTCTGGAAATTACTCGTTCAATCCACTGTGATTTTATTTGAGAATCTGTAAAGCTCTGGGGCCCTACCTAATAAGCGTTATAACAACCATTTGCCAATATGCAGAGTGGATTGTGCTTACTTACAACCAACTTTTCACAGGCAACAGATTAATAAACAAAGTTTCATTTCCTTATCATTAGGGACTATGTGACATTTGAATAGAAGTCAAAAGTAAATAATAATAAAAGCTCTATATTTTAGGTTCTCAAAAGGATGTGGGGGGCTATGGAAACCATTTGCCTTTTCATTTTATGCAAATAGTTTGTAGTCTTGAGTCACCGACATTTGTTTAAAAATGTATATGTGTTGCTAATATCAGATGCATCACAAAAGAACAACAACAAAAAGGTGAGTGCTGGCAAGTCCACACTGAATTCTATGAAATAAATTTTAAGTCAGTTTAGATCAAAGGTACATAATTATCACTGAATGGGTGAGCAAGTGGTAGAGATTGGTTATATGGAAAGGACTGTCTATGGACATACATTAGAATGAGGAACTATTCTTTCTATTTCTATCATATCTATTTGTATGACTCTTCTAATGAAGGAAACCAGCTTATGCCAACTAAGAATGTCTACTGGAACAATGGTGACTATTGCTGACTTCTTTTGCTTAAGAATTTAGGGCAAAAGAGTTGGGCTATTCCATCTATTAATCACAACAACACTGATAATGACATTCCCTTTCTGTAAAGTGAAGAAATTGAGACTCAGCAATTTAAGGTCATATAGTAAATGGCAGAGTCTAGTGCTAAACCCAGATCTTTTTTCAAACCTGAATGGCTAATTCTTTTGTGATCCATAAAGTAAAACACAAAGAACTTACAGGATAACATGGCAACAGAATACCTGATATCAATGTGTGTGTGTATATATATATATATATATATATACACACATACATATATATATATATTTACACACACACAATTTATTAAGCATTTTTTGTATTATGTATGGTGCTTAGTGCTTACATATGCTGTATTATTTAATCCTCTCAACAACTCCATGAGGAAGTTGTATTAGTGTTAGACAACGCCCCAGTATGTCACCAAGAGGACAGCCAACCTTTGCCTCATTTCTAGGCTTTTGATAATGTATCTTAACACTAGATAAAGCAATACGTTGTATTATATTGCTGAATTCTTTAAGAAACCAATATCCTCAATGGTCATATGAAAAAGAAAAAAAATAAAGAGAAATAAGATGAAATCAGATAATGAACTTTCAGAAAATGGATAAACTACGCTTGCCTTGTTGGCAAATACTACCACCAGCACGCAATTTTTAGCTAAGGCTTTTGCCCTTACAAAGTGGGAGAGAGCATAAAATCCCCAAGATGAAGCCCAAAAGGCTTATAGTATTAGTGAAAGGTTGGTAAATATCTAATCTAGCAAAAAGAACCTCCACAAATTACTAATAATAATACCAACAGTAACACTAGTAATAGTTACCTCTGAGAATCTGCAAAGCCAACCACATCTGCAGTTCAAATTTACACTACTGCATATTCCAGGAATCCCCAAGCTGAGAAATGAAATGTAATTTCTTCTGGTAAGTGGAAAATGTAAGTACAAAACTAATCCTGAAGAAAATACCCCTAATTTAGGTTTTCAATATTCTTATGTATTAAATTCAGACAAACATGGGCTAATAATAATAAAAGCTGGCCAAATAAACATGAAAATGAGCCACCATCTGTTAAATAATAATAAAAAATAACAAAGTTAGACCCACAGACTTCAGATGTTAGTTAGGTTAATCAGATATGGAATATAAAAGAACTATGAATGAAATGACAAGGAGTATTTGAAACAAATAAAATTAACTGGAAATGAGAAATAAAAGATTAAAATTTAAAACTCAGTGGGTAAGATAAATAACAAATTGTTAATAGTTATGGGTAAAGAGAAAGGCAGTAAACTGGAAAATGGACATAAAGAAATCATCCAGAATATAGAAAAGAAAAATGATGTGTAATATATGAATAAAGGTTAGGAGATGTAGAGAATAGAAAAAGAAGGTATACTATGTTTAAGTAGAGTTAAAAAAGAAAACAAATGAAAAAGAGAGAGTACCGGAGAAGAAACAATATAAGAAGAGATAAAAGAAGACAGTTTCCAGGCATAAGGAACAACAAGAATCCATGGATAAAAGTAACATAATGTACACTAACAGAAAAGAACAATTAGACTGATAACATAATTACTCAATAGCAATAATAAAAGCTGTAAGTCCTTGGTCCATTATCTTCAAAATACTGTGACAAAATATATATTAACTTATAATTGTGAATCCAACAGAACTGTCTTTCAAGAATAAAGAGAAAATAAGACATTTTTAATGTATAAAATATGAGTCAATTTAATACTGACAGAACTGTATTAAAGGGATTTAAAAAAAAGTGGTAGGAGTCTCTTTCTTGTTAGTATTCTGAAGAGGCCTGTCTCCCTTTTCTTATGTTTATTTATTTTAAAGTTTTTAAATAACTAGGTTTACATTTTATTTCAGTCTACCTCAAAATAAAGCATATCCTGATACTGACATTAATGAGTATATGGTGAGAAAAGGAAAACCATGCAGAAAAAATAAGAACACTCATAATAAAAAGTAAATTCAAACTCAATCAGTACATAAAGGAAATAAATGAAGAAAAGAAAGCAAGAAAACAGGTACACATAAAAGTTAGATGTTGTGGAAATTAAAAGTTCTTGAATAAAATACAACAAATGTATTAGAACCAATTCTCAAAGCTCTAAGTAAAGTAATCTTCCTGAAATGAACAAAAGATCAGATAGAGGAAATGGAAGGATTTCTTTAGGTTCCAAACAAAATTGATAAACTGAAACCAACACCAAGATATATCTAGGAAATATTAAATTCCAAACAAAAAGAAAGGCTCTTATTACTTCCTAAGGCATTAGCTGTTGGGTCTCTTCAAAAGAGGAAAGGTACCAAGCAAATTCCAGTCCTATGGCATCACTTAAAAGTATTTCCCACAACAGAGATTAATGTTCTCTTTGGGGGAAGAAAAGTGCAAAGTGAAGAAAACTTCGGATGGAAAGAAAGAACTTGGGGTGATCACTGCTTAGTTATAGTACCCATATCAAATTAAAAGTCAATTAAGGTTTAATCCAAGAAATAATACCCATTGTTATTAGATTTCTGGTAAGGTAATGATTTCTTTAAATTTTGAGCAGTAGAATGAATAAAGCATAACCTATATATAAATTTTAAACTATAGTACCACAACAATAACTAATGTGAAAAAATAATTCTGAGAAAAAAATCCATTAAATATGAAAAAAAAGTTACTGGGGCTAGTCAAAAAACATGTAAACAAGTTAAAACAATATTGAGTCCCCAGTAGATTAAAAGCAAAAAATATAAATAGGTGATTAACATAGAAATAAATAGAAATAGTAAATATACAAACAAAATGTTCTGTACCTCAAAATAACCCAATTAAAATTAAAATGAAGTATCACTTTATACTAATTAAAGTAGACCATATTTAAATAATGTAAATAAAAATTATGTTTATATTTAAATTATATTTTCTCAAAAAGCAAAATATTCAACAATGTGTAAAAAACTAGGTTAAATCCACTAAATAGCACAAACATTAAAATTAAGTAATAACACAGAATATTTACATTATAATACACAGTAAATATAAAAATAGTGTAAAAAAGGCAAGTGGTGTTTTTAAAAATAGGTTATAAAATATGTGGGTATATTTACAAAGAGTAGGAAAGAAAAAATTTTAAGTTTCTAGAGAAACAAGATAGTGAAAATTAATTTAATTTAAGTTTCTACTTATGTTAATACTTTTTTTTAAAAAGCCCAGACTTCAAGAATATGCAATATACCTATATGACAAAAAATTGTAAAAAAAAAATTAAAAAACAGTATAAAAATTTAAAAAAATAAAGAAAATGTAAATTTAAGAAACCAACAGACTGACATAAATGAAACCCATATAGCATTATAATTCTAATGGGACACTTTTTTTTAACCTTTAACCTTATGAAAAGATATGCAAAGTAAAGCTCATATTTTGAAGATTCTCTAATTATTTTCAGATATGATGGAAAATTTGATATAAAATAAACTTTTCCAGAGACATACATTTTACACATTGGTTGTCAAATAAAAACTTAAGGCAATAAACACACAATTACCAAAATATAGTCTATGGAGTAGTGTAAATTTTCCAGACTAGATGATCAGTAGATGATAGTAATTAAAAAATAAGACCAAAAAACAGAAAAGTCAAAACTAGCACTAATTTAATAACACATTGAAAAGCCCTGTTCAATGACTTGTTTTATAGATTCTGATGGGCAGCTTCGTACACACTGGGTAAGATCTCTGCAGTACATGAGCAATGCAGCTCAAGTGGGTGTCAAGAAAACAAGGACAGTGAGCAGAAAGAACTAAGAAATTGCCTGAGTGAGTGAAACAAGCACCGGGGAATGTTGGATTTTAAAACAAGATAGGCCACAGGAAATATAATCTCTTTCTCCGCATGTTACATGATACCTAAGCCCTGAAAGCCACTCTGCCTGTATTATTTAATCCTATTTAGGGAAGAAAATAAAGAGTTAAAAAGCATAATAAATATTAGAACAAGAATGTAAAAAAACCTGACATTATATTAAAAATTCATAACATCACTTTGTACCTCATAAATAAATACAACTATAATTTGCCAATATATAATAAAAATAAAAAATAGTAATAAGAGTAATGAAATAATAGGTTTTAGTGTCTATAAAGCCTGAATTAATTATTGTTTTGTATGTGTCATGTGGAAAACTTAATTCAAGATGGTGCAATTTTATGGGGAATGACTCAGGTCAGCACAGTTATAAACAGAAAGATCTCACCAATGAAGACTTGGTATCAGACAGGATAGCATTCAGGATGGATAGATATATGAAATGAAATCCAAATAATCCTGAGCTCAAGGATGCTCCTTGACACTCAGGAAACTTATACTGTCTCTATCCTCATAGAAGGCTACATCTTTAGAAAGGATGCAGAGTACTGTCAAGAAGGACAAGTTCTATTAAGGTTTTGCTCTCCAGGGGTTTTTCTGAACCTATCCCTTAAGATGGGAAAAATACTGCCCTGAGTGTCTGTCTATATTCTCTATTTTCAGTAGCTCATTTGCACCAAGGATAAAATATAAGAATAGAATTGACCTACAGATAATACACTGGCAAGCATGAATATTTAGGAAAGTAGAAACAAACAAACACACACAACCCCCCCCCCACACACACGCACACACACACACACAACTAGGGCCATCCAACAATTCATAAAGGATGAATTATAGCTTCACTCAATAATATGACTGGATTTTAACAGATATATGCCTTAACAGATCTAACATTGAGTAAAGCAAAGCAAGTTGCTAAAGAATATTTATGATATAATTAAATTTACAAAACATTCAAAAACAAAGGCTGAACTATGTTCCTTAGGAACACATAAATAGGTTAAAGAATTATTTTTAAAAAGAAAAGTAGTGGCTTTTTAAAAGTCAGAAAAGGGTTTGTCTGTAGAAAGAGAGAGAGGAGTAAGTGTGGTTGCTGGTCACGTTTTAATTCTCAACCTGGCGTTGGTAGCTCATTTTCTAAACATTTGTTAAAATGTGGCAGGGGTGGAGGTGTGTGTGCATGTGTAACACAAAGCACATTTCTGTATATAAGTTATATTTTCCCATGAAGAGGTAAAAAACTAATTATGCAGTCATCATATTCTTAAAGAAGCAAGAGAACATTACAGAAATCAAGCCCAGAAATGTGTGGGGCAGTATAAAGAGGGAAATTCTATGAGAAGTTTGGTAGTTCAACGATGGGTTTTCCTATAAGGAGATATTGTTTTAATCAGCAAAATAAAAATAGGAATCCTCTCTAGGGGTAAAATCAAGTAGGAAACCATAAAAGACATATATATAGGAGACAAGAACGGATTTGAAGTTTAGGAGAACATTCCTTTGGATATTTCTAACAAATTTTGCCCTTAGTTTGAATCTAGAATTTTGGCAGGCATAGTATTGTTTCACTGAAACCCTATGGAGAAAGGTAGCAAGTGGGAATTTATTTGGAGCTAGCTCAAGCTCTAGCTGTTTCCAAGAGTCCAACTATCTTTTAATCAGCACTCCCTGTATGTGGTTCCCTGTCCTTCTACAAACGAGAAAACAAAAAATGACAGTGATTATAGGAAGAGAAAGTGATGTGTGCTTGTCTAAAGTGTCAATAAGTTCTTTTACGTATCGAGGATGCAGCAAAGTCAGAGTTTGGAGTCAGGGGCCTCCATGATGTGCAAAGATAACCATCAAAAGAATAGCCTGGGGAGGAAACGCTTGGGGATGATTTTCTCTGACTCCTGGGGGCTTTATTGGATTTTGTTTCACCTCATCTGGGTTTCACTTTCCTTTGGCCTGTGGGTTGATTTCTATTGAGCTGAGGCAGATTTATTGTCCACTAGAGGCCAAAACTAATTTCTGAACATGCCCTCACTATATACAGCACTAGCACAGGGCCTTTTAAGGCATCTCCATAATACCTTTTATGTCACTTCTGTTGAACACTTGAAGTATTGACCTAATATTTTATGACCAAGACATTTTTATTAACAAAAAAGTGTTAGTGCTTCTTTTCTTATTGACATTCTAGACTAAGCAGTTCTATCTTTTTGTAATTACAAAAGGTTACTTTGTTTTGCCCTGGATTTCTATATATTCTAGAGTAACAGCTGATAACTTATGCCTTTTCGTTCTTAAAATTTCTGTAACTAATCTTGCTGTCTTCATCTCAGCAGCTTCTGTTTGATATTTTCTTGCTCAGCCATACACAGCAATATGTGTCGTTATTCCCTCTTCTATAGGTACATAACTGTAACAACACGTATTGCTAAAATATACATAAACAGCTGAATTAGGCCAAAAGATTGTATTGCCTAGATGTTTTAATACATTGTCAACCCAACTTTGTCATTTTATTTATTTTCATGTGCATATATATTTTGAATTATTATTAGAAGTAGATATTTAAATGATTCTTAGTAATTTCTGAACTTAAAACTTACCATTTCAGTATTATATGATCCATATCAATTCCAATACAATCCAATTCGATTCTGTTATCAAGAACACTAAATCAAAGTTTCAGAACAAATAAGAGCCAAAGATGGATTGCCAATATAAGTAGTGTAACTTGACTTTCACTAGAACTTTAAAAAATTTACTCCCTAAATGATACTTTGATCTGTAAACTTACTGTAATTGTGAATGCCACTATTTGAAATAACTCATTGTTTAATGTTCAATTCCAGTTTGTCCTGATAAAATTCTTCCATCATCTGAATATTTTTTGTCTCAAAGACTATATTTTATATTTGCTTACCACTTCAGGCTGTATTTCATATCATAATCCCTTTTCACACAAATGTGAAGACTTGATACCTGACTAGAGACTATGGAGAATAAAAAATAAGTATTAACTGTGTTGTTCAATATAGACTCCAAGGAACCATCATAATTCTATGTATTATTATATGAATACAAAAGAATAGTAATTATGTCTTTGGAATATTTTAGTTCATCAGGATATACGCTTATTTGAAAAAGACAATTGAAGAATTCTGTGGCAGAAACTGCCTGCTCACCAGATCCCTTTCTTTTTCCTCCAACCACAGTCACCAGCTTCTCTTGCCTGTGACTGAGTACTGGCTGATGGAAGAGGATGTGTGCACACCCCCTTCCAGTCCTGGCTCATTAAACACTCCTAGATATTTCTCTAAATCTTCTCTCCATCTGTCTTCCAGCTGGATGCAGAGAATCCATGAGGGAATTCCAAGGACTTAAGGGATTAGGAAACCACAGCAAGAAAAAAGGCCAGATTCCTGAAGAACACATGTAAAGCTCCTCAGAAACACCTGCTTAGAATTCAGATGCAAGGAATAACTTTGCATTGCGCTAGACCACTGTGGTTTCGGGATTGTTTCAAGCCACAAAGTTTTGGAGTGTTTTGTTAAGCAGCAATACTAACAGAAATATGAATATCTACTCCTTAAGTAGTATAACCATTTGTCTCTACTGAATGTCATATCTCAGTCTGCTAAGAATCTCTTTAATTTTGATACTATCCTTTTGACACATTCATTTTAGGTATCTCAATCTAATAATTTTATAATAAACCAGCTAGTTTTAAACATAACTCTTCTATCTATGTTCACTAAACAGGCTTTCATCTCATCATGGAAACAGCTAAAATGAAGACAACTATCTTCCACATACTCAATGATTTATCATCTCTCTCGATTCCACATGCAGAGGTTATATAAGGATCAAGGTGACAACATTAAAACATATAATAATTAATTATCCCAGCACCACTTATTGAATAGGGCATACTTTCCCCACTGTGTGTTTTCGTCTTGTTGTTGAAGGTCAGTTGGTCACAGCTATGTGGTTTTTTTTCTGAGTTCTCTATTCTGTTTCATTGGTCTATTTCTCTACTTTCATTCTAGTAAAAAATAGCATTACTTTTACACCAGTAACATGCTGTTTTGGTTACTATAGTCTTGTAGTATAATTTGAAGTCAGGTAATGTGATGCCTCCATATTTGTTCTTTTTTGCTTAAGATTACTTTGGCAATTTAGGCTCTCTTTTGGTTCCAAATGAAGCTTAGGATTAGTTTTTCTAGGTCTGTCAAATAAGACATGGTATTTTTTTTTTTTATTTCAGCTCTTTATGGGGGCACAAAAGCTCAGGTTAAATACATTGTCCATGTCCTGCCCATCCCCCTGAGTCAGAGCCAAGACATTGGTATTTTGATGGAAATTGCATTGAATCTGTAAATCACTTTGGGCAGTACTGGCATTTTAACATTGGTTCTATACCAATCCATGAGCATGGGATGTTTTTCCATTTGGGTCATCTACAATTTTTTTCATCAGTGTTTTATGGTTCTCTTTGTGGAGATCTTTAATTTCCTTGGCAAAGTATATTCCTAAGTATTTTATTTTCTTTGTAGCTATTATAAATGGTATTGACTCCTTGATTTGACTCTCAGCTTGACTGTTAACATGCAGAATAATAAAGCAAGACCCCTATCTCTCACTATATACAAAAATTAATCCAGACCGGGCGTGGTGGCTCATATGTGTAATCCTAGCACTCTGGGAGGTTAAGGCAGGAGGATTGCTTGAGCCCAAGAGTTTGAGGTTGCTGTGAGCTAGGCTGACACCACAGCACCCTACCCCGGGCCACAGAGCAAGACTGTCTCACAGAAAAAAAAAAAAAAAAAATCAAGATGGATTAAAAACTTTAAGGCATGAAACTATAAAAATTCTAGAAGAAAATGTAGGAAAAACTCTTCTATACATAGGCCTATGGGAAGAATTTATGACTAAGGCCCCAAAGGCAAATATGGGAACAACAAAAAAATGAGAATTAAATTTAAAAGCTCTTGCACAGCAAAGGAAATAATCAACAGAGTAAACAGACAACCTACAGGATGGAAGAAAATATTTGCAAATTATACATCCAACAAAGGACTAATATCCAGAATCTACAAAGAATTCAAAAGAATCGGCAATTAAAAAACCACCCCATCAAAGATGTGAACAGAAATTTTTTTCAAAGATAGGCAAATGGCCCACAAACATATGAAAAAATGTACAACATCATTAATCATCAGGGAAATGTAAATTAAAACCACAATGAGATACCACCTTACCCCTGTCAGAATCACATTAAAAAGTCAAAAAACAACAGATATTGGTGTGGATTCAGAGAAAAAGGAACACTTATACACTGTTGGTAGGACTGAAAATTAGTACAATCTCTGTGGATAACAGTATGAAGATTCCTCAAAGAACTAAAAGTAGAACCTCCCATTTGATCCAGCAATTCTACCGCTTGGTGGGAATTTCCTTTCCCAAAAGAAATCATTTTATAAAAAGGACACTTGCACCCGAATTTTTATTGCAGCATAATTCACAATAGCAAAGCTATGGAATCACCCTAAGTGCCCATCAATTAATTGATGAGTGGATGAAGAAAATGTGGGGTGTGTGTATACACACACACACACACACCAAAGACTACTACTTAGCCATAAAAAAGGAATGAAATAATGTCTTTTGCAGAAACTTGATGGAACTGAAGTCCATTACCTTAAGTGAAGTATCTCAGGAATGGAAAAATAAATACCACATGTTCTCACTGATAAGTGGGGAACTAAGCAATGGGTACACAAAGTGACAGAGACATAAAGGACATTGGAAACTAAAAAAGGGGGAGTATGGAAAGGGAGTGAGGGATAAAACCTTACCTATTGGGTACAACAAACATAGGTGATAGGCACGCTAAAAGCCCTGACTTCAACATTATACACAGTGTATCCATATAACAAAAACATTTGTACTCCCTTAATAGTTTGAAATAAAAAATACAAAATAAAAGAATTAATCCAAGAAACTAATATTAAAATAAATTTTCAAAATTTATTTAAAAATAAAGCTAAAATTTCAAATGGTTTAAAATAGGACTAAATCCTAGTACTTTTCTAGTTTATATTAATGATCACCTTTTTAAAAGAACTGTATGTAACTCATCTACTACAGATTAAATTAATGTAAGGTCCTGCTTTTTACTGATGACATATTTAGATAAATGAGTACTTTAAAGAAAAACAATGAAAAGCCAGTAGTTAGTTATGTTACAAAGAGAAAACCAGATTAACTATGCAAAATTTAAATTATGATTTCAGTAGATGCTATCTAGAATACAAACAGATTATAGGCAAGTACTTTGGCAAAAATACAGCTAATTTAGTACCCAGAGGTACATTTTATAGTGCTTTCCTCTTGGAGGGCTCCTAAGAATAGAGGTTTCCTGAAAATTAAATGTTCAATAGGGACTAACTATATAAGAACTTTTATGGATATGTAGGTGCCTATTCTGAAAATGTTCTAAGGAAAGATTCTATATTCTTTTTTGAGAAAAAAATTGGCTCTGCCCCATAAGCACTCACGTAACCCTGCAAAAGTAAGATTTTTATGGAGGAGGGGGTCTAAAGATTCAACTCATGTTCCTAATATTCACAACTGATGTCAGTTTTTCTGCTTAGTCACCAGATGGCCAAAGTGTGTGAGCCTCAACTAGTACTGCATTACATGAGCACTTCAGATATTAATATTTACCAGAGTGTACAATATTCCCTAAAGCTTCAGCCCAACAGTACCAGGTACTAGTTTCCCTGACATTCTAGCACATGGCCTCATTAAAGCACTTATCAAACTCCATGGCACTGATTTGCCTGTATAGCTATCTCTCCACCACTGAACAGGTTTTTCTTAACCTCTAAGTTTCATACTTAGCAAGGTCAGATACCTAGTATGTGGTAAACAAACAAGTGGTAAACAAACAAGCGAGTATCATTCAACATCTTATGAAAAACAAGGCTGAGACAACCAATATTTAAAAAAAACAGAACAAAAAAACCAAGTCAACTAATCATTCCTCTTATACCTCTACTTTCAGTCAAATATTACCTTAGATCACTACTAAGGTGATCACTACTAAGATCACTATATTTTACCTCTATTAGCTAGTTTGTCTTCAGAACTGCTTCCACCGAGTTATGATTTAACATTATGCCCTTGACTGATCAAGAAACAATAGAACCGATCAACATTTGAAGAATATTATTAATGCTGACAAATCATGGCAGTAGATATTATCCTTTTGTGAGAGATGGATCTAGAATATTAGTTAATTTTTGTCTAAATTTATTACTCTAATCTTGTGGCTCCTTATAGTGTTTAGCAATACAGCCCTCAAAATAAAGCCTATCTGATTGCCTTGGTTGGAGGTAGAGAGGGCAACTCAGCTTTGGAGATAGTATACCCCACTCTGCAGCCTGTCTGTGGGGGCTAATGGATATGCTGGAAGTCTGTTAAAAAGTAAAAAAAAAAAAAAAAAAGTAACACCAAAAGGCCATTCAGGCCTAAGCAATAGTCATAAGAGACTTAAAGGAAAGAAATGAACTCCCACTATTTGGTACAGTGGACCCAGGACAACAATCCTTATGATAACTATATATACAGGCAAGAATACACTTTGAGAAACTGAAAATAAACCCAGCTGCCAATCAGACTATGATGTTCATAACAGAATGTAAACAATTTTCTAATAGGATGTAGCCAAGCCATAGCATAGCTGCACAAATGACTAACAATTTTTCCTTCTGCATGATTCTTAACATTGAATTTTGGGCCCTGCTTTTTTCCTCCAGACTCCTGAACAAAGATTACTGAAGTATTCATTTGCTAAACTGTCCCTTGCTTCCTGACAGTAACCAAACCTACAGCCAGTTCCCACTTCCTAATCTCTCTTTAGAGTCATGTAGCACAAGCCTAAACCCTACATAAAAAGCTCCTCCCAACCTCTCCTTGCTGAGATGCTCCTAAGTTTCCTATGGGTTGATCTTCAACAAGCTAAACACATCTAACTTTGATTTGAGGTATACTCTGGTAGTCTTTGGATAGTGGGTTTCAACAACTTGAATTGAAAGTCTTATGAAAAATCTTTCCACATTTAAAAATCCCAAAGGAAGGAGAGTCTCTAGTCCCACTTTTTAATCCACTCAAAACTATCATTATTAAAAATTACCATTCTGATGCACATTAAAAATAAAATATATGAGTAGGTTCACTGGTATTTTAAGAATAAGCAGACATAAACAGATAGAAACAGTTCTCTGCCAGAACCATGAGTGAAAAAGTTTAACACCAACTGTGGTTACAAAGAAATGGCAGAAAGAAAAAAATCATCTTTTAATGTAGTTTTGATCATAGAAGTATGATTTCATTTGCAATACTCAAAATTAACTACCATTAAATGGTCCAGAAAGGTTAAGGACTTTCCCAAGGTCATACAGCAAATAAATGCAGAAGTCAGGGCTTCAAACCAGACCACTTGCCAATCTGATACTAGAGTCTGTGTCGTCAACTACATGCCAAACTATCAAATACATGTGTACTCTTAAAATATTTGTTTTCCAATGCTGGAGAGGCAACTGTAGACATCAGAATGATGTGTTTGATATCTGTTTACATAGCTTTAACCAATTGTTAAAAGAAAATTAGAGTACAACTGAGTTTTAATTAAATACTCTTAAATATCCAATTATGCAATCAAGCTCAATATAAGCAGTTCTGATTTTAAGAGACAGATTTTTTCCTTCTCCTCCTGCTCACGGCAAGAGATCTAATCAAGAAGATATATTCAAATGCATTAACTTGAAGATAGATCCTGGATACTTACAATATGAAAAGGAATAATTTACAACATTCAAAATACAAAATATAAACAAGGATGGATACTGCTGCTTATATACCTGAAAAAACACATTTTATTTGGGAATACTTTCTTCTACATGTTGTGACCTATTTATTATTTACCTTTAATTATTAAGAATTCAGGATGAGTATAACATGTATTCTCCTTTTAATAGCAAGACTCTAGCCAAATACTAAAAAGCCCCTCAAAATCTGAGTTTTAATTACTTTTTACATTATAAAAACATAGCCTAGGGATTTAGTGTAAGTTTAAGACTAACACTGATGTTCAAACAAATGTTTGTGAAATCTGTTGACTATATTGCCTTTACCTTTTATTCTCTAGCACCAGGTGGATGCCTCATTCCTTCTTGCAGAGCTCATGAAGTTTTACTTATATGATCATACTGTTAAAGGTGCCTTCTCTGGGCAACAGCTGGCCTAGAGATCAGTGCCTAATCATGGGAAACGGGGACAAATTGCTCCTATTCCTTTTTTCCAGAACATTTACAATTCTGAGGCTGGATCCAGGCTTCCAGAGTCCCCAGCAGGTGGCCTGGAGGAAGATTTGGAAATCCATTCAAGTGTTAACTATAGATTTTTGCTGTTTGGCACCAGAAAATGCTAGACCATCTGCCAAGAACAACTCTACACTCATTAAAACTATCTTGTCATGTCTCTTCTCACCTGGGAAGACTGGGCAGGCATTAATGAGATTCCACATCTGATGGTAGGCAACATATACAAGCCAGACTTGCTCATCATGCATTGATTTGGCTTACTTAAATCCATTTTGTTATGCCCATCAACATAGGTGTTATATTTGGCAGGTCTTATATTTCTAGTGTTGCCAACTGCACATGCTATTAGGAGAATTTTTTTTCCCCCAGCACAGACTGTAAAGAAAACTAAAAGTCTCATTGAACTATACAACTCAAGCTGCCACACTTGGCAAATTAAAATACAGGAAACACAATTTGAATTTCAGATAAACAATGAATAATTGTTTAGCATAGGCATATCTCAAATATTGTATCTCATCTGGTAACTCCACATGCAATGTTATGATTATTTACATTTGATAAAAGATATTTAAACCTTCCCTAATATTAATCAGTACATCAGCTTGACTTGATGGAAAGACTAGTGGAGGGCATGTGAAGACAAGGTTCTCAGCCTCATTCCACCTTCCACCAGACTCTGTTCCTCCACATAAATTCCCTAGCCTCTATGAATTCTAGTATCATTAACTAAAAAATAGGGATGATACTTTTGCTGCCAACCATTCAGAGGTGAGAATCAACTAAGTGAATAGAAATGAAATAATTCTAAAAACTGAATATAAGACAACCCTATGAGCCATTAATAATCAGTGGGTTGTTGATGACATTCACATAGAAAGACACGCAACCCATTTGTTTGAAAATAAAACTACTGCATGCATTACTCAAACTACTCCAGTATGTTTCTATCCAAACCACTTCACTAAACTATTATTGTGAAAGTCACAACAACCTCTTTAAACAAACTAAATAAATCCCAACCCTGTATTTTCCACTATTTAACTCTATACTTATAATGTGCCATAGTTGTTCTACATACTTTTTCCACCAGCATTTAGTTCACTGCCTGGCACAATGCAGATGTTCAATAAATATGTTGAGTTAGTAATAAAGGTCATTTATTTACATGTATGTACACATGTTGTGTGTGCATGGTAACAAATTGGCTTATAAATAAAGACATGCTCATACATTAAATGTCTATATGCTTTTCAAATTCCTGTGATTTCAGTAATCTTTAATAAGGCTAGTTTTAAAATTGTTGATAAAAAATTAAAAATGTCTTCAAAATTGTTAGCATACATTTTTGCCTGGGTTTACTGGTCAATTTTATGTTTTGCCTCTGCTACATGTTTTAAGGTGCAGGGTTTGACATAAAAGCTATGAAACTATGAACCCAGCCAAAAGCAGAATAATCTTTGCGTGATTTTTTTGATAAGTAAGACTAACTTAATATTGTCGGTTTAATGAAAACAGCTGAATCTTCTGGGTTATCAGCAAAATACCTATATATTTAACTTTAACGTTCATACTTAGACGAATAGCTAATATTCACAAGCTATAAAAATGGTCAATGGAAATAAAGTGATGACTTTGCCTAATATCTCAGTTTTCGTAAGTAATCTAGATAAACTGCTAAAAATGCATACATTGACTAAAAATGGGATTAATACTTACAGGTGAACTTCTCATGTGATTTGTAATCTTCAAGTTGTGTTAAATTAAATAATACTTATTCAAGGCCTGGGTTATTTGCAATTAACAGGAAAAAATATGTTATAAGAAAACATGTTTTCTAAAATTTATAAAATAGTTCTCATCTATAAAATACTGATATATGACAGACAATTCACAATTTCCTGCTTCTTAGGTTTTCACTAAAATTTAAGGTTACTAAGAATTATAGCTAATATATGTGATTCTACATACAAAGTGTACCAAAGAATGCGATGTTTTTAATAAGAAAAATTACACAAGAGACATAAAATATATTATTTAGAAAAAGAATAATTTTGTGTAATTTGGAGGTTATTTAAAGGTTATTTATGAAAGAAGATAGAAAGCAACCAGTAATAGGAAATAAAGATGTGAAGGAAGTTATGGATATGAAGATATATTTTTTAATAAGGAAGGTTAAAATGAGAATACTATGGTATTAAAAAAAAGAAGCTTTCATGGTAGATTTTTGTCCTAAAATAAAATGACTAGTTATTTAGAAAAGGGAAAACTTAGGACAAAACAAAGTTCAAGCATGACACAGATGGTTTAAGTTGTGATGAGGTTCGTGAAAGAGAACTTATGAAGGAATTTTGTATGTGATCAAGATGGCTATAATTAAGACGGAAAAATTTGGGGTTCAACGTTTTCTCAAAATATTGTTTTGCTCTTAATGAAATTGTAAAAAGTTTTGATTCTAATTCTATAATCTGCTTCTTTTGGAACTTCTCAGATTTATATTAGTATCTCAGAAGTTCAACTTTTGCTGTGTCTCGCTGCTTTCAGCTTTTTCTCCCCTTGAGAAGCCTGAGATGATAACTCTTCTCCTTCAACCATTTTTGTTGGCGCCTATAACTTTTATCCCCTCTGGTTCTAAGTCTGTTATGGCCTGACACCAAAATGTTTATCTTAAAGGACTAAAAATCAATATCAATATTTTTCTTCCAGTATAACTTGGTTCTATATTCTTAGCTTCTTGATACATCTGAATTGTTCAATATGGTCAAAAAACTTCCTATGTTTTTACTAAGAGTCATGTATTCCCCCGGTCAAGATGCTAGCTTTCTAGTTTCTTGTTTCCTTTATAATATAATGTTCATTCATGACCCTGGACACACTTTTCTTGTGTCTGATTAACTCAAGTACCCTTTTCATCATGTGTGACTTCCAGGTTGTCTACATGGGTTTCCCATAAGGAGAAGCAATCACAATACAAAACGCTTTTCTTTACCTTTTGATACCTGGCCTAAGAAACAAAGATTTCCTCTTTTATCAAGATAAGTCCTATGTTGTCTTATATTGTCTTTATTAAGTTTTGGTTACTTAAGAAAACTGAAATTTAAAAAAGTTAAGGTTTTTACACCCATGTAACTTTCTGTATTGCATCTGAAGTCCTTTGATTATCATTCTTGGTTAAATGAATTACTATTATTTGACAACGACCTATGATTCTGTTTTGATTCAATGTTTAAAGCCTTTTAACATCTTTGAAAAACATCCTTAATATCAAATCTTAAATTAACTCTAACTTAGACTTATTGCTGGACTTACAAAAGTTATAAAAATTAATCACTACTAGGTTGTGAAATCTTTTTACAGCTTCTACTTTGGTCATGAACTCCAGTATCACCACCTCCAGCCCTGCTGGACAGATCCTTATTAATATTGCTAATTAACCCTTGTGTTCTTGTGTTACAGGGCTTTGACTCCTAGGTTCACATATCCTATCTAAAAAAGGTACTGACTCCTGCTAAATCTTGGACATCGATGCCAATATGTAACACCAAACTCAAGTTAACCAAACCCTCATCTTCAGACCCGAGAGAAGGCAATAATTATAAGGAACTGCTTTCATGAGGCAAAGGACTAGGCCTGTATTCAAAGACATTAAGACTCATTTAATAATTTTGCTTTATATAATTTGTTCCATACCTTGATACTGCATAATTTGAATGTTTAGTTACCTGTAAGCTTCCTTTTCTTGTCATTGCCAGAACAAGGCAGGACTTGTGAATAGCAAAGTTTACTTTTTTCTCTCTCTGCCTCAGCGGTCCCCAACCTTTTTGGCGCCAGGGACTGGTTTCATGGAAAACAATTTTGCACAGAAGGTGGTGGTGGGGAGGTTAGGAGGTGGTGTAGGAGGGAGGCAGAGCTCAGGCAGTGATGCACGGCCCTGTTTTCCTAACAGGTCACAGACTGGGACGGGCGGCCTGGGTTCGGGGACTGCAGCTCTATTTGATATCTCCAGGATTTGAAAACTATTCAATCTCACTGGGCCCAATGTATTTTCCATTACCAGGTCACTGGTGCTAAAAATATGTAAACAACTGCTGCCCAGGCCCATGGACTATTGTGGAAGAGGTGGGCATATGAGATTGTAAGGGCTAGTTTTGAAGGATGAAATTAGTTCAAATCTTCCGAATCCAGGGCAGCACACATATGCCTAAATAACTGGCAAACTGAGGGACTTTGCCTCCTGGGCTATTATGTGGCCCCTTTTCCAACTATCCCAACCACAAAGAATTTCCTTCTTCCCACAGACTTAGAAGAGAATTACCAAGAGGATATCAAGTTACCTGATGACAGAGACTTCTAAAAAAATTAGGAAATCCTGTCATTTGTGAAAACATGAAAGAACTTGTAGGAAATTATGTTAAGTGAAATAAGCCCAGCACAGAAAGAGAAATGCCTGATAATCTCACTTATATCTGGAATCTAAAAAAAAGTTGAACTCATAGAAGTAAAGAGTACGGTGGTGGTTATCAGGGGCAGGGTTGGGGAAGTAAGAGGGTGGGGGAGATGTTGGTCAAAGGTTGGTCACATTTTCAGTTAGATAAGAAGAATAAGTTCAAGGGATCTATTATACAAAATGGTTATACTACATGAATATAGTAAATAACAATGTATTGTGTTCTTGTACATTGCTAGAGATTAATGTGCTCTCACCACAAAAAGACAGTAAGTATGTGAGGTAATGCATATCTCAATTATCTTGATTTAGCCATTCTACAATGTATACATATTTTAAGATATTGTTACATATGATAAATATATACAATTTTTATTTGTTAATTTAACAAGTGAAATAAATTCAAGAAAAAGAAAGATCATCTCTTTCTCTTTCGACAATTTGATTATAATATGTCTTGGAATAATTTTATTTGGCTTGATCTTGCTTGGAGTTCTTTGAGCTTAATGAATCTGTATTTCTATATCCCTCCCAAGATTTGGGGAGTTTTCAATATTTTTCAGATAATCTTTTTTTCCCTTTCTCTCTCTCTTCTCCTTCTGGTACTCCCAAAATTCACATAACTGTAAGGTGATGGTGTTCCATGGATCCCTTTTACTTTCTTCAAGCTTTTTCTTTCTTTTTTTGTCCTCTAATTTGTTCATTTTAAATGATCTGTCTTTGAGTTTGCAAATTCTTTTTCTGTATGATTGAGACTGCCACTGAAGTTCTGTAACAAATTTTTCAGTTCTGTCATTGTATCCTTCTCAGAGAGCTGCCAGGATTTGTTTGGTTCTTTTTTATGGTTTCTATTTCTTTATTTAACTTCTAATTTTGTCCATGCATTGTTTTCCCAATTTCATGTAGATGTCAATCTGCGATTTCTTGCATCTTGAGATTATTTTGAAATATTTTTCAGGCAATTTATAGATCTGCATTTCTTTGGGATGGCCTATTAGAGCTTTATTAATTTCCTTGGTGGTGTCATGTTTACTTGACTCTTCATTATCTGTGTTGCCTTACACTGGTGTCTCTGTGTTTGAAGGAGCAAACACCTTTTCCAGTCTTTTCAGACTGATTTCTGTAAATGAAGGCCTCCTCATGTTGGATCTCTGGGCTGATGAAATTGCCTCTGTGATTGCAGTCCAGTGGGGTGGGAGCCAGGTCATATGGCTGTTGCTGCGTATGCAGTGGGGTCTCAGGTTAGTGGGCCTGTTATGGGGGGCTCAAGCAGGCTTGGATACTGTCTGGTCCCTAGGTAAACTAGGCTTCCTTCAGGATCTTAGGTCAGTAGGGCTGGCACTAGAATGGGAGTCAGCTTCTTGGTCTGCAAATGGCAGGCTTGTTTCCAGGTGCACAAATGTGGCTTCCTTCACGTCTCTGGGAGGGTTCCCAGTGGGTCACTGGCAGTTTCTCTGGTAGGCAGTACAGGCTTCAGATTGTAGCTGAAACCTTGAGAACATGTCCTTCTTGTGTTTCCCTCCAGGTCCTTGGTGAGCAGAACTGCTCTCAAACCACAGTTGAGAAGGTTTGGGGCCAAGACACAGAGCCATTTCAGGATTGTTGCAGGGTCCAAGGTCGTCAAGCTTGCCCCAGCAGTACAAATGGATGTGTCTCCCAACAGCTCCCTATGCAGGCAGGACTACTCTCATAATTTTTTATTATATTTATCAACATGATATAGCTGTTAATTTAATTATTTTAATTCCTTTGTTAATGTTCTTATTTTTTTTTCCACAGAGATCATACTTATACTTTTTAGACTTATTCTTACATTTTTTGTTGCTATTGTCAATGAAGTTTTTTCCTATCCAATTTTCGTACTGGTCATTACTGGTATAAAAAGATTTGAATGTTAACAATGCTTTTGCATGTAATAATTTGTAAAGTTCTGTTATTTTTAATCATTTGTAAATTCTTTTGGATTTACTATATACATTCATCATATTAACTACAAATGTGAACAGTTTTACTTCTTCCCTTCTATATCTGATTACTTATTTCTTTGTCTTATTACATTTCCTAGGATCTCCCGTAAAATGTGTATGGAAGCAATACTATCTGACATATATATATTATTTTTTAATTTTAAGATTGGAATGATTACAAGTCATTATACAGTATCTCCACTTACAGCAGTGTTAGAGTTTTTATTAACATAGAAGATCTCTACTTGGATTCTTTTAAGAAAGTTACTAATAATTTATTCAATATACATTACTTTGTATATTCTACATTTAAAGTTACTAAGTTTTCAATTTTCTCTTAATGAGAGTCTATTAATAATTAATTAATCATTCATGAACTCAGTATCAGCTGTCACTATGACAGTCATTTAAAATTTAGTTAATTTATATATTCCTAATAGAAATTCTTTACCCACTTTTGTTTCCCTTTAGTGAATTTTATTCCACAGGTATTTTTTTTATAAAGAACAGTATATAAATAGTTTAATCAAATGATTATCATGCCATAACTTTTTTTCTCATATTTTTCTTCTTTTAAACAGAAATAGTGGATACCTGAAGAGACATTTAGGCATATTAAGTCAGACACTATCAATGGCAAAAACAAGATTAAACACTGGTTGAGCTTCAGATGTTTCTGTGGCATTCATTCATAACTAAATATGCCAGAGGTACCATCCAAGATTGTAATACTGTAAATCTGATGGGAGCTATCTGGGTAATTCTAATATCCAGTGAAGATTAGGGACTCTGGGCACACCAACAAAGCTGATGATTATTTATATTCAACTATAGTAGGGAATATGGCAGCTCCTTACTCAATTTCCTGCTATCTAGATGCTTCTTCATGCTCTTTTTCCTAAACCATTTCCTCCAAGTTATATTTGCTAGGTTAGTCTTACCCTTGGATCAAAAGCTTCCTTGTAAAGAGAAGTAAATTAAAAGCTCTACTCACTTACCCTGTTCCCAAATTCAATGCCAGTAATTTTTCCCATATTCATACAAAAATAAATTAGCAAATACCAGTGGCACATGCATACACAATCTCCTACATGTCTTGTTTTTACTTTTTCATTCTTAGTAATTCTTTTACAGAATCATGTAGCTGTAGCACAGTCAGATAGAAATGAAGGGAAGATAGTGAAATATGAGAAATGTCTACTGTGTCCTACCATTGCCCTCCATCAATTCCCTCTCTCTTACTCTTCTTGCTATGTCTTTCTCTGTTCCCAAGAGTTTATTGGAAATATGGAAAGTATGATCCCTTTAGATACCAAATTAGGCCTGTTATCCCCAAGCAATGATATATACTTAGGAATTGCTTTGATATAAACCTTCCACAGGGATTTTAATGATGAATGTGGCTTTTATGTATCATCTCCCATTACAGGGAGAGGTGCATTTAACAATAGAATAGTAGTATTTTCGTAAAGTTTCACAAATTTACAAAGTACCTCCACAAACATAATTTTGTCCTCCTCTAATCCATTTTCAAATGATAAAATGCAGGTTCAGAGAGGGTATGTAACTTTCTAGTAAGTGAAAAACTCATTTCCTAATCCAAATCCCTAGCAATTTCCTGAATTCTGCATCATCTTAGCTCAAATTGTTACCTGATGGAGAAGTTTTAGCACCAGTGTTATGTCATAAAGGTTAGTGGGGTGGCAGAAGGGGGTATGGGCAGCTTTCAATGAGCCTCAATGCTTGAGTATGCCTTGTGGCTTTGTGCTTCTGCAACAAATTTCTTGGGAACTCTGGGCAAGTTGCTTTTTAGAAAGGGAGAAAGAGAAATATAAGGAACAATAAATGTTGCCTAGGATGGCAACTGAACAGGACCCAAATCATCAATTATATCTTTTATTCCATTTATTATGGAATATAAAGGGAGAAATTATTCCAGCAAATATGGTATTCTGAAAAACCAACCTAGGGCATGTTAATTTAATTTGACATTTACATTTAACAATGCTCAGCATCCAGTTGTTTGCCGTTACTTACCACACTGAAAATTTTAAAGGAGCTTCTTAATAACCCCTGTGATTGAATTGTTTCTCTGCCAGCTTTAACTGACACTCTTACACCTAAGAATGTACAGTATTTCTTCAGAATCAATTCCCTTGGTATTTAATTAATTTGAGGATAATGAAGCCTCATGTTCATAGATTTGAAATGCATCAGAGGGATACGTTAATCTGTTTTTAAATAGCATTTGTCCCTGAGCACAAAGTCTCTCCTGGTTTCTGAGTCAGGTTATGTTAATCTAATATTTGCCAAAACAGCCAGCACGTGATGGCTGCTCACCTCACAGCATCTCCTAACAGCTTAAACCAGAGGACACAAAAACGTCATACTGAGAGATTAGTGCTCATTGTAGCATCTGAAAACTTCAGCAGTGCCCACACCAAATCATCAAAAAAAAAAAAAAAAAAAAAGGAAAGAAAAGAAAAAGGAAAACTTGTCCTTTCAGTTACTAAGAGGTGTGTATGTATTTTGAAAGCTGTTGCCTCTCTAGCAGTGGTTGTCAATCAATACTGAGCATTAGAATCGCCTGCAAAAGATTTAAAAACTTCAGATACCCAGAGATTCAATGGGTCTGGCAAGGATTCATGCATCACTATTTAAAAAAAACAAAACAAAAACAGACTAAGGACCACTGCTAATTCCATGTGAGTTAGCAGAAATAGTCTGAAGAAGAATTCTACACTGAAGTTCTCTGTAACCTTGTCCAATGTGATTTCTTTTAACTGAATTATTTCAGATTAGTTTGCTATAAAAAGAATTTTCAGTATTATTTTCTAGGGAATACATCTCCTGGCATAAGATCAAAACTAAGCATATATATATTTATAAATACACATACACACACACACACACACACATATTGTTTTAAATGTACATGTAATAGTGTTAAATGTTCTGATTTGATCCGAAAAAATACAAAGATCAGATTGGCAACATTTAATTTCTAGCATTTTGTTCAACCTAATGGTCTTTCTCATGAAAAACTGCCTGTAATAAAACATCAGAAATATTCATAAAAGTGAATAAAAAAAATAAAAAAGAAGCTTCTTACTTTGGGCAAAAACTGATCCTATATTTCAGAATAACTCAACTTCCACAACACAAAGTAAAATTATTGGTGAAGGAAATTAAGAGACCTTTCTGAGCCTATCCTGGTTTCAGTTATTTACAAAGCCAGGGACAGAATAGATATTATTGTTATATTTCCTACAATTTCTAGCATCTGAAATTATTGTAGTCATGTAGAGAGGTCAGCTTTTTCTTGGTTTTAATTAAGACCCATGGAAATAAAATTGAACACATATGGAAAGTAAAACAAGCTGTTTCTCATGAAGGAAGAATTTTTTTTTTTTTTTAGTTATTTATTTAGTTTTCTAGTTATTTTGCCATTTGCCCCTTTTATATACTGAGGTATATGTCATTTTGCTCCCCTGCATCCCAATTCATCCAACTGATTTCCTTCTCTTAGATAAGCCTAAACTCATTGATTTGTGATAGCTAGAAAATAGGTATCATCTCTCAAATAGCAATGACTGGGGCATGTAGGAGAAGATCAATTCTTCTGTTTCCCAGACAAAAATGTCTACTACTTCCTTCCTGTTTTCTCTGTCCCCTCTTTCTGGAACTCCTGTTATTCAAATGTTGTACTTTACATTAGGACCTCTAATTTTCTTTCTTTCGGTCCCATATTTTCCTGTTTATTTTTCCTCTACTTTCTGAGACATTTTCCTACCTTCCAAACTTTTATATAAATTAGGTGTTTTCATGATGTTTTTAATTTTAAGGAGTTTTTCTAAAATTCCTTGAAAAATTTAAAGTACCACTTTATTTATGGTTGCAAAATATGCTCTTATCTTTCTGAAAATATTAAAATACACACACATACATAAACACGTATGTATTTTAAATTTACGTTTTTCATCTCTCCCTGCTCTCTGGTTCCTCCATGTTATTTTCAGGATGATTTTCATTATTAGATTTTTCTCCCCCAGAAATCTAATAATCCTGATTGTATGCTTACATTTAAGAGCAAGGACTAAAAGCTGACTAGAAACTTGGTTTGTGAGTGGGGCTAGCGCTCTAGTGTAGGGTGATCTGGCTGCTCTATTCCTTTAGAGAACATTTGATATCAGTACATTCATATCTTTCTTCTTGATATGGTCAATTTTATATATTTTTTTTAGTTTCAGAGAATAAATCTTCACTCTTTTTCTTGTTGTGGGAGGGCAATTCCCCTGCCATGTGAGATAAAATTTCTAAGGTTCTTAAGTGATTCTAAAACACAATTCTGATCAAACCTCCTTATTTTATATTCTAGCACCTGGCCTTCATTCTCTTTTCCATAGCTAACTAGTAGAGCTAATTTCTGAGTCTTTGGTAGATTCTACTGTGTAAATTAAGTTGGCTAATAGCTTTCTCAAATTCTCCTTTATGGTTCTGTTTTCTTGGATGTGCTAAGGCATTTACCAATTGTCCAAGTCCTTTCTATCTTCTAATATTTCATTGCTATTGTCCAGTCCCCTGTTTTCCCCATATATTTATGCCTTTAAAAAATCAATTTACTATTATCTTAATCAAGGTAGGAGACAGATGAGATGTGTGTCCTCAATCTACCAACTTTAATGAAAAGTCTTCCGGTATACACTTCCCTCAGTATATTTTAGATACCTACAGCTATCTCCATTTCTACTTACAACACCCAGGTAAGCTACTATCCACGCTCATCTGAACTACCTAAATTGTTTCTCTACTTCTTCTTAATCCCTCTCTCATAAATTATCCTGATGATGTCCAAAGCGAGGCTTTAAAACCTAAAATAATCAATGACTTCTCATGTCATATCAAATAAAACCCAAACTCCATGCCATAGCCCAGGGCTAGGCAGTTAAGGTTTTGTGCTACAAGTTGCAGAAAACCCAATTCAAATCACCTCAAATGCAAACAAAATTCACTGACTCACATTATTGGAAATACAGAAGTTGAACAGGCTTTAGGGTAGACTTAACCTGGCTCTGGCTTGGATTTACCAGGATTCTCTAGGTTTTATCCTCCTTTGTGTGGTTGCTTAACCCTTAAGATAGCGGCAAGCTAACTCTAAGAGGTCCAGCTTTATATATTCACAAGACAGGATGCAGAGGAAGAGATACAGATTTGTCTGTCAGAATCTCCCAGAGAATATGGAGAAACTGTCCCAGAAGCCTGGAGGAAGCCTCTCCTGGGGCTTCATTACTCTGGAATGAATATTTCTATTCCTGGCAAGGGAGATGAGATTAGGATTATCCTTAGACCAAGGCACTAGGGAGACAGTACATGGACAGTACATCCTTACACCATAGAACTATGGGACAGTATGTGAAGAAAAGCATAGAAGGCTAAGAGTGAAAATGAATACTGGGTAGGTGCAGTAAGCAAAAAATATGGCCCCCAAAAGATATCCACATCAAGTCCCTAGAACCTGTGATTGTTACCACTTTGTTTAGAGAAAGTTTCTTTGCGAAGATGATTAAGGACCTTGAGGTGAAGACATAATCCTGAATTGTACATGTGGTCTCTAAATGCCATCACAAATCTCTTTACAGAAGAGAGAGGCAGAGGAAGAGTAGACACATGGTAAAGAAGATGATGTGAAGGTGGAGCAGAGAGAGATGCAGCCACAAGACAAGAAATGCCAGCAGCCCCCAGAAGCTGTAAGAGGCAAGGAAAGTGTCTGCCCATGTGCTAAGAAGGCAGTGTGGCTGTCTACACCTTTATTTAAGATTTCTGGCCTCAGAACTATGAGAGAACACATTTCCGTTATTTTAAACCACCAAGTTTGTGGTAATTTGTTATAGTTTCCATAGAAAACTAATATAGTGGGCACCTACCAATCCATTACAGTCTATATTTTTCCAAACTCATTATATAGTTCTCTGCCCTTCTCTCTCTGAACTTGAGCACAGTGCCTCCTCTTTCAAGTATTCAAATACATCCTGGCTCAGGCATAGATGCTATGACCACTATCTCAAAAGATCTTACTCCAAATGTTTACCTACTTAACTCCCTCTTATCCTAGTTAAAAGCCACTTCCTGCATTAGGCCTTCTGTATTTCAACAATCTAAATTAGGTTTTCCCTTTTATTTTCTCTCATTCCACCCTGTTCATTTCTTTTTTCATACCTGTTATGTTGTTTACGTTTATATGTTCATTTATTCAATGTCTATTTGAATTACTACTTTGTTTTGGCAGGGACATTGTCTCATTGGTCCACTACAGTATATCCAGGATCTATGAGAGTGCCTACCACAAAAGTTGTCCAATGCATGTGAGGTACTGGAAGAGTACCAGGGGAAAAACAATTAAAAATTTGCTAATGATTAGTCACTGTATACTTAAAGTGAAATGTTCTGCTTTAAAACCATTATTGCCTATGAATAAATGAGAAGCGATTTCACGTTCACAGAAATGCTTCCTTTTTCCAAGTCTCACATTTGATAGGTATGATTTAAGGTTTTTCAACCTTTGGGGGTACTTAAAGGAGATTATGAACTCAATGGCAGAAAAAAACTAAAATATGATAGCTTCAAAATCTCATTGTTAAAGTTTCTAAAAAACTTAAAATTTATTTCATAATACTTGTTAAGACAGGGAAGAAGATGTTTTTACTTTTTATGTAGACACAAGCAAAACCACATAACTTCCATTCAGTTAGAAATTAAAGTTGCATGGCTTTATATGCAATTAGAAAATTTCCAATAGACTGTTATTTATTGCCAGTAACAAAAAAACAACAACAAAAAAAAAAAAAAAAAAAAGGAACAGGTGATCTTATATTGTAGCACAGAGCAGAACTTTTTTTTTTTTTGCCTCTATAAACATAAATCTTTGCTCACAATGAAGTATAGCAACTTACCCAAGCAAACTGTAAATATTCTCCTTTGAAATTGAGAGAAACATTACTAAGGTCTTTTATTTCTAATGAATACTTTTTAACCCATAAACTAAAGTCAATTTATTCTTTTGCATTTAGGAAAGAATATATAGAACATTTCAAAATATAATGATGGAAATATAGTAGAAAGAGAAAAAAAATTGTGGTCATATACCTAGGTATGAGACCTAGGTCTTCTATTACTGGTTAAAGACATTCAGTGAGTCCCTTAACCTGCCTGACCTCAATTTTTTCATCTATAAACTGAAGACAGTAATAATACCCATGACACAGAGTTGTTGTCAGAATAAATAAGCTCCATGTGAAAGTGCTTTACAAACTATGAACTATAATCTGAAGGTAGTTTGCTATTAATTATCTTAGGAAGAGATACTGAAATGTTTAGTATGCTTTGAAAGTAAACTGAACAAAGTTCTGTCTAGTCCTCCTTCCTCTGCATGAGCAATGAACGTTAAACGCTGCTTTGAAAATCCAGGCAATGTTTGATTTATATACCTACGCAGTGATCAAAGGAATACTAAAATTTTAGCTTATGATCCAACTGTTTCAGTAAGTGGTTATCAAATTAAAATAAAACTGCAGGAACATTAGCTCAGATCTTTTCTTTCTTTCCTTCCATCCTCCCTCCCTCCCTTCCTTCCTCTCTCTCTCTTTCTCTCTCCTCTCTCTCTTTTTTTAAATGCAGCTCTGCACAAGGATGAAATGGGTCATGGAACCTTAACCTTAGACTTTATTTATATTTCCCAAGAAATATCCTAAAACAAAGCAGACTGGGAGAAAGCCTTAAAAATCCTTGAGACAAACTTTAAGTAACTGATGAACACTTACGACAAAAACAAAAGTCTTAGATGATAAGGCTTTTTTGGAAAGTCAGCACAGGAACAAAAGCCTGTTTTACTACTGAAATGATGTCCTAACTCACAGCAGAGAAAGTATAACAAAAAAAGTCAATGTGTTTTACTGGTCGGTACAATTATGGTATAAGTTTCAAGATACAACTAGGGAATACACTTTGGTGGAAAAAAAATCTGATTTTATAAACCCCATCTTCAGGTTTATCCATAAACTGCCTGAAATGATGTAAGCAAAAATCATGTGATCTAAGAAAAATGACAAACTAGGGGGGAATCAAGTATAAAATCCTAAATTAGAGATACAAATAACACACCTCTACATTAAACAATTGGAGCAAAGAGTAAGTAAAACCATCACATACAAATAGTTATTCATAGACTATTTTCCAAAATTAAAACAGAAAGAAGGAAATCCACGATGTCCCACTAAGTTTATCAGTCACCGGGAAGCTGTGGGAAGATAGTGACACCAAGAGATGATACCCAATTACTGTAACCTGATACCTGGAATCACTTCAAGAATGTCATGACATCAGTAAGAGCAGCTGCTAAGGAAATCAGCTGATGGTAATTAACTGTATGGGGTATATGAAATCTAACTTGTCACTTATTTTCATTGTTTTATTTTCAGTCAAAAAATACCTCTTTGTGCTGCTATTATGACCTCAGCATTGTGCTGGGCATAGTGGAGAAAACAGGATATGGTTGCTTCCCTCAAGGAGAAAAGTAACAATGAGAAACATTTATTAAATGCTTATAATGATGGCAGATATTATGCTAAGAACTTCGTTTGCATTTTCTCATTGAAAATTCTCAATAGCCCTATGAAGTGGTTACATTTATCATTTCCATTTTAGAGATGTGAAACCTGGTGGTTAGTTAACTTGTCTAGTGTCTCATCTAGTAAATAAAAGTTTTGGGATTCTAAATTTAAACTATTAATCTGTGCGCTAAAAACACTTGTTTATGTTGAAATCCTTTTTTAATGTAGGGCATTTATCCCTATAAACTTCCTTATTACTGCTTTTACTGCATCCCATAGGTTTTGGCAAAGTCTGTTTTCATTTTTAATTGTCTTGAGATATGCTGAAATTCCCTTTGATTTCCCCTTTGACCCAAAGGTTATTCAAGAATGTGTTGTTTGGTTTCCACATATTTGTAAATTTTCCCATTTTATTTAATGTTGTTGAATTCTAGTTTCATTCCATTATGGTCAGAAAAAAAATACCTGGAATGATTTTGACCTCCTAAAATTGTTAAAACTTGTTTGTGATAAAAAAATATGATTTATCACTTATTTTCATTGTTTTATTTTCAGTCAAAAAATACCTCTTTGTGCTGCTATTATGACCTCAGCATTGTGCTGGGCATAGTGGAGAAAACAGGATATGGTTGCTTCCCTCAAGGAGAAAAGTAACAATGAGAACCATTTATTAAATGCTTATAATGATGGCAGATATTATGCTAAGAACTTTGTTTGCATTTTCTCATTGAAAATTCTCAATAGCCCTATGAAGTGGTTACATTTATTATTTCCATTTTACAGATGTGAAACTTGGTGGTTAGTTAACTTGTCTAGTGTCTCATTTAGTAAATAAAAGTGGTAATATGCCATGTATTCTTGAGAAGAATGTGTATTCTTATGCCATTGAGTGGAAATTTCTGTGTATGTCAGCTAAATGCACTTGGTTTATAGTTTTGTTCAAGCCAGCTGTTTCTCTATTGATATTTTTGTCTGGATATTCTATCCATTATTGTCAGTTAGGTATTAAAGTCCACTAACAAGAACAAATTAAGCCCAAAATCAGAAAAAGGAAGAAAATAATAAAGATTAGAGCAAAAAAATACAGAAACAGAGAATAAAGAAACAACAGGAAAAACTCAACTAACCTAAGAGTTGTTTTTTCAAAAAGATAAAAAAAAAAATTGACAAACCCTTAGCTAGACTAAGAAAAAAAGAAGACTCAAATAAATAAAATTAGAAATGAAAGAGGAAACATTACAACAGATGCCTCAGACATAAAATGGACCATAAGGGATTATGATAGACAATTATATTTCAACAAACTGGATAAACCTAAAAAAAAAAAAAAGGATAAAGTCCTAGAAACATACAACTTACCAAAACTGAATCAGGAAGAAATATAAAGCCTGAACAGACCAATAACAAACAAGGAGATTCAATCCATAATGAAATGTATCCCAATGAAGAACCTGATGGCTTCACAGGTGAATTCTACCAAAGGTTCAAAGAAGAATTAATACCATTCTTTCTGAAACTCTTCCTAAAAACAGAAGAGAGAATACTTCCTCATTTTATGAGGCCAGGATCACCTTAATACCAAAACCAGGAAAAGATTCCACAAGAAAAGAAAACTACAGGCTATTATCCTTGGTAACCACAGATATAAAAATCATTAATAAAATGCTAGCAAACCAAATTTAACAGCACATTAAAAGGATCATACACCTTGACCAAGTGTCATTTATCCCAGGGATGCAAGGATGCTTAAATATATGCAAATCAATTAATGTGATACAAAGTGATAACAAAAGAAAAAAAATCATCTCAATAGAGAAAGAAAAGGCATTTGATAAACTTTTTGAGACCCATTCATGATTAAAATTCTCAACAGAATAGGTATAGAATGATCTTATCTCAACATAATAAAGGCCATGCATGAAAAGCCCACAGCTAACATCATAATCAATACAGAAGAACTGAAAGCTTTCCCTCTAGATCTGATGCCTCCCTTCTTGCCACTTCTTTTCAACGTAGTCCTGGAAGTCCTAGCCAAGGGAATTAAAAAACAAAAAGAAATAAAAGGCATCCAAATTGGAATGGAAAAAGTAAAATCATCTCTGTTTGCAGATACCATACGTATGTAGGAAACCCTAAAGATTCAACAGAGACACTGTTAAACCTAATAAACAAATTCAGTAGTGTTACAGGATACAAAATTAACATTTAAAAATCTATATCTTATTTCTATACATAACACATTATCCAGAAAGTAAATTAAGAAAACAATTCCATTCATAATAACAAAAATAATAAAATACTTAGGAATAAACTTTACCAAAGAGGTGAAAGACTTGTACACTGAAAATTACAAAACACTGATAAAGGAAACATTAAAAGACACAGATAAATGGAAAGATATTCCATGTTCATAGATAGGAAAAGTTAATATTGTTAAAATGTCTATACTACCCAATATGATCTGCAGATCATATTCAATGCAATCCCTATCAAAATTCAAATGACATTCTTTACAAAAATAGAAAAAAAAATCCTATAATTCATATGAAATCCCAAAATGCCCCAAATAGCCAAAACAATCTTAAGCAAGAACAAAGCTGGCTGTATAACATTTCCTGATTTCAAACTATATCACAAAGTCACAGTAATCAAAACAGTATGGTACTGGCATAAAAAAAAAACAAACATATAGACCAATGGAATAGAGGGCCCAGAAATAAATTCATATATCTATAGTCAACCTATCTTCCATAAGGGTGCCAAGAATACAAAGCAGAGAAAGGACAGTCTCTTCAATAAATGGTGTTGGGAAAACTGGATATACACATGTAGAAGAATGAATTGGACCTTACCTCACACCACACACAAAAATCAACACAAAATGGACTAAAAACTTAAATGTAAGACCTGAAAATGTAGGACTACTAGAAGGAAACATAGGGAAAAACTTCTTGACATTGGTCTGGGCAAGAAATTTTTGGATGTAACACCAAAAGCACAGTTGACAAAAGCAAAAATAGATAAACAGGATTACATAAAACTAAAAAGTTTCTTCACAAAGGAAACAATTAACAGAGTGAAAAGGCAATCTATAGAATGAAAGAAAAAAATTGCAAACCATATATCTGAGAAGCGGTTACTATACAAAATGCATAAGGAATTCAAACAACACAACAGCATGACCTGTATTCCTTCTGGAGGCTCTAGGGAAGAATCCATTTCCTTGGCTTCTCTAGCTTGCATTCCTTGGTTCATGGTCCCTTCCTCTACCTTCATAGCCAGCAGTGCAGCATCCTCAAATTTCTCTCTGATTTGGACACTGACTCTCTTGTTTCCCTACTTCATGTCTAAACATCTTTGTACCACAGTAGTCCAGGATAATCTCACCAACCCAAGATCATTTGATTATCAACCTTAATCTCGCTCTTGTCATGTAATATAACATGTTCACAGGTTCTAGGGATTCAGATGTGGAAATCTTTGAGGGGATCATTATTCTGTCTACCATACAAACAAAAGATTTTAATGTCAACTTGGCAGTCATTTTTTTTCCACTTCACAGCTAATATGTCTAAGGGTTATTTTACAGCTTAAAAGGATGAGAAATCAGGAAAAATTTATCTATGTAACTCACTATTATATTTATTATATGGCTAAGACTTAGCAACATATGCTAAATATCTAAAAGCTCAATGATAACTATAGATTTTGGTATTTAACTTAATATAATCATTCCCATCTATTAAAATAAATAAAAATTTTAAAATAAAAATACTCTTGCAAAATCTAAATATAATCATAACCATTCTGGTATTAAAATTCTATGACAGTATCATCATAGAATATGATGATCACCTATAAAGAAATAGGTGGCGATACAATGCTAGGATTAACTCGTTTATAATCATGTAAATAAACCCAATTTGAAGTCCGGAAATACAGGGAAAGGTCAGAATGTTAGTAAATAAAGTCATTAAAGACCTAAAAGTTAAACACACTCCTTAACCAAGCAAATACACATGTTAGTGGTGAAGGTGTCATACTGAGGCCTGCAAGTAGAGGTGTGCTTAACCCCAAATTAAGTCAATATTGTGTCCCAGGCCTCCTAGAACAGGCCCTGTGCAGACTCCTATATGCCATCTGGTTTCAAGGCACATATCTTCTATATTTTAATAATATATCATTGTAGATTAAACCTTCCAGTCCCGCACTAATGGTTAACTTAAAAATACTCAAACAGACATAGGATTGAGATAACAATTCCTAAATTATTACTTAATAAATATAATGTAATATTACTATAATAGTACAAATAGGATTTATCCAAATCTTAGAAAGCACAAATAATATACTTTCCCCTAAACTTATCGATAATTTCAATAAAGCTAATATTACAGAATTTTTCAAAACAATTCACAGGGTATCTCATTTCAAATGCATACCCCCTTCAATATATTATGCTCTGATAACTGATATTCACAATGATGACCTCAAGATTCTGAAAGACATCAAGTTCTTAATGATAATTAAAGGAATACTAAGTATGATCAGAAGAATTTTTCAACTGAACCTATTGAGAACTTGTTTTTGAAGATTGTATTTAAAACCTGGTTATATATGAATTATACATACATAAAATCCCTTTGTCAGAATATTAAAGTATTCATACCACACCTTTTCCTTCCACATTGCTCCAACATGAGTTCACTTTAATGAAATTAATAGCAGGGCTCAAGGTTTTAAGCATTAAAATCTAATTAAACCCTTCCAATCTATGGAAAAAAGTTTTTTTGAAGAAGCAAATTTATTCTTAACTATAGTATTTTTCTACCTTATCAATTTAGTATCAGTAAAAAATTCAATAATAGAAATTATCCAGTACTTTGTGTTAAACTATATTCTTCCTTGAGACTTTATTTTGCTCAAAGAAAGCTTAAAAAGACAGGAAAGCATTTATAAAGAGCAATCATTAACATATTTTTCCAATAAAAAATAAAGTTCCATGAACATATCTGGATGATGGTGGTGGTGGTAAAAATGATAAGGATGATGGGGACAATAATGGCAAAAATTCGATTTAGTCTAAGATGCTTTTGCTCAGGAGGAAAAAAAATCCCCACAAAGTATCATCTGTTAACTCTGATAAGGAATATAAATGCCATTATCTTTAAGGTTCCAAATCACATAAGGCCAATTTAAAGTGGTTTTAAAAGAAGAAAGCAAAAATATATAAACAAAATGATTAAAGAATATTAATTGAGATATTGATGGTTAAAAAACAGATCTTGTTTCACAGATACAACTATAGAAATTCTGATATTTAATTTCTGATTTGCCATGTCCAAAAGAAAAAGATTTCAATTTTCCAGGCAGATAATTCAATATCTTTCACAAATGCCAAAAGCTTAATCACAGGTTTTCTAAAATATTGATCAAATCACACCTTAATAGAGAAGGAAAGAAAAGATATTATGTGCAACAAATTAGTTCATCAGTATAAATTTTATCAGAGTTTTGAAAATTTAGATAAAGCCTCCAATGTACAAAACCAATAAATGTTAGAGCATGGCGCTGAGGAGAAACATTTAACAATGATGTATCCAAGGAAACAAAGTACAACTACTTTTCTCGTACAGTGAAATATAGTGAATAAGTTAGATAGACATTTCAGTCTCCTCTGTGAAATTTTTAGTGGTCAATTAAAAAGGATTAAAATGTCAAGGCATTTAAAGTTTTCCAAGCAAAGGATCAGACAGTAAAGACGACAGAAAGTAATATGAAAAAGAAACCATCTACGACGTCTCAAGAGCAAACACAAAACAATTTCAGGTTACCTCAATGTCACTGGTTAAAAAAAAATTCCTGAGTCAACCTTTCTATATCATGTTAAATAAATAAGGGGAAGATACTATAAAACTTTACAGTATATATTCCTTAGCTAATTTATTCAATTAACTCACATCTGTAGAGGGTTCATGGGAAATTTGCCACTTACAAAAGAAAGTCCAAAAGAAAAGAAAAATACTTTCTGACCTCAAGGCATTTGCTAGTCAATGCCAGAAAAAGAGCAAATTCAATACAGTACAGGCAATCTATCATGAAGAATTTAACACTCACATAAGTTATAGTTTATAACACCTTAAATGTTAGTGGTTTTCTGCAAAGCATTGAGACTTTTTGAGCAGTAGGAAGTAAACATAGGTATGGGAAAACATAAGAGAAGAATCCAAGAATACTGATTTAGAAAAAACAAACAAACAGAGAAAGTAATTCAAAGCACAGAAGCACAAGCCTGAAGCAGAGACATTTATGGAAAGAACTATGCTGTAGCAAATCAGCGGCCAGAGGTGGAGACATGACATCAGATAGGAGTGCAGATAAGATAGTTAGAAAAGAAAAATCAACTAAAGACTCTGAGCCACAAGGCTAAGGAACAACAAAAGACACTATCCAAAGTGAACTATTCATTAAAATTACTGACATCTTATATCATGAATAGGAGAGATTACTTACCCGATTTATATTGTTGTTCCCTAAAATAACCCGTAGTAGAGTTTTCTCAAATTCTTCCAACTTCTTGGAACACTTCTTAAGAATATGATTAGATAAGTTATAATCACTGATCAGTCTAGCTAAAGTATCAACAGCTTCTGTCCAAAAGCTTGAAAAAGGAGGTTTAGGATTATGGTAAAAAGTAATCAGGCCATCCAGCAACAGAAAAACAGACTCAGAGACTATGGAAAAGTCTTTTTCAAAATAAGTTAAGTCTGTTTTCAAACTACCTGATTCTGTCAAGTTCTTCAGTTCAAGTAGATGTTGCAAAAATTGCATGTGAGAAGACAGAGGATTTTCCAGGGTAGCACAGGGTCTTTTCATAAGAGGCAATGGTGGAAAGGGTGTGGGGGTACAGCTCTCCACAAAATGCTGGGGCAGCTCTAAAGACTCGGTTCTCTGCTCATTTGATAAAACACACCCAGAATCTTCCATCAGAGTTAATGTATTTTCAGAACTTCTAGGTTCCTGAGCCTGGAACTCAGAAGACAGGTTTCCTGAAATAGAAAGGAATACAAGGGTTATCTTCCTATAGCTAAAATTTCTTCATATAAAACTATACATTGATTTTTCTAACTAAAAATACTAAGTGAAGCATATAAATACATATTAAACATTCAACAAGCAGCACGTAGTAAAGGAATAATTGTGAAAGAAACTGCTTAGGCTGACTGTTGAAAAAGATTTTTATCTTCACAGGTAGAAAGCAAAGGTGATTCGTCTATGTATTTTCAGCTCACTATCTCTCAGTCAACTATGTGTCATGCTTGAAAGATATAGAAGGAAAAACCACAAGACCAGAAGGAGTTCACAATCTGGTAAAGATTCCAGTAGGTAACTACAAAGTAATAAGGCATATCTAGAGACAGGTTAGGGCACTATGAAAATGGGAGGACCAATGAACAGCCCAGCCTGGTTGTATTAGTACATCCTAGAAGAGGTGATGGAACTACTTATAAAGTAGGAGTTCAAAGTTAAAGTTACAAGAATGGAAAAAGGCAAGAATATCCCATACACCTAAGGGGTAAGTGCAAAGGCACAGATGTAACAAGAAAAATAATAGCATTGTGTATGTGGTGACTCACAAGTAATAGCTTGATGCTGCTTTCACAGAAAGTGTAAGCAAAGAGATTAAGACAGGGAAATATGTAGAGGCCAGATCATAAAAGATCTTATAAGACATATTAAGAACCTCAGAATTGATCCTGTAGAGTGTATAGCGTATTTCCAACTTGAATAATGTAAGACCCCTTTGGAAAACTTACATACACACATAATATGTGATATACAGATATAAATATATAGATCATATCTATATCTGTCCATTTATATAGGCATATACAGATATATATGTGTGTATATCTATCTACATATATCATATAGATCCCTGAAACTATGTCTATAACACCTAGAACCTTCCATTATTGGCTGAGAAATACTGCATTTAAAGCTAAACCTTGTAACTTTAGGTCATTTTTTGATAGACATGCCATCATAAACACAGTGGTGGTTGTTTTTAAATGATTATCAGTAAAATGCACAAATCAAATTGAAAAATTCTCATAGAACATTCTAAAACAAATACATATATCCATATATCCATGAAACCAAATATGAGAAATATTACTGTCAGCAATGGGAGCAAGAATGAGGCACTAAGAGGTGTAATGCAGGACAGTGAAACAGTCTCATTTTCATTTGATAAATCACTCTGTTGGCTACAGGAAGGGCTGATTTGAGGATATCATGATGAAACATTGAGATATTAATTAAAAATCACCTCTATTAGTCCTAGTATCAGGTGATGAGAGAAATGAATCAAGCAGCTGCAATGGAATGGAAAGGAAGGGATTGACTGGGGAAATAAATACAAATTATCAAAATATAATCTGGAAGCCAGTTTACTGACTGGATGTGGGCAATGAAGTAGAAGTAGGAAGAAACATATTTCATGGTTCTGAGTCAGGTGACTGGGTGAATGAGGGTGCTACCAACTGAAATGGTAAAAAGACAGAGAGAACTGTCTTAGGAGACACTATAAGAAGTTCAGGTTTGGCCACGTGAACTCTGAAGCAGCTGCAGAAAATCTATGCAGAGATGTTCACCTAGAAATTGGTCACATGAGCCTAAAAGTGGGGAAAAGGAGTCATCCGTGTGTAAGTGGCAGAAAATATGAAAATGACTATGATAACTCAGGTAAAGTATGGACAGTGAGTAAAAAAGGATCAAAGAGGGATCCTGATGAATATTAATATTTGAAAGCTGGGTAGAGAAAAAACAGTCATTAAGAAGATAGAGAAGAAATAATTATGGAGTTATAAGAAGAATAAAAATGATGTGTCGTTAAAGTCAAGGACATGGAGAATTACATGTAGTAGAGAAATCCAATAAAATAAAAGGCTGAAAAAATATCTGTTGGAATTGCCAATTAAAACACTGCCAGTGATCTCATCCGGAGCAGCTTTATCCATAGCAGCTCTGGTCAATTGGTCACGTTAGCAGAAGACAAAGTGCAATGCACTGAAGAGTGAATGAGAACAAAGTAAGTGAAGAAAGGAAATTCTTTTGAGGATTTGGATCAGGAGAATATAAAATGGATAGAAAGTACATAAAATGTGGCATGAAAAACTGGGAGAAATTTGAGCAATTATAGACAAAGAAGAACAAACAATGGAGAGGCAGAGCTTAGAGATATGAGATCAGAATGGCAGATGAGACATGGCCCTGGAGAAGGTGGGAGACTGAGTCAAGGCTGAGAAGTTCCAAGAACTGTAGTCAGCAAGCTGGAAACTGGGAAAGCCTAAGTTTCAGTCCCAAAACCAGGAGGCTCGAGACCCAAGAAAAGCTGATATTTCAGTTTGAGTGTGAAAGCAGAAAAAAAAAAACATGTCCTAGCTCAAGGCATTCAGGCAAGAGGAGTTCCCCCTTACATGAGGAAGGGTTAGCCTTTTTGTTCTGCTCAAGCCTTCAACCGATTGGATCATGCCAACCCACATTAAGGAGGAAAATCTTCTTTACTCAGTCTACGAATTCAAATAATATCACACAAAAATATATTCACAGACACACAAAATAATGTTTGACCAAATACCTGGGCAACCCATAGCCCTGTCAAGTTGACACAAAAAATGAGTCATCACAACACATGCAACTGAATCTGTCCTTTCCCAGTTCCTTCTACCACTTTAGTTCACACCATTATCATCTCTTGAACTGATTAACACCCTCACCTAGATGACCTGCCTTCCTCTGGTTCTGTCCTTCTCTAGGCCACATTCTGGACTGGCCTAAGAGTCATCTTGCTAAAATAATAATTTGATCACAATAATTCTGTCCTTAAAATCTTCCAGAGGCTTCCCTTATCTTACAGGATAGAGTCCTCCAAGTCTTCCAAGTTTGTCCCACAAAGCCTTTCACTGTATGGCCCCCTACCTACTTCTCCCCCCTCACCTCTACCCTCACCCTTATTTACATGCAAACAATATTAAACTATTTACAGTTCACCAAAACATGCTACATAATTCACACAACTGTGCATTTGCAAAAGTTGTTCCCCGCCTGGTGTGTTCTCATACTATAACCCAAGGTTATACTAGTACTTCCAAACCCTGCTTCAAATCCTCTGTGAAAACTAACCTGCTCTCCCCAGGCTGAGAAAATCACTCCGTGTTTGGGCTATCTTATACCTTACACATACTTCTACTGCTATACTCATTAACCTTTTTGAATGTATTAGTGACTTCCTATTGGAAAAGAGAAAGAAGAGATTCTTGAGGGAAGACACAGAGTTTACATTATCAGTGTTTCTGTTGCTTGATGCCTGCCCTTCCATATAGTTGGTAGTCTGAATATTTGTTGGAAAAAAAAATATATATATATAAATATATACATATATAGTCAAAACAAAAGGTGAAATCAAATGGCATTTCTTCAAATATACTCACATATCATCACAGGCATATATAATTTGTCACTACCAATTATGATTTCTTAACATTAATAACCATCCACATGTACTGATACATTAAACAATTTAAAAGTAATGTTTACGCCACCTGGTGGTCAAACAGAAAATGCTATTTTTAAATATTTCATCTTTTGACATGACAGTGTTTCACTTTAACGCAACTGACTCCTCTGCCTCTAGGAGGATATGATTTAGCATATTGCAAAGTATGTTGGAAAAACGCTGACAAAGAAAAGGCTTCAATTGCATTTAATCCTATTCTAGCAATCTGCATCGCTATTCTAACTTTGAAAATACCAAAGGAGACAATATCGAATGTATGAAATTATAAGCTAATGGAATGATGTGTCTCAGCTGAATTGTCTTCACCACATGAGCTTCACGAAACAAAATAGCATATTTTGGGGTAAGCCCAGTTCTAGACTATTCAACAGTACAACTCCTCCTGCCTTCAGGTGCTCAAACTCTGGGCTTTACTGGTTGTTGCTTTCACTCCCCAAGCCATCCTCTAGCTCCCCAGTGCAAACCTTCCTCATTGTGTCTTTGGTTTTCTCCCTCTGTTCCAGCTTCCTAGATCCCCTCAATTTTCCTACAGCCTCAAATAATTCCATTAGGCAGATGACTCTCCAATCTGTATCTCCAATCCCAACCCCTATCTCAAGCTCAAGTCACTGGGTTTCTTTGCTTGCTTCCATCTCAACATGACTTGACCTCTGTACCTGAAACCTCATTTGATCAAAACAAATCATCATCTTCACTTATATTTGGTAAAATTTCCTGACCAAAATGCTACTACTCTCTAGTCTTCAAGGTTTGAAACCTGACAGTCAACTATGACTCCTTCCTTGACCCCCATATAATATTCCACTGACAATCATACTGATCCTGCCTCACCCTTCTATTCCTTGGAATCACTAAATGTATTCCCTTTTTAGAACCTTTGCATAAAGCATCCCTCTGCATGGGATGCTTTCTCCACCCCCACCTCAAATGTTCTCAAGGCTGCTTCTTCCTTATCTCAAGTGTCTCTTTAAATGTCACTTCTTCAGAGAGGTCTTCCTGACCACCTAGTCTAAAGAGTCCAGCAGACAAATCTCTGTCATATCATCCTGTCTTAATTCTCTATCACAGGGAAGAAAAAATGTCAGACCAGAAACAGCCTTCCAGCATGCGGCTCCAAAGGAAAGAAGTAAAAAATTGCAGGCAGCTGCCTACGTACAAGATAGCTCTTCTCTGAAGAAACATTGTGAAATCACAGAGAGGCAACGTGGGACACTCAGTGTGGGGAAAAAAATGTGATGGAGCTATATATTTAACAAAATCAAAGTACACGTGAGGAAGAATGAAGGACAGAGTGCTGGGGCACCGTGTTCACCCTGCTGGCACTGTGCGAGTTGTGAGATGGCTCCCTCCACTACTAGAGACCTCTACACCCTGGTTGGACTGGGGACCTGCCCTGAGTCTGTGTGGAGTCACTGCACCAGCCAACAGGTGCAGTGGGGATCTGGCGGCAGCTAAAGCCATCCTGAGCTCTGTGGGGCACGGCACCAAGTCAGCACTAGGCCGTGGAGGAAGTGGACTAACTGGAGGCTTCCCTGAGCTATACCCTGTGACTGGAAGCCAAGCTCCCCTCCCCTGTAGTGCAAAGGGCTCTGAGCATGGGAACTGAGTGGGGCACAGTAGGCTCCGATCTGGGAGGCTTTGGGTGGCTGCTTGAGCAGGTCCTGGGTTGAGTGGGGAGAACTCCGTGGTCCCTAGGCTGCTAGAACCGACCTCTGTCCACACACTCCCCAAGCCTATGGAACAGCCTGCAACTTGCTTGGCATGACAGCGCCCTCAGGCCCCAACTGCTTCCTGCCTGCTTGGCCCAGACCCCGCCCTCCTGGTCTGATCAGAGCCCTGCTCAGAAGCCCTGTCCTGGGCTCCTCCCCAGTCCCGGCTCTAAGGCTCTCACACCAGAGCTGGAGGCTCTGCTTCTGTGCCTCCAGAGCTCCCATGTGGCCTAGGACACCACCCACAAGACTCCAGCACTGCACTGGGACCCCAAGACCACACCCCAGAGCCTCCACCACTGCTGCAGGGTTGGAGGAACTGCTCCAAAGTTCAATGTCCCACCAGGGACCCCCAGCCTGGAGCTACCAGTACACCACAACTTGGTTCTAGCAAACACGCACAGCCCAGGAACCGAGGACGACTGCCTACATAGCCTCACCCAGCTGCTACTGTCACCTCTGTGTAGAGCAATTCCAACAACACCAGCCTTGGTGAAGAGGGTCTCGCCCAGCTCCCAACTCGAACATCCCACAACAATCAGGTGAACAACCCAACACCCATCACAAATAGCATCCAGCATAGGCTTGAGCAGAGGCAATCACAGGCAAACAGAACAAAACAGAACAGCTGCATTACAGGCTTCTAGTACACACACCCCTCCTCTGCCGCGTCAATATTCCAGAAGGGGGGAAAAGCGCCATCTAGGGACCTCCTCGTCTTCTAATCAAGCAGGAGAGTTCCCAGCAAAGAACAGGTGCTCTGCAAACCTATGAGGCCTGAGTTGAGAAAAGAGGTTTCAGATGAGAAGAACTCAGCAAAAGAATCCTGGCAACATAAAAATCAAAACAGATCAACATACCCAAGGGATCACAATGGAGCTATAGTAGTAAACTCCAACTACAAGGAAATTGTTGAAATGACAAAAATGGAATTCAGAATATGGATGGCAAATAAGATGAAGGGAATTCAGAGAAAACTGAAAACCAACAAAAAGTAGCCAAAAAAGATTTCAGGAAATTAATGGAAAAGTCACTAAAGAACTAGACAACATAAGGAAGGATATAATAGAATGTAAACAAATGAAAGAGTCATTCAGGGAATTTCGAAACACAGCAGAAAGTTTCAGCAACAGATTAAACCAAGGAGAAAAAAGGATTTCAGAGCTTAAAGACAAGGCTCTCGCACTAACCGAGTCATTTAAAGATGCAGAAGAGAACAAAAAACGCAGAACAATCACTTAGAGAGATATGGAACTACGCGAAGTGAACTAACATACGAATTATAGGTATGCCTGAGGGAGAAGAAGAAAGAGCTAAAAGCATGGAAAATCTATTTGAGGGAATTATTGAGGAAAACTTCCTTGGTATTGCCAGAGATACAGACATCCACACATGAGATGGTCACTGAATATCAAGGAAGATTCATAGCAAACAGGACATCTCCAAGACACACAGTAATGAACCTGGCCAAAGTCAAAATGAAAGAGAAAATTCTACAAGCAGCTACACGTAAGCAACTAGTGACCTATGAGGGAAAACCCATCAGGCTAACAGTAGACTTTTCAATGGAAACCTTACAAGTCAGAAGGAAGACAGGCCCCATCTTTAATCTTCTTAAACAGAACAACTGCCAGCCTACAATTTTGTATCCTGCAAAATTAAGTTTTGCAATTGATGGAGAAATAAAATATTTTCCAGACAAGCAAACACTGAGGGAATTTGTCATGACCAGACCTGCCGTGTAGGAAATAATTAGAACTGCATTATACATGAATCAGCACAATAGATACCCACCAGTGTAAAAATCACCCAAAATAGCTAAAGCTCACAACTCCTATCAAACAATAGCACAGGAAGAAAAACAAAGCAACAAGGTATTACCCAATATGATGAATAGAACTGCAATCACACATGACAATTTCATCTCTTAATGTTAACAGTTTGAATGCACCACTCAAAAGACATAGGCTGGCAGGATGGATGAAAAAACATAACTAAAGTATCTACTGTCTCCTAAACAACGAGGATGCACACATGTTCAAAATGAAAGAATGGAAAAAAAATACTCCATGCAAATGGAAACCAAAAGAGAGCAGGTGTAGCCATTCCCATATCAGACAAAACTGACTTTAAATCAAAATTGGTAAAGAAAGACAAAGATGGTCATGGTATAATGGTAAAGAGAGAAATTCAACAAGACATAACAATCCTAAATATATATGCACCTAACACAGGAGCTTCAGATACATAAAACAAATTCTACTTGAGCTAAGCAAGGAAATAAATAATACTATCATAACTGCAGAAGATTTCAACACCCCACTATCAAAGCTGGATAGATAATCACAGCAGAAAATAAACAAACACTGGACTTAAATGGGACCCTAGAAAAAATGGACAACAGATATTTACAGAACATTCTACCTAAAAACTACTGAATATACATTCTTCTCATCAGTACATAGGACATTCTCCAAGACTGATCATATCTTAGGCCACAAAACATGTCTCAACAGATTTTAAAAAATCGAAATCATACCATGTATCTTCTCAGAGCATAGTGGATTAAAACTAGAAAACAATTCTAAGAGTAACACTAAATTTTACACAAAGTCATGGAAATTAAACAACCTGCTACTGAATAATTATTGGGTCAATAATGAAATTAAGACAGAAATCAAAAGATTACTTGAACTGAACAAAGGAGACATAAGCTATCAAAATCTATGGGACTTGGCAAAAGCCTACCTAAGGGGAAAATGCATACCCATTATTGCCCACATCCAAGTCGGAAAGATAAAAAATTAACAACCTAACATCACATTTTAAGGAACTAGAAAAGAAAGAGCAAACGAAACCCAAAGCCAGCAGAAGAAAATAAATAACAAAAGTCAGAGCAGAAGTAAATGAAATGCAAAACAAAAAAAAAATACAAAAAGTCAGTGATACAATAAGTCCATTCTTTGGAAAGATAAACAAGATTGATAGACCTCTTGCTAGATTAACCAGGAATAGAAGAGAAAGGACCCAAATAATCTCAATCAGAAATGAAAAGGAGACATTACAATTGATAGCACACAACTACAAAACATCATGAGTGAATATTATGAAAATCTTTACACACATACACTAGAAAACGTAGAAGAAATGGACAAATTCCTAGAAACATACAACCTTCCAAGACTCAATCAGGAAGAAATAGAATTACTGAACACAACAATAATGAGCAGTGATACTGAAGCACTTAGACAAAGTTTTCCAACAAAAAAAAGCCCAGGACCAGATGGGTTCAGAACCGAATTTTATAAAACCTACAAAGAAAAACTGGTACCTATACTGCAGAAATTATTCCATAACACTGAGAAGAAGAGAATGCTCCCCAACTCATTCTACAAAGCCGGTATCATCTTGATATCAAAGCCAGGAAAGGACACAACAATAAAAGAAAACTAAAGACCAATATCCCTTATGAATATAGATGCAAAAATAATGAATAAAGTACTAGCAAACCAAATTCAACAACAGATCAAAAAAATAACCCACCATAACCAAGTGGGCTTCACTCCAGGGATGCAAAGAGGGTTCAACAAATGTAAATCAACAAATATGATTCATCACATAAACAGAAGGAAAAACAAAGACCATATGATCATCTCAGTAGATATAGAAAAAACATTTGACAAAAGCCAGCACCCTTTCATGATAAAAACCCTCAATGACCTAGGCATAGAAGGAACATATCTCAAAATTATAAAAGCCATATATGACAAACTCATAGACAACATCATATTGAATGGGGAAAAGTTGAAAGCATTACCACTAAGAACTAGAATAAGACAAGGGTGCCTACCCTCACTACTTCTATTCATCATAGTGCTGGAAGTCCTATCTAGAGTAGTCAGGCAAGAGAAAGAGATAAAGGGCATCTAAATAGAGAAAGAAGAGGTATAACTATCACTTTTTGGTGATGATATGATCTTGCATCCAGAAAACCCCAAAGACTCCACTTAGAGACTCCTGCAATTGAAAAATAAGTTCAGCATATACTCGGGATATAAAATCAATGTTCACAAATTAGTAGCATTTCCTTATACCTCTACCAATAACAGTCAAGCTGTAATTCAAATCAAAGACTAAATACCATTCACAATAACTACAACGAAATAAAAATACCTAGGAATATACTTAACCAAGGAGGTGAAAGATTTCTACAAGTAGAACTACAAAACACTGAGGAAAGAAACTATGGATGACACAAACAAATGGAGAAACACATCGTGCTCATGGAATGGTAAAATCAACATTGTTAAAATGTCCATAACACCCAACATCATTTACAGATTGAATGCAATCTACTTCAAAATATCACTGGCATATTTCACAGGTCTAGAAAAAATAATTCTATGCTTTGTTTGGAACCAGAAAAGAGCCTAAATAGCCAAAGCAATGTGAAGCAAAAAGAACAAAGCTGGAGGCATCACATTACCAGATGTCAAACTATACTACAAGGATATAGTAACCAAAATTGCATGGTATTGGTACAAAAATAGAGACTTAGACCAATGGAACAGAATAGAGAATTCAGATATAAAACCATCTACCTATAGCCAACTGATCTTTGACAAAGCAGACAACAATGCACACTGGGGAAAAAAAGACCCTATTCAATAAAAGGTGCTGGGAAAATTGGATAGCCTCATGCTGAAGAATGACACAGGACCCCATCTCCCACCACTTACAAAAATTAATGCAAGATGGACAAAAGCTGTAAATGTATGAATCCACAGAATGCTAGAAAAAAATGTACAAAAAACTCTTCTAGACGTTGGTCTAGGCAAAGAATTTATGACTAAGGCCTCAATGGTAATTTCAGTAGCAACAAAAATAAATAAATGGGATTTATTTAAACTAAAAAGCTTTTGCACAGCTAAGGAAATAATCAACAAAGCAAATAGACTACCTACAAAATGGGAGAAAATATTCACAATCTATATATCCAATAAAGGGCTAATAACTAGAATCTACAAATCTACCATTCAATCCAGCACTCTCACTTCTGGGTAACTACCCAAAGGAAAAGAAGTCATTTATCAAAAAATACATCTGCATTGCAATTTTCACGGCAGCACAATTTAAATAGCAAAGATGTGTAATCAACCCAAGTGCCCATCAATTCACACTGGATTAACAAAATGTGGTATACGTATACTATGGAGTACTACTCAGCCATAAAAAGAATGAATTAATGCTTTTTGTAACAATTTGGAAGGAAGTGGAGACCATTATCCTAAGTGAAGTATCTCAAGAATGGAAAATCAACACTACATGTTTTCTCTAAAAAATTGGAACTAACTGATGTGCACACCAGTACACAGAGGAGAGTAAAAGTCATTAGAAATCAACCAGGAGGGAGGGAAGAAAAGGGGCAGGGCAAAAACACACCTAATGGGTACAGTGAACACTATTCAGGTGATGGGCACATTTATAGCCCTGACTCAAGTCTTGTATCAAAAACATCTGTACCACCTTAATATTTTGAAATAAAAATAAATAAATAAATAAATAAATAACAACAACAAAAAAAAAACCCACAAAAACAAAAGAAAAAAAATTTCTATCACCATCACTGCCTGATCATTTCCTAGTGGTATACTCTGTCCCGGCCCTCAAAAATGTATGCTCCCTGAGAGACTTGAATGTTCTGATATACTGTCATATCTCAGAGCCTTTAATATTGAGTAAGAGTTCAACAAATATTTACTCCACAACTAAAAACCTTTTTTTAAAATATCATCACCTTTTCTATTTCCAGGCCAATGCAATTACAAGACCTGAGCTATGGCAGTGATATTCTTGTCTCCAATCTCCTTCTCCTCCCAAACAATTCTAAACACTGATGCCAAATTACTCTGCCTAAATAACCTTATCCCCCAGACTAACTAAACAAATAGCTTATGTAAAATGTACTGCCTGGCATACACATAGTACACACTCAATAAATGTTAAGTTTCCCTTCTATTTTCCTGCCAGAAGATCTCCAAAAGTCCCTTGCTGCCTACAGAATAAAGCATGTATTCTACTGACTGTCACACCTCTTTTTAATAGGCTCCAGTCTAGTTTTTCACCTTATTTTCTACAACACCCCTTCATGCTCTGTATTTCACAGTCAAACTAAACCATTTGCTAATAGATTCCCGTATTCATACTTTACACTGTTCCCTCTTGCCTGAAATATCCTAGCTCTCTAAAGCCTACTCATCCTTCAAGGTAAGCAACTTCCTCCAAAAAGACTTTTAAAAGTCTTGTTCTCTAAGACAAAATAATCACTCTCCCTTTCTCCTCTGAATGCTAGTATTTTTCTCTGGACTACAGTCTCATTGTGTATAATTAATGATATAATCTTTCTCACAATAGATTGTGTGATACTATGGACAGGGCTTAAACCTTATCTCTATTCTCCACATTGTTTGTACCCTACAGATACTGAATAAAAGGGACTGAATAAATGAACAAAAGAATTTCTCTAAAGGAAAAGACTCAGTAGGGGAAAACTAAGTTTATAAAAACTATCTCTCTTTGGATTCCACTGTTTATCAGGGAAAACTTACAGTATAGGTAAAAAGCATAGTCCTCACTCCATTCCTAACAAACAGTGTCAGGTTGGAAGAAGACAGATACTTAAACTGTGATGCCAATATCACAGCCCTATAGAAAACTGTCAAAGCCATGAAGATAGACAGAATGAATCAATGAATCCACTTGCATAACTTCAATTTATCATGAAGAACACCATGAAGAACTGGTTAAAACAATAGAATTACTGAAGTTAGCAATAAATCCAATTACGTGTCCCTGCAATACTACTGCATGCCAAACCAGAGAACTCTCTCCACAATCTAGCCTCAACTACCTTTCCTGCTGAGATCCCATAGATCTCCAATCTCTCCCTGAACAAGCCTCTTTTTAAAAGAATTTGTCTGATTTTGTTTCCCCTCAAGCCATTGAAGCCATTGCTTTGACCTCAGCAATCCAATTGCTCACATCTATGTTCCTGGGATGTTATCTTTAGGCTTAGTACCCTGAGCCTCACCTACTAGGCAACTGAGGTTGACACTCATTTCTGCCAGATGTGTCCTCTTTGCTCTCTTTATCAAAAACCAGATGCACTGAGATCTTTTACCGAGTGCAATATTTCCCTAATTTATATCATCTGATTAATGCTTACAAAGGATTCCCATTGTATTGAAAGTCCTATCCACTGGAACAAGCCCTACATTAAGCTATGCCCTTGGCTTCTCTCTGGCCTCATTCCCTCACCCTCTGTTCCTCACTCTGCTCCACAGCCACACTAGCTTTTCTGCTCAATGCACATTCCTGCCTCAGGGCCACTTGGATGACTCCACTTCTTCAGGAGTTAGCTCTAACGCTCCCTTCTGAATGAGGGTTTACTGACTATCCAGTCTAAATTAGCAGCCCTGCTCCACCCCCAGGTACTCCGTCACTTCAACCTGGTTTATTTTCTTTATCGCTTTTAACACTCTCAGAACTCTTCTTGCCTATGGGTTTACTTCTTAATATCTATCTCCTCCACGGCAATATAAATTCTATTACTTCTGTCTTGTTCAACACTAGACCTCCAGAAATCAATGTGTTTTGGATGAATAAAGAAATGAATCAATAAATCAATGAACAAATGAACATGAATATAACCTAAGACAAAACTACATACATCACATGTGGTACCTTCACATGTGACTTTTTCAGGAGATCATGCCTCTTTAAACACACCATAAGCTCCCAATGGACAGTAAGTAGACTTTTTCTTCTTTTTCCTTTTCCAATCTTGAGAGTCAACCACCGTACTGATCCAATATCATGCATTTAAGTACCTGTTAATCATTTTGGCTATTTTAGAATATCCTCAGTATTGTATTGAAATTTTTTTAACTTTTAGTTACCTGTAATCCTCTAAGCCATAAACATTGCCTAAATTATATGTTTACTATACCACAGCTCAACTAGCACAAGAAGTATCCAATTTTAATTCACCTTTCAATTCCATTCTCTAAATCACAACCATCTATTAGGTACCAATCAACTTGTGAATCTACAATTATAAGTTTTGCCTGTTTTACCTGATTGGAGCCAAGCACATTTTTGTCTAGCTTATGTGCATCTGTTTAGATCAAACAGATAGCAATCTCAATCAGGAAACTCCTACAGAGATGCCCCAAGCCTGAGCTGTATCTCTAGGGATAAGACTTTACTCTGACAAGAATATTTTTTTAAAGCCTGCCTTATACAGGCTTATGTTTTATGGGTTCTGGCTTCAAGATTTTATTTTTTTACATCTGACATATCAAAACAAGTCCATGAAATGTAGGCTTTGTTTAAAAGCTATCAAAACATTCACTGTGCAAGACTAGAATCAATTTTTTTCTAAAACCATACTGACAAGCACAGATACCACGGAAATTGCTTTCTATGAAAGAAAGGAAAAGGAAACACAAAATTCTGACAGCCATGGTTATCACTGTATTTTACTAGTATCCCTTCAAATATGATCACATTGGGCAATACTACTTTCCAATCTCCATTTCTTATTTGTTTTAGAATCAATAAGGGTTCAGACTGTCCCCAGGTAACTTCTAAACATACATCTTCAAATAACTTAGGCTTCCAACAACTTAGGAAATAATCTAGCAGTCCTCGGATACATAAAACATTCATAAAATCCCCTTTAATCTTCACTTCTGGTGACTAATGGTAGTCTTTCTCCCAAATGCTGAAGATTATAATATAAGCCATACTACACATCAGTCATACTATTAGTGCCTTTCAGGGTCTTGATATATTTACCTATTATCCTCCTGGGGTGCTGGGAATTCCCTTAAGTTCTGTTGATCCAGATGGGGGTGTACTGTTCTGACCCTCATTGACTCTGATGGGCTCAGAACTCTCATCTTAGAGATCCTCTCCCTTTTACATGGAGGTGTAATCCCAAGAGAAGTCTGACAATAGATCTTGAAAGTACCAAAAAGAAATTATAAAATGTTGGCTTATTAAATACATGTCCCCTTTCCCTCCCAAAATGTGGAATATTTTTAGATGTTAAAAACAATTAAATAGCATGTGCATACATCACTGTTGGATAAAAAGTTCTTTCTCTAAACCAATTCAAAATCTCAAATCCCCTTTGAGTACTCCCTTTGTATTTTCTACTACAGCTAGTTGATTATTCAGTAAGCTCTATTATTTTTGTTTGTTTCAAAATGCACCACACTGGAATCTTTTACTTGCTTGCATCCTGGCCCATGCTCTTCTAATCATGCTTAGAATACTGCCATCTTCTTCTACAGGGTTTTTCTGCCGTTAGTTTCTTCCTCTCTCCTACATCCAACACACTACTGCTGGATTTCACACCAGCCCTAGTCCACAACCCTTTAACATTTCTCTATTATTGGAATAATAAAATCCAAACTCTATAAGAACATTCCTATTTTTTGCCCTGGACATACTACATCCAAACCTCAAAATGTTCTTCCCTTCCTGGGTTGTGTAAACCTGTTTGTTGAAGTTCTGTGCTTTCTTCAAGACCCTGCTTACATGCTCTCTCTTTTCTGAAATATTTTCTAACCTCATGCCCATGGTTCCCTTTCCGGTGATAGTCTATGAAATTCACTGCCTATCTCATGTGTTTGGGTCTTCCATACATATGCTACTTCTCTCAGCAAAGTTGCCAGTGGGCAAGTGACTTCCTGGCCACTTTATTAATAGACAGTTTCTACCTTGCTTGATATCTCATCTCATGCATCCCCTCATTCTCAAAATATTTTCTTCACTTGGTTTGTGAGTGATGCTACCTTTCCCAGGTTTCTCCCACATAATTAGCCTTTTCTCCTTTCCTTTTGCCAACTTTTATTTTCACCATTGTTTACCACCACCCTTGCCCAAGCTACTCCCCTTTCTTGACCATCCCAGGACAATGACCGCTTAACTAGTTAACTGGTCTCTGCATATTCATCCTCAACCCTTGAGGCCAATTTGTCTCATGGTGGAGACTGGTGACCTTTCCAATCCCTCTCTGTATGTTTATTGTGTCATCCATCTGCTGAAAATATCACCATAATAGATTTCTAAGTGTCTATAGCCTCCCTCAGAATGAGGTCTATGCATTGGATTTTTTTTCAAGCTCTTTGGGTAATTGTTATGTGCAGCCAAGCTTGAACACCACTCCTCTAGCCATATTCACCAGCACATCTTGTGTTATTTCTTTAATCTAGAACACTTTCCCACTGCTTCTAAATTCACCTATCCTAACTGACTACTACTCAATCTTCAGATTTTAATTTAAATACTCTTCCTCAAACCTTTTCTAACCTTCTAGATCAGATTCCCCTGCCACGGGCTCCCACAGAAACTATTATTGTATGTTAACCTTCTTCCCTCTGCCTTTAACTGTAAACCCCAAAGAGAAAGCACCGTATTTGTCTTACCAGTGCGTCCTAAAGCACTTAACATGGTGCCAGGCACAAGGTAGGTGCTCAGTAATTTCTGCTCAATGAATGTTATAAGGACATTATTAAAAAAGGTATTATGATCCAATGTATCCATGTAATAAAACTGTACTTTTACTCCCTAAATCTATAACAATTTTAAAAAGTATTATAAAAGCTCAAAAGTGAAAAGATTATGTCATTATGAAATCATATAGATTATTCTTTTCTTTAAAACCTTCCAAAAAGTATTTGAAAATATTGGTACCAGCCCTAGAAAGACAGATGATCCAGGAGTAGAAAAAAAATCTGCAATTGGCAAATTTTGAATCTAGAAATTAGATGGCTTTGATTTCACCATGAAATAAAACATTTTAAGGATGACATAATAGCTTATCTTATGCCATAAGTATATGAACTAATTACAGGCTTACTATGAAGTCCAGAATCATTCACATGCAGCAGTCTGGAGACATAGGAATTTCCATAGCTAACATTCTTTTTTTAACTATAGTCTATCCGCCAGTAAAGCCCCAAATGACAACTCTGTAAGAACGTTAGGGATATGGCCAAAAAGCACAGGCTTGATTGTGCAGAGTCTATTCTCTAACATAAGGGAACACAATAAAATATTCTTAATTCTGAAAAACAAGTACAGCCAAAGAGAGCTCAGTAGTCAATGGTTACACTGTCAATTATGAATAAGAGATATTCATGTGAGTAATAAAAAGGAGAATTCAAAGTCAATTTTCTGAAGATATCTTATTTCTAACCAAGCAGAACTCATTTTCACTGATTTTTACTATTGTGATGGTCCTGAAAATAAAGTCCATTCTCAGGGTTTCTGGTTTCTATAACTAGTTAAAAACTAGTACAGCATAGCTTTTAGTATTATGGTTTTACCAGAAGAAAAGAAACCAAACTAATTATATTCTACCTCACCAGAATAATTTCACACAGCTTATACAGTATTGAATTTAATTCATCAAATCCATGTTGGGTGTTACAACATAACGACGCAGGAATAAAGGCTAAAAAGAGTCAGGTGATAAATAAGGCATGTCCTCCTGCCTGAGGAAACCCAGAAAAGAGCGTATCAACAACTAACTCTACTGCAAGGTAGTGTCAAACAGGTCCAGGTGATATGCTATCGAGGCACAGAGGAATGAGTTCAAACGAGGGAAAAGCCAGAAAGATTTGATATTGTAGGAGTGTTGAGAGATCGCAGTGTTCTCATTAGGGAGGTCTTTCATACCAGGAAGGAGCACAAACAAGGGAACAGAGGCAGGAGCACAGGCAATAGCTCCAAGAAGGTAGAACTGAAGCAGAGGCCGGAATATGGGGCTGGAAAGAGTCTGGATTTACAATGGAGAGGGCCTTGAATGAAATCTACTCCTAGACAACAGAAATCTATTCACTCTTTAAAACATGATTTTAACTGTGTCTTAGGAAAAATTGTAGAGGCAAAAAATGGTGGCAGATGCCCTATGGGGGCTCCTGAAACAGTCAAATAGAAATGATGTTTTACAGATGAGAGAAATCATAGGGCTGACTATGGAAGGGGAAGAACATTAAAAATTATATAATTGAGAAATCAGAATAAAAGAAATCAGATTCTGATTTTTATAATATAGAGATGGAATACAGAATGGAAATCAGTGTACATTAGTGTAACTCCCAAAATAACTGAATAGTATAGCAGATGAATTTCTAAAAAAATTTCTGATCAGTTTACTCCCACGAGAAGCACACTACCAGATCTGCAACACACTGAGGATCTTCCACCTTTATTTGTGGATTAGAACTCGAGAACGTGGCAATCATGCTCATGATTCAATTTTACTACTGGAAGGAAAAAATTCACACAACACCCTTAAATCTTTGTCCTCCCTTTCCCACTGATAAACTCTGCTAAAACAGCTAGATCCAGGTGTTTGCAAGAGAATTAAATAATACAATTATCAATTCCTTAAAAAAAGAAAGAAAGAAATAAAGAAAGAAAGTTCTTAGGTTCTTCTCCTGCTAAGGAATTGATGGAAATTCCCGTCAGACCATCATGGCCAAGGGGGAAGGAAACTAGTATTTATTTGTTCCCTATGTGACAGGAAGCATCATGCTACACATTCCCCATGAAACCTCAGCACTGCCCCCATTATCCTTATCACTGTTACCCTCATCTTGCAGAGGAGAAGAGTGAGGGTCATGGGAGGTAAGTGACTTGCTCAAAAGAACTGAGCTAATGTTGGTAGATCTGAGATTCAATCCAGATTCATCTAACTCCCAAATACATGCTCTTTCCAATAAGCCCTCTGCCTCCAGAATTTATCTTCAACAACCTTTTTCCTCCATCAATACCTCCTCTCCCTCTGTTGGTTCTTTCTTCATTCACTTATGCATACTCATTCCCAAAGTAATCACTGAGCACCTACTGGGTGCTAAAGCTTGATGATGATAGTTCATCAGTGTCTTCAAGTGTTTCATATTAAGCACCGTATTCTAGGCTTTGCCCTTTTCCTTATTCAAGCCTATTGTCAGAATGGACATTATAATCACATCACTTTCATTTACTTCCAAGATGCTTTCTGGTAAACATATAAATCCATGATATTCATGCCATAAAACTTGAGTGTTTTCTACCTTCCAGTAAATATAAAAATTCTCATTAGTTGGGGGGAAAAAAGCATGTACTACAGAATTATATAAAAGATAATGTCCTAATTATTTAAGTAAATTTAACAGCTGGGAATTCTTGGGAAAGTTGTTTAACAGCACTAAAATCAAAATTTGTGAATTAAGATAAGGCTGCCACAAGATTTTAGTATAATTTCAACTAACATCTTTACAGTTGTATTTGTGTAAATGTATATATGTGTAAATATATATAAAGTACTGTCTTACTTATAAATCATGCAATAAAAAGCACCTCTGAATCAACTGATATAAGGTGTCTCAGGAATGTTCCAATGTATTGCCAAGAAGATTATTATAGGTAGCTTATATACAAATCACCTATAACATGAACCAATGGGAGAAATGATAGTTGCCCCTTTCTGAAGAGGCATTTTAACTAATCATGGGCTGCTGAGTATTACTATTAAGAACTCACCACTACAGGAATCATGGCAATACCATAAGGAGTTCTGTTTCAAAAAATATACTGTAAATTGTTCAATAAACTACACATTATTTAACAAAAAATAATACTGAAGGAAGAGCAGAAATACAACTATTCCCTAATTTTAAAACAATGTACCTTATGATGATTTTGAGGATGGAGGAATATTTACCCTTACAGAATAAAAATAGGAGTTGGAATAAATGCTAGTTTTCATTTTATAATTGCTCAACATTCACTCAAGAAGCCACAAAAGCCCGACTCCAAACCCAGCCATGCCACTAGTGCATCCAAATGTGCACAAAGACAACTCTAACTGCCGATAGACCCACTATCCCCTCAACCGTGTCATCCATGCTCTGAAACCGCACAATCTGTGTAGGAAAATACACAGTCAGATGTGTCCCCCACCAAGGGCCCATGTGTCTTCCATGCTTTCTTTTTCTCCAGCTTTATTAAGATATAATTGACAAAAATTGTATGTATTTTCAGCATAAATGATGTTTTGATATATGTCTACACTGTGAAGTGATTAAGTCAAGCTAATTGACATAATCCACCACCTCACACACTTAACATTTTTTTGTGGTGAGAACATTTAATCTCTACTTTCTTAGCAATTTTCATGCATACGACAGATTATTAACTACAGACTATGCTGTACAATAGAAGCCCAGAATTTATTCATCCTAAGTGAAACCCTTTAACCAACACCTGACTCTTTTCCCCCTATCCTCAGCCCCGAAAAGACAAATACCACATGATCTCAAATATATGTGGAATCTAAAAATGTTGACCTCATAGAAGCAGAGCATAGATTGGTGGTTACATTCTTTCTAATAAAGAACTGTGATATACTTCAGAGAATATCCCAGTAAAATAAAAAGATTAAAACAAGGTGAAATTAATAATGAAAACTGGCAATAAGAGCATTGGGGTTGAATATAGAAAATACAAGTTCACCTTAAGCCAGTGGTTCTCAATCTTGACTATATTTTGGAATAACCCAAGGACTGTGAAAGAACACGAATGCCTTGGTTCAAACCCCAGAAATTCTGATGTTATTGGTCCGGGATGTGCCTGAGCACCAGGACTTTTAAGAGCTCCCCAGGTGATTGTAATGAAGAGGCAGGATTAAAAGCCACTGCCAGGAACTCCAGCCATATGTTTACCAACAGTAAAGAGGCAAAGATTTTCAGAAAGTTTTTTAAAAAATAAACTTTAAAAATTAATGTTGCAAATCTCATTAATGGTACTTTCTTTTTTTTTTCCATACCTATGGGAACTCCTCACCACCAACACAGACCTACAGGTACAAAAGGCCTAGATTCATAGGGCACTTAACTGCTACAAAGTTAAATGAGTACCTAAGTTTGTCATCACTGTGTTCACCTGCACGACTACGCACAGACAAAGCACTTCTTTAAAGAGACATTTCAGAGGGACTGGAAAAGTACAGATCACTGAGGTACACAGTTCTCTGGGTCCAGCTCCTGCTGGAGCTCCTCGCCCTGTCAGACATGAGAGAGCTGCACAGCCACACAGCAGCCCACCAGCATGGACTTGGCCTACTTCGGACAAACTCCTGTTTGGAAATTACACATACGATGAGATACCTTGTGGTTCAAAGAATAAAAAATAATCAGAAGAGGTTAAACACTTCATAAAAGCACACAGGTAGAAATAACTTTGGAGGTATTAAGAGCACAATTATTAACAAATTTAAGTATTAAAATATGCAAAATGCCATCTAGTTTGTATAAACTGGGTCAAAGGATAAGTTCATTCTGTCAAAAATATTGTTTTACAGAAAGGAATGAACAAATTATTCTAAATTCCAGGGGAAAAAGTATTTGTTATTAGAATAACAAAGCACAGACATCCCTCAGCAACAGTACGGTACTCTTCAAGGTATTTATCACGTGAATGCTAATAAATGTTCATAAGCAATTTAGAGTTAAAAATTCATGTAAACACTATGTCTGAAATGGGAGATTTGCGTGAAAAGAGCACCAATTATCAGCAGTATAAGAAAAATGTCATAAGTCTCCTTCTTGTGACGGGTGAGGGCTAACACCCAAATCGTAGAAAACAGCTGATGTGGATGCTGCACACACCTGCCCCCTCTCTACAGATAATCACTCCCAAACACTATACTTCCCTACTGGTTTAGTACCAGTTCTACTGATACATGCTCTCTGTCTGCATATTCTATTTAGGATTTCATTCAAATTCATTTTATATTAAGGTTAGCTACTTTAGCTTTTCAGTATGACCTGGAACACAATGCAAGTATGTGTGTTTATAGTTCTACATGCATGCTATGAAACTTTATTTACAAGTTAAATTTGTTTTGTCTTATTGCCTGCAACATGCTAATATTCATTGATAATAACATGTTTCTTTTTAGCTATGTTAATTTATGTGCTCCTTTGAGGACTGGTACAACAGTATAATCAAAATTTAAGATTTTCTACTGATTTCCAGTGTACTAAATTTCCTATTCAAAATTTTCCCCTACAAGATGTCTTTAAAATTACTTGAAATTACCATGAGAAAAGGGAGTTTTTCCCTACAAAAAAACAAAAACAAAAAAGCTGTCTTATACAACTTACATATGGGTGTTTATTAAGAAGGGAGGAGGGCAGTAGGATGGAACGGAAGAGAAACAAAGAAGAGAGAAATTCTCCTAGAACAAGAATCAACAACACCTAATCTTTAGATTCCTATGATGTTTTTATACATTTTTCACTGAATAGTATGGAACAGTATCAAACATACTTGTTAGGGTTCTGTTAATTTTACTGTTTTTGTTTGTTTTCTCTCATTTCTGTAACTCAGCTCAAACAGTCTGTAAATCAATACTTTTTTAATTCTTTGATGACTGGGGGCCAAATATTAATACTATTAGTTGGTACTGAGAAATCTTTCAAAGGCTAGCCTACAAATCCTCTCGATTTATTATACTCAGATGTTATACATAGAGAATGATTAGGTTTCTATTGACCGTTTTCTGGTCAAATTTTTTATTATCCTCCCTGAACATAAATTTCACTTTTATTTGTTTAAAACAGTGGTTCTCAAACTTCAATATTCATCAGAATCCTCTGGAAGACATGTCATGCCAGAGACTGCTGGGCCCCATTTACAGAGTTTATGATTCAATTAAGGTGTGGGGTCTGAGAATTTGCATTATCAACTTCCCACCAGATGCTGATGCAGCCAATAGGGAACTCAATTTGAGAAACACTGATTTAAGAACTACCTTAAAAGGCCGGGCGTGGTGGCTCATGCCTGTAATCCTAGCACTCTGGGAGGCCGAGGCAGGTGGATCGCTCAGGTCAGGAGTTCGAGACCAGCCTCAGCAAGAGCGAGACCCCCCATCTCCACTAAAAATAGAAAGAAATTATCTGGCCAACTAAAATATATATATAGAAAAAATTAGCCGGGCATGGTGGCTCATGCCTGTAGTCCCAGCTACTCGGGAAGCTGAGGCAGGAGGATCGCTTAAGCCCAGGAGTTTGAGGTTGCTGTGAGCTAGGCTGACGCCACGGCACTCACTCTAGCCTGGGCAACAAAGCGAGACTCTGTCTCCAAAAAAAAAAAAGAAAAAAGAACTACCTTAAAGAACTAGAAAGGCGTTTTTCTAGGATTCTACAGGAACCTCACTCCATTTCCTATCTATTTAACCCTAGATAAGTTACTTAATTCTGATTTCCTCATTTCTTTATAATCAGTGCAAGAGGTGGCAGTGATTTCTTAAAGAGTTGAAGCACCATGGAAAGAAACATAAGAATAAAAACCCAAAGGCAGTTGAAAAAAAGCAACAATAGGACCAGGAGACAGATTTCTGAATAAAGGACACTGAGGGAGGAGGAGAAGGTAAGTGAACTTTAAAGGATCGCTCCTTGAAGTGCTGCCTGAAATGAACTCGGCAAAAACACAAATAAACGGGCACCTTTGCCTACCTTCAGGAGAGTCTTAGAAAAAGAAATGCTGGCTTATTTTTGAGGTTCCGGAGCAGTCTTTCCACTTGTGCTCTGTATTTCTTCTAATTTAAGGCCCTGAGCCACCTACGACTCCTTTGTTACTCTCTTCCTTCTGTACCTTCCACTTTTTTCCTCTATGCTAATTCCTCCCCATCAGAGCACTAGTGTGATCTCCCACCCCTTGCACTCTCCCCAACTACCAATTTATCTTATTTTCTTCCCTTCACAGCCACACCCCTTAAAAAACTTCCACAGTCCCTTGCTAGTCAAATAGCATTGACATCACCTGGAAGCTTATCAGAAATGCAGAATCTCAGACCTCCCTCATTTACCCAGATTATCTGATTGATTGCCTTCTTGCTTTGACAATGGGATCGATATTATACTAAACATGTTCCCAGCCTAAAGTCCAGAGCTATCTACCTGGATTTTATTCACTGCACATCAAATTTATTCTAATAAAATAAATTTCAGAATGTTTAGGATCCAAATATTAACTCCACAATCCTCAGAGTACCTTTGGATTTCTAGCAGAATCTTAAAATTCAAAAACAGATAAACAGGAGGGCATTTAAAAGACAGACAAAACCTGTCAAAAACTAAATATAATCCTAAATATAGAGACTATATTAAAATTTGCTACGGGGTCAAACTATTCAAAAAAATCACACTGAGCAAACTAGAAATGCAAAAGTATTTTGAATAGTTTTAGCTTTTGTCGCATTGACAGGAAGCTAACATTGTAATTCTTCATTTATTCTGTTCTGATTTAACTATTAAATACATATGTGGCTCTCTTAAAGGTAAGAATCCTGATACTCTTCTTAACCTTAGTGGGTCTCCTTCCCCAGAATGCTGGATCTTGCTCTCTATTTCCTACTTCCCACTGTTACAGAGGCTTGGCAGATCTCCAGAAACTACAGATTAGCAAGGCCATTTTGTTCCAAGTATTAATGCTCACATAGACCATGTCTAAACTTATTTACCCAACAAATATCCACCAATCAACCCTTCCATAACAGGCACTGTGCTAACTATAGGAATACAGTGGTGATGAAAATAGACACAATCCCTGCAAACACAGAATTTAGGTTCCACAGGGAAAACAGATTGCTTACACAATGGTAATTTAGCTCACTTTTGCTGTGAAAAGAACAGAATATTGCGGGGACCCACAGCAGGAAGACCTAATCTAGTCTAGGGAGGGAGTCAGCAAAGGCAGAAGGGATATTAAAACTGCATCAGAAAACAACAGTACACAGCTAGACCAAAAGAACGAAAGATTATATCCTACAGAGAGAAACAAATTGTGTAAAATCCTAGAGCTAAGTGAGAACAAGGTAGATTTAAGGGATGGAAATTTAATGTGTCACAGTGCAGAATGTGAAGAACATAGCAGTGAGAAATTGGGCTGGAGAACTAAGCAAGCACCAAATTCTGGTGAATATTATAGTCCAGTTTAAGGCCTCTGGACTTTATGCTACAATAAATGAGATGACTTGAGACTGGGCTGCAATCTAGACGGTAAAGTAGCAAGACTACCACTAAAGACAACTAAAGACTTACAGTCTAATTGGGATAAATAAAGTGAGACCAAGGAAGTGGCATTGGGAATGAAGAGAAGTGCAGAGGTTCTACAGATACATAGAAAGTAAAGTCCCCTTAATGTGGGGATTACCTCAACATCCAACATACTTTCCTGGAATCCACCTTAGGCAAGGAAGATGGCTGTACCATGCAATGAGATTCAGAGCCTGGTACTAGGAGGAGATTTGGGAAGAATGAAGATTTCTATTGGGAATCCTGACTATTGAGGAATGCCCACCCCTAGGCCCAGCCTCTGAAGCTGCATAGCTTCTTTCAGCCCCTGTTCCTTGAACCAGTACTTATTTGGCCCTTATAACTCCTTATCTCTGCATATCATTTCTATCAGAGCCAACTCCTATTATGATAATTAAGTTATTCACATTTCTCAATCATTGCTTTGTCACTATTAAAGCCATTTCAAATTATGAGCTTTTTTAATCTTTAATTTCTTTGTATGCTATCTCTAATATTGAAAGATTAATTCAATTTTATATAATGAGTAAAAAGTATCTAATACATAATCAAAAATTTACTTTAAATTATTATAGAGCTTCTCATTAGAATCCCTATTAAGGATGTATCCTCTTATGTTTATGTACATTACGCTTGTATGTTTTAAGTCAACTGAAAATTTAAGCAAATTTTCATCTTTATTGTATCTGGCAATTTATATTATGAGAGCTTATGGGAAAACTGAGAATAAAATGCTTATGCATTAATTTTGCATGTTCTTTCAGGATCTGTAAAAGAGTGAATGCCACAATTTATAAATGCTGAGCTTCACAGTTACGTCAGTAAGTCAGCTGTTTTTAATGTTCCGTCAGTACATGGTCTGGAACAGGATGAGAAGAACAAAGAGATAGGACAGGCTGAGAGGGCTGGGGCCAGGAAAATGGCAGGCAGGAGACTTAGGCAAGCTCCACCCTGGGTCTGGCAGGGTGCAGGCGAGGTGGCTGTGATATCCAGCTCCTCTTCTGTTCCCTTGTGACCACCAATCTAGCTAAAAACTCTTTCCTGAATCCAGACTCTCACAGAATGAGAAGCAGGAATTGAGCACTGAGGATTCAATCCCCCGGGTAGAAGGCAGTAAAGAGGGGTGAGGGACAAGCTTAAGCAATGTCAGCTAGAAGGGGCAGGATGCTCCCAAAGCATCTGATTGGGTTGGTTGTTTCCCAGGACCCAAAACTTAGAAGACCTAAGTTCAACCATAACTAACCGTATTGTCCTGCATACTGCCCCACCCTCCACCACCACCCTCAGCACCCTTTACAAGTGCTCAATGAACATTTACTAAACATGTAAAGCAATGGATTAATTTGATTTTCTCCTACTGTCTTTTCTCTCTTAGCCAATTGCTCACCTAGTAGCCTATCTATCATTTATGAAGACATTAAGTACTTAAAGCTATAGGGGAGGAAAAGCACATACCTGATACTTCATTTATCCACTTCCCTTCTGTGAATGCCAAATTACCATGTAATTAATACAATAGCATCTGTTCAGGTTACCCCCCACCACCTCACTTATGGTCACATTCCTGGTCTCCCTGCCTTAAATTACTGCTCTAGACAAAACAATGTGATTCTTGGGAAGGAAAGCAGCATTCTAATCCATTCATGACCCTCCACCCCTCTCCACCTTGTAAGTTAGAAACTGTTCAGATACAAGGAACAGAATACCTGGTAATCAGAACAAACTATTGCTTGCCTAATAAACTAATCCTAGAGTTGCTTTAGCCACTCAGCAATGTCAACAAGGACCCAAGCACTTCTTATCTTCCTATTTAACCATCCTTAGCATGTTCACATTAATTTTTCAATACTGCCTCATAATTATGAAATGGTTATCACAAGTTGAGGCATCATATTTTCATGTGGGAGTGCCCCACACAGGAAACAAGGGGTTGAGGTAAGATGTTTTAAAAATTGCTTTCTTTCACAGTCTTCCATTTCTTCATCTAAACAGGCAAAACTTGATCAAAAGCTCAGAAGATTGCTTTTCAGCTTTCATTGGCAAGAATTAGCCCCCTTGCCCAATGTTAGATCAATACTGGCAAAACAGGTCTAAGCCTTTTATGAATTAACCTACTGGGCACGAGCACATTTCTACCCAAACAAAATGGGAACACTTTAGTAGCAAAGAAGGGAGTTGCCTATTGAGTAGACAACTAACCATGTCTGCCACACATCACTGAAATGTGTCACTGGGTATCTGGACATTTCTTCCTTCCTTCCTTCTTTAAACTACTAATCAGCATTTATGTCAAATAAAAATGTGGCATGAATCTGTTATCAAGTTCTATGTATCCCTTCACTGTATGGTCTCGTCCCTTAACAAATACAATAAAGAGGTATATTCCTCTTTAAGAAGCTGTAGAAAAATAAATCAGAATAAAGAAATAGGTTGAATTCCAGAAATGCTGTATAAACCATATCATAGTTCTTTATTTTTTACTTTGCCATTTCAGCTCTGCTTTATTTAATTTGGGGTTGCTCAGTTGCTTCAATGGATAGTTGATGCTGTAAATTAAGTTCCCTAGCCTTTCAATCTGTCAAGAAACATTCAATTCAACATTTATTGAGGGCCTGCTGTCTCTTAACACTTAAGAACAGTTGCACATGTAAAGCAACCCTGAAATTCCAGAAAGAAGTATTTAATAATATAAATACATCTATAATATAGTTTTGATTTTCAGGTATGACGTTTTCTTAGAGCAAGGGAGGCCAGTCTTTCAAATTATACATCTTTAAATAACTGCTGTGTTCTTCCTTTATTTTCCTACCAATCTAATAGTACCCTTTTTTACATTTTTTTCTGTCTCCTTTGACAGTTACTCCATTCATCTGAATCTATCCATTTATTCCTCATTTTTGAAGTTTAAGCTAACAGATGGAGAAATAGATTACTTCCAAACATCTGCACTGAAACACTTCCCCTTCAACTCCTGCTGAGTAAAATTGATTTTAATTATATGATTCCTGAAAATTTCTCTCACAGGCACTGTAAGTGAAAATGTTCAGTATAAAAATAAGTTATCACCTAGGCTCTTAGTGTTAAGCACACTCACGTTATGAACAAATAGCATGCACACAGTATCAGTACTATAAATCGATCCTTGATAATAAACAACAGTTTTGACATCATAGATGTTTATGAGAGTCATAGTTTAAGTTTCCTGGAAATTTTTACATTTGTGACATTAATTGGATAACTGCACAGAAAAATATGAAGAAAAATTGATTACGTTTACTATTCATTTACTGGGTATACTCAAAGAGCCCATTTACAAGGGCTTTAGATAGATTAAAATGTGGCTATAGATTGTATAACACTATTTTTGCTCATACAATAATGGGATTTTAGTAACATTTGGGTATTTAGTAATCAGGTCTTCCTGATAATTTCCCCCCCCAAAAAAAATTTGTGAGTCCCCTAAAATCCACAGCATATATGTGTGCACTAATCCTGCACACTCCTAGTATGAAAATGCCTCCTCTTCCTCTGTCCATTCCTGGGATGCTGGGATCTGCTGCAGGCCTCCCAGCCCAACCACAGGTCTCCTCTCCTTGTGAGTCTCAATTACAGCTCTAACTTCAACCATGATTTAAATGCCAAAAATCTTAAGTCTGTGTCTATAGTTCTATCCTGCTCATCCCCTCTGAGTTTTAGGATCATACTTCTACTTTCCTTCTAGGTAATCCTTGTCTATTCTAAGGATTAACCCAAAGTCAGACAAACCTGGACTTAACATTTTATCCTATAAGCTTATTTCTGTGTCACTGTCTGAATTCAAAGTATTGCAATTCATTTAGTAAACTAGGATGGAAAAACCTCAATTATTCTAAATACCTTTATCACTCTTAACTACTCTCCGAATCATTCACAAATATCTGAAGTGTCTACTCTGAAATCATTTATAAATGTCTCTCCTTTTAGCGTTCATTATCACAGACCTAGTTCAACTCATTATTCTTCATATGGGCCTTGATCAAAGCTTTTAAAACTGGTCTCCCTGCCTTGAATCACCACTATAGCATTCCACTTCCATTCAACAAATACTTACTGAGCACCTTCTGTGTGTCAGGCTTGGGGCTGGGCAACGAGTAAAAAAATCCAGAGAAAAGCAAAGACCTCTCCTCAGTGCACTTAGACTCCAGTTCAGCAGATAAGACAGCAACTAAGTACATAAGTAAGCAAATAAATAATCCACCAGGGGTGCTTGTGTAAAGAAGTGTAGGGGCTGGGCCTAGAAGAAAGGATGGATGGGAAGAACGTGAGCAAGGTGAATGAAGGATCGGGCAAAAATGCCTGCCAGAAGCAGCTTGTTTGCTGAGTGCAAAGGTCAGCTGGAAACAGCTGACCTGTATGGAAGTTGTTAAAAAAATTAACAAACGGCCCTGACCCTTTGCATGTGTCCTTGGAAATAAATACGGGAAGGAAGTTAGCTGAGGAGGCCATTTTCTCCTTTAGATTTTGGCCTCTCCCTTCTCTCGAAACACTATGTGTTTCGAGTAATCATTCATTCCTTCGCTACTGAGCTCAGGAGCAAAAAGGTAGCTGCAACAAAGAATAACTAGTGGGGGATGAAATGTATATAGAGTATTCAGGGAAGACCTCATTGAGGAGGTGTCATTTAGAATAAGACCTGTAGGTAGAGAAGTGGCCAGCCACAAAAAAGAGTCAAAGAAAAGAGCCTAACAGAGGTCCACAGCAAGAAACAGCCTTCAAGGACTGGACAGGTCCTGGTGGCTAGAACCTAGTTCATAATGGGGAAGGTGTATGAGATGAGGTATGAGAGGTGAGTAGAAGTGATACCACTCACAGCATGATGGGCCACTATCAGAAGACTGAATCTAATGTGAAGCACAATTAGAAGCCAGGGAAGAGTTTTATGCAAAGGAGTGACATAATCTGATACTTTTAAAAATTTGCCAGAATTGTTTCTTAATCACAATATAAGTGTCAATCTTCTGCTTCAAAAATGTCCAATGGCTCCTGATGAATGGGGTGACCACATGTTCCAGTTTGCTGAAGTGAATCCAGGTTTGCCCCTGTTGTCCTAGTGTAATTATTGATAGACCTTCCCTTTTACTCTCACATGGGTCCTAGTGGGGGATTAATAAATTACATGGTCAACTTAATAATAATATACTAAAATATTCCTTAGGTTTACATTCAAGAACCTTCTAGACCTGATCCAACTGACTTCTCTTCCTTTCTCCCCATCACATCTTTACCTTGCAAGTGCTCTGGCCACTCTGAAATGTAATGCTGGTAGTGTTCAGAATGAGATATATATTGTCTACTTCCTGTGCCTTTGTCCACGGTCCTGCCTCTTGCTGGGTGCTGTGTAACCATTTCATTGATGAGTGGGCAGATCCTTGAGGATCAAACCCAAGAAGCATTCCCAGAACCTAGGCAGAATGAATGGCTTCCTCCTCTTTATTTCATCAATCTATTATAGCATGTGTCACAACTGGGTTAATTATTTGTAGGTCCGTTTTCCCTCCTAGAAGGATAAGTACTTAATGGTGAGGACAGCACCTCCTTTTATGTGTTTTTGGGTCCTCATCACCCAGCACATGTCTTACTTATAGCTAGTATTGATATATGTCTTCTAGATGAATTATTTAATACAAAAGCAAAATGAAATATATAGTAAGATAATAAAGTTGAACAATGAGATTTTAAAATGAATTTCTCTAGTAAGCTTAAAACATTACTGCATTCACATCTAGACTATTTTCAGTCTCTAAGTTCATTCCCTCCAAAGTCCAAAGTAGCCCCATTCATAGAAAGCGACAATAAACTTTTAATGAATGATTAGAAGTAAAAAAGTCCTTATTGGGCAAAAAGAAGAAGAAGAAGTCTAATTTTCAAGGAAACTAAACAGTTTTATGTTTTGGTAACAAATTTCTAAATAATTGTGCAGCTGAAATAACACAGTCTGACACATTACCAAAAGGCAATTTCATATACTCACCACTCTTAAATGATCCTGAACAAATTCTGCTTAGAAGAAGGTTCTGACGTAATTGCAGAACTTCAGCTTCCAAGGCTTTGACTTTTGATCTCCACTTTGACTCTGGCTCAGACACCAGCATTGCAAGGTGTTCTGTGTATTCTCTGCTACTTCTGTCTGCTGGTTTTGAGTGGATAATTGCCAAGGCCAGAGCCAATTTTGAAGTTCTCGAATACCATTTTTGAACATCCATTGTGGCTTTTGTTCCTAACATTTAATAAGAAAAAAAGTTACAGAAATTCCTTTTTATGTTTGCAGTGCATTTCATTTGCTCAAAATTGATTTTTTGGAGTAACACTAATTAATGTTTGTAATAAAACTTGGCACCAAGTAACACGAAAAAAATCTCAGAAACAAAAAACAGTATGAGAAAAACATGCAGAAGAAAACTGCATACACATGCATATTAAGTATGTTAAGATTCAAAATAGGTTTAGCAGCTTGATGATTTTTGGGGGTGCAAAAACACACACTATTCATTTAGTCATTTCTAACTGGAGATACACACAGAATCTCTAAGGGAGCATTATAATTATATATAATTATGTATACATACTATATATATAAGACTTCTGCTAAGTCTTGCATTCCTTAATGGGTCTTTAACTGCTATTCCTGACTCTAACCAGCCCCCTCCAATTTACATGGAGAACAATCTTTTAAATATTTGTGCCATTTAAGTTGTGAATCTGTTCTGATTCTGTGTTTCCAAAGATTTTCAAATGCTGCCCTGAGCACACTTTTCCAAACCAACACTGTGTCACAGTCTTACAATATAAGCGCACTTATGGGAACAACATGACAGACCATGACATTCATTGGTTTAATATCATCATCCCTATTGAAGCATAATCCCCCTGTGGCCACCACCGTGCTTTATTACATTATCAGGAGGGCTTTTCACATAAAATGTGCTAAGTAAAAATTTTTTAATGAATAATTAAAAGAAAAATGGTGCAGAAAACTCAGGATTTTTGGTTGCTACACCAATCATACTAACGCAATTTCAAACTCTTCATCCCACATTTCAAACTTTACTTTTTTCAATATCTCAAGCCTTTTCTTCCCCTGTAGTTGGATCACACTCAGTCAAACAGACACATACAGCCCAGGTTCATTCCTGTTCACATCTCTGCTCACAAATCTTCCCCACTTGTGATGCCTTGAATCTTTATAGCTGCCAAAGCCCTGGTTGTGCACCCTTCAAAAAACAACTCATATACCACAATATAACATCTTTTCAGATTTATTCCCATCCACACTGATGAATAACTATCTGATATCCTACAATTTAGCACTGAAAATATACAATCTAACAGATACCATAATGCTATTTTATTATAATCAATGATGAACACAAAAATCTGTATACAATATGTTCATCACAGTGTTATTTATAATACTGAAAACTGTGACTAACCAATAGTTAAGTAAATAATGGTATGACTATGCAAATGAATATTCGTCATTTAAAATTAGATTTTCAGAGGTTTTTTTTTAGCATGCAAAATTGTTAATGATATGCTAAGGAAAACAAATGAGAACATAAAATCATGTGTGCAATAGGACCCCAATTATATGAAAAATGGGAAATATAAAAAATATAATTTATCTCTAACTAGAATTATTGGTGAGTTTTATCTTCATTTCTTCATATTTTTCTAATTATGTGCAACAAACATATCAAATTATAATCAAAAAATTTATTAAAAAATAGATTTCCAAAATCAAAGTACACAGCTTGATATTTTCACAGCCGTAGAATACACAAAGCACTAGATACTGTTAATAAGGACAAACTAAATAGATTTATAGGGCCACTTATTTTAATTAGCTTTTTTCAACAACCATTTTACTCTCTGGTTAATCCTCCATCTGTAGTCAGTGATAGAAGCAGTGGACTTAACACTTATTACTTTCAGAGAAGATCCTATGTGCAGAGAAAAGGCACATGGTTTTTGAGACCCACCTTCAAGAAGTAAGCCCATTAGTATATATACAACAGTACTGATTTAAAAAAATGCAATCTATTCAAAGATGTTTCAGTTGGAAAAGAATCTCACATTCAATTATGAATGGTGGGAATCTAGGCTGAAAAAAAAAAAAAAAACTAGAACAGAGTTTATTAGCACAAAAGGACACAGTTCTCCGGATAACAAAACCACAGGAAACTCCCTGTCATCTTGCAGAGATGTTTAATTAATTGATTTAAACAAGCTGATTAATTAAATGTTCTGATTTTTAAGTCATTGTATAGGATTTGTAAATAGTCTTAAAATCATGTTGAATATCAGTTATAGAAAAAAGTTCAAATTATAAAGTTCTTCTAGATTGTAACCATATCAGGGTCACTTGTCTGAACATTAATTAGAATTATACAACAAATCAACAGAAATGATTGCTAATAAAGATGTTTAGCACAGGCTTGTGGGGTATAAAATCACACTCAAAACACACATAGAACCACAACATACAACCAAACAGAACCAGATTTTTCAACTGCTTCTTCATGTTTGTGTGTATGTATGTTTACAAATATGTCTTTTTAATTGTAGGATAGCATTTCTATTCTCAAAGTGTCATTTGCAAAATAAAGATAATTCTGTTTTTCCTAATATTTCATGGAAGAAAAGTGAGCTTCTATGATATATTAAAAAGTATATATTTAGCCTTTGTCCCTGGTTCCTGACACAAGCTCCTAAGTCCCTTATAATTTCCTAAGAGGGAGGAGATTATTTTGTTCTAATGAGGTTAACTCTTGACAGGCCCCTAGACAGCTTCAGGATGAACACTGGTTACCAAAAAGACTAAACCATAATCAAAAGCTTAGAACTTTCAGTCTTACCCCTCAACCTTCAGGAAAGAAAGGGGAACTAGAGACTGAGTCAATAATGGATCATGCTTTGCTGATGAGACCATGATAGAGACCCCTAAACAATGGGGTTCAGAGAACTTCTGGGTTGGTGAACACATCAAGATGTTAGAAGGGTGGTACACCCAGACAGGGTTGTGAAAGCTTTGTGTACTTCCCCCCAGTAAGTGGCCCTATGTCTCTCTGCCATTTGGATGTTCCTGAGTTGGATCCTTTATAGTACACTGGTAATAAGTAGAGTGCTTCCCTGAATTCTGTGATTTATTTTAACTAAATATCAAAGCTTATGAGAGGGGTTTGGGGAATCTTTGACTTTATAAGTCAAATCAGATAGAGTACAAGTAACCTGGGGACCCAATGCTTGCAACTGGCATTTGAACTGAGAGTAGTCTTGTAGAACTAAGCCCTTGAACCTGTAGAGTCTAATGCCAATTCCACTTAGCTAGTGTCAGAATTGAATTGTGTAACATCTAGTTGGTCTATGTAGAATCAGATAATCGGTTATCGCTATTAGAAAACACCCCAGCTTCCTAAAGATATTCTCTGCTTAATTGAGGAAAAATCAGTAGTAACTTTCAGAAATCATTTTTAAATTTAATTTATGCTCAAATAATTATAGTAAATAATTAAAATGATCACTTAATGTTCCCCCAAAAAGTATGTAGTGTCTTTCAATTCTTAATAGCTTAAAATATAAAAAATTAAATCTTTTTAGAACAGAGCAGTAGTTCAAATAGGCTTTCTTTTTCTTTGATTTCAGAGCAGTCCTTAGCATAACAAAGTCCCCCATGAAGCTGCAGGAAAATCTAGTCACATTCCAAAACACCCTGGATTTTTCTTCAGGAAATGCATGCAGATACAAACTACTCTGCAAACACTATTTTGGCAACTTTTATCTGCAACATTTATCCTGCCCTCATTTTCCCTTATTTAACTTTAATTTGCTATCAACTAGCCAATTCTCTGAACTGTCAAAAGTGTTTTGAATTATAATCCCAGAATCTAAAATTAGTTCATCCCCAAGATCACTGATGAAATTTCTATGAAGAATAAGGTCCCAGATCATTCCCATACAAGACTGGTGGGAGTTTAAATTGGATAAGCATTCAGGAGAATATTTTCCTAATATGTATCAAACACCTTCAAAATATTTATTCCCTTTTGTCCCAGCAATACAAGTTCTGAGATTTTATCTTAAAAAAAGATCAGAGTTTCATATAAAACTTTATGCCCATAAATATTTATAAGATTATTTATAATTACTAGTTAAAAAACCCTGCACCCAGCCTAAACATCTAATAATAGAGATTAAATTGTGACATATCATATAATTTAATTGAAAATGTTTTTTTAAATATTTTAAATTGTAGGTAATATTTCCCATATGCACATTAAATGCAGAGTGAAACATAGAAAATGCAGTGAAATTGCAAATTTGAAAAAAAATCTATAGTTAGGCATGGATATATTGAGAGAATGAGAGATTAAAGGGGAGAAGGAAGGAGAGAGGGAGGAGACAAAAGAAAAAGAGGAGGGAAAGGGAGAAGAAGGAGGAGAGGGGGAAAAAAGACTTATTTACCAAAATAAAAACAACCATTTACTATGAGTTAAGGAGATCTGAATGATATTATTTCCTTGTTTATACTTTTCTATAGATCTCAAATTTTCAGAATAAACATTATAAAATATACAAGACATAAAAATGTCTAGTACTAATCCTACAGAAATAGTCCCTATTCTATATTTTTCAAAGTAGAAATTATAGAACATGTAGAAGAATGAAACTGGACCCTTATCTCACGCCATACACAAAAATCAACTCAAAATGGATTATAGACGTAAACATAAAACATGAAACCGTAAAACCACTGGAAGAAAACATAGAGAAAAAACTGCATGACATTGGTCTTGGCAAAGACATTTTGGATGCGACCCCAGAAGCACAGGCAACAAAAGTAAATACAGACAAGTGGGACTGCATCAAAATAAAATGCTTCTGCACAGCAAAGGAAACATCAACAGAGTGAAGGAACAACCTACAAAATAGGAAAAAAATTATTGCAGACCATACATCTGATAAGGGGTTAATATACAAAATGCATAAGGAACTCAAAAAATTGAATAGCAAGAAAATAACTAAATTTAAAAAAGGGGAAAAGATATGAATAGACATTTCTCAAAGGAAGACATACAAGTAGCCAAGAGGCATATTTTAAAAATGTTCAACATCACTAATCATCAGGAAAATGCCAATTAAAATCACAATGAAATATCATCTCACATCTGTTAGGATGCCTATTATCAAAAAGACAAAAGATAACAAGTATTGGCCAGGATGTGGAGAAAAGTGAATCTGTGTATACTGTTGGTGGGAACATAAATTAGTACAGCCAGTATGGAAAACAGTATTGAGGTTCCTCAAATATTAAAAATGGAAATACTGTATGATGCAATGCCACTTCTGGGTACATATCCAAAGGAAATGAAATCAATGTGCTAAAGAAATGTCTGCACACCCATGTTTATTGCAGCATTAGTCACAATAGACAGAAAGTGGAATCAACCTAAGTGTCCATCAATAGATGAATAGATAAACAAAGCATGGTATATACCAATATGTATGATAGAATATTATTCAGCCTTAAAAAAGAAAAAAATCCTGTCATTTGTGACAAATGGATGAACCTGGAGGATACTATGCTAGATGAAGTAAGCCAGGAACAGAGAGACAAATTCTGCATGCTCTCACTTATATGTGGAATTTTAAAAAGCCGAACTAATACAAACAGAGAAGTATGTGAGGAGACAGGTTAATTAGCTTGATTTAATCATTTCACAATGTGTGTGTATATATATAAATGTGTAATATACTACATATTAATATATATATAATGTTTGTCTATTATACCTTACTAAAGTTGGAAAATAAATAAATAGGAGCAGGTTTTCAGCTGGAAAAAAAAAGGAAAATGAAGAAGGGTATTTTATGAAGTCTCAGAGTTCTACACCAATCATTTTGTGACTGTGATGAGAAGCCCAGCCTGCAGTGCTCACCTCCTTAATTAAACATTTTCAGCTGTAAAATACACCATCTTTTCATCAATAGCTTGGGAGTAGAGGAGAAGGATACAAATGAAAGAACAGCACATTCAACATAATGTTCACAGAAATTTTAAACTGTCAAAGTGCTGTCAGAATTGAGGAAACACAGTCAACAGAATGAAAATTCTTGCCTCCTAGTTTCTCTAATCTACCTTCTTGAACAGCTTTCCCAGATTCCACTAAGCCTGTTGACTTTAAACAGTTCCATGGCCCACAAGTGATGCATGCCCCTTCATCCACATGTATTTGGTATTCTTTCCACTAATTCAAATGTCACAATGGATTTTGGAGGTGTGGCAGAAAACTTTCCTATATGAGGAAGCAGCAAGCTACTATCCACTGTATCCCTGATGCCATGAACACTGACTGGCTCATAGTAGGCACTCTGCCGAGTGCTTGAATGAGTGAATGAATGAATGCATATGTCAATATGAGTCATACAATCACAGGACTACCTGGCCAGCTCTTAACCCTGGCTCTCATCAGTAAGCTTTTGTCGATTACACACTAGCAGAATGGCATTGGAGGGAATACAGATTAGGAGGGGAACTTAGTTAAACTGAAGGTCACATCTGCCTCTCTTCACTCAAGGGTACATCCTTTTTTGACTATTTCCAGTGAGTCTACTCCCTCCAAGGTATTCCTTTCTACAGTATACTCTTAAACTTTCACCAAAATAATTTTTGTGTAAAAAAAAATACAAGAAAGATAAAATCAAGTTCATACATGGTTTTAGGTCACAGGGTAAGCTATAAGGGGGAAGGCTAGATTTTTATCTCATGTGAATCCTGCCTTGTCAGTAAAGCAAGAAACTGAAGGACATTGGCTGAACATTCCTGAAATCACTGAGATGAATATGATATGGCAAAGTGTGAGTACAGGAGAAGGTTCCCACGTACCATGATAGTGAAACATGCATTTATCAAATATCAGTCTAGGGTGAAGCAAAGCTGGCAATGCCAGAACAGTAAGATATTATAAGATTTTTTAGATAATTAGTATCATTAAAGTTTAGACAGGGACTAACATATAATTTTTGCATTAGATCCAGCTGACAAATTCCCTAATTCTTGTTATAGTTTCAGCACATACTGTACTATAAAGTGCTAAGCAGATTAATATCATGTGAAATTTTACATAAAAGAATCAGGAGTTACTCAAGATTTCAAATTTCTCTACTTCAATATTAAGGGGGACTTTAGAAGCCTTTCCAGCAGAGAGTCTCCGCATGACAAGAGGCTTGCAAAGATAAAAGGATACTGGCTTTTTTTTTTTCTTTCTGTTCATGCTCATCAAAACAAGCCAACTATTTATCATTTTCCTCTTATTGAAAAAGTTAACTAATCATAGATTCTAACTGTCTGCAGTCTCTTAGTACTATATTTTTAATTCCCTCCCACACCCCAACACCTTGTCTTCTGATTTCTCATTGCTCCTTTGTTTTGTCATAGGAAAGATCTTCTCCGGATTCTGGCAGAATTTCACATGGGAAAAACACATCACACACATTTTATAAATTACCAAAATGGACAATGATTCAGAGATGCAGAGTCATGTACACATGGTACAATTAGCAGCTGTATTCTACTGTGTAAATCCATAAAAGGAAAGAGAGCAGATATTTACTATTAACATATTTTTATTAATAATAATATTTTGGAAAAACCATAAGTATCTCCTGGTTACACTGGTATTTCACACTGATATGGACATAATCCTTATCACAAAAATAACCATATCACTCATAGGGTATATTAAAAAGTCTATTGAATTACATAATTCCATAAACTCCACAAATCTGAATTCTTTGTAAGACTATATATACTCTGGAGGTTAAAAAAAAATAACATGCCATAAAATGAGGAAGCCTATAAGATGAAGCCAGAAACCAAAGAAACAACCAGAAGAGACAACCGAGAGAGGTTTTATTAATACCAATCCTAGGGTAGAAACAGCTAGCTTCTGGAGAGCAGCTGTGCCAGAGCTTGTGCTTCAAGAGAAACAGAAGACTTAACCGGGGAAATGATGAAGCAAAAAGTCCCCTGAAACAGGTAAATGGCCCTATCCAAAGTAAATGACACATTAGGAAACAGATTTTTTTCCCTAACTGCTAGTATGTAATGCCTTCTTAGACTTCAATTCTGAGTACAGTGAAGATACAAACTCACGTAAACACAGTCCCACAGAAATATTTTCTTTAAACCTCATTTTTAACTTATATATGTCCTACTTCTCGTCTTATTTAAATCTCACCAAGGAGAACATTACAAATGTCAGAGAACAACTGACAATGCGTCATGGCTTCTCCTAGGGCTTCATTTTATAAGCAAATCTAATACTTCTTTTATTGTCTACTTGGCTTTGTCTTTTAAAAAACAATAGAGTTCTACTTTCACTAGCCTAAAATAGCCTATTAAGAGAGAAGGATTGTTTCACAAGTATGGAGCACTTCAATTCTATATATCTTCTGCCATATGATCTCATTTGCATTTCTGCCCCTTTAAACTCAGCTCCTCAACTTGCTCCAGACAACAAAAGCCTTGGTTCTCATGCAAGGCATACGCAGAATAGCAGCAGCACAGAAATCTTATTTTTAATAATGCCATTTGTATTAAGTATTTCTAGAATCTTTTTTATGGTGCTATCTTATAATGATCAAAGAGGTCTTTTATTGATAATAATATCAATCTATTTCATCTAATAAATGAAATACTCAAGCAATAGGAACTAACCTTGGCTGCATGAGTGGTTCAGTTCAACTCCAGGGGAATAAATTAAAGTCATTTTTTAAAACCATAGAAATTTCTCAAAGTAGTCCATTCTTTAAAAGAAATTCATATCTTTACCATATCACAGTTTTTTTGTGTCTAAATCTATTGGTTCTGTTAGTTACTACAAGAAAACTATGAGTTGATTTTCACCCCCTTACAAATCTTACTGGAATAGAGAAAATAAAGGAAAATCATTAATTTACACATACAGTCTATGTGGCAGTTTATCTCAAAAGAAAATTTTACCCAGGTGTTCTACTTAAATTATTTGATTTGTATCTAAAGGGCTAAATTGCAATAATGTAGACTAAGGAGATTAACTATTTTCAGACAAATAAGAGTTGAATATAACTGAAAATACAAACAGTAAACATAAGAAATCTGGTAAGGTTATATTAATATTAGACAAAAAACTTCATGACAAGAAAATATTACCAGAAATATAAAGGAACATTTCAAAATGATAAGAAGATCAAGTCATCAGGAAGATTGAAATTCTAAATGTGCATGCACATAATAGCAATAATAGAACTTTAAAATATATGAAGCAAAAACTGAAAGAACTTAAAAGAAAGGCAAATCCACAATCATATCTGAAGTTTTTAACACATTTCTTTCAGTAATTGATACAACTAAACCTTGAATAATGATGATGATGACGATGATTTAGAAGATCTAGAAGACACTACCAACCTTCTTGATCTGATTGATATTTACAGAACGCTATATACTTTATAGATGAAGAATGCATACAAATTCTTTTCAAGTTCATATGGGACTTTTGAAAAGACACATCATATGCTGGGACAAAATAATTCTCAATAAATTTCAAAAGACAAATTTTATACAACATGTTCTCTATTCACAAGAAAAATAATTAGAAATGTCTAAGAAATCCCTCAAATATTTGCAAAGTAAACATATATCTAAATATTATTGGGGATAAATAAAAAATCAAAAGTATAATTGGAAGATATATAGAAGAAATGAACTACTGATGTATTCAACATTGTGACTGAATCTCAAAAATTATACTGAATGAACAATAAAGACAAACATATATATACTTTAAGCTTCTATTTAAATGAATTTACAACAGACAAAATAATCAATAGTGAAAAAAATCAGAATAATGTCTCTTCTACATGTGTAAAGGAGCTGACTAGAAAGCAGAATGAAGGGATTTTCTGGGCTGAGCTAATGTTCTCTATCTTGATATGGAGCTGGGATATGCAGGTGTATGCATTTCTTAGAGCCATCAATGGTGCACTTAGTATTTTCCATTTCATTGTATGTAAATTGTACCTCAATAAAGTGGAGGTTTCTCACCAAAATGGAGTTTAAAAAGACCATATTTACACTCCCACCTTAAACAACTAGAAAGCAAAACCAAAAATATAAAACAACAGTGTTTAGCGTTAGAGTGGTCAGAAAGCAGTGCAGGACTATGATTCCCTAGAGAAGGGACATAAGGTAGTTGAGCCCCACAACTGCACCAGCTGTATCAGCTGAAGGTAGTTTCCAGGCAGTGGTCTAGGGAGGTGGGACCGAAACAGGGCCTAAATGTCAGGGTGAGGTCAGAGAGTCCAGACAGGCCAGAGACACAAGAATTTGTCAGAATAGACTGCCATAGACGAGGGAACTATACAGAGAAAGAGCTCTGAAATCTACAGAGAGGTTCCTTGAACCTGTGGCTACTAATCTGTACATGTGTGACGGTAAACTATCTAAAGTCCAATAGTGTCAATGTTTCCCAAACAGTAAGTAACTCGGCAAATCCTTTAAAGGAAGAATTTGATGAAAGATTAAACAAATAAAAGGGGTGGGGGGAGGGAACAAGAAGTATTTGTCTACTTGCAGTTTATTTTGACCATATGTGGCTGCCACTGTGGGCAAAATATCTGGGAAGAAAAGGATAAGAAAAGATAATGGGCGGAAAGGCAATACATGGGCATGTGGCTTTTCATGAATGCAGAGAACACAAAGCAGTCCAAAAAAATGACAGAATCAGTGCTTCCTCCTACTTTAGTCTACTCTAGTGGATCTCACACTTGGGCCTGCCTTGGAATCACCAGGAAGCCTCATCAAACACAAATTCCTATGTTCCTCCACCAGCGTTTCTGATTTAGTATGTCTGGTGTTGGCTGGAGAATTTGCATTTCTTACATTTTCCCAGGTAATATTGATGCTGCTGGTCCAGGGACTAATCTTAGAACCACCGTCCTACTCCATTCCTAGAAATAATGTCACTTTTGAAAGACTGCAATCACTTTATCTATGCAATAGTCCAATTCAAAACTTTTATGACTTTCAGCCCTAAAATAAGAAAAAACAATTAATGGGGAACACTTGTATTTCAGGTAGTTTCATCATATATCTCACAGTAACCTTGTAAAGTATTAATAACTATTTCTACCTTATACCTCTTTCTACCATACTTTTTTCTGTTTAAACAGATTGGAAACCTGAAATTCCAACATATTTTAAAAATTCATCCTTAATCATATAGCCCAGGTCTAATATCAAAGCACATTTTCTTTCCTGCATGTCATATAGTCACACTCCGAAATCCCAGCTGCCAAGCCTCCTCTAGGGACCTTTGTCATTGATACACACCCACCTTGAGGCTGAACCCACCACTCTGTTGCACAAAAAAAGCCAAATTCAACTTAGAATTTGAACTATACAGATTTGACTAAACTATTGAGAATAGGAAGGGAGATTCTGTCATATTCCACAAAGCCCAACTTTGTAAAAATCCACATTAAGTGGCTCTTTACTCTTCCCATCTCAAGAAATAATAGCTAACATTTAGTGAGTGTTTCCTATGTGTGTGACACTCTTTACTTGCAATAACTCACTTCATCATTTAAGAACATTAAGATGAAGTAGACATTATTATTCTCCCTAACTGTTCAGGAATACAAGTTACAGAAGTTAAGCACAGTCTTTAGCTAAGAAAGTAACAGAGCTGGGATCTGAACTCAGTCTCCCTGGAGAGTCGAAGCCCTAAATCAAACTGAACTGCCAAGCTATGCTCCAGCTGCCAGTCTCTTCAATTCTATTGATCTGCCTCTACCTAGATTGACAGCACACTCCCATCTCTTCCTCCTCACCTCAAATACCCACCCCATCCCTCCAACCTGACAAATCTGCTTTGGATAATTCAGCTCTGCCTCTCTGTTAGGACTACCAATGAGATAATGCCAAAGCCCAGGTGTCCCCATCTGTCTCTACTGGGTCTTTGCTCGGTGAGCTTGCTTGAGTAACATCTACTGTCACTGAAGCATGATAATCCATTCAACTGAAGGAGCTTACCTAAATAGTCTCATGATAAAACATGTTTTTGTGAGATGAAAGCATTCTTCTGCTAAAGATATTTTCCACATATCATTATAGGAGATTATGTATATGTAGGCCTAGGGCTTATATTTGGACTTTTGAAAGATAACTATAACTGATGCTGAGGTGAGAACATGTGGAGAGGTGAAGGGGCCAAAATTGAGAGGCCACCTAAGAAAATGCTGCCATAACCACCCACTTCTGCCTAAAAAGTGATCAGGTGTGGACCAAGCAATAAAACAATTTAGTATCCATCAACTGTTATCTTAATTCAAAGGTAATTATAAACCTCATAATATTTCTCACAGAACTTTTCTAGAATAAAAGGACTGAAGTAGTATAAACATCTTAACCATAAGGCCAAATAATTTACCACTCTATAGGCCATTAACTTTATATTTTTACCTACAAAGACTAAGCTATGCACATCATTTTAATGACAATTCTGTGTGGTATATGGCAACTCAATGAGAGCAATTCAGTTCCACAAACATAGTGTGTGCATACCACACTTGAGGCCAAAACCATGCTAAAATCTGGCCAGAAAAAGGTGAATTAGACATACTCCTTGCTTTTTTTTTTAAGTTTATAAAGATGGGGGGATGATAGGGAGAGAAAAGAAAAAAATTAAGCATAATTCAATCTGATAATAATTAAAGCCGGAGTACAAAGAATGACACTCATGGGATCATCCTAACCTTTAGGTTCCCTTACCCAAAAGCTCTTAAACTCACACTCAGTGGGTCAGTAAGAAAGATGATGTCTGGAATTCCTGAAGCCAGCATCCCTCCATATCACTGCTTTTCCACAAAGCATGTAAATGTCACTTGGGAACCTTATTGAAGGCCTCACTGGGGTTTCCATCCTCTTTTGAAATCCAGTGGTTATTCAACTTTTATTATTAATGGCAAGTCATTACAACAATTACAACTATTTCACAGTAAAGTACAGCTACATTTATGAAGTGATTATAAAAATAGAGATTAAACAAATAATTAAGGACATGATGGATAAATTAAGAGATATCAAGAAATAAATGAATGGTTTTTATGAGGATCTCTCTTTATAAGTTCTCTAGTTGTAAGTGGTTGTAGGAAGTAGAACAGGATTTCAGGAATTCTGGACATTGACCACCCAAGCCAAAGTCACTTCAGCTTCTATCCTGTGTGGTTGACAAGCTCTATCTGCCCTGGCTAGACCATGATTGTATAACTTAGGCCATTAAATCACTGTACAACTAAGATCAAACTTATCCAAGAAAAGATAGACCATGATTATATAACTTACGCCATTAAATCACTGCACAACTAAGATCAAACTTATCCAAGAAAAGATAATGATTAATCAGCAGAGAAGCTTGAAATGGCCATGAGAACAGCTGTAACAATGAAACACCTCAGCATCACTCTGCTATTAATAAAATTGTATCCAAACCCTCTGTTTCTGCCTTCATCATAGACTGCAATGGCCCATCTGAATTACTTATAGTTACCATAAGCTTTCTGTACAGCAAGGAATATGCACCTATGTGGATGAAAATTTTTCTGTAAATAAATTTTTTTATTACTAAATCCACTGATAATCAGAATTCTGTGAAAATTGGTGTTTTATGTATTTCTCATCCCTCCCCCTCCTGGCTGCCAAACTCTCATATTTACAAATGAAAGTATTGAGTTTGAACAGAAAATTTATATATACAGTAGTTATGGTACGATTGTGGGCTCTGCTTCGAGTAAACTGGTACTGATAAAAGATATTTTAACTCAGTGTGAGCCAATTCTGATTCTTAATTTTTTAAAAAATCAGTCATGCTTAATATTTTCATCTTTAGTATCTAAAATGCTTTAAGAAGCATTTTTAAATTAAATTTCATTCCCGCAGTCTAGAAGACTTATATAGCACACTGAACACATTTAAATAATAAAGGGGAAATGATACATTTTACTGCATTAAAATTTAAAACTCCTATTCATCAAAAGATAGCATGAAAAAGCAAAAAGGTAAGCCACGGCCCATGTAACACATATGGGGGCATGTGTAACACATAAAGGGTGCATATTCACAATATTTAAAGAATGTCTATAAAATAATAAAGAAAAAATCCATTAAAATGGGTAAAATATATGAACAAAATTCATAGAAAAGGTAAGAAAATAGTATGCAAACATGAAGAGACTGTCACATAGATATGCAAAGAAACATATTCAAAACTGTTCACCACTTCATTGTCTGTAATAAAAATTACAAATTACATATCCATGGATAGAATAATTAAATAAATTGAGGTATATTTATGCAAACAAATACTAGTAAGCAATGAAAAATGAACTAGAATTACATACATAAAAATGAATTTCATAGTTAAAAGAAAAAAGCAAGCTATTAAAAGTGCATGTAATTTTATTCAATTAATATAAAGAATACTATATATATATAGCTCAGAAATATATCTAATGAGGAAATGCATGGGGCGGTATTTCACAAATTTAGCACTATTATTACTTCTGCAGGGGAAGAAGGAGTTGAAACCAGAGAGAAAATTTTTTTCCACCTTGTAAAGATCCATTTTTTTAAAGCTGGGAGGTGGGTGGACTGGTATTTGTTGCTTAACAACAGGGATATGTCCTGAGAAATGCATTAGTAGGATTTCACCCTTATGGCAACATCATAGAGTACACTTACACAAAACGATATGGCATACCCTACTACATACTTAGGCTGGATGGTATAATAGCTTATTGCTCCTAGGCTACAAACTGTACAGCATGTTACTGTACTGAATACTATAGGCAATTGTACCACAGTGGTAAGTATTTGTGTATGTAAATATATTTAAACATAGAAAGGGTAGATTAAAAATACATATTATAATCTTATGAGACATGGGACCAGTGTCATTTGTGCAGGCTGTCGTTACACAAAACGTTATGCGGCATATGACTGTATTTCTTTATGCTTTGATGTCTTAATATATGATAATATATCTATATATATTTTAAAGATTTTGCTTTCTTTTAGAATAAGTAATCTTAGATGTGATTTAAAATCAAGGGCCCAAAGATAGGATTTAAATAAAAAATTCATGTAGTTAATATAGTCAAGCCCAATCCAATTGGTGAAAGAAGGAAACATTTACTATGAGTGTTAGCAAAAAAATGCAGAAAGTTGTCTTTTTAAAGCAGTGCTCCATCTTTTGTAACACTACCTTTCAGTTCTACCTAAAACATTTCTCTCAACTGTTTCTTCTATATACATATGGACAGAAAACACAATTGATAATCTAATATCTGCTTTCATGTTTAGAAAGGATAAGCACTAAATTATATCTGTTTTTATACATGAACAACAATATCAAAAGTATACACATTTTAAACTGTTTTTTTAAAAAGTATCCCAAAACCCCTTTAAACATAAACATGGCAGCTTATACGGGTGCCATTTATAAAAGTCTTATCAGAACCTGAATAATTCACTGTGGCAAGAAGTTTACTCAGCACTTAAGGAAAGCATAAGCACATTTCAGGAAGTCTTCCCTAACCGTTTCAGCACATAGTGATTTTCCCTTTTCTTAACTCTTATTGTACTACTCATCACCTGAACCAATCACCACCAACTTTTGTCTTTTCTCTTCCATAGTGTTAGAGTAGGAGACTAAGAGATAGGGCTGAGACCAAATGCAGGGGCTTGAAGATTGGGTGCAAGTGTCAAACAACCCTCAAGCAGACGCTAACTAGAGGGGCTTCAATTAGCTTGTCCACTATCTCTGCCACCTTACATGAACTTCGGCTAATTACAATATCATTTACATTGTAGTTTTTTAAAATTTCTGTGCCCTTGAAATCATCATGACAGTTCTGAAACAACCGTATAAAGTATAAAAATGGGAGGGAACCCAATTCTAGGAATTACTACCCAAATTCTTAGTTAAAAGCCAACCCCTTAGTCCTGAATATTCCTCCCCTCAATTAGTAAGACTTCAAAAGACCAAAAACCACATCCTCCCGGGGCAGCTGCTCTTTTCAAGCCTACCTAGTCTCCTACTCTTAATAAAGCATACCTTCACTTTTAACAAAAGCAGCTGCTTACTTTAGCTTACATGGTGTATCCTAAAATTCCTTCCCCAATGATCACCAAGAACTTGGAAAAACCTCCACTCGGAGCTGCTAACAATAGGATTAAGTTCCTTAGGGATCAAGGTGATGTCATCTTCCCCTTCTTTACCCCTCTACCAACACCTCCAAGAGGGTCTGAATAAGTAGATATGTTCTCAATTGAACTAGGAAGCAGAGGGACTAAGCCCCAGACTTCAGAACAGACGGCCAGCAGGCTCAGAGAAGTCTCTGCATCTCACTTCAGCCACATAGTAAAAACTTCATTGTTAATTAACACTATCAATACTAGTACTAGTACTACTTCTACATTACAGCTATGCTATGACGCTACTATTTATTTGGGAGGAAGAAATGAGTCTTAGAAACCACATAATTCCTCCTTTTGTGCTCTCCTTACCTTTATTAGTTTAACCATTACATTAATATCTTCTTTGATACCCAATCAGTAAGCTTGAATCCAAAATGCAGCTCTTATGTAACTAGAAAAACGATTAGTCAATTCTGTGCCCAATTGCTGTGCCCTAGCAATGATGACTGTTTATGTAACAAAAACATCTATCATGATTGCTGTTACTGCTTAAATTTTGCACTGACCTTGTATCCCAATATTCCTGCTGAAATAATTTTAATTCCAATATATTTTGTAAAATCTTAAACACTTTCATACATCCACCACAAATACAGATTCTTCTAAAACATATATCCCCCACCACTGTCCATTTAAAACAGAATGTAACTGAACAATTCATTCATGTGGTCATTATTCTACCATGCCAAGTATATTTGCAATGCTTTGGTATTTAGCAATGATAGAATTTATAGCACTCTGTTGAAAGCCTCCTTGTGACTAAAATACATTTTAGAGCAAATTAAAAATAAGTTTAAATAAACATCTGTGGGATTTTTCAGGCACTCTGCTCAAACATGATTCTGCAGATTTAAATTCAGAAGAATTTGATACAGCACTAACTGCTGACAGCATTATTTGATCAGGGTTGATGTGCAAACATTCAACAACAAAAAAACGTGTCAATAATTCATAGGTCTAAAGTCAACTCTCTTGGGTAACAAAAGCGTATCTTTTTATTTCTTTTCCTATATCCCAAGACACTTTGTCCACTGTGAGGAAATTCTTCCCTTTTCCGCCTGCCAATAGACAGATCACCTATTACAATCAGATGTTCTGCTGATTTCTGTTGTTTTCTTCCATTAAGACTAGGCAGTCAGCTAGCTCGATATGCATGCCACTAAACCACAAAAGACAGCAATCAGTCTAGAAATTTGGCACTCCCTACACGGGGTAATCTTAACCACACAACTCCCCTTAGGTAGATGAATGAGGTTTTCCTGAGAACTCTATCTAGGCAGGTAGCACGTTTCCTAGACTCTACTCACCCTGAGAGGAAAGTTGAGATCCTAGCACCCCTCTGGCCCTACCTAATTTCCTATTTGTAGGTCCTGAACACATATGAATTTCTACCTCCCTTACCGTATTCATTCCCCTTCATCTACCATCTCCAAAAACCATATTAACATGGAAACAGTCAACTAGCATAAGCTGTGACCACTTGTAATATATATTGTCAATCAGAAATAATAAATCAAGATGGTTATAGGCTAAAATGAGTTCATAAATAGGAAATGCAATGATTTGTTACTTTAAAATAAAAACTTTTATGCATTTACCCACAAAACTGTGAACTTGAGTCACAAATGAAATCAATGATAAACTACATTTTTCTTCCTTTTAACTAACACTTCAGAATTTTAGAACTATGATATTTCACTCCAAGGAGTCCAGCTTAGATAACTATTTTATCAGAAAACATTCTTGGAATACAAGGAAATTAACTTACAATAAATGTATGAAACTGAAATATTAAAAGAACTATTCATATATTTGCCAGCTATACTTTTCTTCTGTTAAAAAAAAAATGGGAAGCATTTCATCGTGCTTTTTGCTGGCCAAACTATATCAGAAACATAAATATCATGGAAATTCATTATTTTATTTAACAAGTATTTGTTGCTTACCTGCTATGTATTGAAAACAAAGCAGTGATAAAAACAGATGAATTATTGAACTTTTGTTGTTTTCATTCTAGTGGGAGGAGTCACAAAACAAGTAAAATGTATGTATTTCAGATTGCGATCTACACAGCTGAGAATACAAATGCAAGGAAGATGAATATAGAAGATAAGGGATTGCTGGCAATTTTAAATACAGTGGTCAGGAAAGGCCTGAATTAGCAGGTGACATTTGAACAAAGATGCAAAGGGAAACAAAGGAACAAGCTATACTGACATGGTGAGCATGAAAAAGTTAGGTCAAGGAGAGGGAAGTTAAAAGGACTAAGGCAGGGGCTGTGATACATAGAACACTTTTCCAAGCATAATCATATTTGATCCTACAATAATGCTGTGTATTAGGGTTGTCATTATGTCCCTGTTACAGATGAGGTGTGAGGCTCAGCTGTGTTGCCATTTGCCTAACGTCACACAGCAGGGAGCAGTGCTGAGATCTTAACCTAGGTGTTATGGCTCATTCCAGAAGTTTTTCTGCTGCACCGACTGTCTTACTGCTGTGTTCAATTCAGTGTATTGCGTCTTGTCAGAAACATCCAATAAACTAGACTGTCAGAAAGGGTGACAGTAATGGTGAGCTGTGTTCAAACCACACAGAGCTGCTGAATAAAGAAAAGACTTAAAGGAACACAACATTTGAAAGGCTGCCATGTAGAAGAGAGAAGAGAGCTATTCAATATTTCTCCAGAAAGCAGAACTAGAACCAATATATGCAAATTGCAGGTAGACACATTTTCAATAAATAGATAAGATATCTGGTGATAGGAGCTGTCCAACAACGAATGGTCTGTATTATGAATCTATGAAATTCCAATTACTGGAGTTACTCAGGCAGAGAATGAATGGCCATCTGTCTGAGATGAGGACAGATTTCAGCACTGATGTGAAGGCTACACTATTCACCAATGTCTTTTCCAATTCTGAGGCCATGATTTCACAAGCACCCAGGCAGTGTCATGTGGCAGTTAAAAGTTCTAGCTGTGAAGTCAGACAGCTTGGTTAAGACCCAGGCCTCATCATTTGTAAACTTTATTTTCTTTACCTCTGTAAGCACCAGTTTTCTTATGTGAAAAATGAGGCTGATCACAGAAGCTATGTCACCGGGTTGTTGTGAGTATTAAATGAGATAACCCACATAAAGGATTTAACAGTGTCTGGTACATAGTGAGAACCTGCAAAGTCTAGCTATTATGATATACATATGTATATTTAAGAGCATGTGTATAAAATGTATGTACATAAAATATGTGCAGATTTGTTTCTGTTTTTACTCTTTTACTCAGCAACAAGAGGTCGATGTCCAAAGCTGAGGTTTTAGAAAATAGTCAATTACAACATAATACTAACAATAATGACAATAAATAACAACAATAAATCCTTAAACAATTATCTTAGCATAATCATTTCATATTATACCTCTCTTTATCACCTGCATTATTGTGCAAAAGATGATGCAGAAAAGTTCATCTTTTAAACATCTTAGGCACCAATTTAAAACTTATGAAAAGGCCGGGCGCGGTGGCTCACGCCTGTAATCCTAGCACTCGGGGAGGCCGAGGCGGGTGGATCGCTCGAGGTCAGGAGTTCGAGACAAGCCTGAGCAAGAGTGAGACCCCGTCTCTACTAAAAAAAAAAAAAATAGAAAGAAATGATCTGGCCAACTAAAATATATATATAGAAAAAATTAGCCGGGCCTGGTGGCGCATGCCTGTAGTCCCTGCTACTTGGGAGGCTGAGGCAGTAGGATCGCTTAAGCCCAGGAGTTTGAGGTTGCTGTGAGCTAGGCTGACGCCACAGCACTCGCTCCAACCTGGGCAACAGAGCGAGACTCTGTCTCAAAAAAAAAAAAAAAAAAAACTTATGAAAGAAAAATCAGTATTGTCTTAGTTGAAACGATTAAAAAATAAGCATTTTTCCACATGAGAACGAATACCTAACAAATCTGCACCTGTGTGTTTGATGTATGGGTGTGTATGCAAGAACTCAAGTGTACATGTGTTATATACAGACACATACAAGCTTTTTCCTTCAAAATAAGAGAGCTAAAACAGAAAGCCAACAGTTATTTTTAAATTAATTCTTAATAAGTAAAATGATTCCAGATATCTACTTTCAGGGGCAAATATTTTCTGCATTTGCATCTGTATTAACAGAAAATGAAGATGCAACAAACATAGAAAGTTGCATCTGTATGTTGAAGTCTGGAGATGGTTCTAGATGGTGAAGAGTGACTTGACAACTTTACAATAATTTGTCATCACTCTTTTGTCACTCTGGATAAACTGACATTTAGTATTCATAGAGAAAACATATAGGAATAGACCAGAATGACAAAAGGATGTCTGCACTTTAGAAAAACACATAAGCTATCATACTATGTTTTATTTCTACAGCGGGATCCTTATTGCTTTTAGAAAGTCATAGTATGATAGATTACAGAAAAGGAAAAGATTACTTTCAAAAACAGTATTTCTATGATGTAATAGTACATGTATGAATCTATATTCATCATAATTGATCCTCCTAATAATCCTATTATGTAATTGTTATTACTTTTGCTTTATCAATATGCAAATAGAGGCTCAGGAAGTAGAAAATGAAGATTTGACTCCAAACTTTCAGTCTTTCCATATTGCCTGCCATATGAATCCATTAAATTAACATATTTTGGAACAGATAATATATTTCAACATATTTCAAGTATAATAAAATTTATTTAATACAAAAACTAGGTTCAATATTCTGTACGTCATGAACTCTAAAGAACTTGGCATCAGAAGGGACAATCGAGTCTGTCACCCAGGGACAGGGTCATGAGTCCAACCTAACCTTCATCAAAAGTTTGATTACCTAATAATCAGCTGTTAGAAAGTCCTTCCAGATACTCTATAACTTCTGCTTATTATTTTCAGGTCCTCCCTATAAAGCAAACAGAATAAAGTCCACTTTCCCAAGTCACCCTTCTAGGATATGAACAAACATTCACGCTGTCCTCTTACATCATATCTCATTTCTCATATCCTAATACTGAGGTTCTTTTTCATTCTGCCAGTCTCCTTTGATGATTCTCCCTTTTGTCAAAAATTGCTTTTCAGTAACACCCAGTGCCAAACCTCATATTCGGTGACAAACATAATAAGTTACAACCCTTGAACCTTTTTCTTAATTCCACCCTGGATGATACTCAGTTGCTGAACAGTCAGGTCTCCATAATGGTTCAGAATGACATAATGGAGAAACAACTAAAAACCGTTTTTTTTTTTTTTCCAAAATTGCTTTTAAGCTACATCTATAGTCATGCAACCGATTCTGCCAAGGACTAAAAACTCTACTACCCTTGGAGTTTCACTTCTCTCTGCTGCCCATGGACAGACAGTCTGGCTACAGAGGGCTCTTGCCATTTCCCTAACCAACCACATGCTCTCAAGACTGTGAGCCTTTGTCCCTGATATTCACTCTCTGACAAATACATCCTTCCCCCATTTCCTTGCCTGGAGATTCTCACCCTTCAAGGCCCAGTTCAACTGCCCTTTTCTCAAGTTCTTTAGATTTACCTCTCCCTCCTTCCTCACCCTGGCTCTGTTAACTGCTCCCTTGTCTGCATTTCCACAGCACTCTTGGATGCTTTTTATCACAAGGTAGTATCAACAGCCGTTTGGGGGTCTCCCTCCCCCTGCTAGACAGTGAGTAAGCTTATCAGAGGCATGCACTGTGTTTTCCTCTTTGTGTTATTTCTAGCACTCAGCTCAGTGGGAAAGATTAAGCCATATCATACATGAATGACAAATGATAAAGGATTGGAAGTGAAATAGTTCATAAAAACGGACCGATTAATTCCAGCAAGGGATCACAGAAAGCTTTATGAAGAAGATAGTATGTAAAAGAAGATAGGAGAAATTATCAATATGAAAATGAGGACCTGGCAGGTCATATGGGCAATGGAAACAGCATCGACAGGGATGAGAAAAGCCACGTGCCTGGCTGGAGTATGGAGCATGGTGAGCCTCAAAGGGAAAGGTAACAAACATCTCTTGGACACTTCCACACACTGGACACTCTGCATTCACTTTACATTCATTTCCTCATTTAATTACTTCATTTTCTTACCTCATTTAATAATTATGTGATGTAGAATTTAGTATCACTGTTTAGAGCTAAGGAAATTAGAGTTCAGAGAGGATAGCTTTCTCAAGGTTACCCAGTTAACAAGAGGCAAAACTGCGTTTTTAATATTCACCTTTCTGTAAATGTTCTTTCCATAATAGAGTTTCTGGGCTTGGAAATTGGAAATGAGTGTAACCCGGATATGACTGGGCCTCCCTGAACTGCCCTGTGGTCATCTTGTGCCTTCCTTGATGACCATCTCAGCCTACCTCCACAGCAACACACACTCACGTGCACACATATAGGCATGCTAACTCCAAAAGCACTTATATACAAGGGATTTTCCTTTCCTAAAAACTCCCCAGTGAGATGGGAGAGAGTAATATTGTATATCAATCTACCTTTTAAATCCTCATCAAGAACAATTCATACGTCTTGAAGGGGCAAGAACTGCATAGGAGCTATGAGAGTAGGGGGACTAGGCTTCCTAGTTCTACCCCTTACTGGCTGTGTGACCTTGCACAGAGATGACTCAACCTCTGTGCCTCAGTGTGCTCATCTGTAAAATGGGAATCAAAATAGTACCTAATTTAGTTGCTGAGGAGAAAAAGTTAGTTAACATGTGATCCCTATGAACTCTATCAAGCACACAGTAAACACTCATTGCAATATTCAATCTGCTTGAGATTACTATGTGGCCATGATTCATTCCCAAGCCAATGGCCTCCAAAGCCTATGCCTCCACACAGGCCTGACTATACGTCCATTAAAGGAGCAGGGAAAGAAATTAGTATGAGTTAGTGTGAACAGGAGGAGAAAGGAATTCTGGAGTGTACCTGAAAGGTCTGATAGATAAGTGGAACTCAGAGAGGCAAAAAGCGGACAAAAGAGCACTTCAAATGGGGTATACAGAGCAGACATCAGATAATAACATACATAATCACAGGAAAGTGCATGATCTCCTTGACTAAAAAATATGGTATTTGAGGAAATTAAAGGAATAGGGAAGGGAAGTTGGGGCCTTGAAAGTCAGTCAGAAGAATTTGAACTTCTACAATAAATGGCTGGAAGATGGAGCAGCCTTCAGAGTGGATGAGTGAAATAATTCAAGTGGTGTTTTAAGAAGAGGATTAGGCTAGGCAGGAAGGAGCTAGGGAACTATTGACACCACACAGTCAAGAAAGGCTGGAAGGAGGACTGAGGCAGTGTGCAGATAGTGTGCACAAAGAATATAGGAAGCTTTAAAATATGTTCGTTAATTGGCAGGGCTTGCTTCCAGACTGGAAAGAGAGAGGGCAGGTGATGGAAGACTGGAATATGATTCCAATGTTTGGTCGATGAAGTGATGGACCCCAGTTAGGAAATCTACTAAAATTACTGGAAAAGAAAAAATGTACAAAATAATGCTGATAAAATATTTACTCAGACAACTTGAATTATTCTCTGAAGTTGTTTACTTAATTATTTACTGAACCTTACCTTTTTATCAATGAGTGATGAAAATGAGGTTAGGCATGTTAATAATTGAAGAATCCAGCTCCTGGCCATTTAGCTTGAATCAGTGCCTTTTTCAGGAATCTTAGGCAGTAGCTATCTTTTTGGAAGTCTGCGAAATTGGGAATTTGTCTATTATTTACCATTAAAGATTTTTACAGCAGCAATCTAGTATGAAATGTACTGCCAGAGTCTTTGAGCTGAAGCAGTTGGTCCATTGGTTGTCTGTGATTATGCTACAGTTACTTGCATTCACGCATTATTAAAGACAATTTTGGTTTTGGGAAACGGATTTTGATGAAGAGGGCTTTTTGTAAATATTTGTAATTTTTAAAATATATTTGTTACCTAATTAAAATAGTGCTTAGTAATCATCAAATAAATGGTGGATAATGGATGAGTGAATTTTTAAATTAAAAGACATAAACAATCTTTATTACAGTGGATTACTTAGAGCCATATCTATAAGAGAAATACTTTTTTAGGAAGCAAAAACTCTTGAGAACTACATAAGTGTTTTGTGCACTGTTATAAAAGGCAAATTATCATAAGAAACTAATATTCTGTCAGCAAACATTCAGCCCCATTTATTGGTTGTGCCAGGCACTGGAGCTAAGTATTCTCCCTCCCTCAGGAGTTTTTAATCTACTGGGGGAGACAAACAAAGAGAAAAAAATAAAATACAAACTAATGCATGAATAATAGATAAAGTCCACAAACAGTTCAGAAGAGAAAGTAGCTTTCCCCTACCATTGTTCTAAGAGATAAAAAGAAATGGATCATAGACAATCAATTGTTGTGAAACCTATTTCTGAGAATTTTAAAAGAATCACATATGTGCTGTTTTGCTGTGTTTTTTTAAATCTTGCAAGAGCCAGATATTCATGAAAATACATGGAAGTCACAGGAAAAGAATTAATCAATAAGCAGCCTCTGAAATATATTTTCTAACAATTATATCAAAGATTAAGGCACATCTCTCTCTTCAACAATCAAAATTACTTTCTAATGGGTTGTTTTCATTCTACTATTTATCAGATTAAACTAAAGCACACATTAAATACCAGAGGATTTATTTTCCAGAGTTCTGCCATGGTGAAAGCAATCTAATCAAAACTGAAATGGAGAATGAACTCACTGAATAAATCAGAAGGAAAAATTAAAGAAGTTGATGGATATTTTGGAGGCCTGTTAAAAAATAAATTGGATTTTCATTATAAAAATTGATTTAAATGGGTATACTTAAGAACCTACTTTAGAGCACTTCCTTAAAGTCAATTTGATTATCAACCAAAAAATATTGCATTTCAATATATTTTACTGTATTTCAAAATTGTAATATATATAATAATAGACATAGCACAGAGTGAAATGTCCAGAAAAAAATCTCCCAGAACAAGATACCAAAAATCTAAGAGTCTACTGATGTCTGCTGTTCAGAACTGAGACCTAAAGTTAAATAAAATACTTTAAATAGTGCCCCCTAAAGTAATAAAAAAATAGTGTGCTTTTGATACTTTGAGGAAAAACAAAAAAAAGGGATAATAGACATAACCTCTAAAGATATACAATTTTTAAACCATTTTACCTTCCTGACAGAAAGACTTTAAACACAGATAAGTCCAATAACAGAATGAAAAAAAGCCCTTATCAAAGACAATAGTTCATACAATATGTGATGCTTAAAAATGCAGAGTTGGAGAGTGTGAGGGGAGGAGGATAAGAGCATATGTTCCTTTAAATTTACAGATAAGAGAAGAGGAGAGGTCAATATTTGTCACATTCATTGGAGGTAGTAAGCCTTCCAGGTAAGGTAATCCTGCTCATGCTCAAGTCAGCATGATCAGACAAATCATGGAAAAAGAGATTCTGTTCTAGACACTCTGCTTTAAATAGACAGAAATGCTAAAGAAACTCAAAAACTTGCTGTCTGAAGAACAGGGGGATAAAATATAAATTACACTCATTCTACAAAGCCCCAGTGAACACTACAAAGACAGCAGATGGTAGTCAGTCATATGTGTCTAAAGATATATGAGAAAGCTTTACGAGTAGTGAGTTCCCTATTACATAAGGTGTTCAAGTACAGTGGGGTGGGAAAGGGATGTGTATAATAGACTGCTTCTAATATACTCAACTCTGAATGAATCACCTTCTAGGACCACTTTCACCCTGAGATCCTGGGGTTATAAGAAATAGAGGACAGTGAAATTAAGTCACTTAGTGACATGCAACAGTGTCTTTGAAAAAGTGATAAGACTACTATGATCCTCAGGATCCAAGCAGAAAGCTGATGATTCCTCAATTTAATGTGAGGAGAGTATAATAAAGAGACAGTTTCTAAAAGTATGAGAAACCTCAGGGGGTAACAGAGTGACCCAGAGGCTAGTAATGACAGCAATGGTGCAGAGGCATCATCCTTTACTCTCCTTAGGCCTACAGGTATGAGAGGGAGGAGCAGTTACAAAAACTGAGAGAGAAAGAGAGCATCTGAGGAGAAGACCCTCAACAGGAGCTCTGACTTTTATGCTTAGTATTGTGAGAGGTAGCAGAGACCTGCAGGACGCACAAGGATGGAGAGATGATTGATCCAGAGGGACAAAAGGAAGGTAGGTAAGGCAAATGGTTACAAAGCTGCATAAGACTGAGGACAAACAACAGAAGCCCTAGACTAAGTGAGAGGCTGGCATATATTTTCTCTCAGTTCCCTTCCAAAAGATACAATTTGTATTTTTACTGATGGACATTCATAGGCCTATGGCTTCTTACCATCATTTTATTTCACTGGCTCTTTTTCATTCTTCAGGCATCTGTCCTGGATTTGTTCTCTGAACTAAGTACTCAATTGCAGTACAGTCATCCTTTAGTGACATGCATAGTAGTCTTATCCACATAGGCGGATCTACAGGGAATTGGTTTGAGGACCTTCTCTCCTCCCTACCCCACAGATACAAAAAACTTCAGATGCTCAAGTTCTTTATATAGAATGGCATAGTATTTGTATATACCCTACATACATACTTATATATACTTTAAATCATCTCTAGATTACTGATAATACCTAATACAATGTAAGTGCTATATACTGTATGTTACAATGTATTTTTAAATATGTATTATTTTTTGTTTTTATTTTTTAAATATTTTCAATCCATGATTGTTTGAATCTCTGGATGCAGAACCAAAAGATAAGGAGAGACAAATGTATTTGCTCCATCCAAAATGGTAGTACTGTACACATCACAGAACCACAAAATCTGAATATAAAACCATCCAGCCTACCTTAGGTAATTTTCCACCAGAAATCCTTGCTACTTACTCCTTCGTTGAACAGATGTTTGATTATCTCCTATTTATCAGGCACTGTGCTAGACATGGGAATACAATAAGACAAGTCCATCTAGGCCCTCACAGATATTTCAGCTATCAATCATTCCAATCTATAATATTCCCTGTTCAGTAAGGAATCTCAGAACCTCTCAATCAGAGGTTAGCAAATTATGGACCACAAACTAAATCTGGGTGGCCTGTTTCTATAAACCATGTTTTATTCAAACAGCCATGCCCATTCGTTTACCTCTCATTGCTTTTGCACTACAACTTCAGAGCTGAGTAGTTGCAACAGAAGCAGTTATGGCCTGCAAAGACTGAAATATTTACTCTATTAAATAAATATTTATTTTTTCTGGTATTGAATAGAAAAAGTTTGCCAACCCTTGCTCTAAATAAAACCTAATATAAGGATGGTATATTAAAAGACACATACTGTCACTTATAAAACATCCCTGGGTTCCCTAGTTACAGACCACATAACGTGGGGGCTGGCTTCCTATAGGGGAGTATTTTTAATGTTGTAAGTTTTGGGTTTTTTTTCCCCTTTTACTGTAAAAGCAGGTAACAAAAAGTATTCTGTGGATACTATTTATTAACAGCTTATTTTCTTCAGATGATATTAACATTGCTTTGTATTACATCTAGTTTTTTGATTTATCAGCGTTCTTCCACATCATAGGGGGCCCATTTTTAAGAAAGGATCCTTTTCTCTGAATCATACCAAACAAATTTTGACAGGAATGATTTTAGTCTATCTTTTAAATTGAACAATAAAATTGATTGTAAAAGCACTTAGCCAACACTCAAGTGCTATATAAATGCAAAATCATAGCAGCAATAGTACCTTCACTTCCCTGCAGATACATGAGTGGATGCTTATTCCCCAATCACTTGACCCAGAGAGTATTAAAATTTAAAATGAAAGAAAAAAAGTCTAGCCTTCACTGGCTATTACCAAATATTCCTAATAAGAAGTGACAGGCCCTATGTTCACTGTGGTTTGTCCAAAGGATGTTAAGAGGGTAAGTCAGTAGTGGCTGTGGCTGACCATCGATTTGCCCTTCCCAAAACCTTTTCCTCTCCCTAATGGGAATCAATGTAGCATGAATAAAATTAAATGGCCACTTAGTTGACATTTAGTCACCATAATGTAGCAATAACTGGCTTGAGAAATATCTTTGCCAAGCCTTAGCTCCTGAAAGTTTTCCCACCTCACCCACTTATAGGCAAAATACATTTCATGTGCTCGAGAGTGGAGACACAGCTCAACAGAGAACAGAAAACCAGGACTGAGATGATAACAGGGCAGGAAAACGTAGCATAGGGGAGGGATGGCTGACTTGGTAACAACAGAGATTTCTTTTAGGTACCAGATTAAACATTCTATTCTTGAAAATGCCTTCCTTGATACCCTCAGGTCATGTCAGTTCCTTGTGATAACAGGTACTCTTAACATTCCATACTCTTCTTTACTCTTCTTTCTTATCAGCACAATTAAATTCCTTATTTAATCAGGTGTTCCACGTCTATGTCCCTCAGAGGTAAGTGAACTCCACTGAGCCCCTTACCTCTCTATTTAGAGCAGAAATCCCTGGGGCTAACACACAATGAGCTCTGAAAAAGTGAGTGACCCCCAAAAAATAAACGGATGAATAAACAAGCTGGATCCTAGGCACTCTGCTGGCACATCAGAAAGCTCTGGTTATTCTGTGATAATGCTCCTCAAAAATAATAGCCAATATCTTCCTGTCCTTATAAGCTATAATCAATATTCTAAGAATATGCACTAATTTCATACCAAACACTTATACCATCATCCAACCATCTCCTCTCTGCCCTTTCAATCTCTTCCTCTGTACTAACTTCTACATTTCCCTATATAATCATGCTCAGGTTGCTCCCAGTTTTAACAAAGAAAACAAAAACAAAAAACCTCTCCAACATGCCCACCTAACCTAGCTGTTCTTACCAAGGTCACAAATGACATCATAATCGCCAAACCTCAAGGCCGCTTGCAAAACCCTAGGGATTCTACTTTTCTGCAGCATCTCATTCTGACCACGACTCCTCCCTTCCTGAAATACTTTGCTGACTTCTTTAGCAGTACTATGCCCTTGACTATCCTCCTATGTCTAAAAATGTGTCTACTTTTTCTTCAAACCATTAATATGTCTTGTCTTTATGACTTTATGACTGCATCAGCCTTCTGATCTCTCAGCCCCCTGCAATCTATTCTCCACAATGCAGTCATATGTATGTTTACCTCAATAATGCTCCAAAGTAACGTGACCTAATTTAACTGGCTCTGTTAAATCATGACTCTGACATTCTGCTTCGAGCATCTTAGTACAGCAGAGTTTAATGTACACGAGGCATACACATGCCCTAGGAAAGAGTTAAAATATTCTCTCTGATCACTACAATATCTACTGGACTTCTAACATCCTTATATATGGCAAAACATGGTATAAGGCAACATTTTCTAAGTTTTAACAAGTCTTATACAATACTGTTTTTAGAAAGTTTGATTTCAAATACTGGTATTCAGATTGTCACTCATGAAAAAATAAAAAACACTCAGTCAATTTGTGCTTCTGACCTTCATTTCCTAATTTTACATCTGAATTATGTCATTTGCGGTCCATTACCCTGCCCAGATAATACATGCTGTTTATTGCATTGATCTAAAACTCTTCTGAAGCATTAAGTCTTCCCAAATAAAAATAAGTAGAATAGTGGACAGCACCTCACAAATCGCTGTCAAGGAACTGAATGTCATTGCAGTCACATAATACACTGTAAATATCTCCATTTAAAATAGAAACTAAAGTAATGCAGACAAGCCCCCTAAAAGTGACCAATGTGTGTGTAATGAATTTGACACAAATATTGCTATTGAACAATATATTCTGTTCATGAAGAGTCCATGTGTTTTTCTATATGTGCATTTTATGAATATTAAACAACTGCACATTGCTTTATTATCTGTGGTTCCTGATGGAATTCAAGTCCAAAATGTGTCTCTGCAATTTCAGACTATGAAGCTCTTCAAAGCCTTTCAATGCAAGACAATTCTCCAGACTTATTTCCTACCCCTTTGGACAGTCCAGACACATTAAAACATTGTTTTCTCCATATATGCCTGGTTTCTTGCCTTTTACTAAAGCTTTCATTTGTAACATATTCCCCACTCCTGCCCTTATTTCCCAAATATCTGTTTCTTATCTCTCTTTAAACAGTCACCTCCTCCAAGAAGCTTCTCTGTGGAACCCCCATGTCCCACACCACTTTATCTGATCCTTCTTGTACAATTTCACCCTTTACCCTTCTGTATCTACACATCCCTCGCTAACAGAAGTCTGAGTCCTTGAGAGAGGATACCAAGTCTGTCCCGCTTTTGATGCCCACAGCGCTTTACACACTTCCTCCAATACAACCGGGGCTTCGGAAAAGATCTCAGAAAATCGGATTGGCCAATCCCACCCATGGCCTCAAAACGCAGGCCTCTCCTTCTCCAAGAAGCCTCAGAAACTATTCTGGTGCTCAAGCCGGGTTCAAACATGCTCAGAACGTGAAACATACCGGAGAAATCCACACACTGGCAGGCCGATGCTTCCGTAGCTCCACTGCAGATGCAATCAAATTAATCAGGGCAATGTAAACGCCCAACCGCGTGCGGAGCTGCATCCACTCCTGCGAATATCGCGAGGTCAGGTCTACGCCCAGGGCACGCGAAGGGCACGCGACGCCCCCGGGGCAGGAAGCCAGGCCTGCGTGGAAGGGGAGGGGCTCCGGAAGGCTGGGCGGGGCCTGCCCAGCTACCCTCCGGGCGCCCGTAGAGCGGAGGGCGCCCTCTGGCAGGCAAGGAGGCGCCCGGGCGGGTGCTCTTCGCCATCCCCGCTAGCGGCGGGAGTCCGAGTGCTGTCGCGCAGGAGTCCGAGTGCTGTCGCGCAGGAGAGTACCGGCGCCCGGGACTGGCTACCGCTGGGGGGCGTGAGGCGGGAGAGGACCCCGGAGCCCACAAGCCCCAGCAGGCCCTGCGGCCGACTCGCCTGGCGCCTGGGTTGGCAGAGAAAGGGCCTCCGGCACTTCGAAGGAGCCCAGTCAACTGGCGGACCGCGTTCTTGAATTTGGGCTCTGCAAAGGCCTCTTTCCTCAGGAATGCGCACTCCTCCAGGGCCTGGCAGCCTGAAGGTAAGATTGAGGCCTTGAAAAAGAAAAAGAAATTAAATTCCATGGAGAGACTTTACATGAAAATAGATGCATTGATTCAAATGGGGGAGCAAGACGCGAGAGGGAAAACTTAAAGAACTGATGAAAAAATGAATTATAGAACATTTTTTCTTTTTCCAAGTGTGAAATTAAATTTTTATTTCTTGCAAGAAATCATGATTATTATAAAGTGATTTTTCTCAGTTTTCTACCTCTCACATTGTATTTTAGTTTATATTCTTAATCATAATTTTTTTAACCTTATGGTATTCTGAAATGCCTTCATATATTAGAATCTCAGCTGGATTCTAAGAATCCTGAAGGTAGATTCTCTGTACTCTATACTGTTACACACGGTGCTTGGTTGCTATCGGGTAGAAGTGTCAACATACATTTATGAAATAAAATATCAAGCATTTCTAGAGAGGTCTGTTTGGCTTACTTTACTGAATACATGTTATTTTATTAAGACATCCATTTACATCCAGTTATTGTAAATTTCTTTAAAATGTTAAGCATCATTGCTCTAACCATCTGCCCATTAATGAAAGTCAATGATTTTAAGTCTATTGTAAACTGCTTATTATTAATATATCATTCATCATTCATCCTGCAGAGGTAAATTTCATGAAAAGTAAGATTGAATTATCTTGAACTCCAAATTAATGAGCACTAAATTAATGGTTTGCTGTATTTGCAGGTCTTTTTGAGAAATGTAAAATTCGGTCATCATAGTTCATCTCTCACAAAGAAAAACGAGAGTCAAATAGGGGAAATGTAGCAAAGTTGTCCTGTGTTGCTGCATGTGTGCAATTCCATTTCAATTCTACTCATTCATTCATTAAGCAAATTGAATTGAACTCATATTATGTGCTAGGCACAGAATGAGCATGATTTTTGCCATATGCAAGTGCACAGTCTTGTAATTGAAACAAATGGGTAAACTATCAAAATACAGTGCAATCACTGAAATTCTATCTATGGGAAACTGCAGATTCAGTTTTAACAAAACCTTATCCTTTCTCATCAAGCCTCAGGTAGGTATCTATTAGCTTAAGTAACATTTATAATTTTCTTGGAACCTCTGAAGATGAGGTGGTTATGGACTTTACAAAAGTGTATAACAGAGAATAACTTTCATAATATTGTACAAGTTTTCGTACTAGTTTTTGTCTCCCTCACTTCCACTGGGAATACATAATAGATAATCAATACGTGTTTGCTAAATAAAGAAATGAATGGCTTCTAGGTACTTAAAGTATTTGATTCTGTGCCTGTTAAAAACTACTTTTCTAAAAATGTCATGGGCCAGCTATGTGGGCCGTGGTCCAAACCATTTTTCTAAAAAAGTTAATAAAGAACAGAAGAAGGTGAAGATGTGCAAAGGTGCACCTAAGGTCTTTTACCTATTCCTGTTACTAATTGCATTTAAATGCAGAGGATTTGAATAGCACGTAAGCAGATAAGCAGAACAGAATGTGTTACAAAATCATACTTCTCTCATGTCATAGTTTCATGAGACCAAATTAATTAAATGTCACTTTATGTATTAGAAAATAAAATTATTAATGCTACCTATGTATGAATTTTCAGAACCCAAATAAAAACAGAAAGGAAAGTGGTTTACCTCTGTGTAAAATATAAAACCTTAGGTGAAAAGAAGACTAAGTTATTATTAGCCAGTTTAATATAAACCAAAAATAAGTAAAAGGGATAAAATAAGTACAAAAAGGTGATCAAGGAACAATATTACTTCTAAGAATTCTGATGGTTGTGATGACTCACACGTGCAATCCCAGCACTTTTGGAGGCTGAGGCGGGAGAATCACTTGAGTCCAGAAGTTGGAGGGTACAGTGAACTAACTATGTTTGTGCCATAGCACTCCAACCTGGGTGACAGAGAAAAACTCTGTCTCTAAAAAAAAAAAAAACAAAAAAACCCTAAGAATTCTAAGACAGCTCGTTTAATCATAACAGAACAGAATACTTGACAAAATGTTGTCAAATGTAAATATGAATTATTTAAAAAATGTCTAATGCTTAAAAACATTATTTTTTAAAAAATTAAACCAATTTATATTATTATTATTTATTTATTTATTTATTTTTTTGAGACAGAGTCTCACTTTGTTGCCCGGGCTAGAGTGAGTGCCGTGGCGTCAGCCTAGCTCACAGCAACCTCAAACTCCTGGGCGTAAGCAATCCTACTGCCTCAGCCTCCCGAGTAGCTGGGTCCACAGGCATGCACCACCATGCCCAGCTAATTTTTTTTTCTATATATATTTTTAGTTGGCCAGATAATTTCTTTCTATTTTTAGTAGAGACGGGGAGTCGCTCAGGCTGGTCTTGAACTCCTTACCTCAAGCCATCCACCCGTCTTGGCCTCCCCAGAGGGCTAGGATTACAGGCATGAGCCACCGCACCTGGCCTACATTATTTTATAATACAAAATTACCAAAATGGTAGTAAAGTATTCTATCACGAAACAGAGAAATGTCATCAATAATTTCTAGGCCAGCACCCCTTACAGTAACAGAAAAAAATTATTAATTCAGTGTTTGATTTAGCAGTTCAAAAAACATTTATTATGTTAGGTACTAACTATAAATAAGAAAGCTCCTGTTCTCAATGATCTTGCAGCCTAGTAAGGGAGCCAAATTTTACCATCAAGCATGATGATTAATAATAATTAGCAAATACTGAATATACTCACTATGCCAGGTAATCATGGACTACTTGATTTAATTAATCTTCACAAAATCCTTATGGGGCAAGTACTGTTGTTAATCCTTATTTTACAATGAGGAAACTGACTGAGATTGATAGGACATTCAGCTTGTAAGTAGTGGAGTACCTCTACTACATCTTACTCCAAATTGCATGAATTTAGCCCCTTCACTCCAGCATATCCAGGAAGCCAGCTCAGTCTTTCTTTAGCTAATGCTCTTTAATTCCAGTCTTAAAAGCTCCCTATTCAGAGTGTTCTATCCACTAGTGCCTTAATATTCTCCATGGTATCTGAGGCAGCTAGCTCTATAACTCTTTTATGTATTTTGATTAACTGCTTCTCAGTCCCTTGGTCAGTCTTCTGCCTGATAACTTTCACACCTACTTTTCACATTCATATTGGTCATCACTAACTGTTGTGTTGCCATACTTTCTTCAGATTACTACAGTAGCCTAACATAATCTTCAACAAATTATGAACCCGTGGTTGTAGAATTAACATTTTGCCACAGAATCCTACATATCATTATCTTCAACAATTCAATTTCTTTTAATGCAAATTATAATAGTAATTTGTAATATCATTTATATAATTTTTAGCATACTCCAGATGCCATCTTGCAACATTTTCCCAACCTTCATCCATATGGCTGGCATCTTTGCTTAAAAAGAACAAAAGCCATAAAAGTTTACAGGTGTTTGTATGAAAAAATAAGAAATATATGTTTTTAAAGTTAACTTTGAAGCTTAAAGTTTATAATTGTAGAAAAGTAGAAGGATTAAGAATATAGCTGAGGAAAGAGTTTAAAACCATGAATTACATCTCTTTGACATATACCTGAAATGGCACACTGTCAAAAGAATTATTTCCAAATTAAAGTACATTACCTACTTATATTTGTGAAGAATTTTCAAAAATATTTTATTTGAAATTTATATTTTGAATGTACAGAGAATGTTAGGCTTTTAGAAGAAACAATGAAAAAAAAACAAAAATTGTAATGTAAATAATTATTTGCCACATGAATATTGGTCCCTAATTTGTGTATTTTTAAGCTCAGTATTTGCATTTATTTTTTTCCCAGAACAGCACATTAGTGAATTTGTGATCTTTTTGTATGACAAGTTTCACAGTTTTACCAACTGAATTGATGAAAAGGCATACAAAACAAATTAGACTAAACCATTAACATACAAATACCACAGAAGGCATTTTAGGTCTATTAGGAAAGAAGAAAGGTGTTTTGTTAAGATATCAAGTAAAAAAGCAGGTTGGGCTAATGCTGAAAATCACTGGGGCATGTTAACAATTTGGAAAGGGGCTTTAGAGACACATATAGTAAAACCTTCCATGGAGATGAAAGAGCTTGCTCAGCTACTGTAGAATCCATTGTGACTTTCTGAAAGAACAGATAACAAAGAAAGGGAAAGCAAAGAGGTGCTATGCAGAAGACGTAATTTTAAAGCATTCCATTTAAATGAAGGAAATATGAGAATTAGGCAGAAATATCAAGAAATATTCAGAACTCAATTCTGGCAAGATTAATATTAAGAAAAATGCAAACGATGGGGAAATTTTTAAAATGACAATTGGTCCTATTTAATAATGGAAATATTCTTTATAAAACATTCCAGATAAAAAATTATGTTAAATAAAGGAATATTAATAGTATTTTGGGGAAAAAACTCAGCAATCATTTTTAAGGGAGAAAAAAAGCAGAAAAGAGGCAAATGTAGTAGCAGAAGAGTGTGTTCTGACCAGGTAGACACTACAGTCCGTGGCTCAGTAGGACATGTAAACTGTCTAAAATAGAAAGATTGAGATTAAAAATACTGAGGGATAGAGAAAAGCCTAACTCTCATCATATTCTTTTATCCAGCAATACATCTGTTTTATCCTTGGTTGAAATGAATTCATCTTTTTTTTTTACTTTGATAGCAGGCATAGAGTATGGTAATTATTAATATGAGCACAATCTCTGAACTAAAATGGCCTAGATTAGGCTTCTAGTTTTGCTTCTTACTAGCAAGTGACCCAGCATAAATTGCTTGACTTTTATAATTTCAATTTCCTAATCTATAAAATGGAGCTGATAGTAATTGCACTTACATTAAGTGATTGTACATAGCAGCTCAGACAGTGTCTGGAACACGCTAAGTTTTAAATAAATGCTAGCTATTACTATTGCCTGAGTTCCTCCCCTGCATAGTGACTTTTTTAGCAACTCCAAATATAATAGTAAATAGATTACGGTAGTACATATTGCTGTTTGCACATCAGGAAGTGAGCATGGACAACTATTTTTCATAACAAAACTCTCAATTCTTTTTATTCTCAGTAATAAGAGTTCGTGAGTGAATTTGGATTTACCAAATCAACACAACTTTGCAGTAAACCTTTCCTAACCCTTTTCCCATGCATTGCAACTAAAAAAATCACATAGAAAACTATTGCCTTTGAGCACAGTCTTTTCCAAGTAAAATTTATTGTAGAAAGGTACAATATAGATAGAAAAATTATGACAAGCATCCAAAATAACCTTCTTACTTCACTGTGTTATCAAAATATAAATTTTAAAGAGCTGTTTTAAGATTACCTAAAATCCGATATTTATTCAGAGAGAAGTTTGAGTAACCAGCAGTGTTACTTTTCTATTTGTATACAATACAGCAAGAGGGAAGAGAGAAAAGAATTCACACAGTTGGGATGTGTTGAAAACAAGTTTTATTCATTATTTTTTTGTTTCATCTTCTGTTTGTTAGGTATTTATTTGCATATAAACCTCAGCCCTAGGCACTGTTTAAGCTGCAAACCTGATTTGTGAAGACTATGACAAGTGACAATATCCTTTATTGATGCCTCAATCTTTATTAAGGACTATATAAACCTCATATGGTATAAAGCTCACAACAACTCTATGAAGTGAGTGAAGTAAGTATTCTTATTTTATGTTCCTTTCATTAACAATTTACAGAAGTTAGCATTCCCAAAGTCACCCAGGCATTTTAAGTAGCAAAGTCAAGACTCTAATCCATTTCTGACACCCCTTTACTCTGAGAAGTAACTTTCTGGCCTCAGGTTTATTTCCTCCAGCTAAAACAAAATCCCATCCTCTCCTCTCCCCATCCTTTACATCCTGCCCCACCCCCACCTTCTTCACCCTCACACACACTGAGATTAGATGACTTTGGTCTGGCTCAGAACACCTAATTCTAATAATCCATCTTCAGGGTTAAGTGAAACACAATCTCATGACAAACTGTGGAAACTAATTATACCCTAAAACCATATCCCTGTGTATTCTACTGGTTAGCCAGCATTCATTTATATACCTTCTTTGAGATGATCTTATGCAAAGGGTTATTCATTTAAGTCTAGTGGTATTTCCTTATTACAGTGGAAGGAATTTGCATCATAAATGGCAATAGGCATTTTCTTCTGCATGTACACTATATAAAGTAATAAATATATGTTGCTTCTATTGCTAACTCTGAGCCAGAAACGTGCTGTTTCTACTCACACTGTTGAAGGGGCTGTGATACCCTGGAAAATATATTGGATTTAGAGTCGGAGCACCTGGGATTTAATCTGTATTCTGTCATTTACTGCAATGTAACCTTGAGAAAATCACTGTACCCCCCTGTAAAATAAAGGATTTGGGCAAGGTAGCTCAGAAATTCCTCTCTGCCCTGAAATTCTAATTGTGCCCAAGACCATGTTACTAATTTTTAAGTTGTTTCAAATTTCTGAAGTTGTCTTTTTATCCTTCTTCAAAACCTCTACATTTTCTGCTGTTTTTCCAGGACAAAAAAGTATTTCCACACTCCCAGTTTAAAAAAATGACACATACGGCCACATTAAGAAAAAAAGTCAGTAAATATATAATGCTGGTTGTGTGTAAAATTTAAGTACATTTCAATTTGTTACTAATCTTTGAGTGTTTTGGCTTATCAATTGCAAAAATCAAGCTGCCTTAATTGCCCTTTAATTATGACATGAAAATGTTGTGCCATGGCTTTGGGGACACCAAAAACCCTGTATTCATTTGTTAGTGGCTCATATTGGAACGCTGATTGGACACACCTGTGAGGTGCCATTCAAAGCACTGAACTATCAGTATAGGAATTGCAACTAAAGAACTCAGAGTCTCTTGGTGAACACAGAGGAGGCAGCAAGAATTACGGTGTAGCCTGTGATTTAGTGGGGCCACCACTGGGTGCCATGGAAAATATGGGAATGGATACCGGACCCAGTTGGAGAGAGGAAGTTAAGAGTGGCTTTTTGGAAGAGGTAATGTGAAGCTGAATTCTGATAACACAAGTAAAGTTAGGCCAAGAGAGGATGAACAGTGTTTTGGGGTAGAAGTGCCCAGCCCTAGATGCCTAGCCTAATGGGCCCTCTTATACCAGGCTGAGTAACAAAGGGTATCTAATTTTAAATTGTCTCTTTGAAACCAAAAAAATTTAATTCATATCCTCATATTTGTTATCAAAATAAGATGAGCTGTGCTGATAGACTAGTGATACCTAAATTTTCATTTTCTTACCTACTACTCAACTCCCTGCTGCAATAGATATCTCCAGTTATGTATTGTAAAAGGATCTTTAGGCCCTTGTATGCTCATCAGAAATTATAGTATTCTTATTTATTCTAGTTTTTACCTGTTCTTTCAAATTATTCTCTTTTGGCTGAAAATTGGTAGCTTTTGTTCATGTATAATAATTCATTTTAAGAGTTAATGGCCGGGCGCGGTGGCTCACACCTGTAATCCTAGCACTCGGGGAGGCCGAGGCGGGTGGATTGCTCGAGGTCAGGATTTCGAGACCAGCCTCAGCAAGAGCGAGACCCCGTCTCTACTAAAAATAGAAAGAAATTATCTGGCCAACTAAAATATATATATAGAAAAAATTAGCCGGGCATGGTGGCACATGCCTGTAGTCCCAGCTACTGGGGAGGCTGAGGCAGTAGGATCGCTTAAGCCCAGGAGTTTGAGGTTGTGGTGAGCTAGGCTGATGCCACGGCACTCACTCTAGCCCGGGCAACACAGCGAGACTCTGTCTCAAAAAAAAAAAAAAAAAAAGTTAAAACTGAATGTTTGATACTGTATCTTTAGATAACTAAAGCTCTTTGTCCTCAGTGATTTCACTTTTCTTTATCTTTTAGAAATGCTGCTTTATTGAGGACTGCTTTTTATACTATCTAATGCTACCTCCAGATAAACAAATATCAAAATTCCAGCTGGCGGTGAGTGTTTCCCTTATATGTCATGGTAAACTCATCAAAGGCTTATTATCTTCATACTTTGTTGCTCTTGCTTTTAAATCCATCCTCAAGCAAATCCTTTCCTTTTTTTTTTGTTTCTTGGTTTGATAGGGCATATTAATGGACCAGATGCAGCAACAATGTGAAAACATATTTGAAAGAGCTAAAACTTCATTTATAAATTGTTCCTGTCCTAACATTTCATAGAGTTGCTATGTCTTCATGCATTACTAGAAGAAGCCTCTGACATCCATAATGATCTTTTCCAGTTTTGAGTGACATAGTGTACCAACCTTGGCTCTGATCCCTGTTACACAGCTTTTCTTTAAGCATCTCTATAGATGAAAGGAATAAAAACCAGGAAAATGGTAATTGAAATATTTATGCATGTCTTAGAATTAAAAAGGATTAAGAATATTTTAGAGACTACTTTTCAAATCCAATCTGTGGAAATATTAATATTTAAGTGTGTTGATCCAAATAAGTGTCCTTTCTTTTAAAACATCTAATTTCCATTTGAAATATTTTGATGAAGCAAAATCTAGGCCGGGCGAGGTGGCTCACGCCTGTAATCCTAGCCTTCTGGGAGGCCGAGGCGGGTGGATCGCTCGAGGCGGTCGGGAGGTCGAGACCAGCCTGGGCGAGACCTTGTCTCTATTAAAAATAGAAATAAAAAAAATTATCTGGACAACTAAGAATATATATAGAAAAAATTAGCCGGGCATGGTGGCACATGCCTGTAGTCCCAGCTACTCGGGAGGCTGAGGCAGTAGGATCGCTTAAGCCCAGGAGTTTGAGGTTGCTGTGAGCTAGGCTGACGTCACGGCACTCACTCTAGCCCGGGCAACAAAGTGAGACTCTGTCTCAAAAAAAAAAAAAAAAAAAAACTAATGATTCCTTATATAAATTTAAGAACATCCATCAGGATTTTTATGAAAAATAATAGTAAATAGAAGTAGAGGTTAAGGAAGCTGGCAGAAGAAAGCTGTGATCTTAAGGAATAATTTATTCTGTTTTGATTGTATTAATTCTTGTCCAAATGTCTTTAAGACATGAATAATAGGACAGAAATGCTTTGTGGAAATAGTAAGGGAATTATAGAAAACCCTTCTTGAAGTCCAATCCTGCTTCAAGCTTGAGGCACACATATCTTCTATCCAATTAACTATTCATTCCTCTAAATGAGTTATTTAAGAGTTACAAAGATCCTACAGCCTATACTTTAGTATTGTTGATTAAAACTGCAAATTCTAGAATCAGATTTCTTCAACTCAAATGCTAGCTTTGCCACTTATTGACTGTGTCAGCTTGGAAAAGTTACTTAACCTCCCCAAATCTCAATTTTCATATCTATAAAATGGAGATTATAATAGGGTTGTTGTGAAAATTAAATGAGAGTAATTCCCTTAAATTGCATAACAAAGAATATGTTACATGGAAAATGTCCAATATATTAATAACTATTAAAGGATCAATAAAACATATTAATTTCCTTACTATATACAAGACTTCCTACAGAATGACTGATACGTACATGTTTACTAGAGCCATTGACGGTGTATGAGTATGTGTCAGGGTGATGTATGTGTATTAGAGGCAAATGTGGAGAGCATCATCTTTATTTTTAGGCCATCTGTGATTGTATATTCCATTTCTTTTCGGAGAAATACATTCAATAGTGGGTTTTGTTTATTATGTCCACAAGCCCAAACTTAATTTAGAAATTTATATTTGAAATATTATTTCTAAATTTGACAGAAGAGAAAATTAGGTACAAATGTATTTCAAATATTATCACCAGAAGCATATTATAACTATAAACAGAAAAATTGCTATATTAAAAATACATAACACATTAAGGTTCTGTGTCACCTAAGTAGCTATTAATAATTAATTTACTTAATCTAAAATATAAAGATTATTAAATATGAAATATTAAATATTCACTTGTTTCTTATATCAAATTTGATAAGCTATAATTTTCCCATTTGTTTTGAGCTTTAAGATAAAATATACTCAAATAAAAATCTTTCTAGTAAAATATAAAGAGAGAAGATAAAATGAATGTATATTTTAAGGATGGTGCCTTGCACATTGCAGGTAGTTAGTAAATATTTGCTAAATGAAACTAAAATATACAAAACAAGGTTGAGAATAACTAGAGTAGATTGAAGAACAAAGCAAAGAATAAAAATAATGTTCTATTTAAGCTTGAGAGGCCACTTAGAGAAATTTTAAAACTGGACCTGTATTAATCACTCTCTTGTCAATAGCCTTGCATTTCTAATTAAATTTCTAATTTTGCAAAGAAAGCTAGCTGTATTCAGCATGCATCTTTTAACTTTTGACAATTAGATGTGCTACTTCAATCCTGTAATATAACCTTTCCTGGTTTCCATATTGCCTCATCTGTAAAACGATAGCGATAATGTTCTATGCTATTGGAAACTCCCTGAATGAGGAATACCTGACAAGACTTACCAAACTAGCTTATCTCAGGGCCTGTTTTAGGCCTTCTAAGTAAAAATCTCAGAGGCTGGGCCCGGGAAGCTACAATGAAAGAAGCCCTCATGTAGTTCCCATGTAACTAACCTTTGAGAACCGCTGGTCTCCAGAGTTTTTATTAATCATTGAATGAAAGGAGCCCCTGGTTAGTCTCAATGAATATGAGTTAAGCTGAGACATTCTTTGTGAACAAAATTCAGTGACCTAATGATTTTCTAAAGATTAGAAAACAATAATAATAATTCCTATTTACATATAAGTAAAAACAAATACTGTAATATAGTGAGTTACTGCCTCCAGAATCAAATAAAAAGCAATGAAACTATTTTCTTACATAATTAATATATTATAGGCTCAGAAATTTATAGTTATTCCTTAGAATTTAAGGCCTCTCTTTACCATAAATCCATAACTTTGCTACTATGTTTATATTTTTAGTTTTCAAATCCATAGAGCGCAAGCTCTGTGGCCAGGTATTGTTATAAGCACTTTACACATTTTAATAAATTTTATAATCATGCAGATATGCTGCTTTTTTGATATTATATGAGTTTCCATTCCCAGCACATGCTCATACTTATTTATCAGAAGAGGAATTAATAGCTAATGTGCTTTCTTCACATGGTATTCCCTCTTCAAAATTGGAATGTGAACAAGAGTACGATTCTGTTTGAATCAATTCTATTTGGCTATTTGGCTGCCTTTTTACAGTAGAAGTGAAAAGGCTCACACAGAATTTACCCATTATATATAAAAAAGGAAGCCAAGGATACAAGGGAAAAGTAATTCAGAAAATATTCATCTCAGAATGCATTTTCTAGCAGAAATAAAAAAAATCACTAAGACAATATAATGTTTCTGAATTTTCAATAATAAATGATTTGAATGACTCCATACAAACTTTTTTGAATTTTTTTTTCAAAATAGAATATATTATTACCACTGGCCCAGCTCCAAAAAGGGTAAAAGAGAATCACCTTTGCTCAATGTAGCAAAGCCTTGAACATAGTTACCAAAAACACTGCACATGTTACAGGGAGTCTGACTATTTTTGAACAAAGCATGAAAAGGATAACTTTAAAGTGAAAACAAAGAAAAATTATAGTTTTGAATTAGATCAAGTGATTTTTCTGCTATCTAGTGTTTCCTGTCTCCTTATAATAGAAATATATTATATTTGATTTTTTAAAATTTCAGTGCATGCATCTATAATCTTTTTACCAAAGACGTGCTTGGATGCAGGCAGCTCAGAGACATGACAGTAAATTGGAGTCTGAAAACCAGTTCCCTCTGCATCCTTTTTTACAGGTTCTACTGCCTCACAAGTCTATTGGCTCTTGTGTTCCTCACTTTATAATCCTCTTTATTCACTGATGCAACAAATGGTTATTAGCTTAATATATGACACTATGTTAGACATTAGTAAAAGAAAAAAAAAGACATTTTCAACCTTTCAAAGAGTTGAACTCTCAATACCTTAAATCTTCCAGACTTTATCTAAAGAAAAATCTCAATCAAGTTCAAGGCAGATGACATCAAATTGTAGTCCCTGTTCCTTTTATTCCTAGCACCAATTTGATGTATAATTGTACCCTATATTTTCATATCCCATATTCATGCATTGAAATTAATTGCTTTATCCAAATATTGCCCTTATTTTTTGGGGGGAGGGGGTGACAAATGTCTCTCAAAAGCAGTCAATGTTCCTTACCTGCAGTCTCTCAACTACTAGCAAAATGACAAACTACAATACAATGCATATTTATTTGGAGTTTTTATGTGTAATTAGTATAATGATGAAGTTTTTTAGCTATTTATACACGTAAACACTTATTATCTATGTCACCAGTCCGTTGCTTAAGCTAATTTTCATCAGTAAAAATACTATTTTAAAATTAATGATAAAAAGAATTAAAGGTTATTTACAGGAACTTAGGCTTTTAATCAAATTTTGGAGATTATTAAAGAACAAAGGAAAAGCATACATTCCCTGACTTCAGCATATTATGGCCAACATAAAGGCCAGATGGGCTTAATCCACCTGGAGGACCTACCTGATTATACCAGGAACGATAAATGCTGACAGGCAAGGCTGAATGCAAGTCCTCAGACTCGAAGTAAGGGTCAGAGCCATGGCGGGTCAGTGGCCAAAAGCAGGAGCAGGGCCTTGACAAGAAGTTGGTGCAGAGAGTCAGGAGCCAGGGGGAGCTATGAAAAATAGAGCAGCTCAGAAATTAAGCTGAACTAAGGCCCATAGTCATCTACATCTTTTCTCTTTTCTTTCTTTTTTTTTTTCCATCTCTTTTCTTGATTGGACATTAAGTGAGGAGATTTTGTTGTCTTAAACGTAAAACACTGGGGTAAATAATTTTGGTTCACAGCTACATCACAAGAGAGTAAATACTGGCCTTGTTAATGGTATCAGTACTAAAGGGTATAGTCTTACAAAATTTATATAATCATTTATTTCCTGTCCCAAAATGTAAAAAAAAAAAAAAAATCCATTTTGAAATGGTACAATACCTAGTTTTCTAGACATTATTCAGGATAATCCACCTTATTTATTCATGCCACCAGTATTCATTATATTTAAACTGCATGTTTTGAGTTGAAAAAGTTATGAAAAGCTACCAAACTCCAAAGGAAACAGACCTTCAAGCCAAAAGGCAATGATAATATCATGCCTCTTCCCTGTCCACATTCCTTGAAACCTATGTTACTTAATAGATATTTAATAAATTTCTAAAGGTCTGCAGATTTTAAGCACTGCATATTTGAAAAAAATTATTTTGCTAATAAATACATTTCAAAAGATAAATTTAAGAATTACTCTCCTATGCCCTAGAATAAAGATTAATACCCAATTATTTTTAAATTAAGGAATATTTATTCTTTGAGGGTAATGTCCATTTCGCTATGGCTTGTTGATAGAAGCTTAAATGCAGGGTTTCATCCACTAGAATTATAGCAATAATTCTCTCTTGCCATATTTGCCCCAAATCCTCTATTCATTTTTCTGTCTATTCATAACTCTAGCAATAAAGTTTTCTCATTTATAAGAACAAGGAGAAACCAGTCCCCAGATTCTTATTCCCCAGTCCCATCAGCATCTCTCAGAACCATAGAATGTTTTAGGCTTAGACTACTTGTAGTAAAATAATATATTCTTATGTTATTGCACTCCTGATTTTATTTTTTTCTAAGCATTTCAATTCCCCCCTGCCCCCACCGACTCAGAGGGTCAGATCCAGAAAGTGAGGCTGCCTGCACTGGCCTCCAGGGATCCCCAGATTTGACAATAGTACAGGTATCAGCGGGGCCCACATTCGACTTAGAGTCTCTTTTGATCACTGCGTCTATAGCCTATGGTACTTCTGCTCCTCAGAAGTTCTATAACTCACCAAATTCGTTATTGGTATTCATTTTAAACCAACAGAAACCTCAACTCAAAATGGAATAAATATATAAATTTACATAACAGAATGTTCACAACTAGGGTGGATTTCAGGTTTGATTCAGCAGCTGAACAGTGTCTTTAAGGAACCAGATTCTTCCCATCTCTTTGTTCTCCTATCCCCAGTGTCAGCTTCAGCCAATTTGTGGTTAGAAGTTGGCTGTCAGAAACAAGGGCCACATAGTTTCTTGTTCAAGGCCAGTGAGAAAGAACTTGACTTCTTTCTACTTAAAAATAATGAATGAGGTTGCAGTGAGCTATGCTGATGCCACTGCACTCTAGCCTGGGTGATAGAGCAAGAGATTATCTCATGAAAGAAAATAATAATAATAATAATAATAATGATGATGAAGAAATTTCCCAGATGCCTCCAGAAAGTCTCTTGCATCTGTGCTTAGCCCTTTACATGGATTCCTTAATTGTTACAATAATCCTATTAAATAGGTACTATTTTTATTCTTCATTTTGAAAGTGAAGACATTCTGGGGTAGAGAGGTTAAGTATCTTGTTCAAGATCACCCAGCCAGTACTGGGAAAGAAGCAGTCTCATCACCAAGAATATGGCAAGTGGAGATGGGTTCTTGTACACATAATGAAACAAAAGAGATGTACTTTTTCTGACAAATAATGTCATAAAATTAGGTACAGTAATAATATTAGTACCATTGCTGAGCTACATTACATGTAAAGTAAAGCTAGTTTTGGATTCACCTCAGGGAACCTAAGCATTCTTTCTAATAATCATTTCTATGGGTAAGCACATTTTTGTGATCCCAACAGATTAACTGAAAAAATAATTTTTAAATACAACTCAGTTTAAAGGTTAAAAGAGCCTACTTTGTAGTAGAGTGCTAGGCAAGAGAGGATATAGAATAAAGTGTGATGTCAGAGGTCAGAGGTTTTAAAAAAACCATTAGGTTAAAAAACATTCCAGTTTACTTACAGGTAACTAAAGAATACTTAGACTTCAAAAATTATCTGGTCCATTTCCGGTCATGTTTAGATGAATTATTGATTATTTGGTAACAAAACTTGGTGGGGAAAATTTATCCATCTTCTTTAATTTAGAATGTTCTTCAACAGGAATAAGTGACTAGGCAGGAAGAGAGTAAATAGGATACATACTGAGTCAAAAACAAAACCCATAAAGAAATTGATTAGGAAAAAATGAGTGGCAGAAGTACAATTAAAAAGAAGAGTTAAAAAATGCAATAGTTATGCAATTTGAAAGACTTACTTAAGGAATGAATTAAATAATTATTTTAATGAGAAAAAATATTTTTACAGATATTTTGTTCACACTGAAGTTTGATAGGATATATACCGTGAAGGAGAAATTTGCAATAACATTAAAATATGTGTAAACTTTTCCCAGTAATAGCTTCATGGAGAAAGGGATAAATTTCAGAAGTTTCCTGAAGCAAAAAGTAAATTTAGCCAAGTAAGATGAAAGAAAAATGATCAAAGGTTGCCCCTGATTTGCTTGCTTGAAGGCAGTAGCAATAATGGGTGGGATGGATGAGAAGAGGAACTGAGTGGATTTTTTCTTTTCGTTTATGGACAGTTAGAAATGCAACCTTATCATATGAAGCTTAGGGAAGAAGAGTTCAAATCTATAAGGGTAGAATTAATGTGGGCCGTGTACAAGTGCCATTAAAGCAAAGCATATGACAGAAAATTACAAGCTAACATTTAAAAGATTGAGTTTAAAAACTTCAGTTTAAAAGATCAACTGTCAAAAATAAACATCCTGATTAGAGACATCAGAAAAAGAAGAGAATGGGAGAATAGTAGAGGTGACAAAACTCCAGTGGTATTTTTTAAAAAAGAAAAAAAGGTAAAGGTTCTAGAAAAGAACTTTGAAATTTGTTATAAGTCAGAATTCTTTAAATCAGAATAGTTGGGATTACTATTCATTAAATTTGTTTCAGAAGACCTTTCTGAAATAATGTAACACCTAAGGAGAGTAGCAGATTTAAAAGTACTAGTAATATAATAGTTGCCATTAAAAAAAAAAAACAAACAAAACTTCTTTTATTCAGTTAATTAAAAAAAAAATATTATACTTGTTTGTCAGCATATAGATTCTTTTTACATTTATGTCAATCAAGTTGTATCAGTTATCAAAGTTTTCTGCAAAAGACATTTCTTAACTTATGGAGCTAGTTTGTGCTAAATCTTGTCATCTTAAATAAAATTTCCAAAGATCAGATGAATATTTTATCATTTCAGAAGCAAACTACTAAAATTCTATAAAAATATTTTAACAGAGGACTGGAAAGTCAGTTCTGTGGTATTTTATGAATTTAGCCTTTTATGGTCAGCTTTACTAGACTGTTGGGGAAAAACACTCTGACAAACCTTCCAGCAATGATTATGGATTTGATATGCCATATTTGTTGAATATTCCAATATTCCACACAAGTTATTAACAGCAGCGCAGAATGTAATATCCCCACAGTACCGCTTCAGTGATTTTTTTCACATAAAGATGTTATGAACTTCAAGTAAAACTGATACATTATTGGCACTTTCTCCATATTTATGTTAAAAATGGGGGGAGGGGAGATCAGAAACCACAATTTAGAATATAGTATTACAGTAGATAAAATTTGCAAGAACTGGCAATCTAAAATATTCAAATTATTTTAATCAGTTATTTGTTATGATGCTAATAATAACTTTAAAAATAAGTCTGTATTTTCACAGTTTTTCCATTGGCACCCTCATCCCCAGATCATGACCTTACTTGTTTTAAACATAGGAAACTAAACTGTGAAGTGATTTGGCCAAGGTCATTCATTCACATTCAAATAGAACAACTGACATCATTCGCAAAACAATCCACTCAGGGAATATAAGTAAAAACATACCTCAATGGAAATGAAAATTCACAGTGTAATTATATACACATATCCATAGTTTCTTCTGCACAAACGATTTAGTTATCTCACCAGAGTGGCTTACTCTGGAAGCAAGAGAAGTGAAAGCCAATTTCAATTATAATTTTAGTAACAAGCTCCTGAGAAATTCCATTTGTAATGATATTACCTAAATTAATGTAAGTTTACATTATATCATCAGTTAGTGCCCAGGGATTCCAGGGTTTTCTATCTTGCCATTCTGGGTGGGTGTAGGGGGTCTTAGCTGTTTGTGCAGAAAATCCTTAATCAGAGCTAATGGCAAACATTGATTTATAAAAAAAACTTTAGAACACATGCATTTGCTCTGTTTCTCAAAATGCATGTTTCTCATTCATATCTTTGCTTTCTATTTTTAATGCTAAAATACTTGTCCATTATTTATGCAGTAATTCCACATGTAAAGAAATAATCGAATATATAGGCACCAAAATACCTATGTATGCTCATCATGGCATTTTTAAGAATGTAAAAAAAACCTGTAAGTGTTACAATAGAGAGTAGTTAAATATGAGAGCCCTAAACCGTAGAATATTATTGCATAATTTCAAATGTTTAAACAGCCTTTTGTGGTATGGAAAAATTCTTAGAATGCAATAAGTGAAAAACAGTGCTACAAAGTGAACATATGTTAAAATTTACATGCATAGATAATATTAGAAACACACTCCAGTGTTAATAGGAGTTTATTTTGAGCAGTAGGAATTGTGAATGATCATCATTTTCTTTTCTGTTCGTGTCTGGATTTCCAAATTGCATCTAATGCACATGCATTTAATTTATAATCAGAAACACATAGTACTTTTTGAAAATGACTATTGCTCTTGAGTAAACTTTTTAAAGTAAATCAGATGTTTTTGCTAGTTCACATTCAGAACCAGTATTTTCTGTGACTATACATAATTTCATTTCCTCCTGAATGTGGAAATTGAGAGGCAATATCAAAGAAAGCCATAATTATTGTTATTTTCTATAAAATCATTTCATACTTTAATGCTTCTTGGGCACTTTCAAAAAGCCTGGGTCTTTATAAAGTCTGTGAAACATGGCAATAATGTCGTGCAAAAGAAAAATAAAATGTATTCGGTACCTAGAGAATATACAGAGTTCATGCTCGCATTCCCCTGTGTTACTTACATACTTTACTTTGAAATATGATCTTCTTTCAAGGATACAAAGCGGAAATTTCTACTTTAAAATTCACACAAAATGTAAGAGATTCCAAAGCCTTTGGAAGAAAGTCAGTGATTAGAAAATGTAGGATACCTGACTGTATACAAGAAATTGAGTATAGTCTCATATTTCTCCCTGGAAAAGGAAGGAGAAACATTTTATATTAATGTGAATCCATTGTGAATGCCAACTTGAGAATCTTTTAATTATGCATCAGTATTCCTCCATCCCTATATTAGTTTCCTAATGCTGACGTACAAATTACCACAAACTTGATGGCTTAAAAGAACGGAAATTTATTCTCTCACAGTTCTGGGAGGCTAGAAGTTTGAATTGAGTTGTCAGTAGAGCCATGATTTCCTCTCTGTATGCTCTAGGGAAGAATCCTACTTTTCCTCTTCCAAGTCTCTGGTGGTCACTGGCAATCCTTGGAAGTCCTCGGCTTATACCTCTGTCACTCTAATTTCTGTCTCCTTTTTCAAATGACTGTCTTCCCTCTGTGTCTGTCCAAATTGTCTTATTCTTACAAGGACACTTCTTATAAGGACATAATTGGATTAGGATTTGCTGTACAAAGGATCTCAATTTCAACATATTTTGTGGGGAGACAAATCAAACATTCTTTCTTCCTTCTGTCTTTTCTTACTTGTTTTTCTCTGATTCCTTCCTTTCTTTTTCCTTTCCTTCCTTCAACAAAACACTTTCTTCTCTTGTCCTTGAAACTACAATCTCCCAGATGTATTTACATCTCACTGGCCACTCTCTCTCAGTCTCTTTGCTAGAGTCTCCTTTTCTATTCATCCTTTAAAATGTACTGGGCCAGTACTTGTTCCTGGCCTTTTTTATCTTTATAATATCTACATTTTCCCTAGGAGATCTTATCCATTTCCAGGCTCTAAATACTGTTTATAAAATCTTGTATTTTGGAATTCCTTCTTGGACTTGGTACCAGGCATCTCACTATGCACTACTGTTTACTTACTATGTATCTCTTCATTACTCACTAATCTCCTGAGTGATATTATTAGTTCCTGATTTTCAACCCTATCTACAAGTAGAAAACTCCTAAAGTTGCCCAACTGCGTTCTGCTTTCTGAACTCCAATCCCTTCTCCCATGTGCCTACTTGTCCCTTCCCTTTGGTGTCTCACATGCATCTCAAAAGTGAACATGTTCAAAATTGATTGTAAAGAGCTCTTCCTCCCCCTCCTAAGAGAATTGCCCTAGCTTAAATAAATAAATAAATAAGTAAAAAAGAATTGCCCTAACTTTCATTCAGTTGCTGATGATAAGAAATTTTCTCAGTTAATTTCAGACTTTAAGCCCCATCTCCCTTGGTTTTCTTTCTAAATATCAGTGGAGAAGAAACTCAAAAGGAGAATGAAAACAGAGGCCAGAGGGTTAAGAGAATGGAGAGTAACAGGAGCAAAGGAAAGAATGGTTTAAGAAGAGGTCTATTTTTTTAGCTGTTTAAAAGGGTGAAACACTCCTTACAATAAAAAAAAATAGAAAGGTCTGGGCACAGTGGTTCATGACTATAATTCTAGCACTTTAGGTGCCTGAGGTGGGAAGGATGATTGAGGTCAGGAGTTTGAGACTAGCTTGAGCTACATAGTGAGACTCTGTTTCTATGAAAACTAGAAAAATTAGCTGGGCATGCTGTGGTCCTAGCCTTTAATCTCAGCTACTCAGGAAGCTGAGGCAGGAGGATCGCTTGAGCCCAGGAGTTTGAGGTTGCAGTGAGCTATGATGGCACCTCTGCTCTCATGCTCAGACTATATAGAATGAGATCTTGTCTCCAAAAAACAGATAAATAAAAATTAAAACGGCTTCCATTAATTAGAACAACATTGAATTCAGTCATGACTTTAGAAGATGAACTTTAACGGAGATGTTGCAGAGGAAAAAGTTGAGGCATAATGGAGGATAAGGAAGCAGAGAGTGATGGCAAATAAGGTCACCTCTTTGGGGAAGCTTGACTGTGAAGTCAAGAAGAGAAATAGTTTGGCTTGATAGGGAATCTGGGGTTCAGAGATAAGATTGTTGATTAATTCATTTTTATTCATTTGTATTATTTTTAAATTAAGAGAGTATATTTGAATATTAATAAGAGAAGCACAGTAGAGTCATCAGAGGTTGACACAAAGGAGACAGGATACTTGATGGAATAAAATCTCTAAGAATATAAATTGGGATTGAATCCAAGAACATATGTTAGGTTTAACCCCTGGTAGAAAGACTTGCACCTCTGAGATTGAAATAGATAATCTGTTCCCCTGAAAGACTTGAAGGTGCAGATAAATTTGTAGATTAAGTGATGGGAAGATGAGAGAGTAAATGACTGATGTTTTCTGTTTTTGCTGGGGAGTGTGAGGGACGGTTTACACTGAATGTGATTGGTAAGGGTTGGGCATGATGTTTCTGGGGAGTGGAGACAATGGGAAATACTTTCTGTGGAGATGGGGAGAATAATCTGATTAAAGAAGCGTGAAAGAGTATCTGGCAGTCTTGAGGGCCAAATTGCAATTGATAATCATGAATTCAGAGTAATAACAATATGCCTCCTTGTTTAATATATTGCTTTGATGTAGACTGCCAATATACTGTGTAAAAAGTCAGAGAGGTGGTTATCACCTAGGGAAACCAGTTGGTGGGTGCCAGAGACATTAAAAAGTACATTGGTCTTGATGAATCTGCCACAAATTGAAGACTAGATCACTGCTATGCTCCTCACCCAGCCTACACCATCTTACTCTCCCCAACCCCTGCCCATAGAGGAAGGTCTTTCACCATCAAAACTGGCCTATAAAGTCTGGAAAGGAAGACTACTCCACCAAATGTGGAGATGTCAATATAAAGCAATAAGAAATATGAAAAACCAAGGAAAATCACCATCAAACAAAAAAAAAAACAAGCTGACACCAAAGAAATGGATATCTATGAACTGCCTGACAATGTATTGAAAATAATTGTTTTAAGGAAGTTTAGTGAACATCACAATAGAGTGAAAAGACTCAAATCAGGAAAACATGTAAATGAACAAAATTAGAAATTTAACAGAGATTTAAATCATAGAAAAACAAAAATTTTGGAGCAGAAAATGCAATGAAATGAATGAAAAATTCAATAGAAACCATCAACATCAGAATTGATCAAGCAGTAGAAAGAATATGTGAATTCAAAAGTAGGTTATTTGAAATTATACAGTCATAGGAGGAAAAAAGAAAAAACAAAAGGAATAAAGAGTATGGGATTTATGGGATAGCATCAAGAGTACTAATTTATGTATTATAAAAGTTAAATAAGGACAAGAGAAAAACAAAGGGGTAGAAGACTGATTTAAAGAAAACCCTAATGACTCAACTAGGAAATTGTGAGAACTAATAAAGAATTCAGTAAAGTTGCAGGATGCAAATTAGCAATGTTTTTATATACTAACAATAAATTAACTAAAAAAGAAACCAACAGAACAATTCCATTTACAATAGCTACAAAAATAACTTTTTTTTTTTTTTTTTTAGACAGAGTCTCACTCTGTTGCCCAGGCTAGAGTGAGTGCCATGGCGTCAGCCTAGCTCACAGCAACCTCAAATTCCTGGGCTCAAGCAATTCTTCTGCCTCAGCCTCCCGAGTAGCTGGGACTACAGACATGTGCCACCATGCCCTGCTAATTTTTTCTATATATTTTTAGTAGGCCCACTAATTTCTATTTTCAGTAGAGACGGGGTCTCGCTCTTGCTCAGGCTGGTCTCGAACTCCTTACCTCGAGTGATCCACCCTCCTCGGCCTCGCAGAGTGCTAGGATTACAGGCATGAGCCACCTCACCGGCCCAGAAATAACTTATGAATAAATTTAACTAAGGAGGTAAATGACCTGTACTTTGAAAACTATAAAACATTGATGAAGGAACTTGGAAAAGACACAAATAAATTGAAATTCATGAATTGGAAGAACTAATGTTGTCAAAATATCCCTACTACCCAAAGAAATGTATGGATGTAATGCAATCTCTATCAAAATTCCAATGTCATTTTTCATAGAAATAGAAAAAACAATCCTAAAATCAATATGGAACCGCAAAAGACCCCAAATAGCCAAAGCAATATTGATAAAAAGGAACAAAGCTGTAAGCATCACACTGACTGATTTTAAAATATGCTACATTGCTGTTGTAATCAAAACAGTGTACTGTCAGTAAAACAGACAAATAGTCCTATGGAATCCAAAAGAGATTCCAGAAATAAATCCATGCATTTATAGTCAATTGATTTTTGTCAAAAAATGCCAAAAACAATGGGGAAAGGACAGTCTTTTCAATATATGGTGCTGGAAAACTGGATATCTACATACACGAGAATGAAATTAGACCCTTATCTCACAAGATAAACAAAAACCAATTCAAAATGTATTAAAGACTTATATAAGACCTGAAACTGTAAAAATACTAGAAGAAAACACAGGGGAAAAGCTCCATGACCTTGATCTGGGCATCCTTTTTTTTCTTTATATAACCACAAAAGCACAAGCAACAAAAGCAAAAATAGATAAAGGGGATTGAAACAAACTAATAAGCTTTACACATAAAATGAACCAATCACCAGAGTGAAGAAACTACCTATGGAAAGGGAGAAAATACTTGCAAATCATACATTTAATAAGGGATTAAAATCCAAATATGTAACAAATTCAAACCACTGTTAAAGCAACATTACTATGAGGCCATTAGTTTGAGGTTTTCCCTGTGACCAGAGCTCTTATATGCCAGAACATAACTTGGAAGCATCTCTTACAACTGACTGGCAAAAAAAAAAAAAAGAGCCTCAGCCAATCACAAACTTTCAGCTAGTTGACTGGTTTTACAGGTAGGTACTTCCCATCCCATTAGATACCCAAATAAGGCAAATGCCTCATTTCCATTCCCAAATAAGGCAAAAGCCTACCTCTGGCCAATGGAATGATTTCTCTACTTTGGTTCCATATTCAACCTATAAAAACTTGTTGCTCATATAGTTTGGCAGAGCTATCTGAACCTCTTCTGCTTCTGAAGGACTATATATTGTAAAATGAGCAAAGTGCCTAAACAGACATTTCTCAAGACAACATAGAATGGCCAATAGATATTTGAGAAAATGCTCAAAAGCACTAATCATCAGGAAAATTACTATTAAAAACTATGATGAAATGTCACCTTACACCTATTAGAATGGTATTTTCAAAAAAGACAAAAGATAAGTGTTTGTGAGAATGAGGAGAAAAGGGAACACTTGTACACTGTTGGTGGGATTGTAAATTAGTACATTTCATAGCCATTATGAAAAATAGTGTGCAGGTTCAGCAAAATATTAAAAATAGATCTACATGATCCAGCAATATCACTGCTGGTTATATATACGAAGGAAATGAAATAAGTATATCAATAAGATGTATGCACTTCCTGTTTATTGCAGTATTGTTTGCAATAGCCTAGCTATGGAATCAACCTAAGTGTGCATCAATGAGTAAATAAAGAAAATGTGGCATATAAATACAATATGATTCAGCATTAAAAATGAAGGAAATCTCACCATTTCCAACAACATGGTTGAACCTGGATCACATTATGTTAAATGGAATAAACCAGGTACAGAAGGAAAAAATGCCTCATGATCTTCCTAATATGTGGAATCTAAATTGGCTCAAGTGATTGTGGGGGGTAGAAGTCTGAAATCACCAAGGTAGCCTGGCAGTCTGGAGACACAGAGTAGAGTTGTTGCTATCTTGAGTCCAAAGGCAGTCTAGAGGCAAAATTCATTCTTCCTTTGGACACCTCAGTTTTTTTAACTTAAGACTTTCAACTAATTGAATAAGGCTCACTCACATCATGGTGGGTAATCTGCTTTATTCAAAATCTATTGATTTAAATCACATCACAGCTAAAAAAAAAAATACCTTCACAGCCACATCTAAACTGGTGTTTGACTAAAACTCAGGTAACACAGGCTAGCCAAGTTGATGTGTAAAGTTAACCATCACACCTCTTATTCTGCTTTATATTTCTCCATAGCACTTATTACCTAATTTTATATAATTGTTGTTTATTGTCTGACTTCCTCTACTAATAAATAAGATCCTTTAGGATGAGATTTTGATTGTTCACTGCTGTGAACCCATTGTGTAGAACAGTGCCTGGCATATAGTATATGTCTCTATAAATATTTGTTGAGTACATAAAATGTTATTCATTCTGTTATACATCACTGAAACCACGTGACCATAGTCATCAATGACTAGCATGTGGTACAACAAAGAAAAAGAAATCCAGTTGAGGCCTATGATACAATTTCCTAATTCACAAGGGATAAAGATTATATGATGGATATACTCTTTATAATTTGTTTTATGTAAATCCGTCATCTTTAATTTTTATCCTAGAATAAAGATTTAATAAACAAATCTTTCTATAGGATTTAGAAAGTGAGAGAGAAAGAGAGAGAGAGAGAGAGAGAAATTCCTTTAAGGTGATAAAGAATCATGAATCCTGGCCGGGCGCAGTGGCTCATGCCTGTAATCCTAGCACTCTGGGAGGCCGAGGCGAGTGGATCACTCAACGTCAGGAGTTCGAGACCAGCCTGAGCAAGAGTGAGACCCTGTCTCTACTAAAAAAATACAAAGAAATTATCTGGCCAACTAAAATATATATAGAAAAAATTAGCCGGGGATGGTGGCACATGCCTGTAGTCCCAGCTACCCGGGAGGCTGAGGCAGTAGGATCGCTGAAGCCCAGAAGTTTGAAGTTGCTGTGAGCTAGGCTAACACCACGGCACTCACTCTAGCCCTGGCAACAAAGCAAGACTCTGTCTCAAAAAAAAAAAAAAAACAAAAAAAAATCATAAATCCTATGGACTGTGTTACAGACTAAAAAAGCTAGTGCCTAGAAAAGATAAACATTTCTAACACCATGTATCACAGTGCTTTTAAATATCTTTTATAAATTTCTTGTGTGAAAGAATCACAAGAAAATGAAGTTTTCCATTTTCAGAGAAATAAAATATTAATTAAAATTTAAATTTCTGTTAAATTTCTGTTGCATGAGTAAGTTTTTTTCATTTTTTGCTAAGCGAACACAAAATAGCTGTCTATTTACATAGTACACGTATTCAGCATTCTTTTTGTGCTCTTTATTTTCTTAAGCACAATAGTGTAGGGCAGAAATTTTGCTCAGTTTTTCATGTCACAAAAATCTTCTCTTAGCACTGAATGAGGAAATGAATAAATAATATAACTCTAATGTCTGATTTATATTGTCCCTCAAGCTCTTTACCTCCAGCAATTCTGTATTGAAAACTTACATACCATCAATCCGTTTGACTAGATTTGTACATCAACTTTATCTTAGGTCTTTGTTAGCTTAAATTAGAGTTTTGTTAGGTAACTGATTTGTAGGTTCATTTTCAGATAGTATCAACATATGGACCAAATAATGAAATCGCAAGTTTAATGACTAAGAAAGTTATTAATAATGTATTAATCACCAGTCAGTGATTAAGTCTGTTATTTTCAAAAATATATTGACACAAACCACTGTACTACAAAAAGACTATATAGATTAAGAGATGCTTCAAGCTAGACACATTTGACCAATTCATTCCTTTTGGAGGAGTGGCTATGTGACATGATTCTGAATTTGCTATCAATAGGAGACTGAATTGCTCTTAAGGTAGAATCCAGAGAAGGAAAGCGTGGTTGTCAAAACTTATAGTTTTCTAAATAACAGAGCCCCAACTCAAACAAGTTAAAGCAAAACCAAAATCCATTTGCTGACATAACTGAAAGAAGTCCAAGGTTCCAGGTGCTCAAATTATGTCACCAGAATTCTTTTCTCTCTTAATCTTTATTTCCTGCATGTGGCTTCATTCTCATGAAGGGAAGCTCTTTGCTTATAGTGACAAGTCTACTAGGAGTTCCATGCTGACATTTTCACAACTATACCCTACCAACAAAGTGACAGCCCTCTTTTCTCAGTAATTTCAGCAGTCAAGTCACAGATGTATTCCTGACCTCTTGTTCCCAGAGAGAAGAAATATACTGATTGGCCAATTTGGGCTACATGCCCATTCTTGGAGTGAGGCAGGAGTGGATAAGGGATGTTAGAAAGAATGAGGCATAGGGTCATGCCAACCTTAATGACAAGTACTAAGTGTGGACAAGAGATAGTTTGCAAAAAAGACTGAAGTGTCCTGAATAGGCTAAGAAAAATGGGCAGATGAAAATCATCAGGTGTATACTACATTTCATTCACACTGCTTCACACTTAGAGCAGAGACAATTGAAAACAAAGGTTGAAAGGAGAATAAAAAAAGAGAGAGAACCTGGACCTCCTAGTACAATGCTCAAGAGTTATCAGGGAAAACGGGATGATGTCAGTTCAGCAATGAGAAGAGTGAGAGTGAATTTTTTCACTGGAATGGCTTTCCATTTCATTCAGTATACATTTAGTGTGGAGTTAAACATAGATTTCATCTCTTCCAATGATTACCAGTTTATCAGTACGGGAAATTAATGTTAGCCCAATTATTTGAGCTTCCTTCATAGCTTGTAGTTTTATGGTCTAGAAAGTATTTCTGTAGTTTCCTGGTACTGTTTAGGTAAAACTTAAGCAATTTTCATCTCTGTTTCCTATAATATCATGACAAAAAAGCCTGATTTTATTGGCCAGACCCTATGTTAAACCATTTGCATATGTAATGTCAGAGAATAATAGGCATTCACTGGAAGAGTAAAACAGAATCATGTAGGAAATAAACATGTTTGGTTAGTTGTATTATTTAGCGATTACAGCTGTGTTTCTGTTTTCTGCGTGCTGACTAAATGGAGCTTACAGACACCATTGGCGTTAGGCTGCTTGTAGCAACGCGTGCAAGCCTCTTGTAAACAAGTTTTCATGTTATATTTTTTAAGCATAATTCTTTTTTTTCTGAGATTGAAGCCCACTGCTTTACTAGTTCATATGTGTCTATGTATTAATATATTTCTACCGTACATACCAAAGTACTCCTCTAATTTGGTAGAAAATATTACAATGAAAAGAGAATGAACAATTCTAACAAAGCCAGAAGTTCAGCCTCCAAGACCACAGGAATTTTCTACTACCCTGCCTTGCAAGTCTTAACAAACCATACAAGGAAAGTAGCAATACATTTTCTGTATGTATTATCAGCATCTTGTTTCATTTTGTTAGGATGTATGATGAGTAACTACATATATTTTTAATTAAATTTTAACATTATTTTCAGGGTACTTAGAAAATATCAAATTTTGTGTCACATGTGTTATTTATACAGAATTTTATAAGAGATTTTTATAAAGGTTATTTTCATAATCAATAAGGTTTTAAGAGTCCACAAATTTTAATGGTACTCAGTTTATGTGATATTAGAATGTGAGATCATTTGAATATTGGAAATGGTTTTATTTTATATATGCATATTTCATGAGATAGAAGCTAAGTAATTACTTTGATTACATACTCATAGTTGTTACTGATTTTTTAAAAAGAAGAGAGTTGCTGATATAATAGTCTGTTCATAACAAGATTGAAGTATTGTGATCAGACTTCATTACCAGCCAGCTGTTTGACCTCCAGCCAGATAGTTAACTTTTAGAGACTTAATTTTTTTCGTGAGAGAGTTGGATCATATATAATTTCTACATATCTGGAGCTTTTAAATTCTAATATCCTAAACGTGAGAAAATGTCTCTTATAATCTTATTTAATCTGCCTCTAGATAGAATGGGATTTAAATAATCCTGGACGGATAGATATCAATAATATTTAAAAACAAAAACCAAGTATATAAAATGAAAAAAGTTTCTCCTGAATTTCTGGTAATTTTTGTCATCTTGAAGTTACTCTGGCATGAGGGAACAGCTATGGAATTAGTAGCTTGTAGATAAATATCATGCTTGGTAGCAGTTCCTTCTCATCTTGGTACTCCCAAATTTAAATTACATGATTTGTGAATATAATTTGAGTTCTTCTTTTTAGATCCAGCTGAAAACAAACCAATGCCTAAAAAAATAATGACATTCATTTTGCAGATTTTAGCCAAGGTTTTTAACTTCATTTTTATATAGTCCTGATCCGTATATAAAATACAAGAGACTTCCATTTTTCTTAAAGATTGTGCAGGCTTAGACTTACAATGTCTGGGACTTCCCTATAACAAAGTGACCCTCTTCTGTGTTCTCATATAAGGTGATGTCTCATTCCTCAAACATCTCCATAGGCTCATGGCAGGCAAAAACAGCACAACTAAAAAAGGTAATTTATATGTCATTTTTGGTACTCATTTGTCTTGAAAGTATGCATAAAATAGTGAGACTAATCAAGGTGAGGAGAATGGTTATCTTTTACTCATATTCTGGACCTAATATAGTTCTTGGTTTATGCCATGATTCTGTTGTAAGTATTGTTCTCAATTGATCTAAATTAACTGATCATCACTTAAGTGCACATATAGTAATAACATTCATTGGTGTTGGGCAGATGGGAGGGGGAAGGAAGGGATGGGTATATACACACCTAATGGGTGTGGTGCACACTGTCTGGGGGATAGATACACTTAAAGCTCTGACTCAGGTGGGGCAAGGGTAATATACATAACCTAAACATTTGTACCCCTGTAATATGCTGAAATAAAAAAAAAATTTAAAAAAGGCTAAAGTTGAATGACAATTTATTCATAAGAACCTAGTAAGACTAACGACTTTCGAGGATAATGGTGTGCATGAATCATTTTTCTAAACCGTTCCACATTCTAGTGCAAAATAATTGTTAAAGAGAGTTGCTATACTGTTGGTTGATTTAAAACTGATTCTTTACCTTTCGTTCAATTTCCTCAGGGTTAAATTCCATATTAAGCTGTATTTAAGGGCAGGAAATAAACACTCACAAAGTTTGTGTTTTATATTTTGGTAATTTGTGAATTTCAGAGACTATTTGAGGTAAACATAATACAATAAAAAAATAATGATTTTGTGACTATTTTTCCTCTCATGTTAGAAAATACAAGGGAAGAACTCATATTTAGCTTTGTATACCTGTCCTATTTTTAAACATAAAAATTCATAATTTTTTGTGTAGACTGATCACAAGAATAAAGATTTCAAGTTGATTTTCAATAATTGTGTCACTCATGTTAAATTTTCCTTTTGATTATTGCTGTCATTTAAATTTTTTTTATTTTCACATTGAAATGAATATAATCAAAAGGCTATCCATGACCTTTGTGAGATTGTCACAAAATTTAAAAATCAGATAAGATTAATGATGTAAACTTACATCAATTTCAAGAAGTTCCTCCCATTATCCTAGTCTAAGCCCTTATTGTCTCATGCTTGGCTCTTTGTAGAAACTTTCCCAGTTGTTCCTCTGGCCTCCGGTATCTCTTCTGTTTCCTTCTGTATGTTATTGTTGCCGTATTTATCATCTTTTTGACTACTTTTATTATGCCACTTCCTTCTTAGAAGCCTTTCTTACTGCTCACCTATTAAGTCCAGGCAGCTCAGTCTGCCATTCAGTATCTTTTACTTTGCATCTTCACCCTACTTCTCTCACCTTACTCTTCTTTCCCTTGTTATCATATAACTTCCCTTTCTATCCATTCCAACATTAAGCCAATGCGTCATCATTCATCTAGTTCACTGAGAACTCTCGCTTCTCAGAAAGTCTATAAAACTTGTTTTTTCTTCTCTGGAACTTGATTAAAAGTGTCCTATGACAGTTTATTAGATACAATGATATATTTTATAGTAACTTTTAGATTGTGATATATGGTATCTTTTTACCCTGTCTAAATATTAAGATCCTTGAAAGAGGGGGTATAGAACCCTATTTCCCAAGGGTCTAGCTGCATAATTAGCAGATTTTGAGATGTCTGATGAATCAATTCAATCAAAACAGTAGATTCAAAATTTTTACATCACTATATTATGCATAGAAAAAACCCTAAAAGGATCTACAGTAAAATGTAATAACTGATTCATTCATTTATTTGACAAATATTTGTGGGGTCATACTATTATTTTTAAAAGATTTCTCTGATTTCTCTTTGTTAGGAAGACTGTAGGAGGGAAGGAGACAATTACAGTGATCTAGAGAATAGGTTATTGAGACTGGGTCATGAGAGTGAGAGAGACGGAGAACATTCAGGAAATGTTTTGGAGATTGACATGATAGAATTTAGTTAGAGATTAAATATGAATATCTAATACAAGTGAGTAATCAAGGATAAATCCTAGGGATCAGGCTTGAATGGGAATGGAGGAGTGAGGAAGGGTTGTATCACTTCATGAGATAGGGAAGGTTAAGGCAGAGTAGGCTGAGGGTTGAAGGGGCATTAATATTTCTGGTTGGTCCCATTAAATTTGTGATGTTCACTAAGCATACAATTAGTGATGTAGAATAGGCACTTGTTTTTAATTCTGGAGTTCTGGGAGATCAGGAGATCTCAGTGCTGGATTTAAACATTTCGAAGTTGTTGTTATGTAAATTCTATTTATAGCTGTGCAACTAAATGAGATTGCTTTGGAAGATGGTACAGCAAAAAAAGTAAAAGAGAGAAAAGGAATTTCGTTTGCGATCTAGAGGAAGAAGAGCTACAAAAAGCTTTATAAGGAGCCATCACAGTCAAAGAAAGGCAAAAAACCAAGAAATTGTGAGGTCCTATGTCTTTGTACAGGCTGCTATAACAAAATGCCAGAAACTGGGTAACTTATGAACAACAGAAATTTATTTTTATAGTTCTAGAGGCTGGGAAGTTCAAGATCAGGTTGCCAGCAGATTTTTTTGTTTGCTTCGTGGTTCGTAAATGGTACCTTTTTGATGTGTACTCACATGGTGGAAGAGGGAAGCTAGCTCTCTGGGGTCACTATTCCCATTCATGAGGGTTGAAAATTTTTTTTATTCCCCTAGTGAAAAGCAGAATCTGTTCCTAGACTCAAAATATTTATTATAAAAATAGCAACATTCCAATTTCTACTAGAATTTAGGTAAGCTCCCTGAGAGGATTAGATTTTATTCATTTTTTATCCCCAGTGTAGTGCCTAGCACAGTGTTTGATCAATAGAAGGCATTTAGTAAGTACTATGTTTCTGAACCTTTATAAGATGAACTTCCAACAAGACAGGACCACACATTATGCATCTCCATATCTCTGGAATCTAGTATAGTATCTGGTTTATATTCTCCATTCTTTCATTTCCCGGATATTTGTTGAGCAACTATTATGTGGCGCATACAGTTTAGGTGCTTGTAATTAAATAAAAACAAGATGCCAGGTATAGCAGTCATGTGTGCTGAATAAATGTCAATTTTATTTATTGATGTTTATATAAGTCAGTAAGAACTGTTTTGTCACAGGCTTGACATTATGGAAATTTGTACCTGTATTTATCATATGTTTTGCTTGCTATATTCCCTTTTCTCTATGCACTGTAATACAGATTTTGAAACTAGAATAACCACTGCCACTCTTGTCTTTCAGAGAGTATTTTTAGAAAGGTCCTAAGCCCCTCGTCTAAAACAATTCTAATCGAAAACACGATTTCATTGACCAAGGTGGAATTGACAATTGTAAATTGTAATATGTAATTTAGATTGTATGCTCCAATGAGGGCAGGAATTTTTGTTTGTTTTGTTCACTTCTATATTCTTATAACTTAGAATAGCACTTAGTATAGAGAAATTGCCCAATAAAATTTGTTAATCAAATTTTTAGGAAAAGAACAAATCTGTATCAGCATCAAATTAAAGTTTTATTGATGAAATATTATATAAAATCATTTTTCTGAAAACATTATTAGTCATGGGAGCCAAAACATAGAACACAAAATGTAAAAGAAACTGACAATTGAAGGTAATTTTATAAGGAAAAGAATTCTTAACATAAGAGGCAGAGTACTTGAGTTCTGGGTGCTTTGCCATTAACTTGCAATATGACCTTTGCCTGATCCTTTTAAACTTTATGAGCCTCAGGTTTCTCATCTGTGAATTGAAGTTGTGAAAATCGATTTCTAAACTCTCTTCCAATGTCAGTATTAAATCCACGTGATTGTTTAATCTAAAAGGAGTGGCACTTGGTTGGAGTTATGTAAAACCTAATTCAACTCTTCTGTAGACCATCTCAATAAGTTACTGGTCATTTTCTCATACTCTAAATTTATTATTGTCTCATATTGGGATGAGAGTGGTAGATGAGCAGGCAATAATACAGACAACAGTGTTAACTTGCAGAAAAACTTTCCACAAAATGAGCCTTTATCTAAAAAAATAAATAGCTGGAGGGGAAAGGGGAATAAAATATGATGCATTTTTATTTTCATCTCATATTATGCATTTATATTTTGATTGTGAATATTAGGAAGAAGGTTGGATTGATGTACACTCAGGAAAGCTGTCTTTCCTTTCTGAAATATTTCTCTTAGAATCTCACATTTCTAAAAGATATCAAATCTATTACCTGTATTTTAACAGTGAGAAATATTAGTAGATCTATTACTTCTATTTAATACATAATGGTTTCTAATAATTTTGCATACATGAATAAATCAATGCATTTGAAGCCATAAAGTGAATACTTGTGATATTTAGTTGTTTTTTTTTTTTCCTGTGCCCAGCCTTCTTGAGAATTAACACTTGCAAAATACCATAACACAGAGTTCACGTTATGGAGGATTGCCTTGGGGAAGATTACAATTGCCATTTACCAAGATATACAGCTATCAGAGGCTTTCATTGGGAATGAGAATTCTTGGACAAAAACAAAGATTTATTATGGCGTCTGAAATAGGCAGGCAAGTAGCTTAAAAAGCAAGCAATCATTTCAGATTGATTTTTTTTTGCCTGCATCAAGAGTCAGTGTCACTGATGTCTGGCTTTCCCCGGGATTCATGACATGAAATCTTTATCTTAAGAAATCTTTGTTAAGGATAAACAAACGTAGTATTTAGTGTGTATTATTCTCATACGATGCCTATAATGTAGCACTAGGCCTATTGTTATATCTTTCATAGTTATATGACTGTAGGTTTTTAAAGGACTTGATTCTGTAAGCACATTTTAAAGATATATCAAGTTAATTCAAATTCAAAATCATACATACTCCTTGAATTATTTTGATTTTAAATGGTTACCAAAATACCAAACCACACACAAAAAAAAATCATCAAAATTTACTTCTGGATTTTCAATAGAAACTTTTAATAAGCTTATGATTTTGATTCATTATACTTTGGGCTAGTGAAGGGAATATAGGGATTTGTAACTCCATTTTTAAAGGATGAAATGTAAAGTTTATAACTGCAAAAATATGACCTGTCCAAAACTTTATGACATTTATTTTTTAAGAAAACCTATGATTGGTAAGTCACATAATTACAGTGAAACTAATTAAAAAAAAAATTAAATAAATTTCAAGTGCAAAGTATCCTTCATGAAGCTAATTCTAGCTAATTTTCCAAAGATTATATCTGAACCTAGCCACCTTTGTCTAAAATGCCTGATTTTGAAGTGACTTTGAATACTCATTATTGCATATTGATTCCTTTAGACATCTCTGTGATTTCTAACTCTTGTTCTTTTCCAGGAAATTATAGGAAATTGTGTCATTAGAGTTTACATTTCATATTTCTTCCATTTAAATGCTTCAACTATAGTCCTCTTGCTACAAAATTACCTCATCTAATACTAATTTTTTTTGTTTATGCATTTCTACAAAGAATTTATCCAGTCCTAAGTCTTCAACTTGAACCTCCAAGATAGTTATTACCTAACTTATTCAAATATTAATTCCATCAATAGATATTTACTGAGTGCCTTTTTATGTGTAGGGCACAGTACCAAGTAAATACAATCATGAGAATCTCTGCCCTTCGGGAATATCTTTATTCTTGTTCTTCATTTATTCTTTTATTCAACAAATATTTATTGGATGCTAATATATGTCAGGAAAATACTGAAGAGGATTAAAAAATATGCAGAGCCCAGCCCTAGAGGTATAAACAGATAATTTCAAATTCATGAGTTAACTGTAATTATAATAAAGATTTTACACAGGAGGTTTTGGAAGATGGATGGACATGGAGATTCAAGGAAAAGTTCTGCATTATTTAGGATCTTGCCTGGGATATCAAACCCAAGCCAGTTGTCTTGTTTTTTGTTTCCCTAAAAGTTGACTTTGAGACAAGGATTCAAGTACAAGTAGTTTATTTGATAACCTGGAAGATGAGTGAGGTAGTAAGACAGGGAGGAGAAGGAAGTCAATGTAAAGTGTGTATAATCAAGCCAGTTACTACGGTGGGCAGCTAGAACATATATACTCTAGGGAACTGTGAGAAAAGTATACAATTTAGATTGCCTCACCTCCCCTCTAAGGAAGGTGGTAAGGAAGTTGGTTTTTATCTACAAACTTCCTGTCCATTATTGCTAGTTTTGGGGGCATTGATTCTTTGTCACTTTCAGCTTGTCCTATGCCTGTCTGAGTGTGCTCTTGTGACTGACTTAAGCCTTTAGATCCATAAGGGCACATATTTGCATTGAGCAGCCTTTGGTGTATATGTTTGTCACCGGCATGTGCACAGGCTATGAATGGGTATGAATGAATTTGCCCCAGAGCAAAGATTTCCCATTAAAGAAGTCCTGTGTTGGACCCCCACTGTGCTCAGTCCTCTGTTGCAGGGCTGTAAGTTGCACATCCCCAGGTTGCCGTAGCACGTGACCATGGCCCCCTTGCTTCTATAATATTATTATGGAATCCTCCAAGGACCCTTCCTCACACTTCTTTTTTACCCCATTCCTCCAACATAGTATCGTATATGTTGCTTTGGAAGATATGCTTTGACTGATTTGCTACCTTTGAAGCCAGTTCATAGGCTCTAGCTTTTTCTTGGTTATCTGACCAAAACATAAACAAACATGCTAAGACTTTTGAATATAACAAGATTATGAGTTTCAACATTTCTATGAAATCTAAGAAACATTTTTTAAGAGAGATAAGATTGTGTTAGTTGTTTAATAGAATTTGTTAAAGGTAATGATGAAAAGAGGGGATGTCCTGAGCTATAAAGTCAGAATAAAATTATGGGTTTGAAGAATTCAGAACTAAAGAAGTGAATACATATAATTTTGTAGAGGAAATCTAGTTCAACTTCTCCTATTAGGGAACAGATGAGGAAAATGAGGCACAGATAACAATTTATCTAAACTCCCCCTAGTGCATTACAGGCATTGTTAGGCCTAGGTCCTGGGGCTCCTGACTCCCCGATATAGCCTGTGTTCTGGTATGCACCCCTACTTCCAATGTGATTATCTCTTTTTGTATAGGACTTTTCCACAAAACTTTGCTAACTAATAAATTCTATTTGGAGGTCACATCCTACAAAATGAACTGAACAGAAACAAAGTGATTCGAGATTTGAAAGGTCGAGCCAAAGAAGCTATTTTACTGGAAAATGGGAGAGTTTTGTTATACCCATTAAGCATAATGATTGGTGACTGTGAGTCATAATGCCTTATGCTCTGGTTAACCTAATCAACAAAATCTGTAAAATATCAATCCATTCACTGCTAACCCTAGGAGGTGCTTTTGGAGAAATCTTAGGCTTTCATATTAATTGGAACAAATTGCACATAATGGTTTTCTCTAAATGGTCTGGCGCCTCACACTGTCAAATCTTTACAGTTCAGGTCTTGAGAATCACTCTCTTGGGTATAAAGATACAAATAGCTTCATCTTCTTAAAGTTACCAACATGAGGTATAAGTGGATTGTTGCATGAATCATAAGTAAAAGGAGTTCACTACTCCTTCTCCCATTATTGTTTAGCAGAAAATAAACTGCAAAGCTAAACACTTGCCCCAGGCTTACTTACATCTTCATATCCTTACCTCTGAGAATTCAGGTGCATTTTCAACAAGTTTACAGCCTCATAAGACATTAATATGGCCCTTTGGTTGCAGTAATGTTCTGCCAAGTGCGGTGTTCTCAAAATGGACCACATGTACTACTAACAGTGCATTAAATCTCTCTTAGGCCCCGCCAGCCACTAACATCAAAGCTGTTTCAGGAGAGCTGTTTCAGGAGAGCTGTTTGAAGAGGTTGCTGAACCAAGGGTGAGGGCTGTGTTCAATAATGAAACTATGTCTTGTTTTGCAACAAAAACCTTCAACATTTTTCTTCTCTTTTGAACCCTGATGTCTTATAATCAGAGTAGGAGCCTCAACAGAGAGAAGGTAACTGATGTAATTAGGTAATAATAAAGGCATCATTCGAACTTCAGTAACAAAGATAACAACCAGTTGGATCAGTGTTGTGCTATATTGTCCTGACTTTTCTGTTCTGTCCCCCAATCTTGCTGAGGAAAAAGTACCCAGGTAGTTGTAGCACCTTTTATCAAATAGCAAGAGTTTAGCAGCAAGTGAAAGAATACTCAGACCAGAGTGGCTCAGTTACCACTGAGTGTGTGTGTGTGTGTGTGTGTGTGTGTGTGTGTGTGTGTGTATAAGTGAGAACACTTGAGATCTATTTTAGATAATTTCCAATATACGATACATTATTATTAACCATAGTCACCATATTGTACCATAGGTTTCCAGGACATACTCATCTTAGAACTAAAGGTTTGTATGCTTTGATCAGTATCTCCCATTTTCCCCCAGCTGCATCCCTGTGTTCCCACTGTTCTATTTTCTGTTACTGTGAGTTCAGAAATGGTATCTGCAAGGTGATAGATGTATTAATTAGCTTGGTTGTAGTAATCATTTCACAATGTATGTATTAAATAATATATATATATTAATATATCTCACAGCATCACATTTTAATCCTAAATATGTATAATTTTTGTTAGTCAATCACACCTCAATAAAGGTGAAAAAAATAGTGGCTCACACAGTAAGAATATCATCTCATATAGCAAGAAATCATAAAGTAAGTGGTTCCAAGGTTATTTAAGAATTCACTGACCTCATCAAGAATTAAAAATTTTTTCATCCTTGGTAAGATGGCTGACCTGAGACACCAGTTGCCAGAGAGTATCTTAGCAAGAAGGAAAAGTTTTAGATGAAAGAGAAAAAACAAACAGACAAACATAGATTGGATGTGAGTCTGAAGGAAGGGTGCCGGAACCTTCAGGAGACTCCACAGGAAGAAGTTGTAGAGCAGAACAAGAAGGAGCAAGATATTGGCAAAGATCCACCCCCAGGAGGCTTGGAGTCCAGTGAGAAGGGTAAGTGGAGCAGGTAGTTCCTCCCTTGCATCTCTGAGAGTTGGTGGGTTCCCAAGCTGCTGGAGAGACTTTCAGCCCACACAAGCCCAGAGGTTGCCACCGCCAGTGAGCTGGGAGCTTCTTGTGGACAGGGCACCTGGCTTCCAGCCCCCTGGGGAGCTTCCTGCCACATAGACCTGAGCTGGGATGGCAGGCACGACATTGCTTCTCTACCCACCATGCACCTTTGTCCTCCCCAGGGGGCTTCAACTCCTCAGGTTTCATCTTCTTTGCTCCCACACAGACATTTCCCAGCTCTGGCCCAGACTGCAGGAGCCACAGGGGTATAGTGAGTCCCAGGTGGTTTGCATGACTCCAGAGTCTGCACATTCTGGGCAGACTGCCTCCTGAAGAGAGGGTTGGAGATGAACGGAGTACTAGCATTCCTCCATCCAGACTCTTTTCCTCCCCCACGGCTTCCAAGAGAGACAGTTGAAACCACATCGAGGTTGCCACAGAGAGTGGGGCTCAGGCCTTTCCTCTTGGGGTCCTGCAGTGGACTGAGGAGTGCTCTATCTGTGAGCTCTCTGCTCACTGGCCCCCGTAGTGCTGCTTGCCCAGTGGTTCCATCAGAGAAGGGCACGCCTCAAGGCAGAGGGACATCAGTTTGGCTCGGGCAACCTGTGGACAACTCGGGAACAGCATCCTTCTCCCTGACATGGTCAGGGATTAATATTATCGGTCTTAGGAGGTAAGGGGACCCACATGGGGAAGAATGTGGGTCCTAGTGGTTGCTAGCTATTCCGTGCTTGTGGGGTATCTGCTCCCCCGTGGGAGGGCCGCACACTCAGCTCAGGCCGGGATCCTGGGTAGGAAACCTCTTAGCCTACAGCACAGTCATAGGGAAACTTAGCTGTTTTGAGGTCCCGCCTTTTGGCAGATGCCAGAGAAAAACCATGGAACAGAGGAGGGGGTGGAGGAGCAAGGCCTACTGCAGACTGGCAGATTGTGAATCTCAGATGGCCCCTCCTCCACAAGCAGACTTTCTGTTTTGCCAGGGCCACTTCAGCCCCTCCCTGGTGACATTGCCCAAAAGCTGGGAACAGACCTTTGACCCCTGCCAAAACAACTACCTTGCCAGCTTTTGTAGAGCCTGAGGGCATGCTCACCCACCCAGCCCTGCGCACCCACACTCCCACACTCACCTCTGCTGTGGCAGAGAATAAGGACTCACCTGAAGTTCCAGGGCACCACCCACCATGTGGGGCCTTCAAGTGCTTCTCCTGAGGGACTTGCTAACAGGACCCAAAAACAACATCACAGCTTATTCCTTCCAGTAAGCACCACCTACTGACAGGGAGGCCAGTTTGCACACCCTTTACAGCATTTACTGACTCAATTTTACAGGGTGTAAGGGGTGCAAGGAATGGCCATTTGGGGGAGTACCTACCCCTCCCCACAGAAAAACTGCACTACCGGATAAGGATAGAAAGATCCCAGCCAGGGGGACTTAGCATAGAAATGTTTAGGTCCCTCTGCCATGAATAGCCTTCGTGACATGGAAAGCTTGTCCTGTCCTTCCTACAGCAGGTCCCCCTAGTAGCCAGAAGAGCAACTTCCAAGCCCTGCTGAGGCTGTGCAATGCCTTTCAGGTTCCCACAATCCAGCCACAGTTTGTCTTGTTCCTCCCCGCACCTAGGGGGAGTAGAGATCAAGCAAATGCGTGGAAGCTACAGGGTCCCTCCTAAAGCTTGGGGCATTTTTATGCCCCATATAGGGGAGCAGAGCTTACCACAGGCACAAAAGACCATCTCGGGAGCTGGTTCTTCCCCACAAACATCAATCAGTGATGGGGGAACAACCTCCTAGCTAAGCATCCTGCCTTGCTACTCAAGTAAACAGGGAGTGGCTGACTTGTACTCACAAGTACCATACACCATCATTGAGATTAAGGGGGGGAACTAACTCACTATGCACTGTTGGGAAGAGAGGAAGATAGCAGGTCAGAGGTAACCCAAGAGGTATACCAAACCTGCTAGAACACCCCATAGGCAACTAAGGATCAGCACTCCTCTCCCTGGCATGCTCAGGGATTGATCTTTAGGGACCTGGATACAGGCCCGTAAGTCAGGCCTAGCACCCCCAGCTCTGAATCAAGAGGCCAGATGAGAAGAAATGAGTGAAAAAACACTGGAAACATGAAAAATCAGAGCAAAAGGACCCCCCACCCCCCAAAAAACAACTGCTTACCAATGATACCAACCAAAAGGAAAAGATTGAAATGACAGATGAAGAATTTTAAATATGGATTGTAAGGAAGCTCAATGAAATACAAGAAAAAACAAAAAGCCAACACAGACCACAAAAACACTATAAGAAATGAATGAAAAATTTATTAAGGAATTTGAGCTATTAAAAAAAATCAAACGGAACACCTAGAAATGAAAAATTCATTCAGGGAAATAGAAAACATAATGGAAAGCTTAAAAATATGCTATATCAGGCAGAAGAAAGAATTTCAGAGCTTGAAGCCAGCACCTATGAGTTAAACAAGTCAAAGAGAAAGAACTGGGAAATAAGAGGAACAAACAAAGCCTACAAGAAATATGGGATTATATAAAGAGAACTAGCAAAAGAATTATAGCCATCCCTGAGGGCGAAGAAGAAAATACATAATGGTTGGAAAACCTATTTCAGGGAATAATTGAGAAAAATTTCCCTAGCCTTGCTAGAAATCTAGATATCCAGGTACAAAAAGCTCTAAAAACCCCTGGGACATTCGTCATAAAGAGGCAATCACTATGGCACATAGTCCTCAGACTTGCCAAAGTAAACATGAAAGAGGCACTCTTATTAGCCGTATGTCAAAAGCAACGGGTAATTTACAAAGGAAAACCCATCAGAGTAACTGCAGATTTCTCAAGTGAGACCTTACAAGCTAGAAGAGACTGGGACCCCATTCTCAGTCTTCTCAAACAGAATAATGCACAGCCTAGAATTTTGTAACCTGCAAAACTATGTTTCTTATGTGAGGGTGAAATAAAGACATTCTCAGACAAGCAAACACTGAGGGAATTTGTCAAGACCAGATCTGCCCTGCAGGAGGTATTCAGAAATGCATCATACACAGATAAGCACAACAGTGACCCACCAGTGTCAAATCACCCAAAAGCTGAAGCTCAGAGCCCATATACCATAATGGCTCAAGTGATAAAGAAATAAAGTTCTACTCAATAGGGTGAACAAAATTCCACCCCACTTATCAATTCTTTTAATAAACGTGAATAGCTTGAACCCCTGACCCAAGGGATATAGTCTGGCTAACTGGATTAAAAAAAAATACAAACCAAGTATCTGCTATCTCTAGGAAACAAATGTAACCCACAAGGACTCATTCAGACTCAAGATGAAGGAATGGAAAACAACATTCCATGCAGATGGAAACCAAAAGAAAGCTGATACAGCCATTCTCATATCAGATAACACAGACTCCAAATCAACAAAAGTAAAGAAAGAGAAAGATGGTCATTGTATAATGGTGAAGGGAACAATTCAACAAGAAGACATAACAATCCTAAATGTTTATGCACCTAACACAGGTGCACTCGGGTTCATAAAGCAAACCCTATTTGATCTAAACAAAATAATAAATTGTAGCATTGTAATAGCTGGGGACTTCAACACCCCACTGACAAAGCGGGCTAGATCCTCCAAACAGAAAATCCCTACAATGCCAGGGAGAAAAATGTTGGTCCCAAGTCACACACAGGGTGTCCAAGATGGACCAATGTCCCTTTGCCTCAGGGTTTGCCCCACTTGGCTGGAGTCACTGGGCAAGTAGCACCAGGAAGGGCCAGCCTGTAGTGAGTTCACAGTCTAAGCACCCCTCAGTCCACTGCAGGGCCCCAAAAGGAAAGGGCCGAGCTCCATTCCCTGTGGATACCTTTGGGTAGTGGCTAAATTGTCTCTCTAGGCACCCACAAGTAGAGGAGAGAAAGGGCCGAATGAAAGACTAGGTGGAGGAAGGACTACCACACCAGTAGTCTCTGACCCTCTCTCCAGGTGGCAGTCCTCCCAGAATGACCAGGCTCTGTAGTCTGACAGATCTCCTGGGACCCACTTGACCCCTGTGGCTCCCTGTGGTCTGGGCCAAAGTTGGGAAATGCCTGTGTGGGGACGAGCGAGTTGGATCCTGAGGAGTGGAGGCATCCCAGGGATGACAGTGGCACCCAGTGGGTAGAGAAACCCAATATGGCGCCTGCCGACAGGCTTGCGTCTGTGAGGTGGGAGGAACCCCAAGGGAGCTGGAAGCCTGGTGCCCTGTCTGCAAGAGGCTCTCTGCTTACTGGTGGCAGTAGTCTCTGGGTCTCAGTAGGCCTCACCAGCAGATCAGGAGCCCACCAGCAGTCGGAGATGCAAGGGAGGGGAATTTTAACTGCTCCACCTACCCTTCTCACTAGTCTCTAAGCCTCTCAGGGCTTAACCCCTGCTGATGCCTTTCTCCTTCCAGTTCTGCTCTGCATCTCTACCTGTGGAGTCTCCTGTAGGTAGGTTGTGGCACCCTTCCTTCTGACCCTTATTCGATCTATGTTTGTCTGTCTGTTTTTTGCTCTTTCATCTAAAATTCCTCCTTCTTGCAGAGACACTTTGGCTAGAGGTGTTTCTCGTCTGTCATCTTGCCTCTCTATACACACGTATTTTAACACAATTCTTAAGCCTAAATTAGGACTAAGTCTCTGTCCTAAGGACTATAGACTACTGGGCTCACTAGGTTCTTGCACCCTTTCCATACAATGATGAAAAAGCCAATCTACTACTATTAATTAAAGATTATAGAAGTGTAAGCTCTTGTAGTAGGTACTCTGAAATGTTGGTGTAAAGTGAAAGAATAGAATCTTTCAAGTTCTAAATATCCATACCTGTATTAGCATATTGCAAATGATAGCTATTAATAATAGTCCTTAAAGCATATGAAAACTAGTACATACATACAGAATATTTCCCTATATATGATATAATATATACATTTACACAATATATATGTGTGTTATTTCTTGATAGTGGAGTATTATGAGACTGGAAGAAGAGATTTCTTTTTCTAAGCACATTGCCTCCCCTTGCTTAAATAATACTAAGATTTTATTATTGGGATTAACAATAACTGCCTCAAATCTAAGTCTGTTAACTGGATTTATAAATATTTAAATATTAGGCTAGTAAAATTTAACTACTGAATTACATGAAGAAGATTAAAATTTTATTCATGACTCCAGTGCTATATGTAAAGGTATCCAGCTCTCCACCAGGATAGTTCTGGTTTATTTCTTTTGTCTTAGTGCATTACTGATATAATCTTTCTCAATAGTGATCACGTTTGACAATATAGTGGTAATAATTCTAGTAAGTAGAGTAATAAAAATGTATCATGATGTCTACTTTTGTTGTCAGCATGCCAAATGAGTCAGGTAGACACATACAATGCTCTAGAGTCTAAAAATGTACTCTTTTAAGATTGAATGGTAGATTATTATTTAAATATTTTTTCAGAACTACATTAGGTTTTACTACCTTACCTATCTAACCCTCTACATGTATGTGTGTATTACATGTATGAGTTTATGGTATTTTTTTCTCTGTGTATTGGGAGAGTATGCTATGTAATTAAAATCAAAACAAAATTTGATAAGAAAAATCTGTTCTTAGTTTTCTAGCACATGAAATGTCAATGTGTTCTTAGATTATATATGAGCGTTTTCAACCAAGAAATGTAAATTGATTAGGAGTGATTTAGTTCAACTCACTACATCTGTACTAATTATACAAAATAAGGAATCATTTTTACTCAGAAATTTGAAAATCTGCTACAATGTTAGTGAAAGCATTAGTAGCTAAAATGTCTAGCTTTTAATTGAAATGATCAAAGACATTTAAAGAAATACAAAAAAAAAAAAAAAAGGATTAAAATACCAGAGAAATCCTCAAAAGTTCTAACAGTAGGAAGCAGGCACCTTGAAACTACAATAATTAGATTTAACAGCCTGAACAAAAACTGAAACTTTGAACCTAAGAGACAAAATTGCTACATCTGATTTAAACGAAGGATCTCGTATTTGTAAAGATGTTTTGAAAGGATTTTTTTACTCCGATGTTGCATACTTGAGAGAATAGAAATCTTTATGGTGCTGTATTAGCTTAGAGATGTAGAGCTCTTGAGTTTCTCAAAACTGCTTAAGAGAAAATTCTTTGAGGAAGCCCTGAAGAGAATTTAAAAATGCCCCTAAGACAAAGTTATATGTTCCTGGGATCCAATTGAAGAAAATGCCTCCCAATCCAGACTTTTTATATTAATCGATCTGGGAACATTAAGTCTAACACCATTTTCTGTCCTATCTTTTTGCCATTTCCTGCATAGGGCAGTGTAAGAATAATCTACAATCCCTTCCCTTTCATCTAGTTTGTAAAGATAAGGGCCATCATGCTTATCTCTCCCGATCAGGCCAGGTGTGGGGATGCTAGGCTTTTGTCCAATTTTCAGCACTGGGCCAGCTTTTCTACAAAAGGTCATTGGTGACAAAAGATTTTGATTTCCCTTATTCGCTGTAGAACTATTTACTGTAAAATAACCTCTGTAATTGAAATTTAAGGAGATTTACTTTGTCTAGCCTTAAGAAGATAAAGCTTAGAGAAGTGATATGATTTCATTCTGAAGTCTATTCTATGACAGGTTTTTCAGTTATATTAAAAGTCAGGGCAAAAGGCATAGAGCTAAAGAATAAGTAAGATAATATGTGGCAGAAATTAGAACCTTTTGGATTTTGATTTGGGAATACCTAGGATTCATCTGTCAAACGTTTGCTTTTTAAAGATATTTAAGGAAAAGTTACCTAAATAATCATTTTCCTGGGAAGATTGGAGTGCTATCTTTGCTGGGCCAGAGTAAACAATGGTTAAATATAATCATATAATCGTAATGCTATTCTTTTGAAGTTTAATATGTACAATATCTATTGTTTACAGTACTTTATAATTATATACAAATTTTATAAGTCTATATTTATCAAACTTACATATCAATCAATAAAAACAATGCAACTCTTTTGAGGAATCCAAATACCTCAGATGATACACTTGAAGCCTAAACATTTAAACTGCTAGTTCTGTGTGTGTGTGTGTGTGTGTGTGTGTGTGTGTGTGTATGTGTGTATGTGTGTGTGTGTGTGTGAATGAGTGTATATGTTTGATTTGAAAGCATGGGAATGTTAATAGCTTGATTTAACCTGAATTTCACACTATTCACATATATCCAAACATCACATTGCACACCATAAACATGTATAATTTTTATTTTTTAATTATATCTTAAAGGCTGAAAATGTAGTAAAATTTCATTTAAATGAATTTAGGAAATATAGCAATTTACATAGAAAAAATTTTTAAATTTCATTAACATACTATCAGAAACAATTCTCAGCGTTGTGAAGCACTGTCTCTATTCCTTTAATATGCATATATATATTCTTCTGTCTAGAGAAGTTGTGAATGCTTATATATTACATCAAAACTAAAATCACATCATGTAAATAATTTTGTTTCCTAGTTGATTAATTTCTAATAAAATTATACTTAGGATTAAAAAACAGAAAACATCAAATCAAGAAAATCCTCTTTTTAAAAATATTTTTTATACTTTCTTGGTTTTTGTAGGAAAATCCTGTTTTATCTAGCTAAGTTGCTACGGAAACTATCAAGAACAAAAATGTTCTCAGTTTAGCTGGTGAAGAAACTTGAAGTGAGCAGGGAGTAGAAGGAATAGAAGGAAATTATTATTTCAAACTTGAATCACTAACATATCTAATTATTTAGTGAATCCCTTAGTGGGTTAGACTTAAATCCAGAAGGTGGTAACGACTCGTTCCTCAACAAGTGTAAGTCTTTGTTGTTGACAAAAACTAATAAAAGGTTGTATTCCATTATAAGATGTTTAATGTGGCCATTAAAAACCCTCAGCTCCCTCAGTGCCTGAGTCTGGAATACAGTCTCTCCAAGTAGACAAATTTATTTAGCTTTGCCTGTTGAGTCCCATATTTAACTTTCAATTTTATTGCTGGTATTTTTTCTTCCATTGTAAGTGCAACAATATTTCAAATCCTGCATTATCCAGTTTAGTTCAATTATCATATTAAAATGCCAGCAATATGCTAACTACTACAGCCATGTAATTGTTCAAAGATATTTAGCTCTTGGAGATTCTCTATCCAAAAAGGAAAGTTTTTTTTTTGTTTTATTTTGTTTTCAAATAGCCTTGGCAGCATCTTGCTTCAGGATAGCTAATGATGTCATTAAAAAGTGAATTCTGAAACATACTACTCATATCCTTGTAAAGAATGAAATATGTCTTCATAAAATTGTCAGTTTTGTATGATATTATTCAATGCTTTTTTGAAAGATGTTGGCAACTTCTTAACTGATTCTCCATGTCTATATAGCATTCAGGGACTGAACACATTTTAGCAACAGCCTTTTATCTTTCGTTTTCTTCTGATATTGTTCCATTTTTGTGAAGTTATTTAATGATTTATTAAAATAGTTTAAACAATTATCAGTGTAGTTTACATATATGTACGTACATTGTAAAACATATTCCAGTGTTTCACAAATTAATAGATAATACTCTTTGTTATACTTATCTGCTTGAACATACTATGGAAAAAGAAAGCAAAATGGAGAGATACATTGAATATGCAAAATTTTTAAAATTTCACATAATCTCTGTTTTTGAGCTAATCAAGGAAGTTAGAGGGAGATTTTTGAATCTCCTGTTACCTGTAACATCAGCCAATATTACTAAGTTTTCATAGCCACTTGCTCATCTTAAAAGGTGTTGCAATATCAGCAGCACACATTTAAATAGCTGCCCCCAACCCATAGTGATGCTTCTTCTCATATGATCTAATGTCATAATTAGAATGATGCTATAGGTACATTTTTATTTTTCTAATTCAAATGTTCTTAGGGAACCATTTCAGATCCTTTAAGGAATCCCAAAGCTCTATAGAACATGGTTTGTAAACTAGTCTAGGCAAAACTTCAAATGTTTTTGCATTTAAGAGTACCAGGCCATGTAAATCTCTATATCTGTGCTGATATATTTCCCTTCAATTTATATCCTAAAGGTGCTATTAATCCCTGAACTGTTACATATGTGAAGTTAGTGTATAAGCAAGCAGAATATACTAATTTTGAGAGAGATAATGGAGAACTCACCTGGGCATTGACAAAGTTGGATATAAATAAATTTTGACACTAACTATGATCTTGGAACAATTATATTAAACTAGCATAACTCCAAAGTTAATGTGGCCTTAGATATTTTCATAGGAAAACATTATCAATCCACCCACAATAAACCTCATGTCCTGTAGTTATAAGATCTCTGCATATGGAAGGAAAATTTTACTCAGTTTATTTTCACATTAAGACAGGAAGAACAGAGAAAAAAAACAAATAATCTTTTATTCCCAAGGGTAGGAGGAGCCTATTGATTGCAATAGATACATTACATTGTTAGTAGTTTTTTGTATTATTTGTTTTGTTATGTCAGCATAAAATTTTTAAAAATATGACAATATATACCAGTAAAAGTACTTGCGCTAAAAACCAAGAATACAAAATTAAAAAAAAAATCTATCCTATAAACGATGATGGTATTTCAAGGGTTTATTAGTTTTAGATCTATGTATGCAATTCAAATGTATAGAATTTACCACCACTTGGATTTTATTGTAAGCTCTTTTTGACAGATGCATGATCAATCTTTGTTTTTAATATGGAGTGTTACAGTTTCTAATGTTCTATTAATATTATCTAAACTGTGATTATCCAGCCTGATCAATTATTCTTTTGTGAAAAAAAGTCTCCATTTCCAAGTGAAAGACAGGTTAAATTTACTCTATAAAAGTAAAAGTAAAAGAAAAAAAGTAACAATTAAAAAACTATTGATGTATATGGTCATTTAAACTAAATTACTGTAAGAAATAAAGATTGGAAAAAATATACATGCTATTTCCTCTGCCTTGAATCCCTTTTGGTTGGCAAAATATGACCAAAATGTAAAGTGCAGGTTAAAAATAAATTTTTCTATGAATTTTGCTGACATCCCCTAGACAAAGTTTGGCATTTTTTCTTCTTGCTTTTGTATGAATCCAGATTGGGCCCAAATTGGGTTCAGACATTTCTGTAAGTATTTGGTAAAGTCTTGGGTATGGACTGAAAGAGCAAGTTTCTATAAGCATTTTAGACAGTGAATTAATTTCCCAGTGTTGCCTTAACAAAGAATTGCAAACTGGATAGCTCAGAACAACAGAAATTTATCATCTCCCAGTTCTGGAGGCTAGAAGTTCAAAATCAAGGTGTCAGCAGGGCCATGCTCCCTCTGAGACACTAGGGTTAATCTTCTCTTGCCTCTTGCCTAGCTTCTGGTGGTAGCCAGCAATCATTGGCATTCTTGTCTTGCAGCTCATAGGGCCAAGGGAAAACTTCCCCTTTGCCCTCTGAAGGTTCACTGAGAATCAATGGAAAAAAAGCGAATTTATAGGAGAAAAGGCGTACATATTTATTAATGTGCATGGGGAAGGTAGTAAATCACAGTGTGATTACCCCACCCACGATCGGGCACAAATACTTATGTACTTTTCTTCTTAGGGGATAGGGGAAGTGTGGATGATTTTAGGGAGGTACTATTAATAAATGATTTTTAGGGAAATTCAATGAGCTTGAAGAACATACAATGGCCTGGGACAAAGTCTGTTGGGCCCACAGAGCAGACAATGGTTTGTGACAAAAGTTTGTCCAGGTGTGTTGACAGACTCCAGTCTTTCTTCCTGTAATACGATTTCAGTTAATGAAAACTCAGGGAAGGGACCAGAGGTAATTGTTTTCTTATTTGGCAGTTCCAGATTTTAGACAGAAAAGGGACCTTCAAAGAACAACTTCATCCTGTGTTTTGGGAGAGACAGAGGATTGAAAGTCAGGAGGGGGGAAGGTAAGAGAGACCTTGAGTCTTCTTCTTCAGTTTAACATGTCAAAGTGCCACATTTTGGGATATTGTTTTCTGAACCCCAACAAGTTCCATCACCCTATCTCTGTTTCTGTCTTTTGTCACATGGTGTTCTCTCTGCCTCTTCACTAGTGAGCTCTTCTTATGTCTTCATGTCATCTTCTTGTAAGGACACCAGTCATATTGGATTAACGACTTTATTCCAGCGTGACCTTACCTTAACTAATTATATCTGCAACAAATTTATTTACAAATAAGGCCGTACTCTGAGGTATTGGAGATTAGGACTTCAACATATCTCTTTGGGAGGGGGATGCAATTCCACTCATAACAGGCAGAGAAAAAGGGGTATGTTTTGTTGAAGAGTCTGGGTCAAAATCTGGATAGGGAGAATAGCTGGTGTCAGTCTCAGATACTGGACATTTGGCTTAGCATTTGGATTTGCTTCTGAGCCCTGTGAGGAGGTGGCCTGCAGGCAGACATAGAAGGGGCAATTCGCAAAAGGTTATATATTTCTGAGACATAGGGATGGACCTGAGAGTCTGGGGAGAAAAAAATGACTGGAGTTTTCAGGATAGAGTACCAAAGAGAAGAGAGCTGAATAGAGAGATAACCCTGGAAATCTGCAGATGACCCCTTTGAGTATGCAGCTGAATGGTGATCAGCTCATGTGTTCGAGGAAACTGTCTAAGGCTAGAGAAAGAACTACCTAGAATGATTGCAGATGGCAGTGCATTACAGGAAATGTTAAAGTTCATCCTTAAGGCAGAAAGAAAATGATAACACCTGGAAATATGGATCTGTAGAAAGGAAGAGCTCTTGAAATGAAACTGTGTGTGTGTAGACTTTAAAATTATTGTTCAAGTCGCTTGAAAAGATAATTGACTGTTTATGCAAACATAATAACAATGTGTGGTATTTTCTGCTAAAGAAAACATTCATTAAGGACACTTGCTTTTGCAGTGGGCAGCCCTGAGAAACTGGAGAAATTATAGATAATAAAAAGTAGATAATTCTCAACCTAAGAGATGTTGGCTGTGAATTCTGGTAGCAGATTGTCTTTATACTGAGGGACTAATGGATTCTCACAAATTTGCCCTTTGCAGGATAGAATTGCAGCCTCTGTCAAAGGTTTCTGATTCTCTTTCAACACTGAAATATGAACTTAAAGCTGCGGTCCCCAACCACTAGGCCATGGACTAGTTAGTGCCAGTCTGTGACTTGTTAGGTACTGGGCCACACAGCAGGAGGTGAGTGGTGGGTGAGCCAGTGAAGCTTCATCTGTATTTACAGCTGCTTCCCATCACTCTCATCACGACATAAGCTCTGCCTCCTGTCAGATCAGTGGCAGCATTAGATTATCATAGGAGTGTGAACCCTGCTGTAAACTGTGCATTCGAGAGATCTAGGTTCCATGCTCCCTGTGAGAATCTAATATCTAATGCCTGATGATCTGAGGTGGAGCTGAGGCGGTGATGCTAGCACTGGGGAGCAGCTGCAAATACAGATTATCATTAGCAGAGAGTTTGACTGCACAATAAATGTAATGAGCTTGAATCATCCCGAAACCAGTACCCCCATCCAGTCCGTGGAAAAATTGTCTTCCATGAAACCAGTCCCTGGTGCCAAAGAAGCTGGGGACTGCAGCCTTAAAATACTTTGAGTAGTGTTAAAAAATTGAGAATACTTTAGTAATGTAAAGTAGCTTTTAGCTGTTCGCTCATAAGAGATCTGTGGAAAGATGTTTGGGAAGAACATTTTCTGAGTCCTAGAGGATAATGAACTTAACGATAAACTTTATGAACCTTTATCCAATAACTAAATATAAATTTGAAGGAAATACATATACCCTCATAAAAGACCAGACAAGTCTATTTGAATTTTGACAACTGACATAAATATGATGCCAAATATTTTATCCAAACAGATGTTTATTTTATGAAATCAATAACTGTTAAGTTAAAAATCTTTTTAAAAAGAAGAAGAATAGGAGAAGGAAGAGAAGAAGGGTAGAGAACCAACAGGAGGAGGGGGAAGAAGAGGAATCAAAATAAAATTATGAAAGAGTGAGAATTCTGAGAATTTTTTTCAAGTAGAAGCCCCTATTATATAGCAATTGAATGATTTCTTTCTTTTTTCACATTTTAAAAAATGTATTTATTTTTTTATTTCAGAATATTATGGGGGTACAAATGCTTTGGTTACTTGTATTGCCTTTGCACCTCCCACGTCGGAGCTACAAGTGGGCCCAACCCCTAAATAGTGCACCATACCAATTAGGTGTGAATTTACACATCTCCTCCTCTCCCTCCCACCTGCCCAACACTCCATGATTTCTATCATTTTTTTCTTATTTCTTGCTTCTGCTCAGGAACACACATGACAATTCCATAAGAGTCCTATACCAAAAAGCTGGTCATATTTAGAAATATTCAACATTTGTTTCTGAGATTAATTCTAGAGTATATCTAGGCTTAAAATGGTACAAGTCATACTGTATTTTGAGAGTGTAAATTGAAGGAAGAGTGGGGCAGTGGATGAAGCTGGGCAGAAAACAGGAATCAGAGCACAAGGGCACTTGAACACTTGGATTCCATTGGTTCACAATTCACTCTTTGGCATTGGCATCGATGTGCCAATTGGGCTGGAAGTGAAAAAATAAACATATTACATCTTTCTGAAGCATCAGTTTTGTTCAAAATCTGGTAGAGTGTGATGTTAAGGGTAAAAAGTTTAAAAAGTTTAATGCTATAACTAATGTGGTTATGGAGTATGATATTTGTGGTAAAATATGAGATTTTAGGTACATTGGAACCTGACAGCACATTGTAAGGATCTGCTGTGGTACCTGTTTATTATTCTTTGCTTTCTACAGTACTTTTGAGAGAGAAAAGTACTTAAAGAGAGTTTTGAGAGAGACATTTGGAAATTTATAGGTAACAGGGTCTGGATTGAAGAAAAAGGGACTAAATTTGTTTCTTCACTATAAAATGAGACTAATACCACTTGCTGTGCCCAGCTTTCAAGGGCATTGTGGAGCTGAGAGATTTTAAGCAGTAGCACCTTGTAAACTATAGAATAATGAAATGTAAAGAAAAAAAAGAATAAAGGCCACAGCAGTGATAAAATCAGAAGAAGAAATATTCTGAAAGATGATGAACAATCCTCAAATTCAGGGAAAAACTCAAGTTCTCTCTTATTAGATTTCTCCACTGTCACATAGTACTGGACTTGATGCTTCTCTTACCCTAGGCTTTTGAGGTGCTGGAGTCCTATCCTGGTTTCCTGGCTATTTTTCAGAGTGTGTTAATTATCTCTTGAATCTCTTCTTCTTAATTCATAGAACTTCCTCTTTCTACTATCTCTTCCTTTCCAAGAGAGAGTTTCCAATTTCAACTACTGTTGCTAAGCTTAACCTACTATGCTAACTTCATGGGAAAAAAAAATACTCTCTTTAAATCGCTTTCTGCTTTCAGAAAATATTCCCCAAATGCAGACGTATCAAATTGTTGTCAAACTGTTGCTTTTATGAGCATCTTCCAGCTGATTTTTTTCTCCATTTTAGGAGCTGTTCCTTAGTCTGTACAACTTTCTTCTTCTTCCCAGACATAGCTACAAATGGCCAAATTTATAGAAGCAGTAACCATTCTATAAAGAACCCTCTGAATAGGGTGCAAATGAAAGTCAGAGACTGTAAAATAATGGTTTTAGGGTAAAAAATTTCTGAAGTTCTCCTGTGGTTTTATCATTCAATCAATTCTTAACTCACTTTCCAAGACATGATATAAAGTAAAAATGCATTAGTTTAGTGCAGAAGACCTATCATGGCTTAAACCTTGCCCACCTTTCTAGATTCATCTCCTGTTTCTGGTCATAGCTATTTTCTTTTAAGCCAAGATCTGTTTCCCAAACAGTGGCCTCCTATAGCTTCATGCATTTCTTTGGTATTTTCTTTCCCAAATTACATTATTGGCAAATTCTTATTTAACCCATAGTTCAGATATTGTTTCTTCTCTGAAGCATTTTCTGCCCCAATCATTCCCTCAGGTAGAGTGAGGTGTATCCTCTTTTTGTTCTTGGATATAATATATGTATTATGATATCATACTATCTTATTTTAGAAGTATTTTATTATTGAGATATAATTTACATACAATAAAACACACAAATCTTATATGCAGAATTTAATGAATTTTGTTGACAGATATGTACATCTCATTAACCACTACTTGTATCATCGTTTGGATCATGTCTGTTGGCCCCCAAACTTCCTTTTTTCCTCTTTCCAGGTATTCCCTCTCCCCATACACTTGGAAAGACATACTTTTCTGATATTTGTCACCATACCATTAATCTGGCCTGTTCTAAAACTTCATATAAATAGGATCACAAAATATGTACTCTTTCATCTATGGCCTGTTTGATCAACAAAATGTTTTTAAAAGTCTTACCTGTTATTGTGTTTATCAATAGTTCATACATTTTTATTACTTAGAAATATCCCATTGAATACATATGCTGTAATTTATTTGTCCACTCACTTCTTGTGTGTATTTGAGTTGGTTTTAGGTTTTTGGATACTATGTATAATGCTGCTATGAACATTCTTATACAGGACTGTTTGTGGACACACATTTTTGTCGGTATTTAGTAAACAATAGTGGAATTATTAAGTCAAAAGGCAGGTGTGTGTTTGATTTTATTAAAAAGGCTCAATAGTTTTCCAAACCATTTTATACTTCTACTAGCAATGTATCAGAGGCCTGCTTCCTCTATATTCTTGCCAGTGCTTAGAATTGTCATTTCTATATATGTTTTTAAAATTGCAAATATTTAAAGCATAACATTTGATGAGTTTTGACATATGTATACACTTGTGAAATCATTACATATAGTCAAGATAATGAGCATATCCCTCATTTCCAAAAGTTTTCTTGTGCCCTTTTGTAATCCTACCCTGCACCTCACTTTCCCCTCCCCAACTCTCAACAACCATTGATATGCTTTCTGTCACTATGTATTAGCTTGCGTTTTGTAGAATTTTATATAAATAGAATCATAAAATATGTACAGTTTTGTTTAACTTTTTTCATTCAATAGAATCATTCTGAGATTTTTCTGTTATCACTTATCTCAATATTTTCTTTCTTTTTCTTGCTGAGAAGTATTCTGTTGTGCATATATAACACCTTTGCATATCCATTCAACTGCTGTTATACATTTTAGTTGTTTCCAGTGCTTAACTCTTTAAATGAAGCTAAAATTAGCATCCATGGAAAATTATTTCTTTGTATGCATGCTTCATTTTCTTTTGGGTGCATAGGAAAATAGATGCATGCTTTATTTTCTGCTCCAACACATGTGCAAACTCCCACCCCCACTATCACCATCTGACATCAAAGTGGTATGTTTCTGTTACAATCAATGAACCTACATCTATACTTCATTATTACCCAAAGTCCATAGTTTACATTACTATTTATTCTTGGTGTTGCACATTCTATGGTTCTTGACAAATATAAAATAACATGTATTCACTATCACAGTATCATATAGAATAGTTTCACTGTCCTAAAAATATGTGCTCCATTTATTCAGCACTCCCTCCCCCCAACTCTTTGCAAAAGTGATCTTTTTACTGTCTCCATAGTTGTGCCTTTTCCAGAATACCATATGGTTGTAATCATACAGTATTTAGCCTTTTCAGATTGGCTTCTTTCACTTACTAATACACACTTAAGATTCCTTCATGTCTTTTCATGGCTTTATAGTTCATTGCTTTTTAGTGCTGAAAAATATCCCATTGTCACCTACATCTTGGTTGCTTTCAAATTTTGGGAATTATGAATAAAGCTACTATAAACATTGGTGTGCAAGTTTTCATGGGGACACAAGTTTTCAAATTCTTTAAATAAATACCAAGCAGTATGATGACTAGATTATATGATAAGAGTACATTTAGTTTTGTAAGAAACAGCCAAACTGTCTTCCAAAGTGGCTGTACCATTTTGCATTCCCACCAGAAGTGAATGAGAATTCTTGTGGTTCCACATCCATATTAGCATGTGGTGTTGTCAATGTTCTGGATTTAGGCCATTCTATAATAATAGGTATGGAGTGGTATCTCATCATTGTTTTAATTTTCATTTTCCTCCTGAAATTTGATGTGGACCATCTTTCTTATACTTATTTGTAATTTGTATATATATTTTTTGATGAAGTGTTTGTTCATATCTTTTGACTATGTTTAAATTGGGTTGTTGGTCTTCTTTTCTTATTGTTCAGTTTCAAGAATTTTTTGTGTATTTTGGGCAACAGTTCATCACATATGTTTTTTGCAAATATTTTCTCCCATTATGTGACTTGTCTTGTCATTCATTTGATACAATTGGTTTTTGAACGTTGTATTTTTTATTTTGATAGGCAACTGATCTTATATTCTGAAATCTCATAAATCTTATAAAAGAAACAACCCCAAACAGGGAACCATGACCTCCCCAAATGGACAATGAAAGGAACAGTGACTGACCCTAATAAGAGGGCAATATGTGAACTCTCTGACCAAGAATTCAAAATGCCAGTTATAAGGAAACTCAGTGATTTCTAAGATAACACAGAAAAGTAATTCAGAAATTTAATGATGAGATTGATATAATTTTAAAAAATTTGAACAAAATCTTGGAACTGAGAAATGCATTTGCTGAACTGAGAAATTCACTAGAGGCTCTCATCAGGAGAATGGATCAAGCAGATGAAAGAATCAATGAGCTTGAATACAGCCTACTTGAGAATATACAAAGGAGAAAAAGGAATGAAAAGAAACAAAGATCACCTACAAGATAAAGAAAATTACCTCAAAAGACCAAATTTAAGAATTATTGGTATTCAAGAAGAAGTTCAGCAAAAGCAATAAGTAGAAAGCTTTTTCAAAAAAATAATAGAAAAATTTTCAAAACTTAAGAAAGATAAATATCCAGATATAGGAAGGTCAGAGAATGCAAAACAGATTCTACACAAATAATACAACCCCATGGCATATAACAGTCAAACTCTCAAAGGTCAAACACAAAGAAAGAATCCTAAAAGCAGCAAGAGAAAAGAAACAAAAAACATATAAAGAAGTTCTAATTAGTCTGGCAAAAGACTTCTCAATGGAAGCCATATAAGTCAGGAGGGAGTGGGGTTAAATTTTCAAAGTGCTAAAAGAAAAACCTGTGATTCAAGAATATTGTATCCAGCAAAGCTATCTTCCAAATGTGAAAGGGATATGAAGTCTTTCCCAGACAAAGAAAAGCTGAGAGAATTTACTACCACCAGACTCATCGCACAAGAAATGCTAAAGGGAATTCTTCAATCTGAAAGAATAAAACTGAATGTAAAAGGACTCAGTTCTCCAATTAAAAGACATATATTGGCTATATGAAACCAAACCAAACTATATGCCACCTACATGAAACGTACTTCTCCTATAAAGACACACATATACTGAAAGTGAAAGTGTGGAAAAGGCTATTCCATGCAACTGGAAACCAAAAAAGACCAGGAGTAGGTATGTCATATCATATAAAATAGACTGCAAATCAAAGACTGTAAAAGAAGATAAAAAAGGTCAATATTCAATTATAAAGAGGTCAATTCAGCAAGAGGATATGACAATTATGAATATCTATGCACCCAACACTGAAGCTCTTTAATAAATGGTGCTGGGAAAATTGGATAATACTATGTAGAAGAATGAAACTGGACCTTATCTCTCACTATATAAACAAATCAAATCAAAGTTGGTTAAAGACTTAAATGTAAGACCTATAACTATGAAAGTACTAGAATAAAACATTGGAGAAATAGTCCAGGACATTGGTCTGGGAAAAGATTTTTCATGTAATACCTCAAAAGCACAGGTAATCAAAGCAAAAATAAACAAATGGGATTACATAAAGCTAAAAAGCTTCTGCACACCAAAGGAAACAGTCAACAAAGTGAAGAACCAACCGATAGAGAGAAAATATTTGCAAATTATCCAAATCTGACAAAAGATTAATAACTGAAATATATAGGAGCTCAAACATCTCAATAGCAAAAATAATAATAATATAATTTAAAAATGGTCAAAAGATCTGAATAGACATTCCTCAAGAGAAGACATACAAATGGCCGACAGATATATGAAAAAAATGCTCAGTATCACTAATCAGAGAAATACAAATCAAAACAAAAATGAGATATCATCTTGCCTCTGTTAAAATGACTTTTACCAAAAAGATAGGAAATAACAGATGCTGACAAGGAATGCTCATATACTTTTGTTGGGAATCTAAACTATTAATAGTACAACCCCTATGGAAAACAATATGGACGTTCTTCAGAAAACTAAAAATAGAGCTACCATATGATCCAGAAATTCTACTACTGGATATATTTAAAAGAAAGGAAATTAATATATTGAAGAGATATCTACATTCTCATGTTTATTGCAGCATTATTCAAAATAGCCAAAATATGGAATCAACCTAAGTGCTCATCAGTGGGTGCATGGATAAATAAAATGTGGTGTATATACATAATTGAATATTATACACCCATTAAAAAAGAATGAAATTCTGTCATTTGCAGAACATGGATGAAACTGGAGGTCATTATGTCATTATGTTAAGTGAAATAAGCCAAACACAAAAAGACAAATAATCATGTGCTTTCACTAATATTTGGGAGCCAAAAAAGTGGATGTCAGGAAGACAGTGAGTAGATTGGTGGTTACCAGAGGCTGGGAAGGGCAGGGAACAGGGGGTATAAAGAGAGGTATATTAATGGGTATAAATATACAATTTGATAGAAGAAATAAGACATAGTATTTGATAGATCAGTGGGGTGACTATAGTTTTAATCTATTGTGTATTTCCAAATAGCTAGAAGAAAATAATTCAGATGTTTCTAGTGCAAAATAAAGACAAATATTTAAAGTAATGGGTATCCCAATTATACTGATTTGATTTTTATGAATTATGTAAATATGTTAAATGATCATATGTACCCCTAAAATAAAATAGCTTTTATTTTCATTAATTTTCTGTTTTTTCTGGATTTTATTTCCACTCTAATCTTTATTAATTACATTCTTATGCTTACTTTTTATTCTATTTGTCTATCTTTTTCTATCATGAAGTGACTCCAACTTTCTTTTTATGAGTGTTAACATGGTAATTTTTTTTCTATCCTTTTATTTTTAACTTATGTTTACTTTGATATTTATACTAGATTTCATATAGGCAGCCTATAGTTGTCTTTTTCCCTCACAATCTGATAATTTCTGCTTTTTAATTGGAATATTTACATAGTTTAAAATTAATTTGATCACTAATATGTGAGGGCAGAAATCTACCATGTGGTATTTATTTTCTGCTTTTATCATCTGTCGATCTTTTTTTCTCTTTTTTAGCATTCTTTTGATTGAATTGAATATTTTTGTGATTCCATTTTATCCTTTTTGTTGGTTTATTAATGTGTGTGTGTGTGTGTGTGTATGAGTATGTGTGTGTTTGAAGTTGCTTTAAGGTTTATAGCAAACGTTTTAAGCTACACCATCTACCTTCACGTTATATCATTTTACTGAAAGTTTAAAGAACTTAAAACATTATACTTTTTCTTTCTTACTACCTTTGTTCTATTATTGTCATACATTTTAATTCTGCATACCCTGTAAACCCGACAATACATTGCTATTATATTTGCTTTAGAGAGATGTTAATAATAGGAAAAAACAATTTTATGTATACAAACATATTTACCGTTTCTAGGGTTATTCATCCTTTTGTGTATGTCCAGATATCTATTTGGTATCATTTCCTTCTGCCTGAAGAACATACTTTAATTTTTTTTTATGGTGAAAGTCTGCTGGTGATAAATTCTTTTGTATGCTTGAAAAAGGACCTTATTTCACCTTTGTTTTTGAAATGTTTTCACTGGATTTAGATTTCTACTTTGATGGATTTTGTTCATCAGCACTTTAAAGATATTGGTCTTTTGTCTTCTGACTTGCATTCTTTACTGCAGGAACCTGCTGTGATTCTTAACTCTATGCCTCTTTATCTAATGTGTTTTTTTTACTCTTTGGCTGCTTTTATACTTTTCTGCTTATCAGTGCGTTTGAGCAATGTGAAGATGATGTGCCTTGGTGTAGTGTTTTTCATGTTCCTTGTTCTTGAGTTCCATTCAGCCTCTTCGGTTTGGGAGTTTATAATTCTCATCAAATAAGGAAACAAATTTGGCCATTATCTTTTAAAATACTTGTTCTGTTCTACCCCTCATCCCCATCAACATTCACATTACACATATATTAGGGTACTTGGAAGTTTTCTCACAGATCACTGTGGTTCTGTATATTTTTTTCTAATGTTTATTTTCTATGCTTCATTTTGGATAGTTTCATTTGCTTTGTTTTCAAGTGCACTAATCTGCAATGTTAATTCCATCAAGTGTTATTTTCACTATCAGACATTGTAGTTTTGTCTTTTGAAGTTTGGAGACCATCTACCACATGTGAGTTGCTGTTTTATTGATCAGATTTCAAAACTTTTCAGCCAATTTTTCCACAAATTATTTTTGCTCTATCATCTCTGCCTCTCCTTTCCTTTTCTTGTTCAATTTTGTGTATGTCAGAATGCTTATTCCTCATCCACAGTTTATTAAGGCTCTGTTAATATTTTTTCTATCTTTTCATTATTCTGTTTGATTTCTTTTGACCTGTTTTCAAGTTCATAAGTGTTTTTCTCTGTGTCCAATACATAGTTAATTTTATTCAATTACATTTTTATTTCAATGTTATACTTTAATATTTAGGATTTCCATTTTTTCTTACAACTTCATCTTTTCTGAACTTCCCATTTCTTTTCCCATATTTATTTGTTTTCCCTATACTTTCCATTCAAAAGTACTTTTTTTTTTTTTTTTTTGAGACAGAGTGTCACTTTGTTGCCCGGGCTAGAGTGAGTGCCGTGGCATCAGCCTAGCTCACAGCAACCTCAGACTCCTGGGCTTAAGCGATCCTACTGCCTCAGCCTCCCTAGTAGCTGGGACTACAGGCATGAGCCACCATGCCCGGCTAATTTTTTTGTATATATATTTTTTAGTTGGCCAGATAATTTCTTTCTATTTTTAGTAGAGACGGGGTCTCACTCTTGCTCAGGCTGGTCTCGAACTCCTGACCTCGAGCGATCCACCCGCCTCGGCCTCCCAGAGCTAGGATTACAGGCGTGAGCCACCGCGCCCGGCCTCAAAAGTACTTTTCTGATAATTCAACATTAGTATTGTTTTTGAGTCTGTTTATATTGACCAGTTTATTTCTTGACAATATGTCACATTTTTCTGTTTCTTCACTTTTTAAAATAATTTTTGTTTGTACACCAGACATTGTGGATGATGCCCTATAAAGCCTATAAAAATTATTTAGTTTTTTCTAATAGGTTATCATATTACCCATCGATCACTTGGAGCTTTTAGAGGCACGGTTTTTGACTTTGTTTAGGTCAAATTTTTTCGTTTTTGTCTTTAGGCCTGTGGAAAATTTCTTAGTTCTGGAACATATTTCTTACTCCTAAGCCACCTTCTTCTAGAGTTTCAATTTAAATAAATGAACAATATTAATGCAGATGCTCCTCAACTTATGGTGTGGTTATGTTTTGATAAAGCCATAATAAGTTGAAAATGTCATAAGTTAAAAAAGCACTTAATACACCTAACCTACCAAATATCATAGCTTAGCCTAATCTACCTTAAATGTGCTGAGAACTTGTATTATCCTACAGCTGAATCAACATTCAAAATTCAAAGCACATTTTCTACTGAATGCATATTGCTTTTGCACCGTCATAAAGTGGAAAATTGCAAGTCAAACTATCTTATCTTACGTCAGGGACCACCTGTGTGCTGAAATTTGAATTCCAAACTTTGTCTGCTTTGTAGCAGGTAGTAAGATCTCTGCTAAGTTCTTTCAGCCTTCCAGTTCTCATTTTCTTCCTGGTTAACTGTAGTTTCCTTCTCACATGCACAGTTCAACAATCAGCCAAGAAAGGAAGAAAGTGTGTGTGCAGATTTTGGGCTTTCCCCTCTGTGGAGCTTCCTTCTTGAGTTTTATTTTCCCTTCAATTCCCAGCTCCTCTGGCAGCTCAGAAAGGTAAACTTAAGTGCCTTCAGGCCAATAACATTCCATCTCTGCTTAAGTTTATCTTATATTGCACAGACTGAGAAGGATCCTTGGGGATAAATAATCTAAATCTAGCTAGAACACAGCATGGTTCCCTTCTTTCAAATGTAGACTCCTCTCAATTTTCCCTACGTTTTTTTCATCTATACTGCTATTGACAGTTATTTTTCTATTGTATCAAGATTTAATATTGGTATAGGCAGGAGGATTCGTATAATACATGCTACTCCACTATTACTGGATTTAATATTATTACTTACTTATTTTTCTTCTTTTTTTTTCTTTTTCTGAACATTTTGAGTGGGAGGGACTTTACTTATTATTTTTTTTGTGTGTGCTTAGGATGCTATCTGACATAATTGGTGCTCAGTAAATGTGTTCAGTAAATGGCTATGACACTTTTGACTAGGTGCCATAAAACAGGGAATTATGAAGGCCAAAGTCACCTAAGAAGCCTTATGAAAGGGAGAAATTTCCAATAGATTGAGAGGTGTTTTCTTTACTTTGATATTTGACACATAGTGTTTGAGATAAAACAACACCTGGTTGTACATTAGTGCTGACTATGTATTTAATATGTTGAGGAAAGAAATTCACATCTTCAGCAATGCACTTCTATTTCATTTTGTCTATCAAAATACTTGGAATTCTACCTACAGGAAATCAAAATTTCCCCAACAGATGCTAGTAAACAAAATCTGAAGGACCATAGCAATGAAGATGTAGTAATAATTGCATTTTCATGCAGGTAATACTCCTTTTCCTATTTGTATGCAAAAGTGGTAGATTCCAAGCATGTTTAATTCAAATGATCTTTCTTAGATAGTGCTTTCTATGTAAATGGCTGTTACATTTTGTTATCTTCACAGCAAATAGCCCAAACTGAAATGCATAAGCCTTCATGCTGTGGTCCCCAGCATATGGTATTTCACCTAATCTTGTTTTGCTGCTTTTTTTCCCTTCACGTAGTAGCAAGGATTTAATATAAGGCAGAGTTTCCACATGCAAAGAAAAAGATTAATTTTGAGAAAGAGGAATTCAAGGGCTGTTGTGGCTCTAATCAATCATTATTGTCTCCTGCTGATGCCTGAGCCTGAAAAAGAAAGTGGATAATATACAGGACATGATGTGAGACACATTTTCTGTGTCTCTGTTAAGACAGTGAACTACAAAATAAATAATATCAGGGAGAGTTCAGTGTAGTCCCCAGTTAACTGTTTCCAAAGGAAGGAATTAAAACAAAAATAAAGAAAAAAATACTCCTTCTTTTAGAAAACATTTATAAAAAAATATATACCTTTTGAATATGTTACTCTAATCAATTGCTAAAAAAAAAAAACAACCTGTGTGCCAATAAAGATCTGATACAGAATATAGCCACGAATACTGCTTGCTAATATATAATCAATTATGCCTTTCAATACAGAGGCTTTTTCTTTTAGCATATTATAGGGGTACAAATGTTTAGGTTACATATATTGCCTTTGCCCCACCCGAGTCAGAACTTCCAGCGTGTCCATCCCCCAGATGGTGTGCATTGCACCCATTAGGTGTCTATGTACCCATCCACTCCTCCCCGCTCCCACCTGCCTGGCACCCAGTGAATGTTATTACTATATGCGCACTTAAGTGTTGGTCACTTAAGTCAGTTAATACCAATTTGATGGTGAGTATATGTGGTGCTTGTTTTTCCATTCTTGTGATACTTCACTTAATAGCACGGGCTCCAGCTCTATCCAGGGTAATACAAGAGGTGCTAGATCACCATTGTTTCTTATAGCTGAGTAGTACTCCATGGTATACATATACCACATTTTATTAATCCACTTATGTATCGATGGGCACTTGGGTTGTTTCCACATCTTTGCAATTGTGAATTGTGTTGCTATAAACATTCAGAGAACTACAAGTAGAACTACCATTTGATCCAGCAGTCCCATCAGAGTTTTCAGAGAACTCCACTTCCTGCCTTCTTTAAAAGATAGCAGATAAGAGCTAAAGAACATGGTCTGCTTTTGAAGAAATATCTGCTCTCTTGCTACAGTTAGAAGAGATTATTAAAATAAATTTTTCTCACAAGGAGATATGAGAACATAGATGAATCACATATTTAAATGAAAATATTTAAATATTTAAATTTAAAGCTGGTCTGAGAAAAAGACTCTAATTTTAGTAATTCTTATTAACAATCTAGCACTTTTGTTCAATGTATTTTAACTGATATTTGTTAAGTACTAAGTATTGAGCTACGACCTCACTGGTTATAAAGATAAATAAAACACAGTTCCTCACCTCAGGTTAGATGCTCCACTGGCTAGCCTATAAGCCAGATTAAGTGTCATAAAAAATATATTTACTATAATGCTATGTATATTTTAAGGAGAAAGAGCTCCAATCCAGTTAGGAAATTGGAACAAACTTGATGAAGGATTTAGCATTTGGGATGAAATTTGAAGATATACTAGATTTAGTTTATGTGAAGAGAAGAGGAAGATCCAAGTCACAAAAGCAGGAGATGGGTGGGTATTGACAAAGAAAAAAATTATTCAATGACACTTATTAAAGCACAGTAAAGTAGACTTTATTAAGGACCATTGCAATAGGTATAGGGACCACTGCAATGAGATTTTAATCCAGCATGGGCAAATGGAATTTATGTACAGGGGGCAGGGTAGGAGTCAATGGATAGAAAGTTACTAAGAAGAAACATCAGGGATAAGATTTATGGCTAACCTGACCTAACAGGATTCTTGCTGAAGACAGGCCAGGATGAGCAGCTATGGGGGAAGTGGGGAGGATGAGGAACTTGATCAGATATCAAGAGTGATCAGATATCAAGAGTGATCAGATATCAAGAGTGAAGGGTGAACTGACATAGTAGGCTTCTTGCTGAAACTGAATTTTACAAGGAAATACAGAGATAAGCCTAGAAGATTCAGGGAATCTGACTAAAACTTGGTCAAGCAAAGAATCTTTGTCAGTGTATTCAGAGAAAAACAAGTAAAGTGGTCCATGCAAAGAAGCAAGAGACTGAGTTAGGTGAAGCTTCCACTGAGGTTTTAGTTCTTACTATCACTTGTCTCAAAATTGCACAATGTTCTGTCCATCAAACAGATCCATTTCTTCAATACATGAACTAGGAATATGAAATTAAGTGAAGATTTCAGTGGATAGGTGGGGAAGAGTGTCCACATTACAAAAGTCAGAGAATTAATCAGATTCCCTAATAGACAATTCTGGGTTTTCCATCATGCTTCATCTCTATCAGTTACCACCACCTCATTTTTCCCACTCTCTGTATCACCCCAATCCACTCCTGGATCAAGTTTCCTGTAGGCCCTTTATAACAGGTTTTCTGTTTAAATTTCCTTAGGCTACGCTAAACCTTCAGGTTCCACTATGCTCAGGCTGGCACGACCGTCACAGATAGGGAGAGTAGAGCATAGAAACTTTGCTTAATGGAACCAGGGTGGCTCAGTTTGTTTATTATGTGTGGTGATTTGCTTATTTGAGTAATCTTCCTTACAAAAGATTGATCAATTTTTCCTATTCTACTCATCTTTTAATTTTGGCTTTAGGGCATGTGGTAGTTTAGGAGTTGTATATACCCCTGAAATATGTATCCAAATGTGTCTAATTATTTGTTATGAAATTAAATAAATTATATAGTATGATGTTCTTTAAGAAAACAACATGACATGTTATGTCCTATATCAGGGGATATATTTACTTCTCAATTTAAGAGCCATTAGGGATTCTGAGGGTTATTGGTATCATGCTATTGGACTTGAACATCATCAACAAAGGCCACAATGTGATAAGCCAACATTTGTTTAGAATATTCATCCATTACTAAGTAGTACTTTCTTCCCTTCCATCAATTTGTTCCAAACTACAGCATAAAATGTCACATTATTGATGTGGCATTATCAAGTTTCATAATGATTGACCTGATGTCACATTGTTTTGTAACACAACTGGTGAGTATCAATCAAAGACACTTACAGAAACCTGTTATAAACATAGAAAACAATTTGTGCCAGCAAAGAACCATCTGGTACACTATTTGCTTTAAAGATGAACCTTGTGATTATTTAAAAATCATTGAAATTGAGATGTGAATTTTTGCTATATTAAAGCTTTACTTGATCTTTGAAATTTTCAACTTTTTTTTTTAATCTCAAAATATTAAGGAGGTACAAATGCTTTTGGTACATGGATAGCTTTTATAATGCTTTAGTCAGGGCTGTAAGTGTGCCCATCAGTGGAATAGTGTACCTGTTAGGTAAGTTTTTACTCCTCCCCTCAACCCCTCCCCCTTCTTGATTTCCAATGATTTTTACTTCTTTCTGTGTCCATCAGTTAGTTCCAAATGATTAGAGTACATGTGGTGTTTGTTTTTCCATTCTTGAGATACTTCACTTAGGATAATGGTCTCTAGTTCCATTCAAATTGCTGCAAAAGACATTGATTCATTTCTTTTTAAAGCTGAGTAATATTCCATTGTATGTGTGTGAGAGGGTATGTGTGAAAATAAATACATATATCACATTTTGTTAATCCATTCATGAATGGATGAGCACTTGGGTTGATTCCACATCTTTGCAGTTGTGAATTGTGCTGCAGTAAACATTCACATGATGAGTCTTTTTGATAAAATGACTTCTTTTCCTTTGGGTAAATACCCAGTAGTGGGACTGCTGGATTGAATGGTTGGTCTACTTTTAGTTCTTTAAGGAATCTCCATACTGTTTTCCATAGAGGTTGTACTAATTTGCAGTCCCACCAACAGTGTAGAAATATTCCTTCCTCTCTGCATCCACACCAGCATCTATTGTTTTTGAACTTTTTAATGAAAGCCATTCTAACTGGGGTAAGGTGATATCTCATTGTGGTTTTAATTTGCATTTCCCTAATGATTAGTGTTGTTGAACATTTTTTCATATGTTTATTGGCCATTTGTCAATCGTTTGAAAAGCTTCTCTTCATTTCTTTTGCCCACTTTTTAATGGAGTTGCTTGTTTTATTCCTTGCTGATTTGCTTGAGTTCTTTGTAGATTCTGGTTATTATCCCTTTCTCAGATGTACAGCTTGTGAATGTTTTCTCTCATTCTGTACTGTAGGTTGTCTATTTGCTCTGTTGGTTATTTCCTTAGCTGTGCAGAAACTTTTTAATTTAGTCAAATCCTTTTTTTTTTCTGCTCTAATTACTCTTGGGGTCTTAGTCATAAATTCTTTGCCTTAGCCTATATCTGGAAGAGTTTTTCCTACATTTAGGGAGACTGTGGAGCAGGGGAAGGGGGAAAAGAGGAAAAAGCATTTTTTTTTAATGAGAATGAGAGAGAGAGACAAAGAGGTGGGGGAGAGAGAGGTGGGAAGTATATCGGGGAGAGGTGGAGAGAGAGATTGAGAAACAGAGTCACAGAGAGATCCTGTGGCTAAACTATAAAAATGGAGGAAAAGCCAGAAAAAGTAAAGAAAGTGTTGCTATTGATGCTGTAAGAATCAAGCCAAGTTTCATGGAATGCCCAACAGTCATCTAGGCTCTGAAGCATGACCTCTGTTCTGCTGCCACTGCTTTCTGCCTGAGGTGTCATGGAGCTTCTACCTGAAGCCTCTTCTGTGATTAGTAAACACTGCTATTTCTGCTGCTACCACTTCACTTACCTTTATATGTCTCAGTCTTTTAAGTAAGTTCCTTGGGTTTTTGAAGAGAAAGCAAGGAGAGCAGTGGGTAAGGCTTAGGGTGAGTGTGAGAGAAGGTGAAATGTGAACTGTAGCCTCCTTACCCTTCCTCTACTAGACAAGAGGGAGTACTTTGTCAGAATGGTTTGGCTGCAAGAAAATATCTGACTATATTCATTAAAATACCATGGATGACTTCCCTTTTATCTCTGTGTTGTTTTTCATTTTCTTAACCATTCCCTTGTTAAAGTCCTTCTGCTTCTGTAGATACAGACCCCTTGATGTTTCCTTTTGCCTAACTGTACCTTCCTGTACCCTAAAAATAGGTATCCCCAGGCTCAGTTTTGTGTTCTCTTTGCTTTCTTTCTTTCTGTAATCTCATCAACTTTATGACTTCAATAATAACTCCTATGCAGATGTCTAAAAGCTTTTACTCAAGCCTTGCGCATAATCCTTTATACATAAATGAATGTTCATGATTTCTAACTTTCCAGCTTTCATTATGTAGGATTTACCCTGAATAAAAAGCAGCATGTTAATAGTTATATAATGACCAATAGAAATAGCAAATCACAATTTTAGCTGCTTGACCATAGCTAGTTTAGAATCTTTTTTCCTCCTTTTTTAGATTACTTATTTCTCTGGACAGATAGGATTTTAATACTTAAAATTCTTCTAAATCTGCTCTCTCCTACATCTGTCCTAAAAGTCAGAAGTAGAAAACATTCAAGACATTACATATTCTGTGGCCATTGGCAGAATTGTTTCCTACAGTAAATGCATTTTAGCACTTATTTTATCATTTTAGAAGTACACTTAGGAAATGGGACTCTTCACCTTAATTTTCCAGCTTTTTGCTATATATGCAAGCTTTAGCAAATGCTTTATAATGTCTCTCTAATTGTCTCATCAAAGGTTTGTGTGACAAGTTTGATTTAAAAATTATAATACTATGCATAACATAGAACAAATGACATTGAAGAGTATTTAGCCCAATTCCAATCATTTTACAGAGACGAAAACAGTACAAGACAAAACCTGGAACCCTCAGAGGTGAATAGGTATGTTCAAGATTACACAACGGGTAACCATAGCTATTGGGCCAGAATCTCAGAAATCTGAACCCCAGACACCTACTTATATGATTATAACACACATACTTTTTAAGTGTCTTCCCAAAGATTTTTCTCAGTATCAGTGCCTCCCCTCTACCTGAATCTAATATTCTCAACTATTCTCCAAGAGTTCTTTGAAGGAGAAAGGGTGAGCTAGAACAAAATAGGGAAAGATGGGAGGCTTGACAAGATTTACACCCAGGTTTAAGAGCTCCAGGAGAGCTCCTTCTGTTGAGTGTTATCTTTAGTACTCTCTTCTCCTATAAATATGGTTGTATTTGAAGCCACTATATTACCTTTATTTTTGCATTTTTCCATAATGATACATGTAAAAGTATGTTTTTTTAATATTTAAAAAAGTTTACACAAATCATTTCACTATATTTATTACCTGGCTTTATATTTACATAATTTGTCAAATTTTAACTTTGAAAACTACTGTTATTCTCTTTTTATCATCATGTGATTAGGGTCATTTTGCAGCTAATTCAGTTAATGCATTTAGACATGCTGTCTGGATCATTTCTATGTGTTTGCATACTTTAAATATGTTTTTTAATTGCTTTTTTTTCTTTTCAAGTGCTTTATTGCTTTAAATCATTCCAGACACTTATTAAAAGTTTATATTTTATCTCTTCCTACTTCAGTCATCATTAATTACATGTTCCTTTTCATATATCAACTGACCTACTTTCCTTGAGGCACTTCTTTTTTTTTTTTTTTTTGAGACAGAGTGTCGCGTTGTTGCCCGGGCTAGAGTGAGTGCCGTGGCGTCAGCCTCGCTCACAGCAACCTCAAACTCCTGGGCTCAAGCAATCCTCCTGCCTCAGCCTCCTGAGTGGCTAGGACTACAGGCATGCGCCACCATGCCCGGCTAATTTTTTCTGTATATATTTTTTAGTTGGCCAGATAATTTGTTTCTATTTTTAGTAGAGACAGGGTCTCACTCTTGCTGAGGCTGGTCTCGAAATCCTGACCTCGAGCAATCCACCCACCTCGGCCTCTCAGAGTGCCAGGATTACAGGCGTGAGCCACCGCGCCTGGCCCAAGGCACTTCTTTTAAAAGACCCTGACACAATTTCATCCACACATCTTATATTAAAATTGGCCTCACAGATTTTAAGAGGCAATGTATCCCAAGCAAACCCCCTCTTAGGATGTTTTCCTCCTTTTCTGTACACTTGAAACACTTGTTTTATTTTTTTTTTAATATGACAGATGTCATGTCTTTTTCCATGTTTACTCAGTAGAAAAGCTGAAATACTGAAAACAATCCTCTAAAGTTCCTTTAGTTCAGGCTTTTGATTAATAGGCAGCACTGGTCCTACACCATAGAAATTTTTTAAAAATAATCACATCCCGTCTAACTTCTGACCTGTAGGAAAGCCAAGCTTCTCAGACACTATGTCCATCTGAAGAGCTGCAGTCCCATGTAGCCCTTTTATTCTCTGACAACAAGCAATGACTCCCAACTCTTGTCCTGTTGGAAGGACTCAGTCTGGTTCTCACAATGACTGTTAATGACCCTATAGTTCTGTGTGAGCAGATCTCTATGTTAACTCTTCCTGACTTTTCTGTTTGCAAGATCCTGAGAAAAGCATGGAGGAAGAGGGCATTTATAGTATCCCTCCCTTCAAGAGCTTTACTAGTAGGTACAAATGGAGATGTACTTTGCTGTTTTCCCTTGTACCATTAGAAGAGGGTTTCACCTTTTCCTCACCTTGATATCTTTGCAGATATTGATTTTTAGCTTAAATGATCTTGTCTTTTTTCTTTTAGGCTCTAAAGGATACTTAATTGGATTAATGAATGACTTCTGGGTTCTTTCCCTGGAATGTTGTAGCAAGATTGAGTTCTCCCGTATACCCTACTTGCTTTCAATTGGTAGGATATTTAGGGAAACAAGAGGTTTTTATGTGTGTATAGTAATAATGATTTTCTATTATCCTAAAAGACTGAGGAACTTTATTATGGTTAATTACTATTGTCATAGTCAGAACTATAAATTGTGCTTCCCTAGGCACTATTCAAAACATTCACCTTAATTTTCAAGTTACATTCAAATATCTTGACATCTAAGATTGCTGGAGACCCACTTAATGTCTTGTAATTTATCTTAGGATATTCACTAAATTACATCTTAATCTTTCCATTCCTCCATAATTCCATCTTACAACCTCTCACAGTTCAGATGTGACCTAGTTTGACCACAAAGAAATTTTCAGTGCTGAAGCTTGTGATGAAATCATTTAAAATCCTACATCAATTTTCTGTTCAAAAATATTCTGCTATGTTGTAAGAGATGTATTCCCTGTACTTGAAGCATATTGTATTTGAATCCATTGTCAGCAATAGACAAGTTGACAGACAAACAATTCTCTGGTTGTAGAAAATTAAACTAGCTGGTGCAAAAAAGATCCTATTGAAAAAGAAATCATTTTCTTATTGGGTAATAATGTATCCTAGGAAGGATGGTGGACTAGAAGGGAATTATCCTTTTAGTGCCAATTCTCTAGTAGAGAGTCTTTTATTTCTTTGGTTTTTGGTTGTTCTATTTCTGTACTAGAGAGGAAAAAAAAATGAGTCTTCAGAGCCGTTATGGAGAACAAGCAAAAAGAAAGTAAGTTAGTCAGTGAGTCAATCCATTACTGAATCCCTACTGTGTTCTAGGCAATGTAGTTTGCCCCCTGACCTAGCCTCAACAGATAGGAAAAATGTAATGGCGGATTTTAATGCTGAGTGAAACAGAAGATAAAAGGCAAACCACTGGGAATAGATTCAGAATTCAATTTACAAGTAGATTAATAATGGAATATTCTAATCAGGATATATAAGATTATATTTTAAAGCTGATAATAAAAATGTTAAGTATTAGTAAGAAAGTAGCCAATTTTATTAAACTATTTTTTTAAAAATTGAAAGCTTGCTTATAAAAAATTCTTCACTTGCATGACTGTAGTATGTTTAATAATTTTGATTTTAAAAGTGTCAGATTAAAAAAAATCTAGCTTTCTTAGTAATACTTGAATTGTTTTATTGTAATATAACATCATCATCTGAGGATGGTTTGCCTCTATGGCCAGATCAGTGGTTATTTTTACAATTAAGAAGTGAAAAAATTATTTTCAGAAAGTTGAAATGATAAAGTATAGGATTACTGAAATTTTTGCATACTTAAACTCCCTCTCTTTCTGGTTAAGCAGAGAGCAGTTGAACAGTTAGTATCAGAACCCTCCTTCTTTCTTGATCTATTTTAGAAATGCATATAATTCTCACCATTCACACTATATGGATTGAGTTGATTTCTGTTAATGGTTATGTAGATGAGTACTTCCCCATCATGAACCCATGGAATGAAACAACTTGTATGGCATGTTGGGGTATGAGAATGTCATGACTACAGGTCAAAAGCACAGGGTCTTTAGGCCTTCAGGCCAATCCCGAATACCTCAAAGGGCTGAGGGAATCAACGTATTGTCACACAGGTGATCTCTACCATATGAGTAGCAAAAAACTCTTACCTAGATCATGCCATACATTAGCAAAGCTAAATTTATTTAGCTAAAATCAGGACTATATATCTTACATAATAATTAAAGAGTGAATTTTCTTGCTGCCAAATTATGACATAGTTTTTAAATAGACAAACTGCTCCCCTGGAAAGTTGAAAAGTGGCATAGATTATCCAATTGCTCTCAGGCGTATCTTAATCCCGTTTTGAGGAACTGCTTGGTAAAATACTTTTAATGACTTGAATATTTGGCCAGTAGCACCATAATAGAGTTGACAAAGAATCTAGATTTGATGTTTTGTTTTATTGGGTAGAAGTGTTACAAGGGGAATTTGGCTTGTGGTTCCTTAGGAAAAATTATTCTTGTATCATTTTTATTAGACATTGACTTCCAAAAATATAACACAAAAAGCAGAAAAAAACTATACTAGAAGCAATTTTTTTTTAGAAACAGATGGCATCTCTAGGGGTGATCTAGTACTAATTTAGGGGAAAATATTTTCATATTCATATTTTAAATGGGAAGAAATTACTTCTAAAGGTAACATGATAGCCTGGTACATATTAATACTAATGACTCAGACTGTTCTCTAAAAGAGGCTTGCTAAGTGTTTGTGTGAACAAATCCAATCACAGAGAAATACACAAATATGCCTTTGTCTTATTAGCTAAAATAACCAAATGTCACAAATCCTGGTGCCTGAAAAGTTACTTCTATGAACCTAGTGGTTATAGCTGGCTATTAGTAAACCTTGGGAGGTGGTAAAGAGAAGCCAGGAAGAGGGAGAAAAAAAGAAACAGAAAGCTTTGAGGTTTTGGTTGTCCTTAATTTTAACCCAATCAATAATTCTAATAATAAGTGATTTCAGTATAAACTATTTCAGATTGGAATTAGACACGCTGTGTACTTTAAAAAAAGCTTTGATGACATAGGGGTTCTGCTTAACTAATGGAAACAATAATTTAATCACAAAATAATGAAAGGCAGGTCATTTTATATTCAGAGAACCTCATGTATAGCAATGAAAGAGAATGTAAATTTTGTTGTGTGTGTTTAACAAGCATGTTGCTGATTGGTTCTATTATTTACATTAAAAAGCAAAGCTAGCAATTAAACCTTCTTGCCTCCAGAGAGCTTTACGGGCATCAAGTGAATTCATAATTGATCTGATTTTACATAAGGAGATCTTGCCCATAGGATTAAAAAAGTGCTCTTGTCATATGTTTCCTTTCAAGTAAACATAGAAAATATATTCAATCCAGTGAGAACAGGAGGGCTAAATTATCATGTGGTTACCAATTTCATGTTTATCATGGCTTTTAAGTGTTACTACACAGTGTAGTGAAGCAAGAATAGTGTTTGTGTCAGAGAACTTCATGTAAGGCATTAATTTTGTCCCTTTTTGACTTTGTCTTCAATTAGGATGGCTGGCTGAGTACGTATTCTACATCCCCCACTGATCTCAATAGCCTGAAATTACAGAAAGTATATTAAAAGCATCTGTATGCTGGAAGACAAAATGTAAGAAGAATTCTTGGCAAAAAAATATTAAGTGGGATTAGACAGATGGACAAAAATGTTAAAAATTAAGCTCCCCAAAAGACATATATGATGCTGGACTAGGGTATATCTCTGAGTTTATTCCAAACTCAGAAGTAATAGAAGTAATGAGTAGGGGGAAATCAAGAGCAAAAATTGAGAAGTTAAAGGTGAAACTATATCTAGGCTTCAACTCTTGCATACTACACCTTCCCTCTCTTTTGCCAACCAGCAGATAGCAGAAACTTTGAGCCCATGTTAAGGCAGAGAAGATAGGAGCTAGAACTTGAAATGCAGAACAGCAGCCAAGGCAATTTACAATCTTCAGGAAGCAAACAGAACCCACAAAACCAGAAAACAAATTAATTATGTATCTTTCCTTGCACACATCTCATACCACTGGCGCTATCAAAGAAAAAACGATCTGACATTCATAATTTACATCCCCAGACAGACAAATAAATAGGAATTATGAGATACAAAGATTAGAAGAAAATAAAGAATTACCAGGCTCTGAGAAAAATCGATTTATGAAAAGCAGGCAACAAACCCAGCAATAAATCTATAACCTGAGGAAATGGAGAAAAGTAAGCAGAAAAAGTTTTAAAATAAGTGTGATTAATATGGTTAGAAATATTATATCACACTCACAAGAGATTAGGAAACAGGTGACATTAGAACTAATCTTCAAAATATGAAAATTTAAGAGATGAATAAAAAGAAAAATATACTTAAGGAATGAATATATTAGTTGGAAGAGCAAGTGTAATGATTGTCCCAGGTCAAAATAAGGAAGGAGATTTCTATTAAAAAAAGAGACATAGTTAATATAATAAAATATTTCTAAACTATCTAAAAGAAGTCCCACCAATGAATAACAAGTGATATGTAAGTGGTATATAAGGTGTATAATTTGGTGGTGGTTGTGGTGAGGTATTGGAAGAATAGGAAAAATAGAAAACAATATCTCAGAGCTAAAGTAATCCTAAAACCTTGAATTGAAGATTCAAAGAGATAAATAAAATAAGCGTAAAAGTAAAATACATAAACTCATCACAGTATGTGATGAGCACTATGAAGATAAAGAAGACAAAACTGAGAAGTGGAAAAATGTTAACTGGAAAAAGACTAGAACCACAGTACTATTTCAGCAACGTTGTATGATGGAAGACATTTCATTAATATTTCCAATATTCTGACAGAAAATAAACTTGAATAATAGAACCCCCAAACAATGATGTTTATCCTTAAGTAAGAACTGAGAAAATTTATGACCATTTTTTTTTTTTTTTAATGTACTCATGAAAAGATACAGTCCAGCCAAATGAGAAAAAAGAATTAAAAAATGGGTATACAGATATTAGTCGGTTTTTGGCCATTTGTAAAAATGATGAATTTCAATAAGTATATTATTAAAAAACTATGACTCCTCACTGGAATAAAAATATATGTGTATATAAAATATAAAACAAATAATTACTATATACTATATAAAGTATATAGTAAATAATTTACTATATAAAGTATTATTATATATTACTATATAAAGTATTATTTTACTATATAAAACAAATAGTTATATGTTTTATATTTTATATATTACCAAAGAAAAAATAATCTAACAAATAAGATGTGATCAGTGTAAGAAAGAAAAAAAAAAAGAAATGGAGAGTAGAAAATATAAAATAAGATAGAAGAAGTGTGTGTCTCTAGTTTAAGATTGCAATAAAGAGAATAAATAAAGACCAAAAATCAATAGTACAGTCACATCAGTGTATTTATTTTACTATTAAATGTCTCAAACCTCAGATTGTTAAACTAAAAAATTCAATCATATACTGTGAACAGAGAAACTGAAAAATAAAGACTAGAAAAAGACATATTTAGCCAATATTTTAAATTATAATAAAATGTGCCAAAGGCTGAAAAATTATTATTACATTGTATAAGTCAAAATGGATTGAACACAAAAATATTAAGTGAAACAAAAGAATATTTCATATTGATAAAAGTCTACAGCAAAAAGAAGTTATAACAATCATGAAACTTTATGCAACTAACCACATAACTTGGAAATATATAAACTAAAAACTTTAAGAAATACAAAAATAATTTGATAAAACTCTTAAAACTTTTAATGAACTTCTCTTAAAGACAGTTGGCACAATTAAACTTTATATAAATATAAATATACACATATATACATGTATACACACAGACACATAATTTTGTTTCCAGTAGAGAATATTTGCCATTTTACATTATCCTAAGTGAAGTATAACAAGAATGGAAAAACAAATGCCACATGTACTCTCTAATAATTTGGAAATAATGATAAGCACACCTGGGCACAGAAAGAAGTAAAAGTCATTGGAAATCAAAAAGAGGGGATTGGGGAGAAGGAGAAATAGAGTTGTTGACAATCAAAACCTTTGAGAGTAATTGGTGCTTCATTTCTTTGTGGTCTATGTAAACAGCTTGGAAGACAAAAGAGCTAGAGCTATGATACATTTCCCCTTAAATTACATCACCAAAAAGCACATAAGAAGTTCCCTTACCTTTTAAATTCTGGAGACTCATGATATAGTTATGAAAAGATCACCTTAACTCTGCACTATTATTAAAGGCAAAGAATGAGATCATCTACTTGACTCATCATCATTATCATCATCAACATTGTCATAACACTAGGGTGTAAAGGCTGAGGAGTTAGGTTCAAAGTCAAATGAAAGGAACGGGAAGACGTGGTGTAAAGCACAATGGCTTTCACTCGGACTGTCCTCATTCCTAAATCTTAAGACTTAAGGAGAAAGGGTGCAATATAGGTAGAGTAAAAGAACTAAAAAGGTAGTAAGACATTTAGAGCATTACATAAAAGTGCTTTAAAGCATATGATAAGCAATTACGTGAATTATCTGACAACACACATACGAGGCCCCCTGAGTCCATATTTTTGGGTAAACTTCTGCAGATAGTAGTATGCAGGTGTGTGTGTGGGGAGGGTCTCCCTTGTCCATTATAGCCTGGAACGGCACAAAGAGATCTAGCAATGCTGGATGTCAGACTCTGGGAGATGGAGACTAGCTTGGACTGTGGGCCTTTTATGCTTATAATTGAGGAAGCATCCTCCCTTCCCCTGGTATGATCATGGCTTGGGATCTGAAAACAGAATGGCATGGCAGAATCTTAGCTTCTCTCCCTGTTCTGCCCTTCACCTTTCTTGGTTAGGGTGAACAAGCTCCTCCCCTTAAGTGATCAGAAGATTAGGTACCAAGCCTTACATTTGCAACTACATGTTTTGGTGGTGCAGTGGCTCCCAGTCCTGATCCACCACCCCAACACTAGATCAAGGTGGACTAACAAACCCTTGGCCATAGCTGGTTCCCAAGGTGCTCTTATAGAGGGACCAACTACCTCCTGGAGTTGGTCAAGATTTTTTCTCAGACAGAAGAGACTAAATCTTGGTCAAGTTGACACTGACCTTTAGTCCCGATGGTAGAGCACAAGAGCATAAAAGAAAGTAAAGATACTTTTCCCATTTGAAGTCTCTGCTAAAACATACCTATGCTCAGAATATTTATAGCAGCCTGACTCTCTGGTTAGACTAGCTAATGTCCAGATTGGAAACTAAGTACTGCCTTTGCTGTACACCAGCACCATTTACAGGCATTATTAGAACCTTTGGAGTTTGCAGGAGTGTGGGGAGAAATAGCTAAAAGACCTGAAAGTAGAAATTTTATGGGTATAGGATTGACATTGAGAGGGGAAGACAAGGTGATGGGGTAGGAGTGATAGTGGTTTTTGTTCCTTTTTGTAGTATTTGCTTTAAAAAAGAACAAAAATCAACAACAAAAAATCCCTATGTACGTGTTTATTAGATAAATTCTGAAACTTAAAAAATAAGAAAAAACACATTTTCTTACACATATGGAAGAAAAAGTAATTTTAATGGAAGCACCAAAAATATAACAGTCCATGAGACAAACTGAAATAATTACAATGCTTCTATATCTCAGCAATACCTGACTTTTGCTTGGAAATACTTGTCTCTTTTCAAGCGCCACCTTTGGGATATTACAAAGACTTCACTCAAGAATTGCTTTTAGTGCCACTGACCTCAACTTTATTAATAACTTTAACCTGTAAGGAAAACTGCCAACTCAATACATACCAGTGTTCATATCCTCTCTGAATCTCTTTATAAACATGCATTAAATGCCAGGTGAGACTTGTTTCAGCTTTCCAGCTCCCCAAGGAGCCCACATTTCTACTGGTCAGATGTTGCTCAGAGCAATGTACTGAGAAAAAAAGAACTCACTCTGACATATTTATCTTTTGGCTGCAAAAGAGATTCATTCCTCTGGAGTTAAAACCTGTTAAGCTGCTATTATCCAACCTATGCAAACCACAGCTATGAGCAATCATATAGGAGCCTGACCTCCATCCTGTCATGGGCCATTACCTGGAAACAGTGACAATAAACAATTTCTAGAACAGAACATGTATGACAGTTCATTATTATCTATTTTTTGAAAGAAGCAATCTTTGACCTGGAGAATGAACTTGTGACCAGAATCCTGGCTCTTGGTTCTTTTGCTTCCCATAAACTCCTAGTGAAGTACTTCTTATCTTTATCTTTTTTTTTTTTTTTTGAATGGAGACACTGAGACAGAATAAAGGCACACAGCACTGAAGATCAGCTGGGTCCCCCTTCAAACTTTTTCAGCTAAGTCACTTAGATCAAATCACTTTCCGCTCTCTGGGTCATAGTTTTGAAGTGGGGACAAACATACCTTATCTGGCAGATGGTATACTTCTAAACATAAAGGCTTAGAAGGTGAAAGATAAGAAATAGTGAGAAAAATCCAGATTTCTCTTTATTCAACTTCATTCACTTTATTCCATCTTCATTGGCCCTTTTGACTTTCAAGGTCAGTGGCATCTTGCAACCATCACAACACATATCCTTGGAGTAAATATTAGGTGACAGAACTTTAGGGTCAAAACACTTTGAAATTGGATTTTTTGTTAGCTACCTTTATGTTCAAAACTTTTAGTTCTAAATAAGTCATGCACAGTAGTAGTCTCAAAGAAAAAAGAGAGCAGAAAAATAAAATGGAACTTTGACAGAGTGAGACAGAAAATATATGTTGTCATCTTTGCCCACACACTTTAATAATAGCAACAACAATCTGATCATTATGAGAGGAGAGATTACCACACTGTGTCTTCACTGTATCTGGAATAGTGACTTATTTATGAATGCCCTAAATATTTGAGTAGCTTCCATATGCCAGGCACTGTGTTATATGCTAGAGATACAAAATATGTAAGAATTGTGCCTTGCTCTCTAGGAGCTAATAGCCTATCCAGTAAGCCATTATTTCTGCAAGGAATTTAGACCAGTGTTCGATATTTAAAACTTTCCAGTTCATTCTTGTGTATGTTCATGTTTCCCTGGTAAATGAATTTACCATGTGGTATTCCTCACAGATACACTGACCACCAACTATTTGTCAGGCATCGTGTTGGGTACTGGGAAGACACTGATGAGAAGAGTTACTAGGACCCCTGCCCTCATATCAGTTACCCAGTCTGACACTTTGAAAGATTTTTGAACTCCTTCCATGAGGAGCAATAACCTCATTCACAAGTGCTTTGGTTATTACAGTGGTCTCGAGAACTATATTCTGCCTGGACTAGTTGATTTAAACCATACAAATATTCATGCTAATAAAGGAGAAAGGGTACCTGGGTAAATGTAATGTGTAAACACATTTCTGAGCAATTAGTTTCAATCTCCTTGATCACAAAATCTTTTTCAAGCTACACTAAAAGTTAACAAAATCAGTTGCTGTGTTACACTCTTGCAATCATCAGTCAACATGCACTGGAAAAAGAATTAACAGGTCCTTTTTAAAAAATTTTATGGCACATCTGTTCTCTGTGGCCAAACTCTGTGCTGGGCACCCAGGTTATAAAGATACCTGAGTTATGCTCCATGCTTTCAAGGAGTTTATCAGGAGAGGTAGAGAAATAAATGAAGTGCCTGGGTAATAAGTTCTTGAGAAAATAGAATTTCCCCACTATTCTATGTGGCCTGTCGTATTTATTGCTATTTATGACTAAGGCTTAATCAGAAGTTGTCTCGAAAGTAGTATCAACTCAAATGACCGTATCTAGAGAAGTTTTTATCTTTCAAGTCACTTCTATCTTGTAGCTGCAAAAAAGAGACTTTTCCCCCTGACGGTTTATGCAGATTTTCCACATAGTGAATTTTGTGTTAAAAGTAGCCCTGGTTTATAATAGGCAAAAATGTACATGTCTCTGTAAGACATTTTTTTAGCTACTAAAATTAAAAAAAAAAATGTAGTGCTATTTCATTATAATTCTGCTATGAATTTTACTTTTGCTACTCCCTGCAATACAGTGCTATTTAGCTTGTGTGCTTTTAGAGCTGCAGTCCCCAACCTCCAGGCTGTGGACTGGTACCTCTCTGTGGCCTGTTAGGAACCCGGCCACACAGCAGGAGGCAAGCAGAGGGCAAGCCAGCGAAGCTTCATCTGTATTTACAGCCACTGCCTGTCCCTCACACCCTGCATAAGCTCCTTCTCCTGTCAGATCAGCTGCCGCATTACATTCTCATAGGAGCACGATCCCCACTGTAAACTGTGCATGCAGGGGATCTAGGTTGGGTACTCCTTATGAGAATCTAATGCCTGATTATTTGAGGTGGAGCTAAGACAGTGATGCTAACGCTGAGGAGCGGCTGCAGATACAGATTATCATTAGCAGAGAGGTCTGACTGCACAATATATGTAATACGCTTGAATCATCTCAAAACCAGTACCCCCATCCAGTCCGTGGAAAAATTGTCTTCCATGAAACCTGTCCCTGGTGCCAAAAAGGTTGGGGGCAGCTGTCTTAGAGGACTCTAGACATGACACATGACTGTTCTTTTCCATATGTTGAGGGGGTGCCATTTCTCATTCTTTGTTGTGTTCTTTCTCTTGGATAAGGACAACTTTATTCCCTATCTCTTTCATATCCATATGATTCTAAGAATATATATCTTCACTTTTCCCATTTTTGATTCAGTCCTTGCAAATAACATGGAAAGCAGTTTGATGTTTTAGGCACACAGTAAACCTCAATGGCATGGGTTTGAGTTAAAATATTTTCCCTCTCATTAAAGAATCCTGTTTTTTGTTTTGTTTTGTTTTGGCAATCTCTAAGAATTTGGTGAGGAAAAGAAACTGGGCAGCCCTTGCAGCTGACTGGTACTTTGACTAGCTAGAAATGAAAAGTGACAGTTCACTGCTCTTTATAGTCCGGAGCAGCTGGATCACTAGAGATGCCAGGTCCCCTCTGACAAAAAGTCAAGCTCTTCTCAGTTATTATTCTTGCTCCTTTTCTGCACTGGTATCAAGAATACTTATAGATTAAATAATGTATGTTAAATGTATAGAATATTTCTATCACTATCTATCTTCTTCCTTAATAATTCCTAAGGTACAAAATCACTAATAATCCCTATTGATTACAAAAAACTGAATATATTTGTCTTATATATGTGTATGTCTATATATATATCTACCTATTTATCATTCTTTCAAGTATTTTCAGAATTTTAATTTTATCTGGGGTTATTGTATTATAAATATAGAGTAAGTATAATTTCTGATTTAATAGAAATAATTACATATTACATGTAATATATTTTCAGTTTTAAAAATATTTAGGGATAACTAATGTAAACATTAAGTCAATATATTTATTAGCCAGGATATTAAATTTTTACATTTTAACTGCTCTCTGGGTTCTTTAATGTCTCTATGGGTTTTAAGGTCTGGTTTGGGGCATTCTATGGTAGAAAAACTAATTATACATCGCTTTACTCTCTTTGCTATCACAAGACTGTTTCGCCTGATTAAAAGGATGAAGTCACTCACAAGTATTATCAGTACGACATGTCTCACAAGAAAGCAATGTTGCTACTGCTGGAATGAACAGTGCCACATCAACTGTACCACTCCTTTGGCTTCTAGGGTCATTAGCTTCAGCTTACTGATGCTAAACTCCTTGCTCACAATCACTCACAAAGGACATGACTATGGCTGCCTTTGGCGATCAGCTCTGGTAATGAAGCTTGAGTTTGATTATTTTACAGGTCCCTGCTTTGGTCCTTGCCCCACCATCTGGCTCCTTCTGTTTACCTGTCTTAGATTTTTGGACCATAAATTATGGCCGATATCACCCTACATCTTGCAAGCCTGAGCTCTGACCAGTCATCCTCAACCCAACATCCTCTGCGTCCACATTCACAAAAACATCTTCAAGTTCATTGTGATAACTGGCTGATCCATTTTCTCCCTTTCTCTTTGCTGCTTCCTCCCCTGCCACTTCTCTGTGCTCAGTCTCTTCCAGCAAAGACCAGGCAACTTCCCTTGTTAGAGTTAGAACAAAGCCTCAGATCAGGTGTCAAAGATTCCAGAAGGCAAAAGTGGAAATTGCAAGGTTTCTTGAGGCTTAGACTCAAACTTCACCTTCTGCATTCTGTTGCTCAAAGCAAGACACAAGGCCAGATCAGATTTCAGGAGTGGGAATATTGAATTCAACCTTTGACAGGAAGAGTGGAAAAGTCACACTGCATAGATACAGGGATGTGAAACATTATTGTGCCTGTCTTTGTAAACAGTCTTCCCTCTGGCCACAATTTTACTTTTTCTTCTAACTGACAAAATACATTTATCCCCTCTCACAAATCTCCTCCCATTAAGGCACGGGCCCAAAGTTGAGAGATTTATAAACTGAATTAGATCTCAATGTGGATTGTCAGCAGCTCAGCTGAGCTGAAGAGAGAGAGAAATGAGCTGCCAGGTGTTGGAGTAGTTAATTAAAGCAAAAAGCAAAAAATGAAAGTAACCATGGAGCAACTATCTCAAGTAGAGAAAGTGCCAACTCATGTGTTCCGTTTTCCCCATGGGATGGTGTACTGGTTGAGGGGCAGGTGGATCAGCACAAACATAGGGGTCATCTCACGGTTGAGAGAGTCCTGAACGTGAGGACCCTGCAATTTTGTGGACCCAGGGGCCTGGAGGAGGAAGTAAGGCTAGGAGTGGAAAATTACTGAGTACTCAGTTGGACTGAGGAAAAGTGTCTTCAGGGTTTCTCGCTTCTTCCCCCAGAAAGGGGCCAAAGGCCCCAGAAAGAGACCAAGGAATGAAGGTGCCCCGGAAAAGGAATGCAAATGTGCATAAAAACATGATTGACCGGAGGGCCTGAGCCCTTGACAGCAACTCTCCTTAGCATCTGGGATGTACTGGCTATGCACCAAGTCTGGTGGGGGAGGGCAGCTTTTTCTCATGAGGCCTGTCAGATGAAGTCTTTGTAATTGCCCACAAGCAGGCCTGGAAAACCACACATAGATTTTAAGCAGAAACCAGACTCCTCATAGATGAGGCTGTATCTTCCCCTGTGTCGCTTCTATTAATGCAGAGACGAGGGGAATAAAAAAATCAAATTAAACTCTTCCCCTCCTCCAACCCACATACATTCAATACAAAATAGTCACACAGTAACAGGATAACTGTAATAGGCACTCCCTCCTGTGCAAAAAGGAAAGTAATAGAGGGATCATAACAGTTACTTTTCCACATCAATTCTGAAATCTAGCTGAGCAAGAAATTTAGAGCCCATTTCTACTCCAGTGGTTCTTCAGTCTATTAGTCACTCTGGCTTTTCCTCTTGGTTCTTGGCTCTGCCTTCTAAGAAGGCTACCATTTTCAATATGGCATGGCTTGTGTTTACAGCTGAGTTGCATTCTCAGTCTGCCTTCTGCCTATGGAAACTAATGGGCCTTTTAAAAAGGGATCTTTTATTTTGAAAGGTCTTTGTCCCAATTAGTCAAAGCTGATACAAATCCCTTAAAAATTAAAAATTATTCATAACCTTATGCATAAGATTATAGTCAACTTGGTTAGACAATGGTCACATTGACGATTTTTTTCCAAAAAGGACTCTTCTTTCATTAAGATACTTAGATGCCATTTTGCCTAGATAAAAGATAAAAGGGACTATGTGACACTGCTTTATATCATTCTGAAGTCTTAAAGGATCTTACAAACACACCCTTGATTTAACCTTTACCTGGAAGCCATTTATTACTTTGAGAATCTTGTGTAGCCAGGGAGAGAATGAGGTTAAGAAACAATTTTATTTTCCAATCCAGTATATCCTTGCCTTCTGTATATCCTCTAAAATCTACTTGAAAACTAAATAATTTATTCTTTATTTCCTCTCTCTTGAAGTTATTTATCCTATGCTGCTAGAAACACCCAACTGACACTTTTAACCTCCTGTCTAGAGAGCACGAGAGCCAGGTCCACAAGTTTATTAAACATCAGATCTTCCTCCCTTCCCCCCTTCTTTCTCTTCTTCCTTTTTAAAAATTTTTACCTAGCTTTATTTAAATATAATTTACATACAATAAAATTTACTTATTTCAAGGGTACAACTTGTTGAGTTTTGCTCCTAACTACCACCACAATGATGATATAGAACATTTTCATCACAGTAAAAATGGTCTCTCATGATCCTTTGCAGACAATCCTTTCTGCCAATTCCTGGGCCTAAGCAGTTGTTGAGTTGCTTTCGATTATTGTAGTTTTGTCTTTTCTAGATTTCATATGTTATCATACATTACAGTCTTTTGCTTCTGGCTTCTTTCATCTATCATAATATTTTAGATATTTATTAATAGTTTTGCATATATCAGTAGTTCACTCATTTTGAGTGTTAAATTCCATGGTATAAATATATCACAATTTGTTTATCTATTCACTAGTTGTTGTACAATTGGTATTTTTAAGTTTTGGCTCCTGTCAATAAAACTCTGATGAATGTTTGCATGTAAGTACATGTAGACAAATATTTTTATTTCTCTTGAGTTTGTACCTGGGAGTGGGATTGCTGGGTCAATAGCAAGTACATATTGAGCTTTGTAAGAAACTGCCAAACTGTTTTTCCAAGTGTCCTCTCTCTCCATTTTTCAATCCCACCAGAAATGTATGAGAGTTCCAGTTACTCATGTTCTTTTCAATACTTGGTAGTTTAGTCTTTTAAATTTTAGACATTCTAGTGGGTATGTAGAGGCCTGTCACTGTGGGTGTAATTTGTATTTCCCTGGTAATGAGTGATGTTGACTATCTCTGTGTGCTTATTAATTTCTTTGCAAATTTTTGTGTGTGTGTGAAATGTGTGTTCCAATATTTTGCTCATTTTTTGACTGAACTGTTTTTGCTTGATATTGTAATATTACTGAGTTCTTTCTATATTCTCCATACAAGCTTTTTATTATATAAATGTTTTGCAAATACTTTCTCCCAGTTGTTGGCTTGTCTATTCATGTTCTTAATTGTCTCTCTGAAATTACAAACATCTTTAAGTTTGAGGAAGTCTATTTTGTCAACTTTTATATGCTTCTCATGATTTATTTTTCCCTATTTAAGAAATATTTCCCTAAACTAATGTCACAAAGATTTTTTATGTTTTCTTCCAGAAGTTTTATAGTTTTTAGCTCTTACAACTAGGTCCATGATAAATTTTTATTTAATTTTTGTATATGGTACATGATATGGCATCACCACGCTCTAAATCCCAAGCCCCCCTAAAATTCAGTGGCTTGAAAGAGCAACCATTTTATTTACTCACATTTCTTTGGCTCATTGCTTTGGGCTGGGCCAAACTAGGTGATTTTGCTGTTCTCAGCTGAGGTCACTCAGCTAGCCACTTGACTAGAACTAAACAGTCTAAAATGGTCTTTGTCATAGGCTTAGCTGAAAGTTGGGCAACTCTTTGTTATCTCTCATTCATAGGAAGTCTAGACTGAGATTCTTCACATAGTAACAACAGCATTCCAAAAGAGTTAGAGCAGAGGCTACAATGCCTCTTGAGACCTTGGCTTAGAACTTCTCTAGGGGATCTCCTCTTCTATTCTATTGGTTAACACAAAATAAGAGGCTTGTCCAAATTCCAGGGGTAGGGAAATAGACTCTGCCTCTTACAGGACCAACAAAACCACATTTCAAAGAAGTTTAGTGCAGGAATGGGAAAAATTATTGCAGTTATCAGTGCCAACAATCTACTAAAGATGCTTGATAAATGTTTTTTGCTCTAAGGGAATTAGGCTAATACTAAATATATATATATGTGTGTGTGTATGTGTACATATATATATATAATTGCTTATCTATTTAGCCAGTATAAACATCATTTTACATTTGACTGATAAGCTGATGAAATAATCTGAACCGCTAGACTGATAGACCTCCCCCCAATATATTAATACATATGTTTCCATTTCACACATTACATGTAGTTTCTGAATAACATATAAATTACTTTCCTTTATACTCAAAAATTTTTTTCCATTGAAGAACATTGTAAAATTTTCCAGAATACCTTAAGTTCTATAATGTATATACATTTTTCTATGAACATTATTGGTATGTAGTGTGATGAATAGAACTTAAAATGATAGAGATAACATGCCTACAGTAAGAAAAAATTTTTAAACAGTGTACTTTATAGAAAAAAACTATTTCAAACAGAATTTGCATATTTCCATTAAAATGATTATAACAGTATTGGCTTTCACTATTTAAAAAAATCTAAGATCTCTAAGATAAAGTAGGGCCAATATTTAATACTTGAATAAATGTTTTTAAACAGTTAACAAATCAGAATTTTACGTTAATAACAGGGCTCTAAGATTATGTAATTCATCATTATTATTATGTATATTACTCATTGGAAAATATATTTTGTGTTCTATAATAAAAATTTCTGGCCAGGCACAGTGGCTCGCACCTGTAATCCTAGCACTTTGGGAGGCTAAGGTGGTAGGACCATTTAAGGCCAGGAATTTGAGATTAGCCTGGGTAACATAGCAATATCCAGTTTCTATTAATATAAAAAGTTTAAAAATTAGCTGGACATGGTGGCACTGTAGTCTTAGCTACTTGGAAGGCCGAGGCAGGAGGATTGCTGGAGCCCAGGAGTTTGAGGTTTCTGTAAGCTGTGATTATACCACTGCGTTCCAGGTTGGTGACAGAGAGAGACCCTATCTTTAAAATAAATAAATAAGTCAATACATAAAACAAACAAACAAACACTTCTAACTTTTCCTTTGTTTTCCTCCCTCTTTTGTTGCATACCTTCAACAACTCTCAATTGACTCAGGAAAGACCTTAACTTGTCTTATTATAGTATCTGTAACCAGAAGTTTTTTTCCTATTAATTCTTTAATGTTGATTTCTTAATTTAGTTTTTTGGGAGCTGGTTATTACCAGACAGGACCATGTTAGGTTTAGTGGAAGCTGCAAAGTTGCAGGTAAGAAAATTAATACCATCCTCAAATAAATAAGTCACAGTTTGGGTCAATATGTCAATATTCTCTGTATATTAATAATCAATATAAAATTGATTTTAGTTTTGTATTGCTTATCACATATCTATAGCACTTCTAAAAGCTCAATTTTTAAAAGAAGATTAATCCTTCTACAAATCTTTTAAAAATAAATGACATACTATCTGTGATTTATATCTATATCTCTTTATGAGCATATCTATAATTTAATAATAAACCTTACCTATTTTGGCATAATGATTTCCTATTTTTTTCTTATTTCTTGAGCACAAAAATTTATCATAACTTAAGAGATTCTCTTATTAATAAGAGTAAAAGTTTAAAAATTCTGATAGTCCAGGTGCGGTGGCTCATGCCTGTAATCCTAGCACTCTGGGAGGCCGAGGCGGGTGGGTCGCTCGAGGTCAGGAGTTTGAGACCAGCCTCAGCAAGAGCGAGACCCCATCTCCACTAAAAATAGAAAGAAATTGTCTGGCCAACTAAAAATATATATAGAAAAAATTAGCCGGGCATGGTGGCGCATGCCTGTAGTCCCATCTACTGGGGAGGCTGAGGCAGGAGGATCGTTTAAGCCCAGGAGTTTGAGGTTGCTGTGAGCTAGGCTGACACCATGGCACTCACTCTAGCCAGGGCAACACAGTGAGACTCTGTCTCAAAAAAAAAAAAAAAAAAAAATCTGATAATTTTGGAGGAATCAACTTATTTCAATATAGCACTAACAAATGAGAATAACTATTATAAACAAACTTCATAATATTGTAGTAGGTGCTATAGTTCACAGAATTTCTTGAAATGGTCTAAAATATGATTTCAATAATAGATACTTAACGTCTAGTGTGGAAAAAATTTGGAATTCAGTCCATGAAAAATTAGAAACAAGTTGATACTGTTGAAGTGATGTAGTAGTTTGCCTGATTATATGAAAAAATAAGGACAGTATTTAAAACTAATTCAAACCAAAGTGAATGATCAAAACTACTTATCTTTCCAAAATCAGCACACAACTTTACAATTTTAGCTTCACTGCCTTAATTGTTCCTGATGTTCATATCCTCATTGGTGTAATATGTAACCAAAACAACTTGGACATATCTTTCATGTCATGGATAATTTAGTTCATGTTTTTGAAGGCTTAAACAATCAGTGTCAGCTGCTTGTCAATATATATGTCTCTCCCCTGATGTAGCATGCTGTCTACTTCTATACTTTTGACCCCAAATCTTTAGATATAGACACTGGTTTCCCATTTCAAGGGCATTGAGAAGAGTTGAATGGAAGTATACTGCATAGACTCCTGATTAATTTACATATTGTTTCTTTTCAGAATTTTTATCTCATATAATCTAATCTCATCACCCAAAAATCAAGGAAATATTCCCAACCCACTAAAAAATGCAGTGTTTGAGCCAATGACTTTGAAAAATAGATTGCATATGTGTGTATGTGTGTGTGTGTGTTTATGTGTGTGTTTTCTCTAGCACCTAGCTGAATACATTACTGACGGTAGGTACTCAATAAAACTCACAAACTTTTCATTAGTATAATGCTGTTCCAGTTGTTTCTGAGAAGGTACATATGAAAAATGGTCTTGAGTCAGAAGTATAGAGGTGGTTGCACAGAACACAGGAACCTCCTAGAACTTTGGTAATACTTTGGCAATGACTGTTCATTCATGTTACCATGACACTCCTCTAATTATCAAACTTGTCAATCACTCCCTTAAATTGGTGTGGCAAATTCATGGCATTGGCACAGTCACTGTCCCTTCCATCTCCACAGCAGTCATCACTAATCTTCATGGCATTATTTCTGACTAAGTGCAGAAACAACTGTGGAATTCTCTTAAAATACACTGTTCTAGAAGCTACTACCAATCACTTTGAGTTGGCATGGGATTCGAAACCTAACATCATTCTTGACTTAGTTCAAAAGATTAAATATTTTTTCAACATTAACCCAACATAACACTTGGCACCTAATGACATAAAACTACTTTTTATGTTTTGGAAAATCTCATAAATATGGATTGTTGAATATTGTTATATTTCTCTAATAATGTCAAAGTGAGTCTTTGGAAACAATAGTTTTGGTCTAGTTAAAGATATCTGTAAGAGATATAGAAGAACTGACATTTTTAGCCATATATTTGCACCTTGTTTGTTTTAAGCTATGCACATCTCTTGATAATTTAAAAAGCATATTTTGTATTGCCCGTATTTTGGATTGTAAAGAATTTGAGGATTTCTTGGTGGTATCTAGAGTTGTACCCAAATCCCCACACTGTTGCAAATTGTGTGACTAACTGCAAGTTTTCTCCTTTAGTTAGCTGGAAGCTGATGACAATAGTTGCTTTGCCTCCAGTGAGGCAAACCTTTCATGATAAAATTCTGGCAGATGTTAGCATGGCTAATAGCAGACTTGTTTTTCTAGTTCTATTAATATTTACCATTTATGAGGAAAATTTGGCTTCCTTACTGTTGAGTTTCTTCATGAGTAACATGTAGGTTTTAAAGTGGCATTGACTTTCAGCAGGACCATATCGCTGTGTACTGTGCTTCCTCCAAAGAGCAGGTCAGGCAAATGCTCTGGATGCCAGCAGGCAGATCATTATGCTTCTGTAGTGCTACCCATCTCTCTAGATTTAAAAAAAAAACAATATTATTTCTCAAAAGTCTATATATAGAAGGCTGGTTACCTTATAGTTCAATCCAATCCTAACAGATATAACTATAAATTAAATTCACCAGACATGCAGCTAACAGTAAGATATTCATCATGCAAGAAACTGAGATAAGATCAGCGGCAGATCATGAATGCAGCAATAAGTGCAATCTATTATAAATGATACACATACACACACACCCTGTTTGGTGGTAGTAAAGAAAGGAGACATGGTTTCCCCATTAGTTTATTCAGTTGCATGTAAAAGCCAAATCTAATATGCAGCCCATCTTATTTAATTCCCCAGGACAGCACAATGGAAGTTTTAGCAGTCAACCTCAGCATTAGAATTGAGTGATATTTGTAAGACTTTAGATGGAATCCAACACTTCTTTGTATTGGATGTTAGAAAAAGGCATTGGAAGGAAAGCCAGCTTTTAGAGGGCAGGGACATCTATGGTTTAGCAGCAGATATTCTCCTTGATTTTCAAGTTCTCTCCTACAGTAAAAAATCAGCTACCTTGAAGAAAATTACTTTTCACATATGAGAACAGGGAGGCTTTACAACTCCTGTGGCTTTGGTTTATTCATAAAACCTACCTGCTAAACCCATTCACTATTGAAATGGTTTCTTTGTTGCTATAGGTTGTTGATTCAGGTTTATTCTGTCTTCTTTGTGGGTAATCATTTGATTAATTAAAAAACAAGTCACATGGAACAGATAAAATTTGCTCATTCTAAGGTATAGTCTGGAGATTCTAATAACTTCTTATAGTTGTGACATAGCATAAATTAGAATCAATTTAATACCACAGCTTGCCTATTTTATAGCAGAGGATTGACTCACTGAAAATGTTTACATTTTTCTCATAGAAGCTCATGCATATGTCCCGGTAAATAGTTTCTCCATCAGCTTTTTATTATTTTTTGTTTTTATCTCTTTTCTCATTAAGTTAATTGTGGTGCTACCACATCATATTCAATACGTACTGAAGTGAACTTTCCATTTTGAACTAGACTGGTTTCTCACTTTCCATTTTCTGTCAGTGCTGCAAATATTTGTCCATTTATACAAGCTTGAAATTTTGTTTTTCTTTTTCTTCCATTAGTAATCTTCTACTGTGCTCTCATCCTTTTCCTAGCACAGTTGTCTAGGTCTGAATTAGCCTCCTCTATCTCTCATGGCACTTGTAACTATCTGGCTTATTGCTTCCCAACTAGGTTATAAACTTTTGGGTGCTAGGTCTTGTCTATGTTGCAAATTTCTGGATCCCAAGAGCACTAACAGTGCATGGCACATAAATATTTATCATTCAATAAATACGTGGTGAAGGGATGAATGAAAAGTAGTCATCATTACATGGTGGTTGGACCCAAAACTGAATTCTATTGTTCTACTGCTCAACAAGTATTACTCAAACACTGATATAATTATATTACTCATTTAAAAATTAAACCCCCTTCTATTATTCTTATTTTCTTCTACATATAATGTGTATGAATGTATGTATACATGTATACATATACATATTTTGTATATGTATGTGTGTGCATGTATATGTATATATCTTTTCAGCTGCTTTATAATTTTGTTCTCACTCTACTTAGTCAACTTAATTTTCCACTGCCCCCCCATGTGGAACTTTTTTTTTTATTTCAGTAGATTTAGGGGATACAAGTGCTTTTTATTACATGGATGAATTGTCTAATGCTTAAGTCAGGGCTTTAAGTGTACCCTTCACCAGAATAGGATATATCATACACAATTGGTAGGTTTTTATCCCTCACCTCCCCCACCCTCCTTGTTGTGGAAGGCTGTCTTGTGCATTATAGGGTATTTAGCAGCATCCCTAGCCTCTACCTTCTTGATGCCACTAGTAGTACCTCGCTTCTTCAGAAATGACAAAGAAAAATGTCTCTGGATATTCTCATCTGTTCTCTTAGTGGCAAAATTATTCTGATTTGACAACCACTGCTCTGGGGGATCCATTCCTACTCCCTCCTAGTAGCCCTGCTTGGCTCTAAAGAATAGAACCATGTGCTCTTCTAACAGGGCATGTGCAAACCCTCTCTTTCTGAACTTTTTCTTTGTGGGCTACTGAGAACTGCCAAAACTCTGGGCACATACACTCCTTTCAAACTCCTGAGACTTAACCAAACTTTCACAGGGTCTCTAACTCGGGCTTTATCCCTGGGACAACCCAGTCCCCTTTTTCAGTTCTCATCTGGAAAAGCTCAGGGCTGTCAACACAATTTCCTGTGTGCTCTAGCCAACAGCTGAGATAGGTCCCTGACCTCCTTTTCTTAGAGCATTTACTAAAAAGAGCTTACAACTGTGAATCATTTTCTGTCCCTTTGAGATGTATTTGTATTCCCTACAACTCAGGAGTCTATCTCAAGGACTTGAAAGCCTTTCTTAGAAATGTTACTGTCAGGAAGGACAGGTCCTCTGCCTCCTGGTTTGGTGGTGGTGGTGGAGGCAGGATGGAATCCTAACTTAGATCATTGCTGACTAACAGACCTAGTTGGCCTAATTAGCATCGAAACTGACCAACCCTTTATAATTTTTAACTTCCCTGACTCTGCTCAAGCCCCTGCAGATCCCCTTCCCCTCCCTATTCCCTCATTCTCCCTGTAAAATGCCTCATCACCTGTCACCTCTGTACAAATATAAATTGAGCTCGGTTCGTATTGGACTCTCTTCCCTACTGCAGTAGTGTATTACTGATTAAAATCTGTCCTTATCAATTTAACTGGTGTCCAGCTTTATCTTTGACATTGTACATCATCCAAGGGAACAGTACATTCCCCTCTGCTCCTCCTAGTTTTAACTTCCAGAACAGTGGGGAGGAGGTAGTTAAATCCCGGGGTATTTGTAAGTACACTTGCCTGCTGAACAATGCTGCATTCTCAATCCAAATTTATCAAGTCTGTTCTTCATTTGTGAGATACTTGGAGCTACCTCTCATCTGGTGTCACATTACTGAAAAAAGTGAGATTAATTATTCCTGAACAGCCTCAACAAAAGTTATAAAACTTTACACAAAAATCTATTTATGCAGTCACTGATTATATTCTAATGAAAGTCCCTTTCTGTCTTGGTGTTAATAGTGAATAAGCCTCAGTGCATTACACTTTCAAGGACATTTACTGTTTAAAGGGATTACACTAAGTTTATAATATTTTAACCCAAGGAATAACTTTCTCCGGTAAGAAATTTAAGCCATATTAACAGCCTAGTGGGAAAGAGCATCTAAGACGGTTGTGGACATTTAAGAAGCTATTTACAGTCTCCTCAATCCTTCTTATATCGTTATGTCTACTCTATTGAATCTGATATTGTGTCTAGGTAAGAAATGCTATTAATATTTCCAAGACATTGCTGACTTGCTTTCTGAAGGAAGTAAAATTTTTATCAGGCTAAAACTATTGTAAAAATGTTTGGGTAATAAATACTATTATCTGGGGGCACAGTTTCTATTATTCTGATTTTGTTTTATTTTATTTTTTACTTTATAATAAATAGATATTATATTAAAATAGGATCATCTGAACATCAGAAAATTCTTTCTAAACCAATGTAATTATGAAGACTTTGTATATTAATGTAATTGTCTAGCAATTTGCAGACAGCATAGATACAGTTAAACAAAAAATTGCTTCAAAGGTGCCACCAACTGTTTTGATTGTAAATTACAATTTAGGGATGTGATCATGTATTAAACTAGTTAGCCTATTAAATATTATCACATTTTCACTTCTCTCAAGTTCTTTTATTCTAGGAAACCAATTTCAATAACTTGATTTTGGTTTCTAATAAACTTCCAGGCTTCCAGTGATAGCCAACAAGTAATGTAATGCTCACTTAAGAGTTCCAAATTTTGGATATATATTTAAGGGATATTTATTAATAATTCTTAACAAATTTGTTAACAATGAGGGAAAGAAGCAAATATATGAGTGGAAATAACATAGATACTGAGTTAGAACAGCAGGGGTTATACTTGTAGGTTGAAAATCTCTAGGTTTCATCATTAAAATCCTTCTGAAAAAAGGTGGATTTTGATCTGCAATTCAGAGGATGGAAAAGATTTTACATGTGTATATCTTGGGCCAGTCAGTGGATAAATTTGAGGACAGCATTCAGAAGTATATATTTAAGCTGAAGGGCAACAAGTAGTCTTGGGAGGATAGGAGTTGCAGAGATAAACTAACAAAGAAATGACATTAGCTAGAGGAAAGAGTACTATGGGTTTACAGTGCTATGTCTAGAAAGAAAAGATTAAGGAAGACTAATATGAAACAATTTTCATCTCTACAAAAGACTTTCTAATGGAAATCAAGAATCTCTTTGATGGATCCAAGACTATAGTATAAGCTAAGGCTAAGAAAAATCATTGTTTCTCTCAAACAATGAGCCAAAATAATTCCCTGCTATGTTAACTACTTCACATAAATGATGATCACTTAATTTTTAAAACTAACCTCTGTAGAAGTAAAAATATATTTCGTAATTGAGCAATTGGGCCCTATGCCACCAGAACCATGTTTAAATACCTAATGTCGTCTTGTTGACTGTGTTTATAGGAAGATTAGGAATCTTATCTAAGGTGAAGATACATTTTGAGCCATTTATTTTATTATTATAATATGTTACTACCTTGAAGAAAGTGCATTTTCAATATAACGCAGCTTTTTATTTTGTAACATGTTAGTACCTTGATAAGCTCATTCAGTAGAAAGTATTTAATATATATAATAATACAGCTGCTTTGGAGCTCCTCTCTACAAACAATAAATCAAAACTATTAAATTCTGCTCACTATGATAGTATGAAACACCTCAACTGTTGACTACACCAATTCAAGTTCAAAGGATTCTGGGATTAATTCTTTATTATTTTATATTTAAGACCTATTTAGACATTTTAAGTTCACATTATTGGGACAATTGCACACTTCTTTAATTTTGGCCATAACCATGTCTTTTTCTTATTTTCACAATGTAGTGTTTCATATTGAAATATAGTTTCTACTATTCATTTTGTGGGCACCAGTTAAATAAGTTGAAAAGTTAAGAGTGACAAGTTGAACTAAATTTAAATGGATTGACTCTATTGATAAAATCATACTGTGGAAATTATTAGAACACTTTAAACTAACCCAAGTTTTCTCAATTAAAAATATTCTAGTGCAATATAAAAAAATCTGTTGAATGCTTGATTGCTTCAATGATAAAAATAAAGAAGATTATAAAATTCATCTGATGCTATAAAAAGTTGAAATATTTTATCATTATGTACACTTTAAATTACTGCAAGTAGCTGTATAACTAATGCAGTTTTTTTAATGATCATTTCTTTGAAACCCTGAATATTAAAATTTGCTTGTGTCATCAGGAACATTGTATCCCAAAAAATAAATAAATAAAATAAATAGTTTAAATTTACTTGTGAACTATTGTTCAGGATGTACTATGATAGATGGAAAAGAGAATTCTATCATTTTGCATTGAAGATAAGTATGTGGTAGAATCAGTTTTGCAGGTTCTTTTATGTTTGAGGGAAGAAAAAGATATACTTCAATCTAAAATATCTATATAGAAGAGTATGAAGATGTGTGGAAACTTGGAAAGGATTCTCTTCATACTGAAGGGAAAATCATGTGATAGTAAGTGGTACACAGAAGACAAACTTAGCAGGCTAGATTTTTAGAGAAGATGCATTTTAAAAGATTAAGCATTAACAACAAAAAACAGCTTGGCAGTGTTGACAATTAACACATCTGTTAGCAGGGGAGAATAACCCCTAAGGAAAGAGCATACTCTTTAGAAACATACAAATAATATAAAAAGTAATTATCTAGTGATTTTTCATTAGTAGAGAATATTTGGGGTTGTAGTTTTGTACACAAAGAACCAGGTATAAATTTGAAGCAGGTTAATATTATTGGGTTTTATCAGAAGATAATATAAAAATTTTAGTTGTTTTTATGATATATGTATTATGTATAATATGTATTTACAATTCATAGTTATCTATTAAAACTGATTTTACAAAATAATTTAACATTTACAAAAATTTGGGAGATACTGCCTAAGCATTAGAAAAATTAAAGGAGTGTAATCTGAAAAAGATATATGCTTTTTTCTGATTTTCTGAAGTACAACAAAATCCCTGATTGTCATTATATTGTGCAATTTATTGATGCATTGTGAAATGTACCAGGTGAGGATATTAGTTTAGGGGAAAAAAAGAAGGCGAAAGCTTTTATAGCACTATAATTACGCTACTAAGCTTTTTGCTAAGTCTAGCTTAGAGAAACATGAGAAAAAGTTCAATTAAACAAATATGACTATACAGTCTAGACTTGAGAACTCTTTATTTTCAGTGTTTTTCATTTAAATTGGAAAAGCCAGGGAGCCATAACAACTGGGAGTGTTCCATTTTTAAGATAAACTCAAAGAAAGCTCAAACTATGAGATCTAGTAGGCTCTACTACCCAAGTCTCCCATATTCAAGCTGTAAATAAAAATGGAAATAACAAAATAATGAGAATAACATGCAGCATAGTTACTGACGCTTTTTCTCCTGATTAAAGGACTTATTATCTCTATACGGAACTGTTTTGTGTAGCATCCTTTATACCAAATCCTAGCATGCTTTTTAGTTCATACAAAGAAACAATGGAAGTTATCTGTGGCGTATTTATGAATATCTAAATTTTTCATTATTTACAGTACTCTTAGTCCTTTTCACTTTATATTAAAAGGAGCTCCTCCCCTCTCTGGATGGTACATTGTAAGTTCCTTAAAATTAGGCTAGCTTCTCGTTCTGGATAGAACATACTGGGGGCCTGTCAGGGGCAAGGATTTGGTGTTTTCCTCTGCAGTGTGGCCGAAGCCCAACTCTTTCCTTGGGTGCCTGATAGTGGTCTTAGCTCCGTCTGTATGTAAACATTTTGAATGATTAGATACTGAGATGTGTCCAGAGATATATGTTGTCTAAAAAAGAGAAATTGAAATTTTGTTGAGATAAAAAAAATTAGAGTCATGACATTTTTCTTTGCTTTTGACAGTTTTGTATTTAAAAAAGTTAAATCTGCTGCAATCTATTGAGAACTTAACCCCTATTAACTGATTCAGGTCAACTTCTATTTCAGTAGAGCTGGGTTTTTATTGTTTTTGTTTTGTAATTGAGTCACAAATATTGTGGTCATTCGTACTTCGTGTAGTTCTTTTCATTTAAAACAATCTCCATTCTTTTTGCACTTAAACATTTTTGAAAAGGGCAGTTTAAACCACACTTCTTCAATGAGGCCTTTGCTGAATACTTTAGACCCACTGATCTCCCTTCTCTCCCAGGCTTTTTGGTACACGCCTTGGTTCACACTTACACATCTTCTTTTAGCATGTGGGCCTCACTTACCATACTTTCTCCCCTATAATTCTCGCATAATCTCAATAGTTCTCGCTATATAAACTGGTAAGTGATTGAAGTGTGAGGGCAGATGGTTTACCCCTCACTCACAAGCCCAATAGCATGTAGGAAGTCACTATCCTCTCCATGTTCCATGTAGACCAATTTTCCTAGAAAATGGAATTATGGGCACTCCATAAGGTTAATGAATTTCAGGTATAATTTATATAAATATTTAAGCTTGCAAACAAACGAATATAAATATATTTGAACATGTCACCCAGTGCTGAATTTGTTATTTCTCCTTTCATTCTTATTTTCCATCCCTTATGTTACCAATTTAAAACTATATTTAGCATGCTTTCATTAAATTTGAGGTTTCACTTTTTATCATTTATTCAAAAAATAGTTAAAAGGAAAATGTAAAAAAAAATCTAAAAATCTCACCAGTTATGAAACACTGTGGTGTTTTTTAAAGCTTGTTATTTAATTAATTATTAAACAAGTATCATATGCTTCTTAAGAGTACACACTTCCTACTCTATCAGAAATTTGAAGATTTTGGCACACATTTATTTGTAAAGAAATAATTTGTATTTATTTTGGGAATGTGTGCATATATTTATTTTTCTAGGGTAGACTTTGATAGGTGAATTGAACTTTGGACATAGGGAGTGGAGACTTGAATTCTATCATTATTATCTACTATGTACAATTGAACAAACTTTTTTTGTTGAGTCATTGGTAAGTTCTTTAACTCTTTCGGTTTTGTTTTTCTTATTCTTTCTAGGTAAGATTGGAAGTCCTATCATTTTCTTTTTACATTGGGGATAGCAATTTTTGATCTTTGGATCCTGGTAGACTAGATCATGCTTCCAGAGACTGTCTTTGCATAGGACAACACCAAAAGCAAATTCTGATATTAACTGTCTATTGACCCTGAGAAGAAAGTCTCAAAACACAAGACAAAAGAGAATAAACACTCTCATTAAAACTGAGATAAGAAATCTAGGTAGACAGAAAGCTCTTCCTGAAGTAGGAGGTGTTGATATTTTATGTTCTGTGGCGAAGCACTGACTGCTGTTTCATACAGTGTGCCATGGGCACTCACTTTTCTTTGAATTAGCCAAGTGGAAACTTATGCCAGTGTAAACAGGAGAGGGAGCTCAGCCCTGCATTATTTCCCCATTGTAGACTCCTCCTCCTGACAGTCTTACCTATACCTATTACTTAAGATAGAATCTACATGCAGAGGTCTCATTCATTTATATTTTCAGCTCAGATTTCTCTTCACTTCTATCCATTACACAGGCCCAGCTACTTACTTAATATCCTCTTGCATGTCTCAAAGGTATCTCAAACTCAACATGTTAAAAGTCAACTTAGGATCTTCCCCCAGGTCTTCCTTCACTGGTCAGTAAATGGTGTCAGCATGCATCCAGCTGTGCAAATCAGAAAGCCAAGGGTCACCTCTCTTTTAACCCAATATCCAACTATTTCATCAAATCCTGTGATTTTTACCCTATAAATATCTTGTGAACCCATGCCCCTACCTTTATCTTATCCCCACCACCCTAGTCCAAACTACTATCATCTATAAACATGAAATTATTTATGATATCCTATGTGGTCCCTTTGTATTCAGTCTATTGTCTCTCCAACCCTTTATCTGCAGAACATTCAGAGTGATCTATTTTGTGGGAAAAATCTTAATGTTATTAACAGCCAAATTTAAATGAATCATTTGTAGCAGGATAATATTTTTATATCCTTCATTCTGTCCCTTGTTCCTTGCCCTTTTGGGTCATTTAAGACATTCATAACTTGACTCCAAGATGGATGCACCAGTGATGATGGCACGTATGCATTAATGATAAAGAAAGATGGGGCAACATTCATTTCCCTAGATGTAGCTGGTAACAGTGAATCCCTGAAAAGTGGGTACAACTCTGGGGATGGGATACAAAGAAACTTTGTATTGACTGAAGAACACTGAATTGATTAAATTGACCAGGAATTAATACTGATTATTCACTGTCTGGGGAATGGTCTTAAAATAGACATTAAGGTGAAATACTGAAAACTATAGAAATAACATGTTTTCTTCACAGCTCTGTTTGTGGCCTGACATTTGTGCTGTATCTATGGTGGCTCCCCATTGCTCTTAGGAGGAAAAGGAAACTCCTAAACATGACCCATGAGGCCCTCCCTGGATCTCACTCCTGCCCAAACTCGTCACTTGCCATCATCCCATTGTTTTCACTGCTCCAAACACATGGCCTTCTTTTACTTGATCACGATGATCCAGCTTTGACCACTGCAGGGCCCAGACACATTTGTTTTCTCTGCCCTGCACTCTGCCCTTAAGTTAACATTTATTCTTTTGGAAGATCTTGGCTAAAATAACTATTTCCCAGAGAAGCCTCTTCTGTTTTCCTTGGCCAGACCAAATCCCCTTATGGTATAGCTCTTATGGTACCATGTACCTCTCCTTGGCAGCAGTGGTTACCATTCTCATTTTACAATTTTATTTACTTTTAGCAGCATACGTCTTCCTCACAAATTCTAGGCTCCATGCATGCGTGGATCCTGTCTATTTCACCTGCGTTTTTGCCTCCAGCACACAGCACTGGCCTGTCACATAGTAAGTCCTCAGCAAATATCTGTGGAATTAATTAATGCAAGGGGCTATAGCAACTTGTTAAAAGGAGATGACTGTTTTCTTGAGGACTTAAGGAAAGCTCTTACAATGGTGGACTACAATAGATTGCATATTCCAAGTAGAATAAAGGCAACTCTGGTAAGTGAAAATGTGGGAGCCCTTTGTTCTTAAGAGATAGCCTAGTAATTTATACCAGTTTTCCAGGAGTTGCCAACTTTATCCTTGCCTTCATGGTACCCTGGATCTTGCATTTTGCTTCTGATCTGCTCAGGTTTGGTTGATACTCCTTGAAGTAGGTGGTCCACTGCTCTGGACTCCAGCCATAGCTCTGTGGGCTGCCCTGACTAGACACTGACAGCCCCCTGGTACTCCACCTCCTCCTGGCTCTGGCTTCACCCTCCTACTTCCATCTCAGTGCTACCAGCACTTTGTTCTTGAGATACGATAGAACCACAGAGTCTGTGGATTCTTCAGGCAGTTTTTCTAGGGAGAAAATAAAATGGGTTTAAGATACATTATGACTATTGTGGGACAAGGTGAGGCTGAGTGCAGCACTGTGTCTTCACAGGTGCCCTTTTCCAGCTGAGAATATTCATGTGAATTTAAAGTCTGACTGCTGAATATAGAGTGATTTGGCGTTTGTTGAACATCCTCAACAAAAATAGCCAAACTAAAGGAACCATCCACATCAGATAGAATCAAATGGCTTATTAATGTTTCAGTGGTTAATGAAGTTGCTGGTGGGCCTTTGTTATGAAATATTTCAAAATATGAAACATGAGCTTAGAGATAAAATGTAAGTAATAAATTTATGGACACTGACGGGGACAAAAAGGAAAATGAATATGGAAAAAATGGATGATATGAACGCATGACTAATTAACACATGGCCTCTAAATTAGCAAGATATTGTGACACTTATGAGTTTTTGCTCAGATTTCTAAAAATACTCTGGTAATTTGGAGAGAAGTGTCTGAAGAAAAACACAGTGGAGCAAGATGTGAGAGACTTTAGTTATATAATTTATTTTGATGAGGATGGCACTGAGTAGCATCATGTAATCCTCCACCCCCTAATCTGACCTAAACCTGCAAGAAATTTATTTAAAAGAAAAATTAAAAGACTTCTTTTTTTGAGTTACAAAAAAAAACAGGCTAGGGAAATATAACTCCAAAGGGGTAAGCAAAATGAGACCAGAAGAGGATCAAATTTGTCTTGTTTATCATTCACTGATGAGGATCCAAAGAGAAAAAAATACTCTTGTCACTTCTTTTCTAAGGAGATACTGCATTTCTTTGGAAGAGTGACTTTATAAGAGTCTTGTGTTTATGTCAAACCCTGTGTCAAAATTTTATATTCATTCCTTCAGCCAACTGTTCATTTTAGAAGCCCTATTGTTTAGGAAGTAAGAGAAAGTCTTAAGGATCAACAAAGCCAAAACCTGTCAGATACTGGGGTAATTAACTTGTGCCATCTCTGAGTACTTGAACTAATATCCTTTGTATTTTCCCACACGGTGAGTGTTGCAAGGAATATGATTTAGTTTGTTTTGGGACAGTTCTTGGCCTGAAGACCATCTATGGCTCTTCCTGCCTCCATTTTCTCCTATTGCCCAGAATTTCAGTCTTTGTACATGAGGCCAGTGCCCCAGCACCCTGTCAATGAACATCTGGCTGAGTTTGGGCCTGATAGGTACTTGGGAAAGGCAATCTCTGGTAGGATGTAACATAAGAAAATTCCAAAGACTTCCTCATCTCTTTGGGACTTTCTAAGCCATTGACTATCTCTTCTTGGTCAGACCACAGCTCTGTGGATGGGCAGCTAAAAAATGGTTTAAGAAAGTCACTGCCTGACATCAAGCTTCTAAAACCACTCTTGTCTTCTGGTAAATGACCTCATGCCCACATTTTGTAAGTCTCTCTTTTATCATTGGTTTCCCTATCTTGGCTTCCCTATTTCATATATCCTCATTTTCTCACTTGACCTATAGCAGATCTGTGATAGCAACAAAAGGTTAGAAATATAAAATATAAATTAAAAGGCTTAAAAATGTTAAAAGCATTATCAAGGACACAGAAATAAGAGAAATGTACTATTACCTCCACTGCTGTGACCTTGCATTTGCAGGGTTTCTTCCCTTTTAAAAAGCAGTTTAATGGATCTCATCACATTTAACTTCTAGATCAGCTCTAAATACCTATATACCACAAAGTATTGCACTTTACTTATGCTTTGCATTTTATTTTTCTTTTAGTAGTCTTTTTACTTTATTCCTTCCATATATGCAGATAATATTACAAATGACAGCTTTCGGGCTTGTGTGAGTGCATGGGTCATTTTTAAAGATTATAAGCTTGTGATTTTTTTCTATATCACATCCCCAGAGCATGTGCACAGCTAGGCACATTGTTAATATTCATAAACACATGGCATCTTTCACCTTAGCACTAAGCTAGAGATATTTGTATAGACTAATACCAGTTATGACACGACATGAACCAAATTCTCCAGTGAGTGCATCAGCAAAAGTTGTTTTGAGGAGTTTCCAGGTGACTTGATGAGTCCCAAAGCCATCTGTGAAAAACCTATACATTTTTTATCATTTTCAGCCTCTTGGCACCCAGCAATACTTGAGTCTGCTCATTAAAACCATCAAAAGGCTTTGGCTGCTTGTCTTAGCCTTTCCTTCTGTCCATCCCCAAATGTATTATATATTCTTTTGTTTTATGAATTTATTCAAGTACAAGTATAGTGATCTAGGCCTCCTGGAGATATTTACTCTGTGTACAATGCTGAAAAATGTCTCCCTGTGCTGTTGGCCTGTACATTTAGAAGGACAGTGCTTCAGATATTCCTCTTGTGCACACATGAATATCTATTTTTCTGTAATTTATTCAGGCCATGACTTATGCCATTTTATTAAAATAAGTTGTTTTCTGCTAGACCAAGTGCCTTTAGGTTTGTGTATGGAATGCTTAGTATAGTTCCTGGAACATAACCATCCAAGAAACAATTGTACAAGCTTAATGAACTAGATTGAAGGATTGGTGGTGCTATTAAAACAATACATATTTATTATCCCATACATTTTCTATAGGTGAGGAATACAGGAATAGCTTTACTGGATGGTTCTGGTTCAGGTTAATGAAGCTGTGATCATGTAAAGGCTTCACTGGCCCTGGAGGATTTATTTGCAGGCTCACTCACATTCCCAGAAAGTTAGTGCTGGTTGTTGGCCAAAGGCCTCAGTTCCTTGTCGTGAGAACATATCCATAGGGCTGCTTGTGCATCTTCACCACATAGCAGGTGACTTGCTCCAGAGTAAGTGATCTAATAGAGATCACTTCCTCAGAAGTCACACTTGCCTCCTTCTGCAATATTGGATTGATTACCCAGATCAGCCTATTCAGTGTGTGTGTGTGGGAACATTAAATACCAGGATGCAAAAATCTTGGAAGTCTGTCTTAGAGGCTGGCTACCACATTACAATTCAGAGGGTGGTATAGACCGTGGAAAATCAAATCAGTTGAATAGTATAGTCATGGCTAAAGCTCCTGTCATGACGTTTATTTTATTTGCCTTTATTTTTATTACAATTAATGCCCAGAAATTGATACAGCTCTAATTTCTTCAGTTATTTTTTTAAATATTCAAACAGGATGCTTGTAGATGGTGGATATATCAAATAACAGTAGATGTAATATGTCTTATTTCTTTTAGAAAAGAAAATACAAATAGTATAGAAAGAAGAAAATGTGAATAATGCAATGTAAATGAGTTTAAGTCATTGCTCTATAAATTATTAGTTGTGTTGATTTGAGGCAAGTGGTTCTCATCTCTGAAGTAGGAATGATGACGATGATGGTGATAGTGAAAATATCAACTCCATACTGTTATTGTGAAAATTAAATGTAATACATTTGAGAAAGTACTATAAAACTGTAAGGCGTTGTGAATATTGCCAAATCAAAGTGATCTCTGATGCGTAGTGCCTTATGTCTGTGGTCCCCAACCCTGCAGTCTGTGGCCCAGTTTTGGTCCGTGGTCTGTTAGGAACCAGGCTGCACACCACCGCCTGGTCTCTGCTGCCCGCCTGCCCCCAGCTCATCTGTGGAAAAATTGTCTTCCATGAAACCAGCCCCTGGTGCCAAAAAGGTTGGGGACTGCTACCTTACATCACATCCCTTTAGCCTTAGTCTGGTTTTAGCTTCATGGACAAGAATGCCAATACTACTAAATTTTAAGAAAAGGAAGAAGGAAAAGAAAAAGAAATCCAATAGACTTAGTTATGAGTGTCCTGGGGCAAGCCTCCACAGGTCAGTATACAAGCTGGTGTATAAAAGCTGCACCTCCTACCATCGGGGTGAACAATTCTGGAAGGGCTTCTATGTACTTCTCGGGAGGTCAATGGACTTGAGTTTCCATTGCCACATCAGGGACTCCAACAATACACCCTTATATTAGCTTTTCCCCTTTCCTCATGCTTCCTGGCCCTAAACAAGCTACCTTTCCTCCAGTAGTTAAAGTTAAGACAGCAATGACTCTATTGAAAATGAGGATGCTACTTCTGGAACGTAGATGCTGACAGTGGCGAGCCAAGTGCAGGGGCAGCAGGGTTGGGAGTGGGGCAGGGGGAGTAGTCCACCTGCGTGCAGCAATGGGCTATAGTGTCTGTAGAGAATATAAAAACAATAATAAAACTGACAAAAAGTCAGAATGCTTTTGAAGAACACTGTGCACTGGCAGTTCTGTGTAACGTCAGTGGTAAAATCCTCTCTCCTGCCAAGATAGATTGATCTTACCATCCCTCTTCTCCTTCCTATGTATCTGGTTGCTGATGTTACTTTTCAAGTCCACTCATGGTCTGTAAATTGCTCATGTCATATTGGTAGTTTGATTTAAATGTGGCTGGGGCCCAGTTTTAACAAACAGGACATGAGGAACATGGGAGATTTTGAGCAATAAATTATCACTTTTTATGTCATGCATGCTAGAGGCTATCTGTGTAGCACAAAAAACAGCAGCTTGGAGTGGGAGAGAGGTAAGTTCTTGGGTGTCAGAAAGGTCCTAATTATTCCTTTAGAGTTTTTAGGTACTTCAGAATCCTGATGCTAAATAATGCCTAAGTCAATACATTTATATCCAAGAATATAATTGACTTGCCCAAAGACATGCAGCAAAGCTTTAGTCAATAAGATGGAGTCTAAGAGATATTCTTTGGGGATATGGAATTTCAGTGGGCATTATCAATTTTTCATCCAAATGAAATTAGCTGTAGTATTATATACATTCTATTGTCTTCCCTTTTCTCTTTTAGCCTAGTTCATTATGTTTTTGAGAGGAATCAATAGCTTATACTTATATTTCTCATATGAAATTCTTTCCTGGATATTAAGTAGTTTAAAATGGACATTGAAGTACAGTCTTTTCAATATTCATTATTTGATAAACATGAAAGCAATGAAGTGTTTGGCAACTTGTTCCCAAATGTAATTAATCATTGACCTCAACATATGGTCTCTCAGGAAAGTACAGTATTACTAATTAGTGCTTTTTCTCCTGAAAGAACATACATGAATTGATTATATAAAATGTGTTTTCACGGCTTTTTCTATCATGGCAATCATAACTAAGTCCGATCAATTTTTTTCTCATTCCTATCTAAGTTGAAAGTCTCATTGTTAATAAATTAAGGTGTATTTATTACAATATATTTCAAACTCACAAAACAATGTGTTGGAATCTTTCCCAAATATGAGTAATTCTTTTTGCTTTGTTAATTCTTTCTTTCTTTTTTTTTCTGTATAGCCTCAGCCCAGTTAGTCTTATAATAATTTACTTACTTTCTTTAGAAGAAATTATTTTCCATTGCTATACCAAATATGTAACCAATTTTTAAAATTTGTGGTTATATGAAAATCAGCCTCATTATCAATTGAGATAACTCTTTACTTAATGGATATTTGAAAATGAAGAGAATATAAAATGTCTTTTAACAGAGGAATAATTTATTCACAGTAATTATTATATTTGGACTGTCTCACTCTGTCACTGGGGCTAGAGTACAGTGGTGTCATCATAGCTCACTGTAACCTCAAACTCCTGGGTTCAAGCAATCCTCATGCCTCAGTCTCCCAAGCAGATGGGACTACAGGTGTGCACCACCATGGACCTATAGTTCTAGCTACTTTTCCCATTCTATTCTATAGTAGAATAGAAATAGTCTTAGCTACTAAGTCTTTCTATAGTAGCTAAGACTATTTCTACTCTGTTGAATAGCATTAGTCCTAGCATATTTTTCTATTTTTTTGTAGAGACCCCATCTTGCTTTTGCTCAGGCTGGTCTTGAACTTCTGTCTTCAAGCTATCCTCCTGCCTTGGCCTTCCAAAGTGCTAGGATTAGGAACATGAAGCAGCATGCCCGGTCGAGCGTAAATATTTTACAAACTGTGTGTGTTGGGGTTGTGCAGGATGGTGTGAGGAGGTCACCTTGGATAAAGCCTAGTGAAGTCCATAGAGTGAGACAGAGGAATTATTTTTAGAGAGTAATTGGAAACAATTAGGGGAATAGAATTTGAAAGTGTATCAAAATGCTTATTATAATGATAATTGACTTATAACTTCATATTTTCCATTGAAAGATGTAGAGAGAGTTATGAAAAAAAGTGTTGGACCTCAGAATCCAAGATGTAAATGTTTTCTAAAGTTATCAAGGCCTTTTGACACAGGAAAATGACTCCCAATGCTGGGAGCCACTTTAAGTCCAAGTGTTGGCTTCGCACAACAAAGAATTCAGGGGCGAGCTGAGAGTATAAAATGAAAGCGAGATTTATTCAGGAACTGTAGAAAGTCTACTCCACAGATAGAGCAGAGGCAAGTTCTCCCCACAGAAGAGAACTGGCCCTCTGGTTCGTATTGCCTTTCTATTTAAGAAACAGCTTAATTATAGGTTAAACAAGGGAGGAATATTCATAGAAGGGGCAGTATTTCAACATCTTGGTTCTAAGCAGTTGGAACATGCCCTGCCTCCATCCTGTTTTGATCAGGGTAATTCGAAACTTTAAGACTTCCAGACTCTGTTAAGGAATGCTGCAGTAATGCCCAAGGCAATGCCTACAGCAGTGCCCAAAGAAGTACCTAAACCAGTACTTGCCAGTTCCTTGTCTCTCATCTTTTAAAGCCATTGGATGTCTGCACAAAGGCCACAGTTGGAAGTAGTGTCTCATACCATGTAAATAGTTGCCCACTCTAGGCCAGGGTTTCTAGTTGGAAGGCATAGACATAAGCTTCTAGAAACAGATTAGAATGAAATTCTTGGAAGCCTCCTATCATAGATTACTGTTCTACTCCCTAGTGGTTCCTGGACCCAACATTGTGTAGGTATAGAAATTCCATAGTGAGAATTGAGAGCTGAGTGCCTTGAGCCAAATATAAACACCCACATGACTGTCTGCAAGTCCTTAGGTCCTCACTCATAAATAGCTGGCCTATGTGTTTCTGCTGTCACCCCTACCAACATGAATCTTTCCCATGGTACTTTTTTTCACTGACCCTGGATGTGGCTCCAGGATTCTTTCCAGCACAGAGAATTGGGAAACTAATCACCAGGAACTGGCATGAAGCTTACTTATCACCCCCTCAAAAAGGTGATCTTCACTCTTCATTTTATTTCCCATAGTTTTGGAATCTTTCACCATGGTGCCTGGGCTGGTTGAGGGGCCTAATTTTTCTAGTGAATCAGACAGAATCCCATCAATGGGCTGGGTGACAGCTGTCAGCAGCCTGGGGGCAGTTCAGGCCATGCTTATACTCCTCCAATACCAACTGTTGTGTCTCTCTGCCCTCTGGTTCAAAGCATTTTTCTTCTTTTATACACGTTTACCAGCAGGGGCTCTGATGGAGATTCTTTTTTAATCTGTTTCCTATTACACACTGGTGTAGGTTTATTGGTTTATTTGTGTTTTTGTGTCTCTTCTAAATTGCATCCTTCAATACAAAGCCTCTGGACATCGTGACTTGAGAAACAATATAAACTAATTCTTAAAGTGTAGAATCAAAACCTTCATCAGAACAATAGTGGTGTTTTAGCTATTTATTTGGGATCTGCCAGCATAAAAAGATAGCATTTACCTTATCTCTTTAAAAATTGAAAGATTGGAAGTAAGGTGACTTTTGCTGAAAATCTTTCTCTCCAATTTCTGTATTAATAAATAGTAGAACTTTCATATTTATATTGTTCATTAACATATATTGACTTTGTCTTTTCTGGGAAATTTTTTTTTCATTTCTTATGGCATTTTTTTCTTTTGGCAAACTAAGAACATCATATTCCATTTCAGTTCACAAATATTTATTGAGCAGCTAATAATGTCTTCAGTATTCACTCTCCCTCCATCACATTAAGGGATATCAAGATGATTGAATCTGTCTCTGGCTTCTAGAAAACCCCAATCTCATCAGAAAGTGTCACACAAAACCAATGTATATGAAGGAAATTCTAAAGTAGTGGCACAAAAACTATAGAGGATGAATTGGGGAAGGAAAAATTAATTCAATTTGTGGTGTATTGCAACTTAGAAACTCTCATGAAAGAGATAAGGCTTGCTATAGAGTTAAAAGATGAGGATGGTGTTCTATGGCCAGGTTTTGAGGGCTTTTAAAGGGCCTTTCAAATGGAGGGTAGGGCATAAACAAAGCCATGATGGAGGTATTTTTTTGATAATACTGGATGAGTTAATAAAGCTGGATATTGTATTGGGATGGAGAAATGAATGGGAAGAATGGGTTAGGAAGGTTAGGAAAACAGGCTAGGACCAAGTCTTGAAGGATCTCAGATGTCAGGCTGAAGAGGGCTGAGCATTTTTCTCAATGTAATGATGAATCTAGGGTTTTTTTGTTTGTTTTGTGTTTTTTTTTATTTTTTAAATTAGTAGTTATAAGGATCCAGTGAAAGTCCTCTTAGGAATCATACTCTAATTCCATATTTTATCAAGCAGAGGTGTTATACATTCATTTTTCTAGCCAAGGTGGGCATCTTTTATGTAGTAGAAAGCAATCCAACATCCCACAGTTTAAAAAGTGGTTTTAATAACTAACTGCTAATCTGAAGGATGGAAACTTGAACATTTAAACTGAATGCTTATTTGTGACACACATTACATTTTTCTCTCTCTCCTATACACACATATACATGGTAGGCAGAACAATGTCCCCCCAAAATGTCCCGATTTTAATCCCCAGAACCTGTGATTATGTTACCTTACATGACAAAAGAGATTTTGCAGATATGATTAAATTAAGCATCATGAGACAGATTTATCTTGGATTATCCAGATGGATTCAATATAATTCTAAAGGTGCTAAAAAGATGAAAAAGGCTGGCAAACATTTAGACAAAGAGATTTGAAGTTGTTACACTGCTATCTTTGGAGATGAAGAAAGGGATCCCTAGATAAGGAATATAGGAGTCCCTAGAACATATTTTTTTCTAGCAAAGAATGCAGCCTACAAGCCCTTGATTTTAACCCACAAGACACATTTTGGACTTCTGACTTCCATAACTATAAAAGAATGAAGTTGTATTGTTTTTAAGCCACTAAGTTTTGTTTATTTATTATGAGGCTACTAAGAAAATAATACAGGTACCCATTTTACACTCAAATACTCACATGAGTAAAACTCTGTCTCTTATTAATCAGTTTAATTTCTGATTCAAAGCTCCTAATCAGTCTGATAAAACAATATAATGTAGCCATTTTCAGGTAAGTTTAAGCAAATTCAGTAACTTTCCATGCATTTCAGTTTGTTGTCCTGCCTGTTGTAAACCACTAACTCTGATGTTAACCCAAGATGTGGAAACATCTTTAAGAAATGTCACTAAGCATTGGCAAAGAGTATGTGAGTGACCTCGTCTCTACTGGACCTCACAGAGATATAGAGGCATCACTTGATGGAATTTTAATTATTTTGATCTTTAGCTTCTAAAGTATTCTGCCTGACCTTGGGACATCATGCTCAGGGATAACGTAGGTAGCTCTGAATCTTCCTCATTTTGACTTCTAGTCTCTATTGGTTGTGCTGGCCTGTATGTAGTCCTTCCCACCCCACTCAGCTCTTCAATCTCTTCTCAAAGTCAAAGAAAATATTTAGTAGTTCTCTTGTTCTTTCATGTGGGCTGTAGGAGACCTGGGGCTGATGGAGAGCATTCACTGTGCCCCATTCACCTCTGCTGTAACTCTGTTCAATTCACCATTATGACTAGAGGACATCAGTATGTTTGTTGGCCACTTCAGTTCAGAAAGGACAAGAAGAGTCCTTCAAATGTCTCTAAGATAAAGAAATAGCAGAGATCTCAGTATTGGTTGTACAAAAGTAGATTTTCTATTTAGTAAAAAATCAGCAGCAATCAAATAGGACTTACAGCTACCAATAGACATTCGGATTATTTTATGTTCATATGAACGATATTTACTATTTTTATCTCTAAGCCTTGGTAACTCACATACTCAGCAACTATTTTTATCAAATTAATAAATTAAATGAGTTCACTCATTTATAATTATTTATAATAATTTTATAATTATTATTTTTTATCGAACCTAATTACTATTTGGCTTTATTTTAATATTACAATCTGTGTACTTGGCATTATAACCTTCTTAATATTGCCATTAACTTTGACTTTTCTCAGTTGATTATCTCTTAAAGAGCTTGATCTTCGAATTATTTTCCGGTATCTAGTATGGAAGCTCAGGTTGTTTGCTATCCTCCATCTTAACTGCACGATTTACACCTGGCTACATACTGACAGTTTGAGTTAGTTCCAGGCAATGAAATGTGAAAACTCTGATTTACCATGTACCCCTGTCTAGAACAGGCCTGCCACTGCTTCGGGAGAAGCCCCACTTCAAATTTCTTCCCAATTGATTCTGAAACTTGAACTGAAGTAACATTTATCAAAGAGATTAGAAATGGCTCAGGTGCATTCCCTTAGGTAGAGGATTCTGCTGGAATGTGACTATGCCCTTCATCCAGCATGTGTAATAAGGATATTCACTCTTTATTGGCTCATTCATCTTTTTACTAGTGATAAACAAATAGGCTTTTTTTAAAAGACTATTTTCTCCCATTTTTTTCTAACTATTAAAGTTTATATTTAGGGATTTACTAAATGTCCCTCAATTAATAAAGATTTTATCAATCAGCTAAAGTGATATACCTGGTTGTACCCAAATATTAATATATTGGAGAAGTCTATTTTATAAGTTGAATTCAGAAGTATAAGCAGAGAAACATATGTTTAAGTTAAGAAAAAAAAAGCAATTCCAGTATTTTTCAAGCTCATTTATTTTAGAGAAGGGAAACAATAAATTCAAAAATTGAGGTGACAGCTTATTTATTTATTGTATATCTATTTTGCCTTTGGACAAAAATGATGGTAGAATTAATGAACAAATATGAATTCAAGGGGCAAGTGTTCTGGTATTATAAAATGGGAGTCTGTTTTAGGTGGAAATGATGGCAAGTATGTTAGAAAACAGAAACGATAAAGGTAGCAATAAACAGATAAAAGATAACAAATATTTTAGGATAACGATGGATGATGTGAAAGTAGGATAGAAAAAATTGACATAAGTTTAGCTGGAGCACCATCAAAAAGCTAACTATTGAGTAAATGTCTGAAGACTGATTAAATGCACTAGTATATTAACACTAGACCATACAAAAATGATTGCTTTGAGGTTAAGTACTGAAAGATATGCCTTAAACATCTTAAACACTTAACTTCTCTCATCAGCAAGGTTTATATGTTAATATTTTCTTTCTTTCCTTTTTTTTTTTTTTTTTTTTTGAGACAGAGTCTCGCTAGAGTGCAGTGGCCTAGCTCACGGCAACCTCAAACTCCTGGGCTCAAGCGATTCTCTTGCCTCAGCCTCCCAAGTAGCTGGGACTACAGGCACCTGCCACCATGCCAGGCTAAAGTTTTTCTATTTTTAGTAGAGACAGGGTCTTACTCCAGCTCAGGGCTCAGGCTGGTCTTGAACTCCTGAGCTCAAGTGATCATCTGGCCTCAGCCTCCCAGAGTGCTAAGATTACAGGTGTGAGGCACTGCTCCCGGCCTATACATTAATATTTTCAACTTAAAGCTTCCTTGTAGAGAAAAGAAGAAAAGTCACGTTTACTAATTGCTCACTATGTGGAACTATTTGTCAGGGCTGAGTGACTTGGTCTTACTCCCAGATCTGTCAACAATACCACACCCTAGAGCTTTGAAGTTCACAATACCAGCTATTTCCAGGAGGGGATTTAAAAACGGATAAAGGCCTTATATATCTCTGGACACCCTATTAGGAAACATTCTCCAATCTCATTATGTGGACCATGGATCAACAAACATTTTTTCCAAAAGTCCAGATGATAAATATTTTAGGCTTTGGAGGTCTCTATGTTCTCAGTCACACCTATTTAACTCTGCTGCTGTAGCACAAAATCTGCTGTATATAACCTATTAATGAATGGGTATAGTTGTGTTCCAATAAAACTATTCTGCAGAACAGGTAGGGGGCTGGACTAGACTTACGAGTTATAGTTTTCCAACCCCTGATATAGGCCATTGATAAACCTGATAGTGACTTTTGAGCCTTTAATCAGGTTTTCCATTGGCATGATCCTTCTTAAGCACAAGAAGTGAGGCTCATTAATAGTAAATGAATGCTGAAGAAGGAATTAAAAATAGAATAATTAAGTAGTGGTATCCTAAGCCTTATAACAAGATAGCAAATAAGCAACAAACAGACTTCTAGTTTTTACAGGCTGCTCATATTCTTCCTTCTTCTTCTTTAATTTAGATTCTGAGAAATATATATTCTTGTGTATAAACCAGAACAACTAAAAAACTTCAAAACAAAACAACAACAATAAAAACTCTTCAAAATGTACCTCCTCAAAAGTGAGTAAAGAGTGATTTTTCCTGGTTAGACTATTCACCTTAATATAAAAATGCTTCTGGTCAAAAAGACAGAGTGCTTCCTGAGCAACCCCAGTGGCTGGAGACTGCCAGGAAACAGCCCCCTGCGCAGGAGATGCTATCAATCCTCACTAACTTGGTGCAAGGGAAGAATGAGAAAGTGTCCATGAGGCTCAATCAAATAAATGGACTTGAATGGATCACAAATCTTGGGATGATAGAAGTAGAAAATGTTAACTTCACACATTATTGGAAAATGGCACATAAAATACAGTCTTGATGAAAACCAATTTCTTATCATTGAGAAAATAAAAAAAATTGGAAAATACCGAGGCTCATTTCATAGAGAACTAGTGGAGGGTAAAAGAGAAGATGAATGACTAGAAAGAATGTGAAAACTCTGGTTCTCTACAATGCATGACCACAAGGCCTATTGCATAAAAAGATACAGGGGCAAGCCCAAAGGTAGAAAGCAAAGGAAAACAACATTTAGTATTGACCTACTAAATGCTAGGCACTTGTTAAGTGTTTTAAATTTGTTACCTCATTTGATCTCCTGAACAATCCTTTGAAGTAGTAGGCATTAGGGTCACTACTTTACTGACAAAGGAAAGGGATCAGAAATGCTAAGTTCAAGATCACTCTGAAAGAGCCAAGATACATAGCCAATAGATCCTATGTATCTGGATCTATTTCAAACTGGACATGCTGAGGAAAGAAACAAAAGTTACCATCTCAAACCATTATAAAAGGTTTATAAAGGTAAAAAAATAATGAGAGCATTCATTTAGTAGATCAGCAATAAGACACATTTTATATTACAGTCATAAGTATTGATTACTACTAAAAAATTAGCACATATTGAGATCTCTGTTGAATATGAGAAACATATTTACAACATATTCAGCTTTGTCAGAAATAGCACGTATCTCTTAGCTTAATAGATAACCCAATGGGGAAGATATGTGTTCACCTTTGCAATACAAATATACAAATATTAAAAATAATTTTACTGAAAACTGTGAGCAAATTTTTTAAAAAAGGATTTAAAAATGCTATACCCTATTAAAATAATTTTAAAAGCATTGTTCAATTTCTGGATAGTTTTATGCTACATTAATAGAGAATTGAACAAAAGAGTTATCTTTAAATACCTAGGGAATAGGATATAGTATTTTTCATTTCTATATATTACATCTCTGATCTCTGTTTGATGTTTATAACTGGTGGATTGAGATATGAATATATTATATTTTATTTTTCTATTAACACATTTCAGTTCATGGTCTCAAGTTCATAATAAGAAAAAAATTTACAACATAACCCTTTTCCTGATTAGTTCAATATGCTTTTCATAACTTATCTTGTTATGCTTCACCATACTTCTAGAGGACGAATTATACTACGGATTTTAATAGTTAGCCCTCAATTATTCTGGGGTTTCTTTTTCCAGTCTGTGAAACAAGGAATAAAAGAGCAGAATTTAATTTTCAGGTTGATTCCTTAGTTACCATTCTATACTATGTTAATATATATAAACATATTCTTTTACTTCCTGGAGAAACAAAATCACTGATTCAGTTATTGTATTAAGTTTTTATAGCATAACCTTTAGAATAATAAAGGAAATTTTTATTTTGATACTTACAAAATATTATTTAAGGAATCAGATGCATCTACCCTGTTGATTATTGTTTTATGATTGACATCAAAGATAATTCTAATTGGCAGTTGAGGGCTGACCCCATTGCAGAGTGGCTGAGGGAAGCTGTACCCACAAGTTAGTATAATGAGATTTATATAGTTGGTTTAAAAGTCAAACACAGAACTATGGTCTTCTTACTGCTTGTTGGCTTCTCTAAAGTCTTATTCAGTTATCGACTTGATATTTAGCCATTTGTGGCCACAGAGTAGTTAAGAGTACTGCTAAATATATTTAAAAGCAGATAAAATATAGAATCCCAGGTTTTGGAGTCAGAGAAACCCATGTTGGCATCTCAGCCCTGCCACATACTAGCTGAGTAACCTTGTTCACATCCTAGATCTCATTTCTAGAATGGTGATAGTAGCTGATTGTGTTGTTTCCATAATGACATTTGGAAAGGTTTTCGTGCCTAATATATAGTAGGTTCACAACTAGAGTTACTTTCCTTGTTCTGACTGGCAACTAACTGAATGAGTAGAATACAATTTCCTGGGAGGGTTCCTATATGAATGGCTTAGAGCTGCAGTTTAATAGGAACCCTGCACATTTGGAGACTTGGCCAAGAGTAGATATAATAAACATATCTACTCTTGTAGTAAACATATCTACATTGGTTCTTCTTCTATGGCCTCCATGCAAGGGTGATAATAAAGTAGACCAAATGAAGGATTAGCGCTGTGTTTATGACATGCTGTCTGTTTCTGCTTCCCTGCTAGCTCTGTCACCCACATCTACCATATTTGATCCTCACACAGCAAACATGAAACAAATGGTCTATAGGCCTTGCAAAGTTAGTCTGGAGTCTTGTATTGTCTACTGTACTTCCAGAACCATATGTATGTAACCTTTGCATACCCATGAGAATGCTAGAAGAACACATTTGAGAGTCCAAAGAAGTTCTGCTGAGACCTGAGGGGTGAATATAAAGAGATTGGCAAAGAGAATCACCTGGTGCTGTAGTGATAGAAGGGCTGTGACTGCAGTATCTGAAGGAACTGGCCACTTGTACAGGCATTAGAGGAGAAGGTGATGGGCTAGCCTACACATTTGGTCCAGTTCTATAATCATGCCAAATTATTATTATTTTTTTAAATCACATCAGTCACCAGCTTCACTAAGCCAGTAGCTTCTAAAGAGTTTCTTCTACCTGAAGAGGTTCACTAGAGAACATTTGTTGATGGGTCAGATGAACAACAAAGCAACATTTTTATAATTGTCTCCTAGGGGCCTGCCTACCATCCATCCTCCCTCCACATGTTGTACCATCCCATTCAGAACCAGCCCTTAAATATAACTTATGAGACTACGTCCATAATAAGCTAATATGTTCTCACATAGCAAAGAGCCAGTGATCTCTGTGACCTTGAAGGTACACCATTTTCAGTGAAGTGGGAAGAAGTTCAGTTCTACGTTCCTAGAGTTGATTTGCCTTGAGAACAGAGATTTGACTCAGCAAATGGCAAATTTGGAGGGAAATGGTTGGGGTGTGTTTGTGTGTGTATGTGTTTGTTGGGGGGAGGTCATTGACTAGGGACTGCTTGGGGTGCAGCAGTCTAAAAAATAACTAGACCTAAGGATCCAGATCCTGAGGCAAAGGTAGAGGAGAAGGCAGCGAAGGAGATGGAGGAGATAGAAAAGAAGGAGGGAAAGGAAGAGGAGAAGATGGGAAGGAAGTGAATTCCTCTGGCACACCAGAACCAGACTAGGCCCTACATTGTAAGACACTGTCTTCTCTGCACAGTCTAGAGTACTGGAGCCATGGCGGAGCATCAACAAACACTTCAGAAGATGGTGTAGGAACCAAAAAACCCAGATTAAATTAGTGTCAGTTCTGAGCTCTAAACCAGGCCATTCCTATCCCAATTTTGTGGGTTTGAAATGAGCCAGAGCTGAACTCTCCTAGGGAACAGTTTTTGCCAGGCTTTAGAGCAAGATTTAGACTAAGACACTATCTTAATCAGACACAAGACATTCTGAAGACCTGAAAGGCCCATTGAGCTTCAGACCAGATTGTATGGGTATGAAAAAAATGGTGGCAGTTTTGGGTTCCCATAGCTTGGATCTTGTTAGTGTAAGCTTTAATATTACAGGAGAGTGATAAAGATAATGATAGTGATCATCATCATCATCATTATCATAACTGACATATCTGAGTACAAATTCCAGGTAAATACCTACATTAACTCATTTAATTCTCATAATAAGGCAGTGAAGTATTTTCTATTTTTATTATGCATTTCACAAATATGGACAAGAGAGATTAACTTTCAAAATAATAACACTATACTACTACAGAAGAAACTGACACCTACACATTATGATAATGTGCTAAATTTCTTAAGAAAGTTTCATTTCTAGTTTTTCAGATTCTCAAGAATGACTGATAAAAAGTTAGCTTCTCCTCAGAACTTCAGTTTCTGCTACAGGTCCCTTCCTGGAGCCACAAGTTTTGAGTGAAAAAAGTTCTCAGGAACAGTTGGCCACTGTCAGTCTGATTAGAATTATTATCATGGAATCCATACACTTCCCAACATTTCAAATTCTCAAAATTTTCTGTGTTTGAGACTATGTATGTTTTTCTAAGGAGAGAGTTCACAGCTTTTATCAGATTCTCAAAGAGGTTGATCATCTTCCTAAGAGTTAAGAACCATTGGGCTTAAGTTCCTTTCATTTCTAACTCTAGGACTATTAAGGAGTTGCTCCTGGGGGACCAGAAGGTAAAAGGCTACCTATGTGTGTATGACATGAATATGTGAGACAGACACAGAGCATTACAACACCTCCCAGAGATGAGGCCTCACCACTTCCACTTGGTCATACCACACTGCAGACACACAGACCTGATTGCAATTCCCAGAATGTCCCATGTTTCTTTTTGTTCAGAGTGTTTGTACATACTTGCCATTCAGCCTGACACACTTTCCTCTTGTCCACATTCCCCAAAGGTTCCCTTTATCCTACTTCTCATTAGTCTTGAAGATATTAGCTCAGAGGTTACTTTTCCCTGAAAGCCTTTTCTGACCTGATCCAGACTAGAGTCAGCGTTCTTCAAATGTGATCCCATAATACATTTATTAATTTTATTTCTTTAATGATCCATTCATTTTTTCAACAAATGCTTATTGAGCATTGCCATATGTTCCATGCTGAGCATGAGTTCTAAAAAATAGTCTAAAAGTAGTGGGTTGAGTGAATACTTTCTCCCCCAAAATTTATGTCTACTTAGAATGTGACCTTATTTGGAAACAGGGTCATTGCTATGTAACTAGTTAAAATGGGGTCATACTTAATTAGGATGAGTCCTAAGTCCCATGACTGGTGTCTTTATAAGAAAAGGAGAAGACGCAGAGACACACACAGGAAAGAAGTCTATGTGAATAAGGAGGCAGACATTGGAGTTATGTTGCTAAAAGCCAAGGAAGACCTGGGCTACTGGAAACTGCAAGAAAGGATTCTCCCCTAGAGCCTTCAGGAGGAATATGTCCCCACTTAAACCTTGATTTCAGTCTTCTGGCCTCCAGAACCACAAGAGAATAATTTTTTGTTGTTTGAAGCCACCTGATTTGCGTTAAACTGTAATGACAGCTTTAGGAAACTAAAACAGGGATACAACAGTAAACAAGATAGACACTGATTCTTCCTTTAGATAGCTATACCTATGTGTTCAGGTACTTATCCCACAGTATTGCAATCATCTGCCTCACCTAGCATCTAGCAATATCACAGAGGCAAGAACTGTGCCTGACTCATCAGTGCATTTTTGCATGAGGCTTGCACATATGAAACAAAGCTGAAAAAAAAATACTTCATAGATAGAATTGATTTTGTGAACATTATTGCTCATGTAATAAGAATATAATATCAGAGTGCATATTAGAAAACCAAATGGGCACTGGAGTTCATTCTTCAGAAAAGTAGAATAGGGAAAAAGAGAAAGAAAAAAGTTAGTGACTTCCAGAGAAATGAGAGTGGCTAATATGTGACCCAAATTGAAGGAAATTCAGATGAGTTGCCTGCTAAAGAAAGCCCACTATTTAGACTAGTGCTGGGTGGCAATTAGGACACATCATTGGTGAGCACCAGAGATTTCCTGGAGGTGTGGAGCATGAGTACATGCAGGGGTGTTCCATTGCCTAGGGGAGACTGTGAAGCTTAGCTGTCATAGCTATCCGGTGTCATTTTGTTAAACATACAATTAGCCTCAACAAAAAGGTGCAAATGTAATTCTAATTTATGAATTTTCTAATTCTCAACTTTGAATAAAATATCTTGGGATGTTAGTGATGAAAGAAACTTAACTAATTATTTATTTGGTGCAGACAGTTATTTTTACAGAAGGAAAATGATCCCCCCAAATTTTACTCACTTTTCTGCATTATAAATGAATGTTACAACTTTACTTATTTTGTATGCATAAAATTCATGCCACAGAAATATACATATCAATATAAGTTTAGATATCATCTCAATGATCTGAAAACCCCTGGGAAAAGGGGATCAGAGGAGTCAATCCAGGGGTAGAATGTATCTTGGCCTTGAACTGGTTCAGAACTGTGAGTGTTCCTTCTTTGGTGCATTTTCTCAGTTGAACAGAGTAAAGCTGAGATTATATAAGTGATAGAAAAGGAGAAGTGACAAGGCTTGGGTTTTTTGTTTTTCTTAATTTCAATCTGAATGAGACAGGGCAGAGAAAAAGAACAAGACTATAAAACCAAAACTATTCTTCTAAATTAGTATGGGATTCTTATTCTTTCAGGATGAAATCTGAATTATGAGAAAATACATTTATATGGGGTCATTGAAAAAATCTACAAAAGCTTTAGTAAAAAGAGTAAAAATGAGACACAGTCTCTAGTAAAGGAAAAATGTGGCTGAGAGCTGGTTATTTATTACATGCAAATGTTTCTTAACCTGATTGCTAACCAAAGTACTCACCTCTGATTCATGTTTTTGTGATAATAGCTCAGCTGAATTCTGAAGGACTGTATCTACCCCAATTTGCATAGTGAATGGTTTTAAAAACTGAAGTCACACAGAGTAGAATCACAGCTATTTTTAAAAATCAGGTTAACAATTTTATTCATAGTTTAAAGAGACAGGATCAAGAACAATCTTTAAATCCAATATTAAAAAGATCAGAGAGAAAAGTGCAACATTTTAATTCTAAACTTTTTTTTTTTTTTAAGTTCAAGTAAGGCTCTTAATGAAGAAGATAGGGCAGTATGCATCATGATGAGCAAAAGGGGGCAGGTAAAGAACAAAAGACATTCTATGACAAAGACACCTGCACCCGAATGTTTATAGCAGCACAATTCACAATTGCAAAGATGTGGAAACAACCCAAATGCCCATCAATACATGAGTGGATTAGTAAAATGTGGTATATGTATACCATGGAGTATTACTCAGCTATAAGAAATAACGGTGATATAGAATCTCTTTTGTTCTCCTGGAGAGAGTTGGAACCCATTCTATTATGTGAAGTATCCCAAGAATGGAAAAATAAGCACCACATGTGCTCACCAGCAAATTGGTTTCCCTGATCATCACCTAAGTGCACATTTGGGAATAACACCAATTGGGTATCGGACTGAGGTGGGCAGTGGGGAGAGGGGATGGGTGTATACCTACATAATGAGTGCGATGCGCACTGTCTGGGGAATGGACAAGCTTGAAGCTCTGACTCAGGGGGATGGGGGGGAATGGGCAATATACATAACCTAAACTTTTGTACCCCCATAATAAGCTGAAATAAAAAAAATAAATAAAATAAAAATTTTAAAAAAGGGGGCAGGTAAAAAATATTCTCCATATAAATTGAGCCATTTCTTATGAGGGAAAACATTTTTCCCCAGAAAACATGAGCATAGATACTTCCAAGAATAAGCAAAAAGAAAATATTTACAGATTGTAGTTGGTATATAATGGCTATGAGTTTCCATCATACTTCCATAAAAAGTAACATAAACAGCAAACTTTTAAAGTTTAAGCATTATTTTTATTTCTATAATTAAAAATTATAGAATTTTAATTACCTTTCCCAGGTAGAAAGTAATAAATACAATTTATAATGTCATATCTTATAGAAAAAATTGATATAGTGAACAAAATTAAAATTTAGAATAGATGTCATACACCTTTTCTCACATAATTTGCAGATAATGTCATGAATTTCCTCTAGTCTTTGATATTTCTTTTTAACCGATGCCTGATTTTTTTTTTCCCCCATTAAGAATTGATAATAGACCGGGCGCGGTGGCTCACGCCTGTAATCCTAGCACTCTGGGAGGCCGAGGCAGGTGGATCGCTCGAGGTCAGGAGTTCGAGACCAGCCTGAGCAAGAGCGAGACATTGTCTCTACTAAAAACAGAAAGAAATTATATGGACATCTAAAAATATATATAGAAAAAAATTAGCCGGGCATGGTGGCACATGCCTGTAGTCCCAGCTACTCAGGAGGCTGAGACAGAAGGATTGTTTGAGCCCAGCAGTTTGAGGTTGCTGTGAGCTAGGCTGACGCCACGGCACTCACTCTAGCCTGGGCAACAGAGTGAGACTCTGTCTCAAAAAAAAAAAAAAAAAAAAAGAATTGATAATATATTAACTGTATGCTTTATTTTGGTCAAATGATCTTATATACATGTTTTTACTTTTTGCACAGAGTACTTTTTTTTCCCATAAAACAAAAATTAAATATGTTAAAGCCATCTAGTGAACACTGCCAAATGCAACACAGGTGCAAATATGAATCTATAGAGCATTATCTGAGACTCTCCTTAAAACCAAAAGACTAGTTTTGGTTTTAAAAGACTAGAGGCAGATTTTTTTTCTTTTATAATTATACTTTGAAGACTTTACTAGCAAATATTTAATCTGCACCCACAGCAGATAGCTTATGTATGTATTGGAAATCAAAAGAGTTAAGAAGAAACACTATTATTAAAGCAAAGTTTTTTAGCCAAAAGGCGAGCTATTCAATTAAGATGGGAGTCAATCCTGATGACCTGAAATTGAAAACTCTTTTTAATTAAAGTGACAGAGTGAGTTTATTATAGAATAAAATTATTGCAATCTTAAAGGACGGATGTCACACCAAGCCAAAGATCTTTTTCTGTTGTAGAAATGATTTTGACCTTAACATCTTGAATAAAAAGTATAAAACACTTATGCGTGTGTTATTTTTGGACTATATTTTAAAAACAAGGCAAACCTGATATATTGATTTAGGTGTCTGGATGTACTAAAAAAAATATTCTCTGGTGTTTTATGCCAAAAATTTAAAAGTTACTTGTTTCTACTAAGATCTCAAGAATAAATAATTTTCACTATTTATTCAACACTACTTTTTCATTTGTAATGGATTTAATTCTAGGCAAATCTTTGAACTGAAGTAGGAGGAAGAACTTGGTATTTGCATTTTTGCTTTTAATCTTGTAAAGAAAAAACCAGTCAGTAGCATGCTTGATTTAGTTTCTAGATAAACATAAGATCCTTGTAATATTCTGAAATTAAAAAAAAAGAAAATAAATAAACAAATTGAAAAAACATAAGATTCTAGATAATGAGTAATGCTGTTGCATTGCCTCCATTACACATTTTCAAGATTTCAGTTCATGTTTTGGGTTTTCACAAATTTTTCCCAAGTAGGAAGTAATAAATACAATTTATAATAGCATCTCGTAGAGAAAAAAAGATTGATATAGGGAGCAAAATTAAAGCTTATAATTAGAACAGATGTTGTACATTTTTCTCACACAATTTGGACACAATGTCATGAATTCCCTCTATTTAAGATCAGGGCTTTTACATCTCTTGGCTGTGTTAGGGTCCTTAATAAATACTTGTTTAATCAAAAACAAAGCAAATATATTTGCTGAGGTAATCTCGTAACTTTCTCCAAAGTAAAAGAAGTACACAGTGTGTATTTTCATAACCATAGAGACAAAAACCCTCTTAATATTCAAATATGCATTTTTATTGAAAGGAGAAAAATCCTGGGTAACTTTAATGTACTAAGTTATGTGATTAAACTAAACATATAAGTTCAAAATTGTTAATTATGTTTTTAAAAAAATTATTGTTGATTTATTTGACATAGTTAAATATTGTTTAGTAGTTTATCTCAATGTAAACATTTTGAAATATGTACTACTGATTTCTAAGACCCTAATGCCTGGCTGCTCAGAAACTATTTGGAAAATGAAGGAAAATGTGTAAACAATTATGTCTCAAACAAGGATTGTAAGATCAGTTAGCATTATGACTAACATTTAAAATAGGATAACAGAAACATTTTATGATTGGACTGTAATCATACTGCATTCATTAAGGGTCAAGATTATATATCTTTAGTAAGTTAGGAATTGTGTTCGGTTGCTAGTTCAGAGTCTGGAAATAGCAGTGATCTACTAAAATCAAAGAAATGTGGAGGTAGGCAGTTCATGTTTGGAATGGCAATGTCACAGAATTATCTGGAATCTAGGCTCCTTCAGTCTTTCTGCTTCACCATCCTGATCATGAGGCTCCCATGCTCAAGTCTTCATTTTTCAAGATGGTTTTGAGACTCCATCTGTCTTAACCACAAATCAGGATATCACAGAAGTTGCACCCCAAAACTTCTGCTTTTATATTACTCCATTTCCCTACAAAAGAGATGAGAAAATGTAATTTTTAAGCGGGGCACATCATCAGTTTCTCTTAATAAGGAAGAAGGGAGAACGCAGACAATAAGTAGATACTAGCTAGTAAATTATGTATTCCTAAGACTGAATATAAGCCAAATGTCTTGATTTCCTCTGGCTTTCTTCCATCATTCTACCTCCCCCTTTAAGAGAATAAATAGATATTCAAGCTGCATATTTTGATCTACACTGGAGAACAGATTTAATGATATTTTAAGATAAGACCAAAAACATTTCAATGAACTATGGAAGAACTTTAGACTCATGTGGAAACATTATGCAGAAACATTAAAAATAATTTTCAAAAGTGAGTAATATATTGATTTCATAGGTCAAAGGAAATTTATAATGACAATTGAGAAATCTTTTATAAATTTCATAAATTTTATGAGATTGACACATTGCCTACTGTACTAAGGAGGCAGGTTATATTAAGTTTTAAAGAACACTCATAAAGGTCATCAAAGTAGCAATTATGTATATATGCTCCTGGCTCCATTTTGGAATAGGTATTGTTGATTTATGATACAAATATTTACTGAACTTCCTACTATGAGCCCAGAACAGTGCTTGGTCCTGAATCTATTGTGTGAAAACTAACTATCATGACCTCATCCTCACATTGCCATAAAGCATTAGAATTTCTGCTTCATTTTGTTAGTAAATATTAACATTGAACTATCAAATAATAGTTAAAATTTAAACTACATTATTAAATAAGCAAAGTTGGCCAGAACATGCTAAGTGTGACCTGGAGGAAAAGGCCTTCTATAAAAACTAGTATTTTTCAGGTTTGAGATTGAAAAGTATGAAATATTTATGTTGATATGTGACATTCAAATATAGGTAAAATATTATTATAATTTTTAAATACAGCATTCAAAAAATTAGAAATTCAGAATAAGCTGATAATTTATTTCTAAGAAGCATTAGTTTTTATCATGAGGTATAATACATTTTTTTCAAATTTGTAGGCAATATAAACATGAAATTTTGATGAAATTTATAGTGTTTAATTTATTCTACTCTATCTGAAAACATTTTCTAGTCTGTGCATAGGAGATATGTACTATTACTAAATATAATTTTTTTAAGAAGTACCACAAAGCCATAGATGCACAACAAAAATCACTAAAGATATTAAAATTTGAGTCAGGTTACAAGCAGGGTTTTGCACATTATCTAACAAATTTGAACATGTTTAGATGTTCTTTTAAGGGCTAAAATATACATTGTCATTTTGGTATGTTTTCCAAGTTTGAGAATAAGCCCAACCTAATTTTCCTTAGGTTTATGTCCATATACTTGCTACAATTTCCAGATATGAAGCAAACTTCCACAAAATAGTTAAAGAGCTTACAAGTCAGATACTTTGGCATAATTTATGCAGAAAATCTCATACTTATGATAAATAAGGCTTCAGTTATGTTTTGACATGCAGGTCTTACCTTCAATGAACTTTATTTTTAGGAAACAGAGTACAATTTCAGTAACTGGTAAATTTGAACTGATTTGTATCCCTTATGTATAATACACATATTATGCAATATTAAATAAATTCTGAGTTTAGGACTGTGTATTATAATTTCTGCATTGCTATAAGGCACCTAATGAATATCTTCTAAAAATTGAAATAGTTTTTTTTATTTATAAAACTAAAAGCAATCCTTACATAATTTCAAATGAAAACAATAATCCAGTAGAGAATAAAGGAGTGACAATTATCTGTTATCCTTCCACCCAAAGAATATCAATGGTTAACATGTTGGCACATATCCTTCCAAATTTTCAGTTGAATAGAGCTTTGATTTTTTTTTTAATGTACAGCTTTTTGCATATCTAAGACTATCTTCCTGTTTCCTTTACATGTGAATAGTAAATAGGCTGGATATGGAAATCTGATTTTGAAGCCTTTATTCTCTTGAAATTCTGCAAACATTTCTCCATCATCTTCTAGTGATGGATTGCTGATGAGAGAAACATTTAGCTGCTGACGTTTTTCCCCTTGTTGAAGGTTATCTGTTTTATTTTTTCTGCATCAGTTCGTATAAGATTTTAAAACATCTTCCTGAAAATAAAACAAACAAACATGACAGGCTATATGATATGTATGTCTTTTCTTATTTTGTTCATTAATATATTGATTTTTGTTTTCTTCATTAATGTATTGATTATCGTGTGTCTTCTGGTTTCTTTCTCCATAGATCTTTATCTTTTTCTATTTTATCTTGCTTGTCTTTCTCCACATTCCATGATATTCTTAATATTATAGTTTCTATCACTGATTCAAAATTCTGTATCATTACTGCTTTTCTTAATTCTATAATGGACATTCATATTGATATTATAATACTTACATCCTTTTCTCATTCAAAAATCTCTTTAAAACGCTGGCTCACAGTCAGCAATTTCTTCCATTGACCCCTTAGTTTTAGTTTCATGCCCTTACACATATTTTTTCTTGTTTTGAGACAAAGTCTCTCTCTATTGCCCAGGCTAGAGTGCAGTGGTTTCATCATAGCTCACTGCAGTCTCAAACTCCAGGGCTCAAGAGATCCTCCTACCTCAGCCTCCCAAGTAGCTGAGACTTACAGGCATTTGTCACGACACCTGGCTAATTTTTTGTCTATTTTTTGTAGAGACAGGGTCTCACTATGTTGCTCAGGCTATTTGAATGTATCTAGCAATTCTTAATTTTTTTTCTTTTAAAAAGAATCCTACTTTGTGCTATTGTATTATTTTTTTACAACAGTTCTATTTTCCTTATGTTGTAGCCTTTTAATTGGGTTAAATTTGGATTTTTTTTCCATTACCCATATCCAGTCAGATTACCAGACTTAGACTCACAAATGAGATTTGACTTCTCTTGATTTGTAATATTCATTCTGGCTCTTGGCAGATAAACAATGAAATTTTAATCTTTGCCAAATTTCTGAGATGAACATAATAGCACTTATAGGTTTTAAATATTTATGAGTAGAATATGTGCTATTGATATTTGAGAAATATTCTGATAGCCTCACACAAAATAGGCTATATAAACACCAGCTATAATGAATATGCAGGCAAAGTTGCTAATCAGTAGACCTGTCATATGAGCTGTTAAACTTTCTGAACTTACCATATTTTATCAAGTCTAAGATGAACATTTTTTTCTACTTTTGAACATCTCTGATATAGGGCTCTATTTTATAATTACTGATAGAAGTTGTGATGTGGTTGTCACTTATTACACATATTTTTATGTATCTTGAGAGAAAGCTATCTGAATATTGCCTTGGGAAAAAAATATCAGAGACAAGAATGGAGCATTCTTTTAAAAAATATTGTATTAACCATGCTCTAGAAGACATAGATGATAATGTTGTGTGGGAAAATACAAAACTGATGACTATGTTGAAAAGTGATTCACAAGAATAAGATTCTTGATGTAAAGAAATTTCAGAAATACCTTAACCAATTAATTTAGCTTATTTTATGTATGCATAAAATGATACATAATAAAAATTTATTTTTCAATGTCTTATAAAAGCTCTTTCAATGGAATAACATAAAAACTCTAAGTGATGAGAAAAGATTGTGACAATTTAATTGGTGACCTTTTTTTAGTGGTACATAAAATAATGTTTCATTGCACCATTGATGCCTTTTTAGATTGTATGAAATGTGGTGTACTGGCACACTGGTTGGCAGTTCTCACCCAAACCCACTCGGTAGGAACCTCTTTCTCACCACAGCCACCCAGACCCCTTATCTAGGGCCTACTGGGATCTCTCCACAGTGCGGCAGTGGCTCTGCAAAACCTTGCTCCAAAAGGATTGTCTTTTCTGATTGCTTGGGGATGTATTTTGCATCTGGAATGAACCTGAGACTTTTGACAGGGAACATGGAAATGTCTAACATCCATGAGTGTTTGAAAATTAGCTAATAGGGCTTCATGAGAAGAGCAGCCCCAAAAGTGTGCTGTGAAGGAGTTACAGCTGTGTAGGGAAGGGATATGTTACAAGACAGTCATCTCTCAGCCCTCAGGTGGCTGTATAAGACCAGAGCTCCTGGAGCCCCATTGAAGCACTGAATCTAGGTCAAAAAATAGTAACACATTGTTCCACCACAAATATTTAATATGAAAAGAAAGTGCATCATCAGGTATTCTGTTGTGAATCCAACAGTTGTAGCTTGATCTTAATACTAGTTTAATATTAAGTAAAATATCATTTCAAAAAGACAACCAAGTTTGCATATGTGATTCAATAATACTCAGGAATTCTTAATCTGTAAATCCTTATTCACTAAAACAAAGACTTTAACATACACATTCACACACAAAGACAAATATAACAATAATAATAATAATGATTAAAAAAAAAAACACCATGCAAAACATCCAGGGAAAAGAAAAGCCTCTCCATCAGGACATGAGACCCAGACATAGTGAAATGTAGTCTAATACAAAGTAGGAAGTTGAATATATTATCAAACCCACATTTGGCAGGAAAGTAAAATTTCCATCAATTTGATCTAAAACTTTTCATTCAAGAGTACAAATAAGAACATATTAGAGGGAATGATCTGACCAAATAATCTTTACAGTGTAAGAAGTACTGATCAAGAAGAAGCATTTAGATATTTCCATCTTCCTTGTGTCAGAAATCACTCTTTATAAATCCTTGGGAGGAAGGTTAGACAATTTTTATAATGAGCTAATAGAACTTAGCTTTATGCTCAAACTTGATGGGGAGGGCAGAATTAGATTTGGTCATTGGCAAGTCCATGAAGCAAACCATTATATGCCATGGCTATAAAGTATCCTGGCATTAAAAAAATAAAACTTAGACTTTCTCACAGTTACAGTCGCCCCTTGGTATCCATGGGGAATTGGTTGTGGAACGTGCAGTGGATGCTAAAATCTGTGGATGCTCAAGTCCTTCATATAAAATGGCATAATATGCACATCCTCCCATATACTTTAAATTATCTCTAGATTACTTATAATACCTAATATGATATAAATGCTATACAAATAGTTGTAATACTGTATTCTTTTTATTTTAATTATTTGTTATTGTTGTACTGTTATTTTTCATTGTTTTTTTGTTTTTAAATATTTTTAATCTGTGATTGGTTGAATCCATGAACATGGAGCCCGTGGATGTGGAGATCCAATTGTACTATGTTTTCCCTAAGCACATGGAGCAATTGTATAAAATAGGAAAATGTGTCCTAGTTCTTTTTATTGGAGTTTAGAGGCAAATTGATTTTAAATTCATGTAAATTAAGATGGTCAGAGTAAGCACAGAAAAATACAATATAAAGAAATCATTGCCTGCTGGATGGCAGGGCCATAGAGCAGCTGTCATCACAGATGAGACACCAAGTACATAATCACGTTAGAATCTTTGTCAACAGCAAAACCTCACTAGAAAATATGGCTAAGTTTTAAAATCAGAACTTTACACAGTAGAAGTACAATTAGCATGCAATGGCACATGCAAATTTAAAAGATACTTAAATATTCTGTACAATCAAATAATGGCAAATCTGCATACCCTAACCCTGCCCAAAAGTGGATTCTCAGCTGAACGTGAAAATATAATTTTAGAAAATAAATACTGAAAGGTTTTTATGACTATCATGTCCCTCCAATCAATTTTCTCTTGTTCATGAGCTGATGTGCTCACAGTATATTTTATTCTAGGGAAAGACTGTCATAAAATCATGGACATTGGAATAGGGCCTCTGAGGACTATAGAGAAAGACAGAGAAAGATGGCATTGACTCGTTCACTAAACATATACTAGGAGTCTATTAAGGCAAGGTATTCATATTATCTTTAAATGATTACAAGTATAGTGGGTGATATACTTTTGTGCTTCATAAGCAATAGCAATGGCTGCTTCATTTTGATGTTATTTCAGGTTATTACGTATGAAATGTCTGATTTCCTTAAGTATTGACAGTTGATATATCTGACATTTCACTTTGACACTTCTTGTTTTATTTTTGTTATGAAGATATATCCTCAGTCTTTCAAACACACATTTTGGCTTGTGATTATCTTTCACATTTGTTTAGAGGAATTTTTGTGAAACCATGGATAAGTCAAAAATTCATATTATTTTCGAATATGAGTTCTGTTGTGGAAACAATGCGGTGCAGACAGCTCAAAATACTAATGAAATGTTTGGGAAGGATGTTGGTAATGAATGCACATTTGAGAAGTTCCGTTCTGGTGATTTTAATCTTGAAAATGAGCCACATGGGCTACCTGAGCCCAAGGTGGATAATAATGAGCTGAAAGCTGTGGTAGAAGCAAATTCATCTTAACCTATGCATGAATTAGCAGCAAGGTTTGATGTTACTATTCCAACAACACAACATTGTACCATTTGAAACAAATCAGCAAAGTAAGGAAGCTGGATAAATAGGTTCCGCATGAATTAAATGAGTGTCAGAAGAGAAATATTGAAGCTTGCCTTTCTTTGCTGTCACAACATAAAGGCTGACCATTTCTACATCATATGGTTATGTGTGATGAAAAATTCATTCTTTTTGACAATCGCAAGTGCTTGGCACAATGATTGGATAAAGATGAAGTGCCAAAACATGGTGCAAAATCAAATATTCATCCAAAAAAGCTAATGGTGTCTGTTTGGTGGTCCAGTATTATCCACTACAGCTTCATGAAACCTGGTCAGTTGATTACAGCGGATGTCTACTGCAAGCAGTTGGATGAGGTGATGATGATGCTTGTGATGAAGCAGCCGAGATTGGTCAATAGAGACAGGGCCATCCTCTTGCATAACAACATTCAACCACATGTCACACAAGCAACGGTACTCAAACTACAGCAGCTGGACTTGGAAACTTTGTGTTATCCACCATATTCACCAGACCTTGTACCAACTGATTACAACTTCTTTCAGACTTTGGACCACTTCTTCCAAGGAAAAATATTCAATTCCTAACAAGCTGTGAAAAATGCCTTTTCAATTTCATCACCACCCACTCCTCAGGCTTCTTCCCTGCTGGCATAAACTAGTTACCGTTAAGATGGCAAAACTGTGTCTATACTTTAGGTGCACACTTTGATTAATTGTACTGCTTCCTGTTTGAGATATAACAAACTACACTTTTGATTATAATCGGACATTTCATATTTAATGACCTAATGTACATGAGATCCCAAGGCTTCACATGGCTCAAAAATCATAACTACATAAAACATGTTTTTTAACAAGTCTCACGGCTACTCCTGAACCAACATCCTAAATTCTTAAGGCCTTTCATGGGTAAAAACTTTTTTAAAATTTGAAATAATTTCAGAATTACAGAAGAGTTGCAAAAATAGTATATAGCATTCCTATGTGGAACACTTACCTAGTTTCCCCTATTTTAACATTTAAAATAATCATGGAACTTTTTAAGAAATTAACATTGTTATAATACTGTTTTCATTAATGACCTCCCCCTCGTTTCAGAATTCAATCCAGGATCCCACATTGCATTTATGTGGCATGTTTCCATGGTCTTGTATGCACTGTACAGCTCCTTAGTCTCTCCTTATCACTCATGACCCTGATATTTTGAAGACTACTGGTTATATATTTTGTACAATGTCCATTAAATGATTTGTGTACATGTTTTTCCATGTTTATACAGTGGTTATGCATTGTGTGGTAAGAATATTCACAACCCAAGTGCCCATCAATACATGAGTGGATTAATAAAAGGCAGTATATGTATACCATGGAGTTCTACTCAGCCACAAAAAACAATGGTGATCTAGCACCTCCTGTATTCTGGGTAGAGCTGGAGCCCATTCTACTAAGTGAAGTATGTATCACAAGAATGGAAAAACACCACATGTACTCACCACCAAATTGGTATTAAGTGACTGAACTGACCAACACTTAAGTGCACATATAGTAATAACATTCACTGGGTTCCAGGCAGGTGGGAGAGGAGGAGGGGATGGGTATATTCACACCTAAGGGGTGCAGTGTGTACCATCTGGAGGATGGAAACACTCGAAGTTCTGACTCGGGTGGGGCAAAGGCAATATATGTAACCTAAACATTTGTACCCCTGTAATATGCTGAAATAAAAAAAAAGAATATTACAGAAGTAAAATATCCTTCTTATAGCATAATATGGGGGGAAGGGCATACCACATAACTTATTACTGGTGAGCCTCCCTTGATCACTTGAGTAAGGTGGAATCTACTAGGCCTCACTACAGTAAGTTTACTGTTTAGCTGTTTGTAATTCTTAATGATTTTCAGGGAGGTACTTTGAGAATATGCAAATATCCTGGTTTTGAATACATTTTTGTTGACTAATTTTAACATTTATTGCTGGATTTTACCTGGAGAAATTATTCCCGTGGCATTTTAGTGGTAATATCCTGTTTCTATCATTTGTTCTACCTTTATTAACTGGAATTTTTTCTTAAGAAAGAGTTGTTACTTTTCCCCCATTTATTTTATTTACCCATTGATGTATTTGTATTAGTATGGGCTCATGGATATTCTTTCATTATTTGCATTATAATTCAAAATATCATTATTTATTTTATTGTTCAATTTGTTCCAACTTTGGCCATTCAGTTTGGCTTCTAGTTGCTTTTGATATGCCCCATCCTTGTTTTCTTTTCTTTTCTTTTCTTTTCCTTTTCTTTTTTTTCTTTTCTTTTTTCTCTTCTTTTCTTTTACCTCTTCTCTTCTCTCTCTCTCTCTCTTTTATTTAGCATTTTCTATTATTTCTGTCATCACAGATACTTCAGATTTATCTTGAATTTTTCTTACCCCACCGCTGGAGTTAACCAGCCCTCCAATGAGCCCTGTTTTTTGTTTTGTTTGTTTTTTTTTTAATTGAAGAATAATATTTAGAAATCAAAAGCTAGGCACCTCCTGTGTTCATGGGGCAGTTACTGCTTTTTGTCTCTCAGTGGAAGAGCTAAAAATATATATATGTATAACTCATATACATACCTGCAATGTAGATTTATTCATGTATCTATTTCTCTAGATATATAGTTTTTAAAAAATAGATATCTAGATATCTATTTCTCTAGATATATAGTTTTTAAAAATATGAATCTACATTGATAACTAGGACTTCTATCCAGCAACAGGGAGTTCATTCTACCCTTCTTCTTAATTTTGTTTGTAATCTATTTCTCTAACAGTGGGATAGTTTTTAAAAATATGAATCTACATTGACAACTAGGACTTCTATCCAGCAACAGGGAGTTCATTCTACCCTTCTTCTTAATTTTGTGTGTAATCTATTTCTCTAACAGTGGGAAACCTGGCTTTCATTATTTACAACATATTGACTTACTTTTCAACCCTAATATATGAAAATAGTAGTTTCAGAATTCCTAACACTTTCCCCTGTAAGAAACAAATTTATCAACTCACATTCATGTCTGTATGTGTTTCTTTATTGTCCTTATCCTTGCAATATTAAGTCAGAGCATTGTTTTCTAAAGTTATATAGGCCATCAACTTTTTTTCTCCATCATTTTCAGTGTGGTTATCTAATTCATTGGTAATACAGTTAGATTCATTTGTTGTAGTCTTTCCCCTCCCTCATATCTTGGTTGATCACTTTAAATTTATATGTATTAAAATGCATCACTACTGTGTCATAGAAAGCAGTTCCATCACACCACAAGTTTTCCTGTGCTACTCCTTCACAAAAGACTTTCACTCCCACCCCAACCACTGGCAACCATTGGCAACTGTTTTCCTCTATAGGAACTCTGTAGTCTTGCCTTTTCCCAAGTGTCACATAAATGGAATCATACAATTTGGGGTTTTCTTTCACTCAGCAAAATGTATTTAAGTTCCATCCAAGTTGTTGCATGAATCAATAGTTCATTTTTTCTAATTGCTAAGTAGATTCCTTTGTATGGATATACTATAGTTTGCTTTCTCATTCATTGGTTGAAAGCCATCTGTTTTGTTTCCAAATTTTGAAAATTATGAGTATAGCTAGTATAAGCATTCATGTACAGTTTTCTGTGTGAATATAAATTTCATTTCTCTTAGGTAGATAACTTGGAATGTGACTACTGGATCATAGATGTACATTTTATTTTATAATAAACCTGCTAAACTGTTGTCTGCAGTTTAGCCAATGGAAATGGTTGGAATACCATTTTGCTTTCCAACCAAGAAGAGTTCCAGTTGCTTTGCATCTTTGTCAATAATGATATTGACAGCATTTTTTGAGGCATTCTAATAGGTGTGTACTGGTGCCTTACAGTGATTTAATTTGCATTTCCCTGATGGTTAATAATATTGACATTGTTTAATATGCTTAGATATCATCTATTTACCCTTTTTGATGAAGGATCAGTCACTTGAAACTTGCTGTATGTCTGGCATATATTCTATGTTTGTAAGGGCAAATGCTTTTTAAGAAAATATATGTTTTGCAGCTATTGATATGGATGTTTTCTATGTCATTTAGTTGAAATTGATTAAGTATTTTGTTCAGATCTTTCATAGGATCACTAAATTTTTTTGTCTGCTTGTTTTATCATTTTATTAGCTAATAAAAAATTGTGTTAAAAACTCTAAATCCGATTGTGACCTTGTCTACTCCTTTTAGACCCATCAAATTTTGTTTTATGTTGTTTCAAGCTATGGTATTGAGTCTTATGTATTTCTGTTGAACTCAGATAACTTCATCACTTCTTGAACAATGTAAGAATTTTACTACATTTCACTCTGTTTATTCCCCTTCACTTTGGGTGGTAACTCTTTAAGTTATTGTGGTCATATATTTTACTTCTATGTATGTTATGTACATACTGCCCTGGAAAACATTATTTTTGTATTTCTTCACATGTTTACACTCTCCCATGCTCTTCATTCTGTCTTTAAATCTGTGCCTTCAATTTGGTATCATTTTTATTTAGCCTGAACAACCTCCTTTATTATTTCTGATAGTCCTGTTCTGCTGTCAACAAACTCTTACACTTTTTGTTTAGCAGAAACATCTGTATTTCACCTCCATTTTTAAAGGACATTAACTGTAGGTACAGAATTCTAGGTTGGCAGATTTTTTTTTTTTTTTTAACTTTTAGCTATTATGTCATTAAATTATCTCCTGAGTTTCATAGTTTCTCTTAATAAGTCAATCTCAGCCTTTTTACTGGTGCTCCTTTGAAATAATGTTTCTTTTTTTCTGGTAATTTTATGACTTTTTTCTTCGCTGTTGGTTTTTCACCAGTTTGATTGTTATGTGTTCACCTGTGGCTTTCTTTGTATTTATTCTGGCTGGAATCCTCTGAGCTTCTTTAATGCTGTGTTTGTTTGATATATTTATTATTTCTGGAAATGCTTGGAAATTATCTCTTCAAGTACTTTTTCTTTCCCATTTTCTTATTCCTCTCCTTCTGTACATGTATTTCAGATTATTTGACTCAGTTCCACTCTTACATTCTATTCTTTTCTTTCAATTTTTTTTCTCTCTGTGCTTCAGTTTAGACATTTTCTTTTGACCGTGAAATTATTAATCTTGTCTTCTGCTGTATCTGGTGTGCTAGTGCTGTATGTTTATTTCTAGTGTACATATTTGACTTTGTTTTTAAAGATCCCCATTCACTGTTGAAATGTTCTACTTTTTTATCTATTATTCTTTTCTAGCATATTAATAATAGTTGCAGATGCTCCTCAACTTATGATGGGGTTCCCTCTTGATAAACCCATGGTAAGTTGAAAATATCATAAGTCAAAAAATGCACTTAATATTCCTAACCTACTGAATCTCATAGCTTAGCCTAGCCTGCCTTAAACATGCTGAGAAGACTTACTGTACTGCATATCATCAGTCTGGGAAAAGGTCAAAATTCAAAATTCGAAGGATGGTTTCTGTTGAATGCATATCACTTTCCTACGATTTTAAAATTTAAAATCATTAAGTTGAACCATTGTAGTCACGGACTGTTTATATATTAAAGTCCTTTCATGCTAAACTCTACTATCTATATTATGTATCCATTTGTTTCTATTATCTAGGATTTTTTAAAATTATTGGTCACATTTTATTGTCACTATACATACATCATCCCTTTCTATTGTAATTAGGTATTATATATAAAAGGACTGTAGAGGCTTCAAGTGGTATTATTTTGCCTAGACAGTATTCATCCTTTCCTCTGTCAGGCTGAATGCATGAAGAACTGACTATATCAACTAGTCATAGATTGAGCTAAGTCAAGGCTGATTTGTAATTAAACTTAGTCCATCTGTGATTCATATGGTTCTCTGGGCCTTGGTTTTGATTGAGAGCCTGGAAGGTCTCTGTCTCCTCAGCATCAAAATGCTGTTCTGCTTCTAGAGCTTTGAGCTTTACTCTTGTACACTGCCCCACTGAGCTTCAAAATCTTGCAAATCGCTTGAAGGCAAGACCAGTCATGTGTTTAACATAGGCCTCTTCTCTCTAAAGGGAATTTTTCTTCTAAGCACTCCACGCCTGTGGGAAATTGAATCTGCCTGTTAGAATTTTCTTACCCATTCCCCTAGTCTTCTGTTCAGATGCAACAAACAGCAAATGTCCACATGTGATACTGGACAATGATTATCAAAAACTCCACTTGTTTCTCTTTTCCCCAGTAGAATCCCTCTGACTGGACCATGTCTGACCCATAACCTATGCTCAGAATCAGCAAATGCCTCAAGGAAATAAAACAGGCAGCAGTCAGCGGCTCACCTAGGAAATGCTTTTCCTTCTATAGAATTCTAGTTTGTCCAATTCTCCTTGCTTCTACAACTCTTCAAACTTTGGAATATGATTTTAAAAATTTACAGCTTTTTCAATTGTTACTTTGGGAATGTTGATCTTTCATGACCTCCTACATATTTCTCAGAAGTAGAACCCATTTCTTAGAATTTGTGAACTTGGAACTGATTCAGATTAGTTTTTGAAATGTAATTGAAGCTGTAAGATGTAAACTCAAAAGGTGTTAATGGCTGTGTTTTCAACAGTGTGGAGAAAACCTGTCTATAATGAAATAGATGAAAAAAGTCGACACGTAGATAGCAACCAACAGAAAATAGAGAGTCCTGCTGGTGTTCCAGAATGTTGGTTTTTCCTAAAGAAAAACCAGCTGCATTCCTACTTTTTCCAAAGCATGGTACATCAATTCCTTTTTTGATTTTGTGGGGTCCCAATCTCCTTGAAATAAATTCTCTCTTTTGTTTTTAAGTATAATTAAATTGGTTGTCCCTCATTTGTTATAAAAGTCTCAATTAATTCTATATACTTCATATTATTAAATATATCAACACAAATAATAATGTTGTTACTGTTATTCTCTCTCTCTCTTTCTCTCTCTTTTTTTTAAGAGACAAGTTCTCACTCTATTACCCAGGCTGGAGTACAGAGGAGTAATAATAGCTCACTGTAAACTTAACTCCTGGGTTCAAGTAATCCTCCCACCTTAGCCTCCCAAGTAGCTAGGACTATAAGCGCATGCCCCTATGCCTGGCTAATTTTTAAAATTTTTTGTAGAGACAGGGTCTCCTATGTTGCCCAGGCTGATCTTGAACTTCTAGCATGAAGTGATCCTCCTGCCTGGGGCTCTCCCAAAGTGCTGGGATTATAGGCATGAGCCCTCACTCACACCCAGCCTGTTATTGTCATTCTTTTAGGCTTATACTTTTTAAAAGTTTACTCTAGATTTCCCTACCTTTTTGCAATAAAGCTGACAGATATGCCATCTTGCTTCATGAAACATGCTTACCTGACATAGTTTCTAATCCATTTCTATGTGATGCTTCTAATCTTCAGGGGCCTTGGGAACCACATAACTACACATATTATAACTGTGTATAAAGCAAGAAGTAAGATCTAAATGAGACTAGGAGGAACTCTTTTATCCATAAAATATAAAAGTTTTAGGACATTGGCATTTAGATTTTGTTTGCTTGTCTGTTTACGTTCCTGATGTTTGTATTTTTTTTAGTAAATGAACATACGAAACTACTGATTTTTGGTTGGTAAGATTTCCTTTAAACAACTTTAGTTGAATAATTTTATCACTGGAAATAAAAGTCTTTTTTTTTGGTGAGTTGCTGACCCATAGGGAAGAAAAAAGTTAAGTTCCATACAGGAAAAAAGAAAAGCAATTAAATTTTTCTAGGTTATTTTTCTACTATTCAAACTAACATGGCTAAATATGGAGAACAGGGAATGTCACTGTATTTAACACATCCCACTCATACACTTAAAAAAGCTTTAATTAATTAATTAGTTTTTTTTCAGGATGTATATTTGTGTGCCTAGCAGGGTTTGGGGAAAGTGTTAATGATGAGGAAACAGAGAAGAGAAAAGAAGAAAAAGAAAACAATAGAAGATGTGATATAAAAATAAAATAAATAAATAAAAGCACACCCTAAAGGTAGTTAAGCCAAAACTGTTCCAGGGGAATAGCTTAGAATGGTTTCCATTTGGGCTGTGGACATCAGAATATGTAGTACATGGTCATCTATCAACTTTGCTTTTGAAATGATGATTAGCTAGCTACAAGTAAACATGGAGAAGTTTTCTACCTGATTTTTACCACACCCACCCCTCCCGCAGCCTACCCTCACCCCCACATAAAAATTTGAAGGCATCTAACAGAAGATTATTCTGGAGACTTAAATAGCTGTGAGCAGAGATGGCATCTTACAAGCAGAGGAAATAAAGTCACGGACAGGTATATTAAAATAGCTGCCAAAGCTGAGCACATGGCTGATTCAGTGTAGAATATTGGTAAAGGGTTAGAACTTGAAATTAGAGAGACCTGGATTTGTAAATTGGTTCTATCACTTACCAGCTGTCTGCCATTGGCAAAATTACTTAAATTCTCTAAGCCTCAACTTCCTCATTCAGAAAATGCAGATGATAATGACAACTTCTAGTGTTATAAGAATTAAATGAAAGAATGTATTGGAACACATAGCATATGGCTTAGTACATTGTGTTCAATAAAGGATAATGATTATTATTCATGAATTACAGGTGAAGAAGCAATAAAACACAGCTTGGTTTGTTTTCTTTGTAACACTAGAACTAACTGCACCGTGTGATGCAGTTTTTCCTGGTTTGAAAAGAAGTTTGCCTTTCTTTGGCAAAATAAGGGCTTTGCCCTTTCTTTATGCATTTCTATTGCTTCTTTCCTTAGCCTGGAAGACAACTTCACCATCAAATTCTTTGGTTTGGCTTTTCAGGAGGGATTTCATCCTGATCAGAGCTGCCTAAGGACACTGCATCTTCAAACAGTAAGTTGTTTCTAAGTTTGATGGATTCATTGGTGTTGTTTTTCCATTCAAAGATTTCTCATTATTGCCAAATCACATTCTTTGTCCAAGAATAAAAAGTTAGTACCCCATCCTCCATGAACCTCTACCTGCATTACTTAACAATAGCTTTAAGTTAGAAATTTTCTTCTAAGACCTAGGTCTTTAGACAGAAAATATGTGATTTGATCTTAATTGGAAGCTAGCTCTTCTAGTTAAAACCGGGCTGGCTTTGAACCACCAGCTTTGAACCTACTTGTTGCAAGTATCTGTTCATCTGTTGAAAGTAGCAAAGTGTCTATTACTACAGAGACAGGCATTAGAGAATGTCTAAGTTACCTATGTTTGCTCTAATTTTTGTATATACTCTTCCTTAAATACAAATATGGCTTACATAATATTTGTATCCATAAATAGACAGGTAACAGAATTTTCAGGGATTAAGTTATACCAGCCCAGCATTTAGAGAATAAAGCACCTACCTTTATTATTTGATAAGGCTAAAAATTTTCTAATGAGGCAGACAGCATACAAGAATGATGATGCAGATACCAGGTCAAAGGCCTAATGTGGGGCCAATGAATATGGAAGGGGATCTGGACTTCATGTGGTCTGGAAACTCACAGAATTTGTCTGCAAAAAGGCCATGTGTATGTATGTATGTAAACGTTCATTTATCTGAGTATTTTCATATTTTCATCATGGAACACACAAAAGATGGTAAGAACTAAGGCACTGGGTAGACCTTATACTTTCATTGTCACTGATAAACTTTTTAAGGAATAGTTACTGGAGGAAGTATAAGAGGAACCTAGAAAGGGGTTACCACCACACAAGGATGTACAGAGCTGATGGTCTTCTGCTGCCCATTTCCCAAGTGGGAATTTAAAAACAAAATACAAACAAACAAACAAAAACCTCACAAGACTGGCCATAAATGGAGGAAACAGTACTTGAAAGAAGTAGCTTATCGGGTCTCCGCATTTTGTGGTTAGGGACTGCTTGTAGATTTTTCAAGAGTTGAAGGTGTTGGGTGTACGGTTGCGTTTTCCTATATCAAAGGAGCAAGGTGACAGAAGCATGAGTGTTCTAGCTTTTTTATTTCAGCAAAGCAAAGATAAAATCAGAAGAACTTTTTTTGCTCTTGTGCCTGGTCCTTTCTTAAAGGTTACTTTCTGGTAGGAGACCCCTACGCATGTTGAAAGCAAGATCCAGGCAAGAGGGGTGGCTAAGGCTGACTAAGGCTCGCTGACTGCCAGCCTAGGCAGAGTCCAGTTGTAGCAAGTTGTGTGGGGTGTCTCTTGGGATTGCTTGCAGGCAGGTCTGGCTTCTCTTCCTAGGGTCGGGTCTAGTTAGCAGTGAGCTCTAAATTTCCTAGCCTAGAATAAAATTTCGCTGCGGCGGCGGCGGCAGCAGCAGCAGCAGCAGCAGCAGCAGCGCCGCCACCACCAGCCACCTCCCACCACCGCCGCCGCCGCCACCCAGCATGGGGGAGGGCTCATTGAGGATGGATTCTTCTCTAGTTCCTCCCCAGCCAGCTCACTGTCATATCCGGCTTTGTGTTAGATCACAGATTTCAGTTCCAGAGTTGTCAACTCCGTAGCTTCTGCTAAGAGTGCACCCGCGCGGAACTGATAAGGGGAGCACATTAATTCGCAGCTTTAGTGCCCGGTGGTCAAACAGGAGCTTATTTCTACTCAACTAACTTCTGCTGCGCTCTGGTAGCGCATCTCGATATCCTTTCCCGGTTCACTCCCTCCTTGCGCGTCCTGCAGAGCCTGTGTACTCAGAATTGTCTGCAAACTTGAGAGGATGTTCCTCCTAGCGCCTCTGGGGACTGAGGGACTGGCGCCAGGACCACACTAGAAGCTTCTCCTCCACAGTGGTGATCAAGGCACAGCAGACTTTTAGGGTTCCCTGCTCTGTTGCTGTTTCACATCTACGCACTATGTGCAAACACCTACATTTTGTATGTTTTAAAGTGTGAAAGGAATGAGTGAAATGCAGAAGCCAGGTTAATGAAATGTGGTTCTCCGCTGAACTCTGCCAAAATCTCCTGTATCAGGACTAGGTGTGTTCAGTGCAACTCTAACCCAAAGACTCAGAGGGTAAAATCAAACTTCCCCAGAAATGACAGAATGTGCTTCGGGTCTGGGCCTCCGCGAAGCAGCGGAAGCATGGCTGGGAGAAAGCCACAGGTCCCCAAACCGCTAAAGCCAAACCCTAGGAGGAACAAGTGGTTTTCTCCTTCGCATACTCCTGGAGCAGAAATGGAAAAAAAGGAAAAGCTGCATGCAGCTAGTAACATTCCTCTCGTCCTTACCCCACCTCTCATCCCTTCAGCAGTTCCCTCTCGTCTTTCCCAGCTCCCCTAAGATATCAGAAAAATAGTTTTCTGGCAGCCACCACCCACACCCATACCCACACCGACCCGCAACCACACACACTATTCCTCCATCCTGGCCAAGGCCCCCACCTAGTGGTTTAAGCTGGCTGGCTTTGCATTCCTTGGCTATGGTTTCTAAGAGCTCTGCAGCTTAATCTAACTAGGTAGATGCGGTTGGAAGGGTGTATAGGTAGATGGGATGGGAGGATGGGGAGGACACTTTAAAATGTGGCAAAAATGAGGCTTAAGATTGCAAAAGTTTTAGGCGCTAAGAATTGGAAGAGTGAAAAGAGAAGGCTGTGCTTTTATCCTCAGGGTGCCTGCTGCAGCCCAGACCACATCTAGAGGATGTCCTTGGAGAGCTGCCTCTTTAGTTAAAGGAATATCCTCACTGTCAGTGCATGGATGTGTATTATTTTCTTCGTAACACTTAACACTATAGACAAATACACAGTATTACTTATTTACTTGTTCATGTAGTTACTGTCTGTCTGCCTTTTCTAGAATATAAACTGCTGGAAAACTGGATCTGGGTCTACTCCATTTGGCCCCCATGCCCCTGGTGTCTAGAAAAATACCCATCATAGAGCAGGCACTTTATTTTTTGCTGGACTGCCATCCTGGTTTAGAGAACTAAGAATCAAGGGAACTTGGGCTTGGGCTTGCTTACCTTGGGTAAAAATCTTTGTTTTTCAAAGGATGTGGTTTACTTTTCTTCCAAAACTGTGTGGATGTATCAGATAATCTATGGCTCTGAGATTAAATGATTCTCTTTAAGATACACTTGTGCTTAATCTGATAAATTCAATTACAGTGTAGTTTTTATTAGATAATTTCTAGGTGCCAAACACTGATCTAAGCTCTAGGAATTGGTAGTGGGGTTTGGGGCTGAAAATACATTGTCCTTTCCTGGTACTTTATTTTTAAATTTTCTCATTTGTAGTTCTAGCCTACATTTGTTTCTGTTAGGGTTGGAGGATAAACTGAGGACAGGGGATCTGCTCAGGGTCATGGGACCTAAGTATCACTTGCTGCTGCCTGGTGTATTTGTTGAGGGCAAAAATTACACACTGATTATGCTGACTCCAGTGCCCATTTTTTCTTGAATTGTGATGACCTCCTTTCTAGGTAGGCTCTTAGAAGGGACATGCTTACTGGGAACTGTTTTCCAGAGGCACTGGAGTGGGGGGGGGGCAGAGGGTTTAATTTCACATACAGTTGGCTTCTGTTTGTGTTACTTTTACATTTTTGCAGACAGCTTCTTTCTTTTTCCCTATTGACTCACATTTAAAGGGGAGGGATCAAATGAAAAACACAAATTTCTAAAGCTAGACCAAAAATTATTTTTTATTGTACCAAGAGTTAAGGATGACTTGAAGCATGAAGCTCGATGTACAAAATGCACATATTGGCCCTTTCCTTCGACTGCGATATTACTGGTGCCTCTTCTAACCTGGGTGTGGCCCTCAGGGGTGGATAAGATTCCAGAGCGGAGAGGTCAGAGATTGGCTCTTGCTCCACCTAGCACTGGCGTCCTGGTTGGGTGGGGGGTCGAGGCTGGGGGGAGGTGGGAGCCTTATACGTGACGCAGGGACTAAGCGTGTGATCGTGGCTAAGGGCGTGGGTCTCACTCTCGGAACGCGCAGCAAGCCCCGAAGCCCGCAGAGGCAAGAACAGCACTCCTCATCCCCATTCCTGGCCAGAACTGCGGCTCCGCGTTGTCAGGGTCGTGAGGGGGACCGAGGGTGGGAAGTGCGGAGAGAGGGCGGTAGGACCCGGCGGGAGCTTTCTCGGCCAGGACGGGAACAGGGAGGGAGGAAAGGAGGGAGGGAAAGAGAAAAAGGGAAGGTGATGGGGAGCAGACGTCCGCACTCGCTGCGCCGCACGAGTTGCACGGCTCGGGCAGACCGGACCTGGACTTTATATAAGGAGCCCATCGGCTCCGCAGCTCACACGTTCCTACCGGACTGGCGCACGGCGCGTCCCTCGAACTCCCCCAGACACCTGCCCTGTCCCCGTCCAGACGCGCGCGCCCAGTAGCATGGCTCTAAGAGGTGCTTATGGGACCAGGGTGGTGGTGGCGGCGGCGCGGAGCGAGCAGCCTCAGCTCCAGTCCCCGAGTCCCCACTCTTGTGGCCTCGTCTCCGTGGGGCAGCTCGCCCTAGTAGCCAGCGCGTGAAAAGAGGGAGGGCAAAGCTCCAGCTCGAGGCACGGCGCAGCGCGGCTCCCAGACTTCACCCCACCGAGCTCTGGCGGCTGCAACCGCCTCAGGAAAGTGCCCCAGCTTGGGGCGAGGGGCGGGAATGCAAGACTGGGACTCTTCGCGTTGGGATCCACAGCTAGGAAACTCCTGCGCCGGAGTCTGCAGATCCAGGAGCGCCCGGGTTAGGAGACGCGCATCCCCAAGCGGGGTAAGAGACCCCACTTGGCCGAAGCCCTCTCCTCAAGCAGTATTTCACCCTCCTCCACTAGACACCTCCACGGAGCCGGAGGGAGGCTCCGTGGGCCAGTTCCTAGGAACCCAGGACTAAGACGGGACGTGGAGAGGAGCTACCAGGGACGCGGCAGCAGCGCCAGGCGCGCTGGAAGTGCAGGGACTCACTTGCCTGCTTTGGCTGCCGCACCCTTGACCTCTAGTTTTAGCTGGGAAGTTAGGCGGAGGAGTAACTGTGGAACCAAAAGAACTGACTAGCAACGGGGGACAAACCTGTGATCTCCAGGGTCCTTCCGCCCTCTCCCCCATCCGCTCCATGCCTAAGAGCCGCGCTCAGAAGCCGGGGCAAGAAGAGCCATGGAGGAACCGGGTGCTCAGTGCGCCCCGCCGCCGCCCGCGGGCTCCCTGACCGGGGCTCCTCAAGCCAACTTCTCCTCTGCTCCCTCCCACAACTGCAGCGCCGAGGGCTACATTTACCAGGACTCCATCGCCCTGCCCTGGAAAGTGCTGCTGGTTATACTGCTGGCGCTCATCACCTTGGCCACCACCCTCTCCAATGCCTTTGTGATCGCCACAGTGTACCGGACCCGGAAACTGCACACCCCGGCTAACTACCTGATCGCCTCCCTGGCGGTCACCGACCTGCTCGTGTCCATACTGGTGATGCCCATCAGCACCATGTACACCGTCACCGGCCGCTGGACACTGGGCCAGGTGGTGTGTGATTTCTGGCTGTCGTCGGACATCACTTGTTGCACTGCTTCCATTCTGCACCTCTGTGTAATCGCCCTGGACCGCTACTGGGCCATCACGGACGCCGTGGAATACTCAGCTAAAAGGACTCCGAAAAGGGCGGCGGTCATGATCGCGCTGGTGTGGGTCTTTTCCATCTCTATCTCGCTGCCGCCCTTCTTCTGGCGTCAGGCCAAAGCCGAGGAGGAAGTGTCGGAGTGCGTGGTGAACACCGACCACGTCCTCTACACCGTCTACTCCACGGTGGGCGCTTTCTACTTCCCCACCCTGCTCCTCATCGCCCTCTACGGCCGCATCTACGTGGAAGCCCGCTCCCGGATTTTGAAACAGACGCCCAACAGGACGGGCAAGCGCCTGACCCGAGCCCAGCTGATAACCGACTCCCCCGGCTCCACGTCCTCGGTCACGTCTATTAACTCGCGGGCTCCCGACGTGCCCAGCGAATCCGGGTCTCCTGTGTACGTGAACCAAGTCAAGGTGCGGGTCTCCGACGCCCTGCTGGAAAAGAAGAAACTCATGGCCGCTAGGGAGCGCAAAGCCACCAAGACCCTGGGGATCATTTTGGGAGCATTTATTGTGTGTTGGCTGCCCTTCTTCATTATCTCCCTGGTGATGCCAATCTGCAAGGATGCCTGCTGGTTCCACCTGGCCATTTTTGACTTCTTCACGTGGCTGGGCTATCTCAACTCCCTCATCAACCCCATCATCTATACCATGTCCAATGAGGACTTTAAACAAGCGTTCCATAAATTGATACGCTTTAAGTGCACAAGTTGACTTGCCAATTGCAGTGGGGTTGCCTAAGTGACCTTTGGGGACCAAGTTGGGTCTGGTTCCACAGGTAGGTCGAATCTTCTTTAGTGATTACTGGGTCAGAGCTAGGCTCTCTCTCCTGGGCAAGGGCAATGCATCCTGAGAAGCCAGGATAGTTCTGAGAGAGTGCTCTGAAAGGAGAACTGTTCAAACTAAATGTAGAGCTTCCCGGCTGAGGAGGAGGCTCACTTCCTCCCCTCAAACCTTGGGCTCCGCACTGACCCTGCAGCAGCCAATCACAAAGAGGGTTGCAACTTTTTAAAATTGTTGCTGGAAAGGGGATCCTTGCCCTGCTTTGGTATCATGGACGATGCCCTCTAGAACCAGTGTACTTGTAGTTGTCTGAAGCCTGTCTGAGACAGATCTACATACAGCCTGGCAGTACTTGAACTAGACGCTTAACACCCTGTGTTTGGGGGAGAACTTTGTGTTACAGCTTAATTTAAGAACAGTTACTTTGACATCCTTCAGTCTTCGGTTTTTGTTTATTTAAACTTGGTTGGAGAAACTGTGGATTTGGTGCTTCAAACCCTATGTGTGGCTTGGATGGCACAGAGAAGCCTTGAAGAGTTAACAGGCAAATTCAGATGCTAAGATTCTATTTTTGTTATAATTGAAACTATATGGGTGTGGGGGTGTGGGAATGGGAGATGGGAATCATTAAATGAGAATCAATAACTATGATTGTTTCCTGCAGATTTGTAATTTTTAAATTTCTGTTTAGCAATTGTCAAACCACAACTCTAACAACTCAAACAAAATATTATGTGTACTAGTGCCAAAGTCTGCAGATTGCATTATTTTTTCTCCTGATTTCATGTATCTGTCATTTAAATTACACATCTAAATCCCCATAAATGGAGGGTATGATGGGTGACTCAGCCCGAGCTGCTGCTATATTTCTTACTAATGCAATGGGTAAAACCAATTAGTATTAGATAGATACTGTCCTTAACAAGAAAAGTATCTTTATTCCTTATCTAACTCAGTGAGATGTGAAGGAGACTGTTGAAATAGGAATGCTTCTTAGACAATTAAGGAATGGGGGCCAATAGGAGGATGTATATTTTGACTTGTAAAAAAAATCTTAAAATGCATGAGAATTTTTTCTGATAGTCATTTGCACTCTCCTTCTCATCTGTGATTCCTTTGTGTGCTAACATATAAAGTAACCAAGAGAACTAGCTCCCTTCTCCAGAAATCTTCAGAATGCATTAAGGGCCCTAAAACCCACATTAAACGAAAACTAGACTTATTTCTTTTCCCTTGCTATTGAAGTTTGGGCAGGAACAAAGATTACTAGAAAATGACAAGCAAGAACTTTAGAAAAGCTTAGAGAAGGTAAAATTGAGTCTGTTTTCTTTGTAACTCGTAAAACCAACCTCAGACTTAAACAGTTTATCAGGAAACAGGCAAACCTTTGAACCTTGTAAATTTGTCACTGACCTGGTATCTCAATGAGTATAATATCTAGAATACTTTAAATTTATCTGTGTTTTCAAATGTCAACAATACTTAGTTGATATCTCAAATTCACTCTGTGAATACTGGGTAAAATCACACACTAAAATATTTAAAAAAATATTATCTTAATAAAAAGAACTACCCCTAAAGGATTATTAGCACAGAAAAAAATATATATGGGCAGCATTTAATATGCCAAAGAAGATTCACATTCCTTTCTTCAGAGGGTTTTCTGCAGTTGATGCCTTTTGTCTGCAGAAGCAAGTTGTCTTTATAAAATGGATTCACTCCCTGCTTGAAACTCCCCAGTCCAGATTGTCAGATAATAGATGTATTGAGCTGAAGTACACTGCATGCCTACTGTGCAGACCTTCACTCTGGGGTAATAACTCTTCAAAATATACTATTAAAAGGTTCTCCTGTAAGATACATGAAAAAGGGAATTTTGATCAACATTTACACCTCTCACTGGAGTGAGATAAAATGTTAGGCATTAGATAAGCCTGTACTTATGCTGGATCCCCAAATTTATTTTTTCCGCTTTTTGTGATATTTCTCCTATGGAGGAATGTGCATAGAGCACGGTATTTGTTTTTTTTTTTTGTTATTAATATGTTGTTTTTCTATTTATATAACTGTGTTTTCTTTGGGCCTAAGAGGCAACTAAGTCAACTTCTAAGAGCCTTAGGGGGAAAAATTAATTGAAACAAATAGCCACTTACAAATGATTTCTTTACAGGGCACCTACAATGATTGTGTCCTCATATTAACAAAACACAATCAGTGTAGTCAAATGAGTTGTTTACTGTTTTGTAGATTACCCACCTAAACTATTGCTTGACTATTTGGCTGTATTAACTGGATTTGGGGCATATTGTGTGAAGTAGAGGCTTGCAAAACCCTTGTAGTTATAAGAGATCTAGAATCATCATCTAGCATTGCACATGATTATGCAAACTGTATAATTCATCCCAGGGGTATGTACTTAAGACTGTTAAGCTCCTTTTCAGTTACTGCTGCCTATAGCATAGTTTATTTCATAAACTAGACACATGGCTTTTTTGCAGAACATAAAAATGGGAGATGGAAATGTTTAACTTACATAGAAATGAAAATATATTTTCATTGGCTATGGTTACAAATAACATTTTCCATATTGTTTAATTGCACAAATTTTCACAAAAATATATGAATGTATACTCATTCAGTAATACTGATATTGTCTTGTGTTTCTAGGAATTGTAGAGTTTCCTTTTTAAAAATGGACAGTGCACTCATGAATGTTTCTTGAGTTCAACAAATTTTCTACAGAATGATATCCTTCACTTTTCCTCTCTATGATCTTAGTTTTGTCTTTTTTAACCAGAGAACCCTGAGAGGACTGTAATTCACTCAAGCAGTAAAATCTCAGATTATCTGTATTTGATGGAGTTGCTGTGACTGAAAATTGCCTTTGGTATCCCACCTTTCAGCAAATGTATAATTGGAAATGAAATTTAGGAAAATAATGAAATAAAAGTCCATTTGTGTTCTAAAAAGCATTGGTAGTAGTTCTGTTATTATGGGAAGACTGGTTGATTGGATTCTGGGGTTGTGCTTAGGAGTTTGAGCCTTCATGAGAGAGTGACTGATGGTAAAAGATACATGGCAGACTGAGGTGTACTGCCATGATTTGGGGGATTTGGTTTATATCTGTAGAGAAAATTTTAAATGAGTAAAATGGATTGTGTTCTCACATTCTGCAAAGAGGATAAGTCAGATTCACTATTACAAGAGTTTTCCAGATCAGCATTTTTGGAGGGAGCATTTAGTTTGTAGGGTAGGTAGTATGATTCTAAGGTACTGCATGATGGTTAAAACACAAAAGGAGAAATTGGGTTAGAAGCAGGCTTGGGGAAAACCTGAGAGTAGAATGACTTATCTGAAGACCAGTGAGGTAGGGACATTTTGGAGTCAGAAAGTTCTAGGTTTGAATCACAAAATAAAGCTGTGTAGTTCTGTGTAGTTTTTCTCAAATACCCTCTACTTACAAGTTGCTGCAAAGGCTTAGAGCCTATACATTTTAAGCATCTTGATAAGATGCCTGACACTTTTTTGGCTCTGAGCAGATGGCACCTCCTCATTGCCATTATTTCCCATTGCCTCTTTTGTGGATGCTGGATGTCTGTAGCATAGAAAAACAGGACTACTTGGGAGAGGTTGGACTGGGGAAGACCAAACTAGCCTGAATGAGAGATACTTGGCTAAACTAGAGGTAAACTAGAAGTGAGGTCTGCAGCCTTTTATAATTAACCCTCTAAGCTGGTGACACACAGCCCAAAGAACAAAAGAGAGCATAAGAGATGGTTTTCAGTGGCTCTACTGGTCAAGAAGTTGCTAAATATTTAGTTTCCTATAGCACCCTCTAATTCACTTTTAAACTCTCTTCCACCTCCTTTTCCTTGTTTAGAGATTTTTAGCTGTCTTTACAGAGTCCAGTGTCCCTGGCCCTATCCACATCTATTCTCAGCACCTCATTTTCCACTTCTCTGCTTTTTTCTTACCCGTATAAAAACCGTAATAACCAATAATGATGTTTATGGTTCTCATTTTAGCTATGAAGGCTGATTATGTAGCTGGATGTTCTTACATTATATAAGAGGAAATTGTTGATCCAAATGAATGTGTAATTGGTGGGGACAAAAGCTTTCAATCGAGGCACCTAATAGAGTTTTCAGAAGAGAAGAGGTTAGCAGGGGAAGGATGGGAAGGATGTCAAAAGTGAAGTTTCTGCACCTCTCATCAAAACCCACCCTGGAACAGTCCACCAGGGGGCAGAGTGCCTCTGATTTGTTTAGCACACGCAGGCGCTCACCATTTAGGATCTCTAAATCCCTCTTCCTGGACGTTTTGCAAGTAGTGTTAACTCCTGTAGGTGGGCTCAGTTAAAACAAAAGATCCATGAGCCAAGGGAGAGAGGGTTTATCATTGATTTAAAATAGATTTTTCAGGACTTGCAAATTCAGGCAGAGGATTCCTAAAGCAAGCCTGAAGTTTTTCTTTCTATATGCAAACTCAGTTATTTTCTTATTCAGCTCTTGTCCTGGAATAATGCTAAAATCTTAGTATTTTAAAACATGATCCTTTATTAATGTGGCACTGAGTGAAATGAGAGGTTAGAAGACAAAGCATTTATTTCAAACTAAAGGGAACTAATTATTTACTGAAGCATTTTTCACCATGAGTTTTCTCATCATCGTGTTTTTCTTTTCAAAAAATTTTTATTGGTTTGAGGTTGATAAATCCATAGTTCAAAGATAGAACATCTGCCATTTACCACTGAAAGAGGTGACTGTTTTTTTGTACAGAAGTAAGGTATACTTATATGTCAGTTTTCCCCAGAAGGCAGACCTTCATGTCTGTGTAATTTTGACATTTATTTTTTAAAAATAGGCACCTTATGTATCAAAAAATAAATTTCTTTATCAGAAAATGGATCACATAAAATGAGAAAACAAATTAGGTTACATAATTGCCATTCTTCCATAGCGTAACTGTTACAACACCTCTAGCATTTTCATTGTCCCCAATGGGTAGTTTTCTTTGTGCCATTTCATACATCTGTCAGTTAAATCAGACTTTCAAAATGAACATTTACATTTTAGGATTATACTAGGATTTTCAGTGCTTCCTGAGAGAGAGACAGTTCCTGGAATTGGGCCAGCTGACAGAGTGACTTAACATTATTTCAAGTATAATTTGTAAAGGAAAATGCCGATTTCTTTTGACTTATTTGTACACATCTCAAAAGATCAGAGAAATCCTTTTCAAAACTACTAACTGAAAATCCATACAAGAATGGTCTTATAATATTTCCTGTATCAAAAGTGAACAGATGGTGATAAAGAGATCCATTTATGGTAAATGCTTTAAAAATCTACACATGGCTCGCTTAAATGATGCAGGAATGGATGACTCACATCCTCCCTGACTCTGTGGTAACATTCCACCCATTGGTCTCTGACTGGTCATCCTATATTGGGATAACCAGATTTCAGGATATCTCGTGCTCACAAGTATAGTGACCATATCTGGTGATGGTTCAGCAGTGACAGAGCAGTCTACAAGAATAAGTTACTTGTCTGAGAGCTGTGCCCAGGGGACTTTTGTAAATACTCTTGCTTGTCTCTTCTAAGCCCTTTTGTTAAATCCAGTTGGTGATACTGTGTGTAGACATGCAGCTCCTCCTGTAATTCGTAGATCCATTTTTGCTCATTGATAATCCCAAAGTGTTTAACGCTGAGTTGATCTACTTTTGTGGAGAAGCAGTTTTATGGCTCTTCATATTTCCGTCTCGGTCTTGCCTAGCCTTGAGTCCACTCTTTTGTCCTGGCCCTCTAAGCTTTCCCACAGAGTGTGACATTGGGGTAACCACACAGTGAGAAGTTTGGAACCAGCTACTGGCATGAAGGCCCCCAACACATTGGTGTGTATAACATGCAAAAGAAATTATTCAAAGTCAGAAAGATCTGACTTTAAATCTATGCTTTGAAATCATGGGCAAGTTACTCTAAAATATAATAATACACACCTCTATGTTTGCAGGTAAGAATTAAATTAAATAATGCAATTGTTTTCAACTTTGGTTGCACATCTGATTTATCAGGGGAACTTTAAAAAAAAAAACATTTGCTCAAACCCAGTCTCCGACTAATCAAATTACATTATCTGGAGTAGGGCCTAATATTCTTCTTTTAAAACTTCTTTCCAGGTAATTCTGTGTGCCCAAAGTGAGATCCACTGAAATATGTATGTAAAGCTTTTCCTGTAATAGCACACACAGGATCTGTAGGTGTGAAGGGAATCCTTGAATGAAATGGGAATTCAAGTATTTTAGTTTTTTATGGTGGAAATTCCTGAAATTTATGGTGAGCATATAAATCACCTTGGGAGTTCGTTAAAATGCAGGTTCTGACTCAGTAGGTCTTTAGTGGAGCCAGAGATTCTGCATTCCTAATAGGCTCTCAGGAAATGCTGATGATGCTGGTCCATGGATCACACTTTGAGAAATAAGAATCTACAGGAAAACTTAGCTTAGTTATAGAGTATTGCTCATTTCTTAAGGAGATACATACATAGATGTATACTTATTTAATTAAATATGAAATGCCTGATTTCGAATCAAAAGTGTAGTTTATTATATCTCAAACAAGAAGCAGTATGATTAATCAAAGTATGTGCTTAAAAGATCAACACAGTTTTGCCATCTTAATGGTAGCTTGTTTATAGCAGCAGTGAGGAAGCCTGGAGAGCAAGTGTTGATGAAATCATGAAAGGCATTTTCCACGGTTTGTCGAGAATTGAATATTTTTCCTTGCAAGAGGATTGGCCCATCTCTATTGACTTATCTCAGCTGCTTAATTGCAAGCATCCTAATCATTTCATTCAATTGGTTGCAGTAGACATCAGCTGTGATCAATTGACCAGGTTTCATGAAGCTATAGTGGCTAATACCAGCACTGGACCACCAAACAGACACCATTAGCTTTTTTGGATGAATATTTGGTTATGGACTGTGTTTCCGCACTTCATCTTTATCCAGTCATTGTACTGAACGCTTGCCATTGTCAAAAAGAATCCATTTGTCATCGCATGTAACAATACAGTGTAGAAATGGTCAGCCTTTATGTTGTGACAGCAAAGAAAGGCAAGCTTCAAGACGATTTTTCTTCTGGCATTCGTTTAATTCATTCGGAATCCATCTATCCAGCTTCTTTACCTTGCTGATTTATTTCAAATGGTCCAATATTGTTAGAATAGTAACGTCAAACCTTGCTGCTAATTCATGCATAGGTTGAAATGGATTCGCTTCCACTACAGCTTTCAGCTCATCATTAACCACCTTGGTCTCAGATCACCCACGTGGCTCATTTTCAAGATTTAAATCACCAGAACGAAACTTCTCAAACCATCCACATACTATGTGTTGATTAGCCACATTATTCCCAAACACTTCATTGATAATTTGAGCTGTCTGTGCTGCATTGGTTCCATGACAGAACTCATATTAGAAAATAATACAAATTTTTGACTTATCGATAGTTTCACAAAAATTGCTCTAAAAAAATGTGAAAGATAATCACAAGCCAAAATGTGCCTTTTAGAGACTAAGGATGTACCTTCACAATAAAAATAAAACAAGAAGTGCCAAAGTGAAATATCAGAAATATCAACTGTCAAACTTGTACTTAATGAAATCGGACATTTCATACTTAACAACCTAATGCATATCAACAAAAACAACACATAACTTGCAGATGAGAAAATTGTGCTTTTTAATGTACATAGGTTGTGTTTTATTGGCTTGTTTACATGGTATTCATACCTCAGCTTTAGCAGCTGTTAAGTGTTTCTCCTTAAATGGTTCCTCCCAGATGCTTTAAATTCTCAATCTACCCTAAAACAAACAGCACACTTCTGGATCTTAATTAGCAAAGCATGACCATCAGATTCAGTTCTTTGTTTTTTCCAAGGGCTTTGCCTTTTATAAAACAAAGAGATTAATTTAAAAATGCAAAACAAATTATAAAACATGTAAAACAAAGAAATAACAATTGTCAACATATGGCAAAAAGCAAAACTTCCTTTGTGATCTATTTCACTTAGTAAGCCCACTGGGATTTCTTTTGTTAACAGACAGGAACACATACCTACAAACACGTACATAATTATATATTGTATAGATATTTATGTTATATAAACAAAAGCAACTAATCAAAGATGAAAAGAATGTGCTTTTCATCTATTTTATTCTTATCATATTTAGAGATGTAATACCTAAAGCAGTGGTCCAGCAACTTTTTGATTTCACAGAAAGTCTCTCCTCATTTTCTATTCCCCAAAATTTTATGAGTATTTTTCACTGAAAGTAATTTAAATTGCTAATGGGAAATGTTTGTTAGTTGGTTGACACCTACCCATAATACCAGAGACATTGTTGAGTTTCCCTGAACCTAGGAAGGGAATAAGAATCAAAGAATCCTACTTCAGAAAGGATCTTTTATTTAATTTTTTTACTTGTGTTTGAAGTTAAATAAATAGTATCAGTATCCAAGTAAGTCTTTATTCTACATTACAAAACAAAGTTTAAAGTCTTTCATCTCCTGCATGTACCATTATGATGCTTCGAGTTAAATTCCAGCAAAGGCACATTGCTGGAAATTTAGCTGCTTTATTTTCAAAGGAGCAGAGGCTGGGGAGGGAACTAGCATGATTAAGCATTTACTCTGTGCTACATGCCTTAAATAACCACCCACTCCCATTTAATCGGTGTAATGTTACCATGAGGTCGGTATTCTATCTATTATTCTTATATTATTTTATCATCATCACAAATCAGGTATTACAGCAATTTTATCCAGTTCTTCCTTCAGGTTAGAGAATTATGACGACAGCCCCAGTTGCATAATTTGTGTTCAGACTTGGAAAGGAAATGTCATTATTATGTCTGTTTCACTTAGCTGAGAATAGTGTTTTCTAAACTCTATTCTGAAGCATTAAAAGTAGATTAGAACTTTGGGGATGTATTTGTAAGTGCAACATTGTATCTTGGTAATAGGAGTTTCCTCTTGGTCAGCTCCCAAATTTCTGCCTTGCCCTATCTAACTCCAACTTTGACCAACCAGGGCACATACCATGCCCACTGACCTCTTCCAGGAGAGTTTTTCTACATATGTAGAAAAATGTATATTTAAGCTGCAAGATATGGAAATATTAAATATAGATGCTTTTGCTGTGGTGAGTAATGCGTGGCAGGAGGTGTTTCCCTTTTATGGAAAGTTACTGAGGATATAAATCTCAAAAACTTGAATACTTGTGACATTATGTCTATTTTTACGTGGAGTCAAATTTCTGAGTGAAAAGTCAATTCCTAAGTGAAAAGTAAACTCAGGCAAGTCACACAATGTTTGCAAATGTTATGGTTATTTTTGCATTGTACAGATAAAACTTATAATTAAAGCTTATTTTTTCCTCTTGTTATAGTCATGTTTTTTATTAGCACAGTTCCTTTTTGTCAAGAGCCTTCAATTACTTTCTTCTCCTGTCTCCATCTCCCCCCAGACAGCACCATGAACAACAGAACCAATAAATCCCAGGGACAAAAACTTACCAGTATTCATAAAACTGACTTAAAACTGAAATATTTAAATTAAATATGAAAGAAAGCTATGCTTTCATTAAGGAAGCAATAGTGAGTGTGCAAATTTGTAGAATCTCCTTTGTTTTGGAGAAAATTCTGCTCAAAATACTTTTTACCCTGTCTTTGATTATTGTCACTCATTATTTAGGTGAAACAAAGGAATACATGACACAAAATTTAGCAAATTTGGAATTAGAATCCAAACCTTGGCTAACCTTGGTTAAAATTCCCAATTTGTCACTTGCCAGTTGTGTGACTTTAACCTCACCGAGCATTGGTTTCTTCATTGGTTAATGTGTGGAAAACAGTGCCTTATTCAAAGTTTATTATGAGAATTAAACAAGCTACTGCCTGGCAGTTCTTAGCTCAAATGGTACTTAGAACATAATAGGTATTTACCAGATGTTGACTTCCTTTTGTTCAAGCAAAATAAGCTATTGTCTACCTAAAGATCATGGAATGTGAAGTCAGCAGAGCTGTTTAAAATCCTGGTTTTTCTTCTTATTAGCATGTGATTTGGGAAAAATTATTTAATCTCTGTAAGTCTCAGTTCTCTAACCTCTAAAATGGGATTAATATGATCTATCTGGAAAGATTGTTAAAAGGATTATATTATTATTGCCTCAGTGTAGACCCCTGATACAGGTCTTGCAGCAAGGCAATTGCGCAGTAGACTTTAGCTTTCTTCTCTTTCAACTTCCTCTCCTATCTTTAGGACCAAAGGCCTGATATTTGTTTGCTATGCTTCAATGTTAGTTAAAATGTCATTTATTATTAAAAGTGAGAACTGTAGAACTTTATGAGATTGGAACCAGTTTTATTGATACAGTTTGGAAACTGCAAATATGCTGTGATTCAAGGGGTGCCAGAAAAATTACCGTTTCCTGCCTAATGTCTATTAATTAAAGAGTCATTGTTTTGATTATTTTAAATTACAAATACTTTTTGCAGTTTTTGGACATTACATTAGCTACCACCATTTATACCTTAATGTGAATTAGTTTGTTTGTTCTATAGATTATTTGAGCCAAAACATTGAAATAATATGGGTTTTGAATATAAGGGGATAAAATAGGGCTAATTTTGAGCTATAACTTCTTTCTACGTAGGCAAAAATGAGTAGCCTGTCACAACAGCCATGTGAGGGTCCTAGGGAAAGAGTGAAATTTAAAAGGTTATTGAAGACAAAACTTAGCTCCTTTATAGTTTTTACTTAGGTAATAGAATGTTTGCATTTTATACTGTTTCTGTAAGATTTTAAAAATATTTTTAGATACCATGAGAATTCAAATCTGCAGGGAGGAAAATTAATTTGAGATGGTAAATATGTTATTACACCAAGCTAGAAAAATAGAACCCAGCAAACATATAAGCTACCCTGCTATGCTTCTTACTAATCACTATGGATTTCTCCATGTTGAAGGTGGTTGTCCACTGTGTACTTCTAGAGGGGAAAAGTCTGGCAGACACGTGGCAATGTTTTCCTGGCTTTGTATAGAAGCAGTTTCAGGTACCACAAGTGCATACTGAGTAGGTATTTGTCCACAATAACCCAAAACACTGTCCAGAGGCAATGAAATAATTTTAAAGGTCACTTAGTCTGCATTTAATCAAGTCTGTTTTCATTTTTGACTGCTTGAGTTACTTGGTGGTATTCATAAAACACAGATATTTGCTATAGCAACTGCCGCAGGCTAACACTGCAGGGCAGATGGACTGGCCAGATTATTTTCATTCCACAAAGGAGATAACCTTGCCTATATGAAATATGTCTATGACCTATGCTCGATCAGAGTAGAACACAAATAAGAGTTTAAACACTGCCTTATGTAATATTTTTATTTACTTATTTATTTTAGTTAAGTTGGGTCTTTCCCTTAATGAACAATCATAAATGTAGTAGTTAATTATAAAGCTAAGATATAGGTGATAATCCACTCCAGACCCTCCCCCAAGATATTATTTGTTTGTATTAAAATGGATACATGTCTACATTTTTCTTCTTTCTCTGTATATTCAGTTTTGAAGGTGGCCAATCCTTCCCTATAGAAAATTATTTGAGCAGCTTGATTAGCATAGGCAAGGGTTCCATAACCTTGGCACTATCTATATTTTGGTCAGAAAATTCTTTGTTGTGGGGGGTGTCCTATGCAAGACGTTTAATAGCATCCCAGTTCTCTACTCTGTAGATGTTAATAGCAACACCCCTCTCCTCTGGACAACCAGAAATATTTCATGACATTGACATTTTTAGTCTATGTGCATTCACATACTTTTCTTGGACAAAAGTGTTTTTTTTTTTTTTTAATCTGTAGTAAAATATACGTAACATACAATTGCCTTTTTAACCATTTGTAAGTGTAATTGACAAGAGGTTTTATTAGATTCTTTATAAGGCTCTTTGTCCAAAAAAAAAGAATCATTGTTAATGGAGAGTGCCACAATTCAGGGTTATTAAAAAATGTTAAATGCGAAAATCCCTGTGTATCCGGGACATCATAAGTTTCACTTCACTTGCTATCACTCTGAGAAACACTTTCTGGTTTTCCAGACTGAGATATTTGGCTCTTACCCTGCGCTGTCCTTGCAGTCTTTGTACCATAAGCCATGTGGACTGTGATGCTGAAGGCCTACAAATGGATTGTCAAGAGAGTTCAATAGTGTCTTTAAGTAGAGTATGAAGGAGAATTTAGCCTGCAAGTTCTCGTTTTGTAAGCTGTTCTAGTGTTATTTGCCATTGTTTTCAAAGGCCTGACACAGTACCTCATACTTGGTAAGAGATCCATAAGTGCTCAGTAAATGAATGTGTGAATGAATGAATAAATGAATATCTTACATTGCATGATAATTTTCAATAAATTATTTTTCAACTATATGGTTTCCTAAAAGACTTTTAGTTAAAAGCATACAAATGAAAGAACAATGTGTTACCTTAAAAGAGAATCTTCCTATCTGCGCGTAATAAGGTATTGCAAGATGCTGAATTATCAAAAAAGACTAAATGATATTACTTATTCATGGAGAAAAGTACACTCGTACATTCTAGAAAGATTTTCAGTGGCAAGGGTCACAATTGAGGGTCATGGTACTTAAGATCCAAGTACCTGAGCAACAGAAAGCAAAGTTAAAAGGACAGTCTCATTTCCTAAGCTTTCTGCACAATTGCAGTTTTATTGTCATTAAATATTTTAAATACAAATTTCCATACATTGGTCTCTCATGGGATCATTTTTTTTTTTTCCCTCTAGAAATGCCCTTCTGCACAGGGTGGTGAGGGAAGATTTTTCTAAAGGGATAAGCTTAATGTGAACTCAATCAGAATGGGAGAAAAGCCTAAAGCAGTCAGGAGGCATGCTTGGCAGGTTTTGGGGTCCAGAGTGGGGAGGACAGTGTCCACCAGAAGGAAGGCATTGTTCTGTCTCTTAGCTGTTCTGTGGTTTCAGCTGACTCCCTGACACAATGAGAATTATGGTGAAGAAGAGCCTGGTGGGGTCCCCAGACATAGCCATGGGAGTGTATGTGGGGGGGGGGGAGGGTTCCAGTAGGTCCAGAGGTAGAGGCAGTAAAAATCCTATGGGCATAAGACCTCACTTTGGCCCCCAAAATAGTGGTTTCTTTTCCCTCTTCTACTCAGTGAAGCCCTTACATCCACAAATTTGGGTGACAAACATAACTACTCTAAGTGTCTTCCTTTACTCATTTGCAAAATAAGTAATGTTTCAATTAGAATACAAAAACATTTTTATTAGGCACATCTATGTCAACAAAGGTCTAATTTCCATGTAAGGTTAGAATAATTTTTTCAAATAATGTAAGGCAAAAACAATAACAACAGCAACAGCAACAACAGCAAAATCATTTGGTAGCCTGAATAATTAATTTATATTTTCAGTTTGCATTGATTGAATTCACTGGATAAGTGCACATTTCTATTCTTCTTTCTGCTCTTGTGAACCCACAACATTAAGTCATTGAACAAATGTTAAATGATGGGAAAATTTTGTTTATTATGTAATTCAACAGCTGGCATTAGAGCTGCTTATTAGGTGATTGCAAGATGCAAAGAAAAGGAAAATTACCATTTTCTTGTGCTGACTGGTACACACAATTGGATCAATTAGTGCTGGCTTTCAATTATGCAGAAATATGAGGTTGCCATGCAAGTACCAAATTGAAGATTTTTTAGGGGAAAACAACAGACAAGGAAAAAAATGAGTAAGACTGTGACAGAATATTAGGTTCATTGTGACAGGATTTATTGCTCCAATATCAAGTTATTTTCTTAGGCTGAGTGGTGAAAAGGCAAAACAAGTACAGGAGAAGGAAAGGAAAAAACTAAGGGGAAAAGCAGTGGGACAGGACCAGCAATATTTCCAATCATTTGTCATTGACACTCCCAAATGAGTGTTGGAGAATTAAATTATCTTGTCATTTCCCTAAGGATTTCAGTCATGAGTAATAAAAGAAGGAACCAAACTCACACTTCTTCTCTGTAAAATCAACTTGCTGTCTAAGCAACTGAAGTTTGTATCATGGCTGGTTCTAATTAAATACCGGATTGCTTCATTACTTCTTAAACTCCTTGTCATGTATATTGGTTCTCACTGAAAACATCAAATGCTGCTGCTGCCTGGAGTCTCTAGTTTTGGATACAGCTTTGTATCATATGCATGCCATTTCTATTACATGGATACCCAAACAAAAATTTTTATTTGATAAACAGTGGATTTATTTTCATACCAGGGGACATTTTTCTTCTTTTGGAATTATGGGTATATAAAAGTCTCAAATCCTCTATTCCAGGCCAAATGCCTACATTTTCTCACTGCTTAATGAGGCACCATGCTGATGATCTTAACTGTGTTAATTCCTTGAACCTTTTCAACAACATGTAGGTAGTATTACTATTTTTATTGACAGTCCCATCTCCAGTTGTGCCTCTTTGTGCACCCTATGCCAAGACATATTAAACATCCTGGTCTTTCAAATATTTATGCCATTTTCTAGCTGCACATATGTACTACTTCTTCTAATGTTGTTGGACCTGGGAATGACTACTCATATTCCATGATGGAGCCCAAATTGCAACTCTTCTGCTTGACCCACCTAGGCAGAACTGGTCACTGAGTTCCTTTGCTTTTATAACAATTTATTAAAGCCTCTAATTCCTTTATATTATAATTCTACTTTTATATCTATATCTTTAGGTGGATTGAACTCTTTTAAGGACATGGGCTATTTGTTTATTCATCTTTGTATCTCCATAGCTTTAGCAGAGGGTCTAGGGACTGAACCATAAAGATGCTCAATAAGTTTTTACTATATTCTTCTTCTTCTTCAAGATGGTTACACTGGTATGTTTATTGTAGTATTATTCACAATGGCAAAGATATGGAATCAACTTAAGTGTCCATGAACCAATGAGTAGATATAGAAAATATAGTGTGTGTATATCTACATATCTACAGATGTATGTCTATATCTATGTTTATATCCATACCATAGGTTATTATTCAGCCATAAAAAATAATGAAATGATGTCTTGCAGTGACTTGGGTGGAATTGGAGGCCATTATCTTCAGTGAAATAACTCAGGAACAAAAAATCAAATACCGCAAATTCTCACTTATAAGTGGGAGCTAAGCTATAGGTATGCATGGTCATACAGAGTGACATAATGGACACTGGAGAGTCAAAAGGGGGGAGGATTAGAGAGGAGTGAGAGATAAAAAATTACCTATTGGGTACCATGTATATTATTCAGGTGATGGGTACACTAAAAGCCCAGACTTCACCACTATGTGATAATTTTTTACTAAATTGTTAAATGATTGTTGTTAATTTCATAGACTTTCTGATGCCTCTGCATTAGCATCTAGGGTTATCACAAACAATGTCAAGTTATTTGTTTTTGTTTTATTCCTAATTATAAGTATGCTTAAATATTTTTGTATTTTTCTGAAGTCTTTTGCTTGTACACATTAAAGAGGAATTATGTCATATACTAAAATAAATAAAAATGCATATGCTTTTCAGATGGACAATTAAGCTACAAAATGCCTCATTTCCACTACGTTTTGAAGCAAATTTCCAGATTTATAGTAACTCACATTATCAAAGCAAGAGGCGTGTGTGATATGATGGGAAAAGCACAGAATTTGGAATTCAAAGTCATGGGTTTGAGTCATAACCTTTTCCACTGATAAGATGGGTAATGTTGGGGGAATTCACTTAACTTTTCTTAGCATTCTTTTTCTTATAGAATCCTTTTGAAGTTTAAATAGAAAACTTATTGTTACTACACTTTCCCTAATACTGGGATTACTGAAGTGAATCAGACTGTCCAATCCTTAACCTCATGGAGGTGAAATCCCTGAGGGGAGGGAGACTAAGACAATAACCATGGAAATATATGCGGTGGTGATAAGTACTATGAAGAAAACTGCCAGTGATACACAGTTGTGTGCTCTTTTAATTAGGAGTGTCAAAGAAGGCCTTTCTGATAAGGGGACATCTGAGCAGAAACCTGAATGGAGTGAGAGAGTGGGCCAAACTTGTATTGAGGAAGAGTGTTCTGGACAGAGGTCAGCTATTATCTTTCTTTGAATAATTGCCTTGAATATTCAGAAATGTGGATGACATATCAGTAAAGACAATGGTCTCAATGGAAGCAAAGGTAGAGCAAAGAGAGACAGGTTCCCAGACTTACTCTCCTTTGTTCAGAGCCTCTGGAGTCTGTCCTTATTAGGTTACTTCCATTGAAATTCAAGACATTTGACTTTATCTAATAATGGTAGATTGTCAAATTGCTATCACATCTGTGTGTTCCCATGTGTATTTTTTAATAATAATTTAGAACTTTTATATTTGCTTTCATTTTTCCTTAAAGCCAGTACCTTTCTCCTATAAATATTGGCTAAACCGATGACTTCTTTATAAACATATTGAAACAAGCAATGAAAAAAGTACATGCATGGACAGATTAATATTAAAATGAGCTTTTATACATAAAGCTTATTTATTTTTAACTTTTTATTTTAATTACCATGGGTACATAATAATTGTATATATTAATAAGGTACATGCGATATTGTGATACAGGCATAAATGTATATTAATCAAATCAGCACAATTTGGGTATCCTTCGCCTCAGACATTTAACATTTTTTAATGTTAGGAAAATTCCAATTCTACTCTTTTAGTTATTTTAAAGTATAACATAACTTATCATTGATTAGAGTCACTTTGTTGTGCTATCAAATATTGTTCATTATATCTAACTATCTAACTATATTTCTGTATCCATTAACCATCTCCACTTTATTCCCCCCTTCCCTACTACTCTTCCCGGGCTTTGGTAACCATCATTCTACCCTCTGTCTCCATGAAATCAATTATTTTAATATTTAGCTCCCACATATGAGTGAGAAATGTGAGATTTCTCATTCTGTGATTGGCTTATTTCACTTAACATAAAGTTCTCCAGTTCTATCCATGTTGTTGCAAATAGAAGGAGTTCATTATTTTTTATGGCTATATAATATTCCTTTGTGTATCTACCACAATTTCCTTATCCATTCACCCATTGATGGACACTAGGATGATTTCTTGGCTATTGTAAATAGTGCTGCAATAAACATGGGAGTGCAGATATCTTTTCGATATACTGAGTCATCTTCTTTCGGATATATACTTAGAAGTGGGATTGCTGGGTCATATGGTAGTTCTTGTTGTAGTTTTTTGAGGAACCTCCATACTGTTCTCCATACTGGTTGTACTAATTTACATTCCTACGAACAGTGTATGAGGCTTCCCCTTCCTCTACATCCTTGCCAGAATTCCTTATTACCTATCCTTTTGATAGAAGCCATTTTAACTGGAGTTGAGATGATACCTCACTGTAATTTTTATTTGTATTTCTCTGATGACTAATGATGTTCAGCATTTTTTATATAACTTTTGGGCATTTGTATGCCTTCTTTTGAGAAATATCTATTCAGATCCTTTGCCCATTTTTTAATCAGATTATTTGATTATTATTTTTTAGTTGTTATAGCTCCTTATATATTCTGGTTGTTAATCCCTTGTCAGATGTTTAGTTTGCAAATATTTTCTTCCATTCTGTGGGTCATCTCTTCACTTGGTTGATTGTTTCGTTTGCTGTGTGTGGAAGCTTTTTAGTTTGACATGATTTCATTTGTCCAATTTTGTTTTTGTTGCCTATATTTTGGGGGTATTACTTAAGAAGTTCTTGCCCAGACCAATGTCCTGAAGCATTTCCCCAATGTTTTCTTTTAGTAGTTTTATAGTTTCAGGTGTTATATTTCAGTCTTTAATCCATTTTTGAATGGATTTTGGTGTATGGAAGGAGATAAGGGTCTAGTTTCATTCTTCTGCATGTGGATATCCAGTTTTCCCAGCACCATTTATTGAAGAGACTGTCTTTTCTCCAATGTATGTTCTTGGTAACATCACTATAGATTTGTAGATTTATTTCTGAGTTTTCTATTCTGTTCCATTGATCTATGTGTCTGTTTTTATGCCAGTACCATGCTTTTCTGATTAATATAACACTATAGTATAATTTAAAGTCAGGTAATGTGATTCCTTCACTTTTGTTCTCACCCGATCTCATCTGATAAATAAAGTTTAGGTACATAGAGAAATGGCTCTTTAAGTTAACAAAAGATGGCAGTTTTGAATGTGAACAACCTCATAGTATCTCTAATATTTTTTTGGTCTAAGGTACCAACTTTTACTTTTCTCTGCTCTAGCAGATAAATAAAAAGCAGATATCTCCATCATAGCAGCACTGGGCACATTGGCATTTACTAATTTCCATTAGTATCTGGGGGTGTCTGGCATTTAACCTCTACATGATGCATTGACAAATTTTGGTTAAATGCTGCCTGTGCATTTTTTATTGAGGCGCCTCATTTCCTCTTGACTATTTTCAAAAATTCTTTTTAGTGTTAGCATTTGCATTTTCCTTGTTCTTTGTTTTTCATTTATGGAAATTGTACAAATAGCACCACACAATTCTATTCCCCAAGAAACAACAAAGCACAGAAAGACATATTCTATTCCAGTTTGTAGAGGTTATTTTAAGGATCCCTTTGTTGTTTTCTCTTTCTAAAGTCCAACAGAACAATACTTAGTATATGCTGAAACTGCAGGACTGCAAATCAAAAAGTGAAAGATTCATTTTGGCACTGGGGTTAAATTGGTGTGAGCTAATTCTGTGTTTTCTGAGAGTCATTTTCAAGACCAGTGTAGAACAGTGGTCAAGTGTCCATAAATCAATAGGAAATAAGATAAATAGCAATGAAAAATTAAATTTTTCATAAAGTAGCACTAAATAAATTGGAATGCCTACCCTAAATCCAAAGTTATGTCATTTTAGATTTTTGCTGTTAAATTATCTTTTTTATGTGTAGTGGAGATAGTACATGGTCATTACCTATAATAATAATTACTTAATTTTTTTGAGTAAGAAATAGATTAATGTGACTCAAATATATAAAAAGATATTCCTTTCCACAAATCTTTCCCACAACTCTTTCCCATACACTATGGTTCCCTTACCCACACCCATTCAGGTAACCACAGTTATTAGTATCTGTTTGTGCATATATAAGCAAAAACAAATATGATATTTTCCCCTTCTCCTCTTTTCTCACAAAACAATAGCATAATTCAATTGTGCACAATGCTTTGTATTAACTTTTATTTTGAAATAATTACAAATGCACAGGGAGTCTATATGAGAAGGTTCCCGATATCCTTTGCCCAATTTCCCCAATGGTAATATGTTGTATAACTGTAGTACAATGTCAAAACCAAGAAATTGACATTGATACATTCTACAAAGTTTATTCAGATTTTACCAGTTTTACGTGTACTCATATAAAATTGGTGAAATCTAAAAACCACCAATTTATTCTCAATATCTAATGTTTTATTTCAGAAGTTATATATACATGGAATAATATAGCATGTAACCTTTTGAGATCGGCTTTTTTACCCAGCATAATCCCCTTGAGATTCACCCAGTTTGTTGCATGTATCAATAGTTCTTTTTCATTGCTGCATAGTATTCCACAGTATAGATGTAACACAGTTTGTTTAATCATTCACTTATTGAAGGACATTTCAGTTATTTTCAAATTTTGGCTATTACAAATATAGCATCTATGAACATTTATATACAAAGGGTACAGTTGCTAGGTCATATGGTACATGCGTGTTTAGATTTATGAGAAATTTCCATTTCCACAGTGGTAAAGGTTAGCATTTAAGTTAGCAGAATATGACAGTTTTATGAGAAATTACCATTTCCCAAATGGAAATTGCCAAACACTGTTTCCAGAGTGGTTGTACTGTTCTACATTCCCTTCACAGCATAATACTGCCAGCATTTGGTATTACCAACCTTTCTTCTAGCTATTCTGATAGGTGTGCAGTGATATCTAATTGTGCTTTAAATTTGAAATTATCAAATGACTAGTGATGCTAGCATGTGCTTATTTGCTATTTGTAGGTCATCTTTGGTGAAATGTCTGTCCATATCTTCTGCCCATTTAATAATTGGAAATTTTTACTGCTGAATTTTGAAAATTCTATAGATATAAGGCATTTGTCTGATACATGGTTTGCAAATATTTTCACCCTGTTTGTAGCTGGCCTTTTTATCCTCTTCATGTGGACTTTCACAGAGTAAAAGTTTTTGATTTTGATTAGGCCCATTTTATCAATTTTTTCTTTCATGGATCATGTCTTTGGTGTAATGTTTAAAAACTTTTCTATTTCTAGGTTTTGAATATTTTCTTCACATTATTCTAATTTTTAAAAATAGTTTTATGTTTTATATTTAAGTTCATGGCCCAATTTAAGTTAATTTTTGCCTAAGTTAATTTTTGCTTTAGGTCAAGGTTCAGTGTTTTTTTTTTTTTTTTGGTCTATGAAAGTTCAAATACTCAAAACATTTGTCAAAAAGGCTATCTATCCTTCTTTTATTGAATCATTTGTATGCCTTTATAAGAAATCAGTTGACTGTGCTTCTACAGCATGATTTTTTTGTCCTCTATTCTGTTCTATTGATATTTGTGTCAAGCCCTCTACCAATTTCACACTGTCTTAATATACTGTAGCTTCATATTAACCCTTAACATTGAGTTGAGTGATTCTTTCCATTTTACTTTTCTTTATCAAATGGTTTTAGCTATTTTAGGTCCTTCGCGTTTCCATATAAATTTTAGAATAAGTTTGTTCATGTCTGCAAAAAACTTGGGATTTTGAAAGAAATTGCATTAAATCTAGGAATCACTTTGGAGAAGATTACATCTTTACTAAATTTAATCTTTCAATCCATGAACGTGATATGCCTCTAAATTTATTTAGATTTTCTTTTCTTCCTATCCCTAGCATTTTATAGTTTATAGTACGTGAATCTTGTACATAATTTTTAGATTTATAATAAGTATTACATATTCATTGCAGCAATTATCATAATTAGGCACCTTTTGTTCTTAGTAATATATCATGAAAAACTTAATATAGTTTATAGAGAGATTCCTCATTTCTTTTTAGAGCTTCATAATATGGCATTATGGAAAAGTACCATACTTTAAGTAATGGCCTACTTGGGCTATTTCTAATTTATTGCTATTGTGTGTGTGTGTGTGTGTGTGTGTGTATGTATATATGTATATATTTGTGGTACATATGTATCTGTATGATACATCCTCAGAAGTGGGATCATTGAATCAAGCAGTATTTTATTCATAATTTTGTTACACATTTTAACATTTTCCTCCACTGAGTTTATACCGGTTTGTACTACCACCAGCAATGTATGAGAGTGACTGTTTCCCCACAGCCTCACCAATAAAGTTTGATGTCAAACTTTCTCATACTCTCATATATTGTAGTTTTAATTAGCATTTATTTTATTATGAGTCAGTTTAAGCAAGTGTTCATTTATTTAAGGACTATTTGTATTTGTTTACTTTTGGTTGGTATGATGGTTAATTTTAGGTTTTAATTTGACTGGGTTAAGTGATACACAGAAAGTTATATTATTTCTGGGTGTGTCTGTGAGTGTGTTTGGAAGAGATTAGTATCTGAACTAGTTGGCTAAGTAAAGACCTGTCCTTACTAGTGTGGGGGGGCATCATCTAATTCATTTTGAGAACAGAGAGAACAAAAAGACAGAGGACAGGTGAATTTACTTCCTCTTCTGGAGTTAAACACCCATCTTGTTCTGTCCTCAGACACCAGAACTCCAGGTTCTCAGGCCTTCAGACTCCAGGACTTACACCAGTGGTCCCCAGGTCCTTAAGCCTTTGGTCTCAAACTGAGAGTTATGCCATCAGCTCCTCTGGTTCTCAGACTTTCAGACTCATACTGAATTGCATCACATGCTTTCCTGGTTCTTCAGCTTGCAAATGACATATAATGTAATTTCTTAGCCTTGATAATTGCACAAGCCAATTCTCATAATAACCCCTCCCTTATATATCTGTATATATCTTATTGGTCTTTTTCTTTGAAAAACCTTGACTAATACAATTGGGGTGGATGGGTTGCTGATGCTTCACATCTTTTACCCATTTGTCTATTGGGTTATTGAGATTTTTCTTGGCAATTTGTAGAAATATCACTACATATTAGAGAGTTTAACCTTTTGTCTATACCAGGAGTTGTCAATATTTTTCCCATGGTATCATATGCCTTTTAACTTTGTTTATGGTGTTTTTCGCATGCTATAACAAGCAGTGTCACAATGCATGGTCTTTGTACTTAAGGTATTTCACAAACGTGCACCATATTTGTAGTATAAATTTCCGGCAGTGGTAATTTAAAAAATTTATACACATTTGTAACAAAATTCTGAAGACATAACCGTCATAAGATGTCATTTTTCACTAAGTTATTTTTTAACTTAACTCTCTGTAAATAAAAACTCCAATAGGCTTCTTTTTTATCTAGACAAGCTAAAGTTCATATGAAAAATAAATAAATAAATGCAATAGTTTGGAAAGTTCTTCAAAATATAAACAGTCTGGGAAAATCAGTCTGCCATATATGAAAACACATTAAAAGTTCTGTATAATTATAACAAGATGATGCTTACAAAAGAATAGACAGACAAATGAAATGGAATAGAAAGTTCACAAATAGATTCAAGTACATACAGAATTTTTGTATGTGATATAGCTTGCATCTTAAATTTGTGAAGAGCAAATGGACTAGGTTACATTAGGACATTATTTTTTACATATTAGCTTAGAAAAAAACCCAAGTTTTATAGCATACTTGTATAAAAAATCCAAATTCTATAGCATACTTTTTCATAGCTGGGAAAAATATGTCCTCATATATTGCTCGGAGGTGTCTAGGTGACTATAACATTTGTTAAAGGCCATTTGGCAATATTTTTTCTTGCTTGAGGGTGTATATTTTTTCACATATTGGACAAAGATTATGTTTTTTTCCAGTGGTTTTCTCTGTAAATTTACATAATAGTCTCATCTCCTACTACATTGGATGCTAATTTATTAGCTTGCTACTATGCATAACAACGCATCTAGTGTTTCTTCTTTCTCCTCACCCTTTCCTTGATAACCCAATATTATTTATTGTAGTATTTTTTGAGTACTTACTCCTGTACTTCTGTGTCATAGCTTCTCTTTGACTCTCCAGATGCGCCCTCCACCCTGTTCCACTCTGATGTCTGCCTGAGACGAAGACCTGTAGAGACTGTATCAACAGGGTCCTTACCACCTGATTTCCTGTTAGGTTCAGCAGTAGACCTGAAGGAGGGAGGAAAGGGAAGTCAGGGACCTTCTGTGAGGTCACCTCAGACTGTTTTGTTGTTTGATCTTTCAAGGTAGCCTTCACTACAGCCATTTCTGATTACAGCTCCTCATAGTCATATCTATGGGCCCCTTGGGGTAAAACAGCTCTGCTGTTAATATCTACAGGTTCTTGCACCTTCCTAAATATTCTCTGTATTATGCCTTCCTTCAATGGCCCTGATTTGAGTGTGCAGTTTGATTTTTCCTGGGTCTCTGAATAATTCAATTACTATGTAGTGTCTAAAGGTCTAAAAGCTAAACTTTTATTTATTTATTTATGTAAATTTGATACTAACTCACTTGGTGGTAGAACTCTTTACAGTCTTTTTTCTATGACTCAGTCTAAATAGTCATATGGTTCATTACAGAAAATAATTAAAAGCTGCTTTTAGATATCTTTCTATTATGGAGAATTCTGAGTATACACAAAAGTAGAAGAGTATAATACAGCCACGTGTACCTATCACCCAGTCCCAACAGTTATCTACTCATGACCAATCTAGTCCCATTCATGCTACCATTCACTTCTTCCTAGGGCCCAATCAGGAAACAGAAACCACATAGTAATTTGAACAGGAAATATTAATATAAAATGTATTAATTATAACAGTGCATTGGAATTATGAGAGACTGGATAGTAAGAAGTAAACAGAACTTTAAAGAATATAGTGATAGTAAATATAAGTACCAGCTATTACCCCTCTGCCTGAGGAAGAGGCCCTAGGCTGAGATCCAGACCTTATTGGAGGTCAGAGGCTCACTGGATGGCATAGAAATCACTGTAGTGCTGAGCTGGTAGAACTTGCTGGAAACCTTCCCCATATGGTACTATGGAAAGCCATTCATAGGGAGACATCCTGCTGGAGATACACTGCCATAAAATTTCTGTTGCCCTACTACAAAACATTGAGGTTATTATTCTATTGATATTCATATTGCCCCATCTTGCTATCTGGCATGACTATCTAGTCTATCTTGTACAATTTCTGTTCTAGACACGGAATCATACATTTCTCCAAGGATCCCTGGATTCCTTTTAGTGGGAAATAGTATTTGGAGACCCCAATCTATATTCTAGGATTTCTCTTTACTACTGGGTTAGTCATTGTCTCTAGAGATTTTAGCAGACATAGATATGAAAAAAAATATGGTAAAATACTCATGAGTTTACACTTACACTTTGAACTCAAAATCAGAGCTCCAGGGCTATATATTTAGCTTCTTCCTCTTTTCTCTGTTCTCCCATGCTGATAAGTCTAGCTGTCAAGAACACTGGAGTTGATAGAATTAGAATATCAAATAATTTCTCATTTGCTTTATCCCATGTTACCATGTTAACTATGAGCAGTCTCAGAATAGCAACTATAATGTTGCTACCAACAATATGATTACTAAAGCCATTATTTTGTTATTGTTGTCTTTAGATACATTTCAACTAGCATTTTTGAATTCATTTGTATTAGTTCCCATACATATGATTGTGCCACCAACTGAATAATAAATATGTTTATTTCATTTTAATTTAAATTTTAAGACTTTTTTGAGATAATTTTAGGCTTCCAGAAAAGTTGCAAATACAGTACAGAGAGTTCTAATATATCCTTCATCCAGCTTGTACCTATGTTAACATGTTACATAACCATAGAAAATTTATCAAAACTAAGAAATTAACCTTGCTCAAATGCTAATAACTGAAGCACAGAATTTACTTAGATTTAACAAATTTTTGCATTAATGTCCTTTTTCAGTTCCAGGATTCTATACAGAATCCCACATCATATTCAGTTTTTGTGTCTCCTGAGTTTTCTCCCATCTGTAACATTTCCTGTCTTTCCTTGTCTTTCATGACCTTGACATTTTCAAAGAACACTGGCCAGTTATTTTATAAAGTGTCCCTCAGTTTGGGTTTGTCTAATGTCTTCTAATGATTAATTAGATTAAGGTTGCATGTTTTTGGAAAGGATGGCAAGGAGGAGATGTGATCATGTGCCTTTCTCAGTGCACCATATCAGAGGATAAGTTATGTCAGTATGTGCTACTGGCAATGTTAACATTGATCATTTGGCTAAAGTGGTGACTTCTAGGATTCTCTATCATAGAATTACTACTTTTTCCTTTGTAATTACTAAATGTTTGGGGTAAGATAACCAAGATTATGTAGATATCCTATTTCTGCTTAAACTTTACCCACTAATTCTAGTATCTATTAATGAAGCTTGCCTGTGGCACTTACTACTGTAGTGTTTTCATGGTGATTTTCTATTTCTCCTTTTCTTTATTTCTTTTTTCCTTTTTTTCCCTCTTCCTTCCTTTTTCTAACTTTTAAATATTTGTGTCTTTTTTTATTTCTTAAGAGCTTTATTAAGGTATATTAGTAATTGATATGCAAAGAACTACACATATTTAATGTATACAATTTGGTGAGTTTGGACATATATATACACACTTGATACCATCACCACAATCAAGGTAATAAGCACATCCAACACCGCTCCAAATTTTCTTGTCTTCTCTTGTTTTTGTTTGTTTGTTTGTGGTAAGGACACTTAACATTAGATCTACTCTCTTAACAGTCTTTCTATATTTATTAATGGGAAATCTTCTATGATGGAGAAATATTACATCTCTATTTATTTGTTAATTAATTTATTTATATCAGTATAGACTCATATTATTTATTTTATTATTTGGATTACAAAACAACTATTGCTTACTTTTTTGCTCAAGTTGTTCCAACTTTGGCCACCTAGGGCTCTTTTACACACATTCCTGTGTCTTTTAAATATTTCTCTCTTTTTTTTTTTGATCATTTCTTACTTTCTGGCATCATGAGAATCTCCTGGCTTTCAACCTCATCTTTAATGTATTCTCTGACCCAGCCCTGGAATCAACCATTTTTTTTAAGGAGCTCTAGTTTATTTTACTGGAAAATGGTATTAAAACCCAAGATCTGTGTATGAAGTGTGCTCATTGCTATTATGGTGTCATAGAGCTAGGAAATATATGTATGCATACTTAACTTATACATACATATATCTATATTTCTTTTTAAAAAATTTTTAATTATTATGGGTACATAATAGCTGTATATTTTTAATATTTAATATTTATAGGATACATGTAATGTTTTGATACAGGCATACAATGTGAATTAATCAAATCAGAGTAATTGGGATATCCACTACCTCAAGAATTTATCATTTCTCTATATTAAGAACATTACAATTCTACTCTTTTAGTTATTTTAACATATATAATATTAATTATTGACTATAGTCACTTCACTGTGCTATCAAATATTCATTCTATCTAACTATATTTTTGTACCTATTAATCATTCCCACTTTATCCACCTCTCCCCACTATCCTTCCCAGCCTCTGGTAACTATCATTCTACTCTTTGTATCCATGTGATCAATTATTTTAACGTTTAGCTCCCACATATGAATGAGAACATGTGAGATTTGTGCTTGGCTTATTTCACTTAACATAATGTTCCCCAGTTCTATTCATGCTATTGCAAATAACAGAATTTCATTCTTTTTATGGCTGAATAATATTCCATCATGTATATGTACCACAATTTCTTTATCCATTCACCCATTGATGGACACTTAGGTTGATTCCAAATCTCGGCTATTGTGAATAGTGCTGCAATAAACATATGAGTGTAGATTTTTTTTGATATACTGAATTCCCTTCTTTTGGATAAATACCTAGAAGTTGGATTGCTGGGTCATATGTTAGTTCTAGTTTTAGTTTTTTGAGGAATCTCCATACTGTTCTCCATAGTGGTTGTGCTAATTTACATCCCCACAAACTTCTCCTTTCTTCACATCCTCACCACCATTCATTATTGCCTGTCTTTTTGATGAAAGCCATATTAACAGAGATGAGATGTTATCTAATTATAGTTTTGATTTCCATTTCTCTTATAACTAGTGATATTAAGTATTTTTTATATGCACATTGGCCATTTGTATGTCTTCTTTTGAGAATTATCTATTCAGGTAGTTTGCCCATTTTTAATTGGATTATTTGATTTTTTTTGTTTTGAGTTGTTGGAGTGCCTTATATATTCTAGTTATTAATCCCTTGTTATATTTATTTGTGTATCTATTTATTAGAAAGCGTATTTTAAAAATTATTCTAAATTAATACTTCTGACTTCAATCCAGCAACACCAAGTTCATTTTAGCCTCTTCTTTTCCTTATTTGTAACTTCTTTCTTCATCAGTGGGAATCCTTTCATTATCTACAAAATATTTACTTATTTGTTTAACCCTAGTAGACAAAGAAAGTAGTTTCAGGATTGGTATTCCATATCCCTTCTTACAGGCTTACCCTGTCCCTGATCTTAGAATAAAGAATTTAGGCTTTTATTATAAATGATTTTTGTGAATTTTCCTGTTTCTTCCCATATTTCTTTTTATCTATGGCCTCTTCAAATGGTATTTTCTTGGGCCACACTTTGTAGTGTTAAAGGGGAGTGAAAGGCTAGAGAAGTTTTCAAGGCTTTACAGTACCAAGATTCTATTTTTTTTTTTGTTGTCACAGAGACTGCCATTTCTTGCCCATATAGTTCTGGCTGAACTATGTGATTTTTATGCAGCCTCAGTTTTTGTTCCTCTGAACTAAGTATGGAGAAAGGTCTTTGTCAACGGTACTGCTAACCCCAGTCCCTATATCTGTTGGAAGTAGGCAATGTAGTTTTTCTAATTCATGGTGAGTCTCTCACCTACAGGAAGTAAACTTTTGCTGGCATTTTCTGAGTTTTATTGATTCTTGATCCTCTTATATCTTTCTATTCTTCTTCTTTTTACTTTCTACTGAATCTCAGCAATTCTATTTAATTTGGAATCTGCAGATTATATGAGATTATATTTATCTCTTTCTTTGGCAGAAAATAAAGTTTGCTTTTGTCTCTGTTGCTTTTCGATAATTTTTCAGCATAAGAAGAGGAAAAAAAGGCTCATTTGAGATTTAATGTCCACACTTTGCAAGGGAGAGTTTGGCAATCCTATATTGCTGTTTCTCTCTCCCTCTGTCTCTTTTTTTTGAAACTTTAGTGGTACAAATTTGAACAATGGAAAAACAGTAGTATTGGTGAACAAATTCAAATTTCAGAGGTAGAGAAATCTGAAGTAAATTCTTGATTTACCACTTACTGTTTGTGCAGCTTACTGTTTTGGGGAATGTATTATTGAGCCACAGTTTCCTTAGGTGTAAAATATGGACCATAATAACAATTTTAGAGGGTTGTTGCAAAGATTACATGATGAAGGCTATGCCCAGTGTTTGGCCTTCTCAGATGTTTAATATTTATTTTTGTGCTCCCTGCTGCCAAGGACCCTACTGAATTTTTTAGTAGGTACTTGAATATCATCTGGAAGTCTTTTTTTTTTTAAACTAAATCTATCTAAATAATAAATTTTTGTCTCTTAAACAATAGTATCCCTTGGATTAGGGGGAGACCAATTTTGCAAAACATCATTACTAAGTAAATTGTTATAGATTTGGGGAAAAAACACACTGATTTGTAAGGGAAACATATGCATGAACCAGAAGTTATCATTCCTGTTTCAATAATCACTTCAAAATGCAAATTTATAAGACAAAAATAAACAGAGATTGTCTAGTTGCCTTTCATAAACATTATTGGAATCCGATTATCATCACCTGAGAGTTCTATAAATACCATGATATCAGGTAGAAAATCACTATTATCTTCCCTTCTTTTATCTGTGAAAAATACAAGTCATCTCCACAGATCACTGAGAAAATTTTCTGCTGCTTCTGGTTGATTATAACTGTACTTATTGCATTTACATGGTGTTCAATCACTTAAACTAAGCATAATGTATAGATTTTCTTTCTGACAGTTTATTTTATGAAACTATAGTTTTCATATTTCAAGGAAGGAAGAAAATGAAATGAATGAGACAAGAAACAAGAATGGTAGAAAGAAAGGATGGTTAAGAATAATGTCAGCAGGTTCTTGGAATGTGACACAAAAAATATTTCTGGCTCATTTCCCTCTCTACTAAACACACATTCAATATTGAAAAGTAACATAGCTGTAAGAAAGGAAAAAAGAGGTTTATTTTTTTCCATTTTTGATATATTAAATATTAAATTATTTTATATGGGTGTGTGTGTGTCTGTGTGTGTGTGTGTGTGTGTGTGTGTGTGTGTGTATGTACACACACGTTCCTGTTTTCCTTGTGCTCTAAATACATGTATTATCTGTCTACTGGTAATCCAATACAAGGTAAATCAAATATTTTTGTTTGCTTTGGATACAAAGGGATATTTATGGAAGTCTTACTTATATAAGGGCATGTGAAAGACAATGGTTTTCTGAAGTAACTCTGGGTAGTTTCTCAAAAATAAATGGACAAGAAGTAAAGTAATACAGCTATAATACTTTTTTAAACTATTCATTAAACAGGAAACAACCCATGTTCATATTATATGTTGTGTAATTTTACTTTACTATGTCTTAAAAAATATACACACCAATATTTCTCCTCCAAAATTACAACACATCTCTATTTAGAAACCATAAATAAATATCAAAACATGAAAATATGAGAACCTTAATTTTATAGAGGTTAAGTAGATAGATTTGAGATATGAATCATTATTACAATGATAATTTGGTAATTAATACTACATTTTCCAAGATTTTTTATGAAAATATTACTTTCCTTTTGTGATCATCTCATTTATTATGTAGAAAAAAATTATAATTAAAATGAAAATATCTTGAATATAAAGCCTCCATTAAATGGTAATTCCAGGAAAAAAATTTAATGATTCTAATTGAAAATGGAATATACTAATTTGAAAATATAAGTTAAATTCAATTTATATGTTTATTTTCTAAAATTAATATTTGAAATTGAATATGTTTTAAACTGTAAATCTTTAAAGTATCCCTTGCTTTTCTGAAAAAAAATATACATTTTTTTGGAACAATGGTGAATAAATAAATAGAGAATTTTATCTCAACAAACCAGTAGCTCAATAAAGAGAGAAAATATATAAAACCTAAAACAACAGGAAACCAAATTCCAAACTATCTCTGATAGTTCATAAAAATTTGGGGAATTATTAATATTCTTATGTTAAATCATTTTAATTGTAATTATTTGTAATGCATATTATAATCATGACTACCATGGTATAGGTATTGAATTATTGCTTTTACTAGTAAGATCCTGTAATAACAATTTAGACCTTGAAGAAACATCATGGGTCATTGAGTCCTTTTCTGTTTACCCATATGAGGAAATCAAGATCCCAAGAGAATAAGTGATTTGACCTGAATGCTCCAGCCATTAGTACTGTGATTTCTCTGTTGGAGTACTCATAATTACTCGTCATTGATTGAGTCCTTAATTCTTGCCTAAACCAAATGAGATGGAAGCTGCCATCTTCCTTAGGACCATAGCTGATGAGTCAGCATATTTTTTATTACCACCTTTTAGTCTTTTCATGGCAATACTAATGTATTTCCACCTTTCTTACATTGAGTAAAAAAAGAGGAAAAATTATATCTATTTTAAAAATTCCATTCATTTTTCCCAGAAGGAAAAAAAATCCTATTTTTTCCCATTATTTTGAATTGTATGTATTCTGACTAGCATTCTTTAAGTTATTTTCCTATAGTCCATTTTCCAATCCTTTAAAGATTTTCCTGCTATGCCATATTTCACCTTAGGAACCTGCTGCCTCTTGCTAATATTTGAATACTACTTGAATATTTACAATGTCCTTTCACAGTCATTTTGAAACCACCCTTTATAAAATTAATAAAGGGCTACGGGGTAGAAACTCTGGTAGGGGCTATATAAAATGTGTATGTGTGTATATCTATCTATCTATCTATCTATCTATCTATGTGGCTAGCCATTTTCCCTATCTTGCTTTCCTATAATTGCTTATAGGAAGTATAGTAGTACTACTCAGGAGTCATATAGGTGAGGATCATAAAGATTCTTAGCTTTCTTCATTGCTCCCATAGATAACATCACCCTTGTGAAACATAAGGCTAGCTTTTGAGATATCTTCCAGGCCCTGCATTCCAGTGGAATGACTGACCCACCCAGACCAGTGCCCCATACCAAGGAATGGACTCAACCGGTTTTGCAACCCTCACCCAAGAACTGACTCAGCAAAAAAGACAATTTGTACATCCCTATGTTTCCACCACAAACCCAGCCAATCAGCAGACCCAACTGCCTAGCTCTTTACCCATCAAACTAGCTTTAAAAACCCTTTTCTTCCAAATTCTGGGAAAGATAGATTTGAGAAATTCCTCCCATCTCCTCTCATGGCCCTTGTGACATTAAATTCTTTCTTTGCTGTAACTCCTGCTGTCTAAGTATATTGGCTTCCTCTTGAACAGCAGGCAATGAATCTGGTAAGGCTGTAACAATCTAACTTGATATCTGAAATAACCCTGTGAAGGAGCTGCCACTATGTTGTAGGGAAACTTGGCTTACTTGGTTCTATGATTTAGTAGAACTTGATTATAAATCCTGGAGTTGGGACTCCAATACTCATTCAAATTCCTTCCAGCTCACCACATAGCCTCTTAGCAAAAAACCCCATTTGCTGTGAAACTTATGCTAAGGAAACCACTTGTGAGCCTTAAGCCCTCCAATAGAATCCACCGGAGGTAGTTTCTCAGCCACATGCTTCCTAACCTCTGGATCCCATAGGACACCGAAAACTCTCTCATGAAAACAGTAGAGTGGAAATAAAGGAGGATGTATATACAGAAAAATGTTGTCAGAAAAGAGGAAAGATGAAGAAGCTCATGTAAGATGGATTCAATCTTAGTTGAATAGGACTCAAGGTAATTTGTGTTAAATTGGAGGACAGGGTAGTGCAAAAGGGCTCAAGAGACTTCAGAAAGATTTAGAATGACAGGCTGAGTGAAATTATTAGAGACTCAACATACAAATACAACTCTGCCCAATAGTAGTTAAAGGTGCAGTGTGAGTCAGTACTGTGTCTTCAGAAGAGATTTCTTTATTACTTTACAAATTCTGGACAATCTTATAGTGGAAGTAGATTTAAAAAGACACTGGGTTGTACCCTGACCTGGGAGTTGTCATGTGGAAATGGTGGAAGATAAAATGTCTAAGGGATTTTAGAGGTGATAGGGATATCTTTTGATTTTGTGAATATCACACAAAGAAAAAAGAAGCAAGGGAGGAAGATAATAAAGACTAAAGGATTTGGTCTGAGTTCAAGATTTTAAAGATATAATTGTTTGGGGTTGTCAAAGGAAAATAACAGGGAGGTTTAAGTGTAATTAAGATAAAAGTCATTGGTGAAGGTAAAAAAAAATTGTGAAGCCAAGATTTTAACAGATTGTTCAGGAATAGAGTTGTGAGTTAAACAAAAATAAAATTAAATATCATCCCCAACACCATCATCACCACCACCATTACTCATCACCACCACCACCACCAATAGCAAGAACCCAATCTGTTTGCCACATCTATGAATCACTGAACAACTTAGCAGAATGTCCTAGAGGTTGAAAGATGAATTAGATAAAGAAGCGAGTGAATTAAATTATATGAATTTCAGAAGGAGAAATTGTTGAATGATGGGGGTAATGATGTTCTGGGAGAAATACAGTGTCATTAGGTTTCAAATAAGTGAAAGATGTGGAAAGAGTGTTTGAAACAACTGAAGGGTACTCATGGAGAAGAGGGCCAGGCAAAAAGCAAATTGGGGGGAATTGACCTAGAACTGATTAGGCTAGAAATAAGAGAAGGGAGAAAGTAATAATGCTGAAAGATTTGGAAGGTACTTTGGAGAGACATGAAAGCAGGAGAGAAGGGGAAAAATGAAATAAGGTTGCTCATGAGGAGGATCACACAGAACTCTAGAAGTTCATTTATCTGGAAATCTGAATAACGAAAGTATTCAAATAATGTAATTGTTCTGAAAGGACTTTTTATGGTCATCCATTAAAAAAAGAAATTATACCAATGTATTGTTTTAGAAATGAATTGCTGGGGTACTTGAGGCTAAGTGACAGCATGACACAGATACACAGGTTCCTAAAAAGTTGGTTTGTGACGGCAAATTCACCTGGGATATTGAATCCAAGTATGGATTTTAAGAGAAGTAACATCATGGTGGTCTGACTGATCATATTTGAGAAATGATGGTTCCTAGTTGTTAGATCATAACAGGTAAAAAAAAAAATATTTCAAAGCATTAAATTACTATTAGGCAAATACCTATTAGAAAAATATCTCTATCTATAAATAGATATTTGCCTAGTAGTAATATAATGCTTTGAAAAATTAAAATTATAATATATATAATTCCTTCCTCTATAAGGGATAGGAAAACCAAGAATTAAAATTTGGGAGATGACAAGGCTACATCACATCAAGTGGTGGAAGTGAAAGGCACTTTGGGAATAAAACTATACAACTCCAGAAATATTATTAATCTCAAAACAGATCATATCCTGTTTATTTCAAACAAATGATCTTTGAAATCAACTTCAAGTTTCTAGTCAAGAGTGTGGATAAGAGAGATTCTGCCTTGATAAATTTACCTCCCATTACAAAATGAACAACAGTAATATCCTTTCAGAAGCCACAACAATTTGAGTTCAAGTAACTTCTTATGTAGCAACCTTGAGGACCCATTTAGTTTTTTCCAAACAAATTAAGTATATAAGGAATATAGACAGCACAAAACATGGGTAAAGATATACTATTTCTCTAAGTTTCACAATATTTTACATATAGATATGACTGACTTCACTCTGATTCTTTCCATAGTTTTACTAACAGCATTGTTGTTCCTCCTCCTACCTTGGAAAGACTTACAGAAAAATCTACAAAAATGTTGCCAGATTTCAATGCAAAGGAAATAATATAATTTTACTTTATACAATCTTTAAGTAGGATGAAGTATTAGGATCCAAACAGGACTAAACATGTACGTATATGTATATAAAATATGTCCTTATATATAAATATAAATATATACATATATAATATATACACACAAATAAATACAATAAGAAATTGTCTCACATGATTATGGAGGTTGAGAAGTCCCAAGATTTGCAGTGGACAAGCTGGAAACACAGGCAATCCCATGGTGTAAATTTTAGTCCAAATCTGAAGACCTGAGAACCCAGAGAGTCAATGGCGTATGTTCCAGTCTGAAGGCAGGCGATCAATGGCTTAGCTCAAGCTGTCAGGCAGGCTAAGTACCCTCTTACTCAGTCATTTTGCTCTATTCTGGTCTTCAGTTAATTGAATGAGGCCCACCCTCATTGGGAAGTCTAATCAACTTTACTCAGTCTTAGAATTCTCTACTCAAATGTTAATCTCACCCAGAAACATCCTCAGACACATCCAGAATAATGTTTGACTAAATGTTGGACACCTTGTGGTCCAGTCAAGTTGACACATAAAATTAACTATCACAGTTAGAGAAATAATTATTTTTAATTGCTGTGCCAAATTCTGTCTGTAGTTTTGTCTACACAATGACTAGAGGTATACATGAAAGATATTTAATCCAGATTGAAAAATAAATATATTTAAAGAATGAATATCATTTTGAAAAACTTGCTTTAGACTCTACTATTATCCTTTTAATCTTTTTACTTTCTTTGAGATTTTTATATACTAAAAGAAATGTCAAATTGGATGCATTTAAACAGAATAATAAACCACTGGATTTTTGTTTCTATCTTTTTTTAAAGACTTCAATAAAGATTTATACATCCTGTCTCACTGAGATGTGTGCCTGTTAGCAAGTATGTTCTACTGTGCTCTGCTTATATAATGAGATGCTGTTGTTACTTGGGTGATTTTTATCCATTTTTTTTCTTTCTGTGTGTTTGTGTGTGTGTGTGTGTGGTATACATGTATGCATGTATGCTTTATTTATTGTTTTATATTTGCAGAGGAAATAGAACCAGAGATAGGAAATAGAATATGACATACAAAAATATGACACACACTAGGAAATAACATTTATTTCATTTACCTGAGTAATTCAAACAAAAGGAGAAACTGTATATTTCAAACAAAATGAGGGCACCTCGAGGTTTGTAAACTTTGTGGGAAAAAAATCTAACAGAAATATTCTGTTGTTCATAATTTTGCACACACCATGATAAATTGCAATTATTTTGTTCTCATTGTTGAGGAGATATTAGTAAAAGTGGAAACTATAGCAAACTTGAGAATATCTATCTAATAAAAGGAGTTCTGACTTAACCCTGAGGGTTATCATTTGGGTTGGCAAGACTAGTATTCCCAGATATTTCACATTTTTAATGAAAGCTGGAGACAAAACTTAGTTTGTGCAATCTATTTTTATACACTGAGAAATAATTCAAAATCTGAAAATAAAAACATTCTCGGCTAAATATAGTCTGCCAAACAAAACATGTCAGCCAGTTTACAAAATTTACATAACGGTATGATGATTTTGGCTTCTAACCCAGTTCCATTACTTCATTGTATCTCCATCCTTAAGTAATACCTACTCTTAAAGTAGGATTGAGGAGTTAACAATAACCACGAAATATTTATAAAATGCTTATTATATGCTAGGCACTGTGTTTAGTACTAAGTTACCTTATCGCATTTATTCTTCACAACTACAGAACTAACACTGACCTTACTTCAGGTGAGAAAATTGAAGATTGGAGGTAAGGAATGTGTCTAAGTTCCTAAAACTAGAAAAGGAAGCTAGGTGAACACAACAATGACAAACTCAATAGTAGCAATCATTATGATTACTTCTATCTGAATAATTCTGGTCATGGGGCTATGAAGTGACTTTTCTCAAAGTTGCCCATGTAGTAAGTATTACACAATAGTATCGTATTTCTTCCCCTCCAATCTAGATCTTTCCCATCTAGCCAGATTGCCTCGAGCTTTAAAATGTCTTATTCTGAGTTCAGTTATTTCAGTGACTTTTATCAAATGCAATAAGGCATTTCTTTTTGTCTCCTTCTGTCATTACCTAATCAATGTGTCAGTAGTGCATGAAGCAATTTTCCTTAAGAAAGAAGATGGAAGAAATTCTGAAGTCACGTGCTTTTCCAGACATCTTTTCTTTTAAAACAATTTTATGAGCATATATTGCTTTTCTGATGTATTTCTTACAATTCTTCTAAAATCTGTTTATACATCCAAAAGAACCTCATTAGGCATATTTCTTTCTTGTACTTTGAAGATTTAAGAGGAAAATATTGCTTTACTTACACTCTTCACAAAATGCATTACAAATCTTAAGAGAACCTAGAGAGTTTATCTCCAGGGCCTCATAAAGGAACATACCTCCTTTATCAGAGAGTGGTTATCCAAGTTTCAGAGTCCCTTAGTAATAAAATGTCAAGAAGCATGATTTTCTTGAAGTTAAATGCCACCTACTTCAGTCTTTTTCTTGAGTGTTTCCCCTTAAAAATGTTAAGAAAAGCTATAACTCCTAAAGCTACTTGTCTTCACAATTGTCTCTTTTCACATTATGCATCATGAAAGATGATTTAACATTTCTTTATTATCAAGGCATAAATAGTAATGTTCACCCAGAGGCCCTGGTCTTTTAACTCAGTTATTCCAGAGGCCAAACTTGGAAATCAGATTTAATGGAATGAAAATTGGAACTCTGTGCTACATTGTCACAAAATATGTGTATGAGATTTCATGTCATTCATTTTGCCAGTATTTATATAGCAGTTATAGTTGCGCTATATGGTGCTAGGTATTGGAGAATGAGTCCTGAGTGTTCTAAACTCACATTTTTCTCATTGTTTTTAATAGTGCAAGTCATATTGTTACTCGTAATTATAGGTGTAATTACTTTTCTCAAAACACTTAATTTTTAAAATAAAGGCAAGTATTTTTTTGCTGTAAAGCATAATTCACACAAAAATGAACTTGTCTTTTATAGTTTATCATATATATCTTCTAAGAATTATTTGAAAAGACTCACCTTCTGTATTGACTCATGTATATACCATTAGCATATCTATTTAAGAAAAAAAACTGCCTTTACATAAATAACCATGAATCTTTGAAAACTTTTACTCCTAAAACATTATCAAAGAAAATTATATCTTCCTAAGTACCCATAGGCCAGACTTGTCAAGAATTACGTAGACAACTATCATTGAAACTAGAGCCTTAGTTGCCAATTAGTATTGGATAATAAATATGGCCCCCCTTAAATATAAAGCTTATTGGTTGAGTTGTTTGGAACACTGTTTTTATGAAACCTAGGCTGTAGATTTGAATCTCAACTGTTCCAATTACTTTTGTTGAATTGAAAATTTATAGGTTTTAATCTCAATTTAGGCTGAATATAAATTATTCTGGCAAATAGGATTGAGTAAAATCATACAGTTGAATTGGTGAAAATCCACCAGTATTTGTGCCTGAGACTCAGAGTTACAGAATCTGAGAATTGTAACAGATTTCAGAAGTCATCTTGCCCAATCTCTCTAGAAATCTCTTCTTTAACACCCTTGGCTAATGTTCTCCCAACGCCTAATTAACTCTTTTATGATGGTGTGATCACTTCTCATGGGAAGCATGTTCACTTACTGAGATGCTACAGCCAGTAGGAACTCTTCCTCATATTGAACCAAATGTCTTCCTAGCATGTCGTTACAAGTTCAATTCCTACAGAATTTTCTCCCTTATTTATATGACTGACTTTCAAGTGCTAAAACACAATTAGCATATTTTCCCATGGATTTCTCTTCTTCTCACTAATTCTCTCAACCATTGCTTAAATAATATGGTTCAATACCTTTTACAACTCAGGTCTCATTTTTCTAAGTCACACTCAAGTTGATTAATTTATATAATTTATATCTTTAAATGAAGCACCAAAAAAGGTCACCATATTCCACATATGCTCTGACCAGCAGAGAATACTGAGACTATCGCTTCCTGTTGTCTAACCATAGCTTCTATCATCATATCCTCTTATCATCATACACTGTTATTTGGCAGTTATATCATTTGATTTATTCATATTGTCTGAGGTCAGTGGTATCCTTTTGTTAAATGATAAAATATGGTTGACTGACCATATTTTTGCATGTGTGACCAGGCTGTTGGAAAAATTAAGTTTAATTACAAATGCCTGTGCTTGGTACATTTATTGACTTCTTTTCCTTTGCTTTATTTTCCACTTATTTCACATGTGTGTCCTTTATGAAAAGAGGTTAGTTGAGAGTAAAGTAATTTATGAAACATTTATGGCAGTGCCATTCATGGTTAATTCACAAATGAATTCTCTATATCTATAAACTAATTCATTCAAATTATCAGTTAATTAATTAATCATTAAGCTCAATTATAATTTTTGAGTGATCATTATGTTCAAGGCCCTGGTACAAAGAAGAAAGAGAAGATGTCTCCTCACAGGTCTTTCTCCAGAGAATTCATAATCAACTGTGAAAAGAAGACATATAAGTGCAAGGTAGTGGTGCAATGTGAAGAGTAAAAGCCATCCATCCAATCATCCATCCATCCATCTATCCATCTATAAGTTATACTCTTACACCATTAAGGACCTACTAGATATTTCTTGTTCTCTTCTAATGCATCCTGAGATTCAGTTTGTTAATGTTGGTAGTTGTTCTAATTTTCTAGTGTGGAGATTATTCTTCTGGATTAAAAAGTTGAAAGCAAAATGGGAATTGTGTAATATTTTCTTCAGCATTCCAGCATTTCCAAATATCCAGAGATTTTCTTATCTTTCTAGTGGCATTTTGCCTAAAATGGAACATGATGTCTGGAGGTAGAACAGCCATACTGTGCCCAAGAGAACAAAAGCCACCCACTAAGATTAGTGGAGCAGGAAGCTGAAAGGAACCTGCATCCTTCATCAGTTCCTTGAGCAGGTGCACCAGCCTCAAGCTTCCTACCTAAGGAGAATTTATTATGTAAAAACAAAACAAAATGCATTGTTTTAAGTCATGCTAGTTCTATGCTTTTTATGCTAGTTGACTTTCTGTTGTGCTCACTAAACAGATCCTAACAGCCATCTACTTTGCTTTCTTCCAACCAATTTGGAATCAAACTGACTTTTATTTAACCTTCAACATTCCAGCTCAAGGCCACTTCCACTAGGATGACTCTCATGTTCCTACCATAAAAGAGCAGTCTGTCCAACTTCCCTAGCAGCGAGTGTCACCCATGCTCATGACTTATCCCAATGCGGTGTTTAATTTGTAATTCTTTCTTCACTAGCCAACTTCTTGAGGTCAGGCATTACACTTACTATCAGCCACTATGCCTGATACTTCTTAGCTACATAACAAATTTGTTTCCAACATTCAGATAAACAGTTTTATAGATAGCATTTGTGCAATTTGTATTTGTTATTTGGAACTATTTTCCGAGTAATCAGCTCATAGAATATGGCTGTGTTGGCATATTCCACTTTTCTCAGCACTGTTAGAAATAGCCGAGACAGTGGACAAGAATTATTGACTTATTGCCTATATTAAATACACTTAATTAAAGTCAAACAACATTAGTTCATGTATTCTTTATGTACTTAGCAAGTCCATTCCTTCCATGATGTCAAATTTTGAATATCTAAGTATTTCGTATCTAGAAACTAGTTTACAGAGCCTGAAGATGTGGGAGAACTTCCTGACCAGACTTTCTAGATATTTTTCTTCCCTAAAGTTCTCATGCAATAAATGGAATTGTTCTTCTGGGATCCATCTTGGAATCACTATGTGCTTACAGTTTGGCTGCCTGTGATGCTAGGATGCCTTTATGGTCACCCTAAACCCTCACTGATTTTGCCTGAGAAGGGGTGAACTACTTTTCCTTTCTGCTGAAGTCATCATCTTTTCTTTCCACTGCTGGAGACTACTTCTCATCTCATCATTTTTTTTTTAATACTATATGTGTTTGTTTGAGAAGATAAAATGAGCTCAAGGGAAATCCCTAATCTGGCAGCTTTCTAAAGAAAGAAGCAATAACTCTCAGTACGAGAGTCCTGGAATATCCTGAGGCTATGGTGCGAGGTGTGGGAGTGTTCTGAAATACAGCATGGAAAGACTGAAGGAATGGCCAATTAGTTAATGTTTGCCTCCTCTTTTATTGATTTTCAAGTGTGGATTATTTTAGTGTTGGCATTTAAGAGGCATGGCATACATTCTAATACACTGAAAAAACTTTCTAGAGTAAATATAAATTCATGCACTTTTTTGACAAAATAGAATTAAAATTGTAAACTCATTATTAATACATGCATATTCTTAAAAAATAATTTTTTACTTTTAATGATATAAGAAAATTTCTTGCCTATAATTATATAATTTCACAATAATAGTGGGTGAATACACAGTGCTATATTTGAAACAAAAATGTAAATTAGATGAACAATAAATTATGAGTATCAAAGTGGGACTGGATTTGGAAATTCCAAAGTGAAATAAAATATTGTGTCATAACATGCATGAAGAAGCATGGTTTGGTGAGGCACTATGCTGTCAGAATATTGGTTCTGAGAAAAACATGATTTTGAGTGTGTACTTTATAAACCTGTTTCTTAAAATATGATTAATATTTACTATTAATAATTAATATTTAGTTAATATTTACTCTGCCTTCATTTCAGGGTTGTTGGAAGGATAACTAATATCCTATAAGTGATAATGCTTTAATACTTCCAAACTACCACAAATATTGGTTATATTTGATATAGTTAATAAGAATATATGAATTTTAAGTAATACTTGAGACAATAATTAGCACTAGGTAAAATAGAAATCAAGAAACTTCAATTTGTAAGGTTTATAATGAAGGTAAAAAAAGTCATGTTAAAAGCTTAATTTTCTGTGCTTATTTAACAAAACATGGGAAGAGTGGTTTTTTTTTTTTTGAAAGAATACAAGTATACCTCATTTTACTGTGCTTTGCTTTACTGCACTTCCCAGTTTTGCATTTTTTACAAATTGAGGGTTTATGACAACCCTGTGTCGAGCACCAGTCTGTTGGCACCATTTTTCCAACATCATGCGCTCCCTTGGTGTCTCTGTATCATATCTTAGTAACTCTTGCAATATTTCAAACTTTTTGCATTATTATATCTGTTACGGTGATCTGTGATTAGTAATCTTTGGTGTTACAACCAACTACACCCATAATAGTGAACTTTGTTAATAAATGTTGTATGTGTTCTAACTGCTCCACCAACCAGCCATGCCTCAAGGCCTCCTATTCCCTAAGATACAACAATATTGAAATTAGGCCAATTAATTGCCCTACAATGGCCTCTAAGTGTGTTCATGTGAAAGAAAAAGTTGCACATCTCTCACTTTAAATCAAAAGCTAGACATGATTAAGTTTAGTGAGGAAAGCATGTTGAAAGCTGAGATAGGTGGAAAGCTAGGACTTCTGTACCAGACAGTTAGCCAAGTTTGTGTGAATGCAAAAAGTCCTGAAGGAAATGAAAAGCGCTTCTCTGGTGAATATACACATGATATAAGAAAGTAAAACAGCCTTATTGCTGATATGGAAAAGTTTTTATTGGTCTGAATAAAAGATCAAACCAGCCATTAATAATTCATTCTATTAATAAATCCTAATCCAAGGCAAGGTACTAACTCTTTTCAATTCTGTGAAGTCTGAGAGAAGTTAGGAAGCTGCAGAGGAAAAGTCTAAATTTAGTAGAAATTAGTTCATGAGGTTTAAGGAAAGAAGCCATCTCCATAATACAAAAGTGCAAGGTGAAGCAGCTAGTGCTGATTTAGAAGCTGCAGCAAGTTATGCAGAAGATCTAGCTAAGATCACTGATGAAGGTGATTGCTATACTAAATAATAGATTTTCACTGTAGATGAAACAACCTTCTAATGGAAGAAGATTCCATGTTGGACTTTCATAACTGTAGAGAAGTCAATGCCTGGCTTCAAAGCTTCATATGCTAAAGGATAAACTCATTCTCTTGTTAGGGGATAAATGCAGCTGGTGACTTTAAACTTAAGTCAATACTCATTTACTATTCTGAAAATTCTAGGGCCCTTCAGAATTATGCTAAATCTATTCTGCCTGTGTGCTCTAGTAATGGAACAACAAAGCCTGGATGATAGCGTATTGCCTACAGCATGATTGCTGAAAGTTTAAAACCCATTGTTGAGACTTACTGCTCAGAAAAAGATTTCTTTCAAAATATTATTGCTCAGTGACAATGCTCGTGGTTACTCAAGCACTCTAATGGAAATGCACAAGGAGATTAATGTTTTCGTATCTGCTAATAATACAACCTCTATTCTGCAGTTCATGGATCAAGGAATGATTTTGACTCTCTAGTATTAATATTATTATATAAGAAATATGTTTTGTAAAGGCTACCTTAGATAATGATTCTTCTAATGAATCTGAGCAAAGTAGATTGAAAACTTTCTGGAAAGGCTTCACCATTCTAGATGCCATTAAGAACATTTGTAAAGCATAAAAGGAGAGCAAAATATTAACATTAACAGGAGTTTGGAATAAGTTGATTCTAGCCCTCATGGATGATTTTGAGGGGCTTAAGTCTTCAGTGGAGGTAGAAAATACAGATATTGTGAAAATAGAATTAGAACCCTAGAATTAGAAGTAAAGCCTGAAGATGTGATTGAATTGCTGCAATCTCATGATAAAACTTGAATGGATGAGAATGAATGAGGTGCTGCTTCCTATGGATTTGCAAAGAAAGTGGTTTGTTGAGGTGCAGTCTACTCCTGGTAAAGATGCTGTGTACATTGTTGAAATGCCAACAAAGGATTTAGAATATCACATAAACTCAGTTGATATAGCAGTGGCAGAGTTTGAAAGGATTGACTCCAATTTTGGAAGAAGTTCTGCTGTGGAGAAAACAATACCAAACAACATCACATGCTACTGAAAAACCTTTCATGAAAGAAGGAGTCAATTGATGGCAGACTTCATTGTTCTCTTATTTTAAGAAATTGTCAGTCACCTCAACCTTCAGCAACCACTACACTGATCAGTCAGCAGCCATTAGCATTGAGGCAAAACCCTCCACCAGCAAAAAGATTACAACTCATCGAAGGCTCAGATGACTATCAGCATTTTTAGAAATAAAGTATTTTTTAAATTAAGACTTGTACATTTTTTTAGACATAGTGCTACTGCACACTTAATAGACTACAGTATAATATAAACGTAACTTTTGTGTGCATTGGGAAACCAAAAATTTGTGACTTGCTATACTGGGATATTTGCTTTTTTGCAGTGGTCTAGAACCGAACCCACAATATCTCCAAGGTATTTCTATATCTGAAATTCAATTATGACCTCAAAACAGCTGTAGTAGGGATGCTTCTATATGGTAAGTATAAATTTAAAACTACTAGCCCATTTTTATAGTATAATAAGTCAAATAATAATAGAAGGTTGATAATCAGAAAGAGCTGTTTTTATTTCACTCCCGTTCCTCAGAAGCAAAAGTTTCAACTTAGTTTTTTCTTCTGATAGTCTTCTAAAAAATATGCTTCTAAGACTATTTCTTGATTGATGTATTTTATATTCTACTACTTGACTTTCTATAATAAAAATAAAGATTTAGCTCTTTTAAATCTCTCCACCACTCCCCCATTTTTCCCAAATTTATCCCTTCCAACACTCAATTAAATCAATGATCATTGCTTAAATCATTATGCTTATGCAAATACAGCTCCTCCAGAGTCAAAGTAATGCATCGTGTGGCAATCCTTTCCTTATGAGGTTTTCGTGTTGTATAATAATTTCCCTACTTTTCACTTGTTCAATTTGTCACCTCAATATCTTTAATATTTACCTTTTCCTCTGTAGCTCTCCATTCTCAGTCCATATTTTGGGCTATTTCCAGCAGTTCCAAAATTGTCACCTTGATCTTCCTTCATTACCTTCCTGACTTGATCTCATCTTTACTGAATTCCATCTTCCTCTTTCTTGATTTATTCTCAAATTTTTTGAAGAATATTTTTCAGAAACTCCCAAGAAAGGGATTGCTCAAGAACTGACACATATAAAATTGCTCTGGTGCTCTTCTGTCCTCACAAGTAATGAGAGTTTGGCTGGGTAGTTTTAGTTTGAAATGCACTTTTCCTCAGAATCTTACAGTAAGTACTCCTGTGTCATTTAACATTCAGTGCTGCTTTTAGAAAATATTCTTACTCCTTTGTTCATGACTTCTTTCAAATTTCTAGAGACTTTAGGAATTTCTCTCCATTTCCTATACTAAAATCTTATAATGGTGTGGTTTGGCGTGGATCTGTCTTTATTCTTTGTGCTGTGAACTACGTAGGCCTTTTCTATTAGACATATATAATCTTTATTTCAGGGAAATCTCTTGACTTCTTTAACACTCGTCTACTCTGAATTTTCTCTATTCTTTATAGCACTCCAATTTTTTTTGTTTTGGCTTTTTTAAAATTCTTATTTCAGCATATTGTGGGGGTACAAAAGTTTAGGTTACGTATATTGCCCATTCCCTCCCACCCCCCTGAGTCAGAGCTTCAAACGTGTCCATCCCCTAGACAGTGCACATCGCACTCATTATGTATATATACATGCATCCCTCCCCCACCCACATCTGCCCAACACCCAATCAATGTTATTCCTAAATGTGCTCTTAGGTGATGATCAGTGAAACCAATTTGATGGTGAGTACATGTGGTGCTTATTTTTCCATTCTTGGGATACTTCACTTAGTAGAATGGGTTCCAACCCTTTCCAGGAAAATACAAGAGGTGCTATATTACCATTGTTTCTTATAGCTGAGTAGTACTCCATGGTATACATATACCACATTTTATTAATCCACTCATGTATTGATGGACACTTAGGTTGTTTCCACATCTTCGCAATTGTGAATTGTGCTGCTATAAACATTTGGGTGCAGATATCTTTGTTATAGATTAAGGAAATGTTAATCAAAGTTATATTTGAACTGTTCACTTATTTCAACTATGTTTCTGGATTTTTGAAACTATGAAATAGCATTCACATTACTATTACTTTTTTGGAATGAGGGAGAAAGCAATTATTATTATTAATATTAGTAATAAAAACAGTCATAATTGCAGAAAATAAGATCACTTGAGGCAGCAAAAGTAAGAAACACTTTTTATTTATTCATTAAAATCATTAAAATGTGCCTATTCCAACAGTTTGAAGGTACATATAAAAATATAAAAACTCTAATTATAGTTATATGATAAAATGTAAATGCAATAAGGATGCAATAAATATGGAGAGAAGACAAATAAATAATACAAAATATGCTAAATGCCCATAGCAGACTAGATGCTAAAAAAAACAGATTGAATGGTGGCTAATGTTATATAATTTCAAAAATATATTACTTAATTTTCCACTGTTTCCAAGGGGAAAAAAAAGCTAAGCTCTTTTCCCCTTTTCATAGATGATTTTGTATGTATTTCCTTTTTACATATGATCGGAGGTATTCTGATGGGTTATTTTGAACATATAAATAGAATATGATAATACCATCTTTTTTTTCATATGCTGACAGCCACACTACTGAAAAAGATATGTAAAGAAGAAGACATAGAAATCAAATTGTTTATTTAGTGAAAATATAAAAAAACTGTTTTGTGAAACAAACTACTCACCCAGATGAGGTGAATTATCTCTTTCATGAAGCTGAGTGTTCACTCTTCTCTCAGTGCCTTGAATAGCAACATCCAGACACCCTAGAAGAGCAAATTAATTTCATACAGGATGAAACTGCATTTCAGAAACACAGAATTTTACTTGTTAAGTTAAATCTCTTCAAATACTTGGACAACTTCGTCAGTGACCTGACCAGCCTCAAATTAATGATGGAAATAGGTAGAAATATACACATATTGCTTTTGTTTTCTAGCTTCTTTTTCTTTAAACCCTTGTTGGAATTGATTCTTTAAATAACTGGATAGTTCAAACAGATTTCTAGCTGACACCAATAAACTTTAAGAATCCTTTATGGAGTAAAATGTGTTTACATCTAACATTTTGTTTTTCTTTCATTTTATAAATACATCCATAAAACAGTACAACATTAGACCATATGGAATAATGGAAAATAATTGTAATAGAGTTATTTTCATATGGAACTTTTCTATTTACATATTTTTTTGTAAAAATCAATAATGCTTCCTGAAAAAATTTTAAATAGTTACTTCCTCACCAATCATTATACTTTTGGATTATAAGTAAAATGAACAGCTTTAAGCCACCTGCCCAGGAAATCAGGGAATCTATTTTGTGTATCTACCATTAGGGATCAGCAAATTTTATTTATGCATAAGAAGAGTTTTGCATTAATGATCTGATAGTTTGTGATAATACAAATTGTAATTTGTTGGAAATTAATTTTCCCAGATATTACTGGCTAATTATTCTATAATATTTATTGTATTTGAAAGCAATAGAAACTGTTATTAAATATAGTTATTGTTTTATAAAATATTGTATAATTCAGATATTTTACAGAGTAAGATTTACAGATAACCCCGTTCTAAATGAATGAGTTTTAAATTGATTTCACTGTTTTATTCATTCTAAAATATTTATCAGGCTCTTCATATTTATCAGATCCTTTGCATGTGTTTTGAGTGGAGCTCATTCCTCAGAGAAATTCTTGTCTGGTTTGAGAAATGACAAGTAAATAAACAATTACAAGACAGCATGATAAGTGCAATTATAAAGGAGCAAATCCGGTGATGTACGGAGGCTGCAAAGTCAGGAATGTATCATAAGAGGAAGCAACTTCTCTATTGAAATTTAAAGGATGGGTGATTTTCTTTGTAAACAATGGTTAGAAGGATGTTCTTTTCAAAGGAATGATGTGTGAAGGCATCAGGAAATCAAAATAGATTTCTGAAGTCTGACATAAAAGGGTTAAAATTACTTATGAAGTCAGCATAGAAATAATACCACTTAATGCTTAACCTAGAATCTAAGAGCTGAAAAGAGATGGAATTGAGATCAGAGTTTGGCAGAATTAATGACAGAAGGCTTCTAAAGGTAGACTTTAATACAGAGTGAAAGGATATCAATACTTCAGGTGAGTTTGAAATATTTCATAATTTAAATGAAAGGTCAAAATGGCCACAGAAGAGTAATAGGGTGTTTCAAGTACATAAAATTTCTGTCAGACAAGTGGGAAGTATGGATCACACTAATTTTAAAGCCAAAAAATTTAACAAAAGTGATGTGACCTATAGGAACTCTCCACATAAACAAATGGGGCCAAAGAATAAAATTAAAAATCTGAGAGCAAACAATTAGCAATATACAAAATGAGGAGTTGTATTTTCCTTCTTCTGTAGTTATTCCCAAATACTAATATAGTCATAGACAAAGTGGGGCTACACACTGTCTTTGTAAACAGGGATGCCCTAACTCATTGCTCTATCTGTCCTGCTGAGACATTGTTTTCTTACAGGTAGTCTTGGAAATATTTTTTATAGATGTAGCTGAGGATAGCTGTCTAAACCAACTTCTAAATTCAGCAATCCCACTAATGGGATTATTTACCCAAAGGAAAAAAAAGTCATTTTATCAAAAAGACCCTTGTACTAGAATGTTTATTGCAGCACAATTCATAGTCTCACAGATGTGGAATCAACCCAAGTGCCCATCAATTCATAAGTGGATTAATAAAATGTGGTATATGTATACCATGGAGTACTACTGAGCCATAAAAATTAATCAATACCTTGTGCAACAATCTGGATGGAGCTGAAGAAGATTCTCCTAAGTATCGCAAGAATGGAAACACAAACACCACATGTACTCCCTATTAAATTGGAACTAACTGATCAACACTCATGTGCACAAATGGAAATAAAACTCAACAGTAATCAATCGAGTGGGAAAGGGGAGGAGAGAATGGGTAAAATCATACCTAACAGGTACAATGTATACTATCTGGGTGATGGGCACACTTATAACTTTGACTCAAGCAGTACAAAAGCCATCCATGTAACCAAAACATTTGTACCTCCGTAATATTCTGAAAGAAAAAAGAAAAAAATCAAAAACAAATGTTTCTTCTCCCTTTGTATTACTCTTTAATAAAGTCATTCTATATAGGGAAGCCAAAGAACTTTATTGACATTTTTACTCAGCTTCAAATTTTAGTTTTTAAAGTAGCATGCATAAGAACATGTACTTGAGAGTAAAGGCTTTCTTGGTTTCAGTTCCTGATACTATTCACTCTGTATTGATATTCAAGTTACTTGAATTTTGGATTCTACATTTGTAAAAAAGGAGACTGAACATAACTTAACCTATTGAATTGCAGTTATAACAGAATCATTACATAAAAAAGATTTATAATTATGCATGGTACATACCAATAACTCAAGAAAAATTAGCTATCATGATAATTATTGTTAGTGTTCACTTATAGAATAGAATATATCCCAGCAATGGAGTAAGCTGACGTTTGTGTGGTTTGAGGCTGTGCATTAAAATATTATAAAAAACCAGATCTAAAATAAATTTAAAATGTCGGAAAAAATAGTAAGGCCCTACAAATATTCTCCTCTCCATAAAAATGAGAAAAATGGCAATAAAAGTCAGATATTTTCCAGAACTGTGGAAATTAATAAAACCCTGGTCAAAATCTGTAAAAACAGCTGAATCTCAATAAGAATAGTAAACTTTGTGGCATTTTAACTTCTTATTTCCATACCTTCCTGCCCAGTTCTGTGAAACAAACAGATCCATAATCACAGTGAAAATAGCAGCTTGGCAACCACTGGAAAGGCACAATGGAGTTGGAGTTCCTCCAAAGACTCATTCCCAGAGAATTGTCATTATTTTGCCTAACTGATGGTTCTTGCTGGCAAGGTTGTTTTTACTTGACCTGACTTGGAGCTCATCTAGTAAGAACAGCCTTTTCCCCAGAGCATCTGTCAAAAACAATTAGAGGCAATTGTTAAATAACTTGATGGCCCAACATGGTAGTTAACAGTTGGAGAAAAAATAGGCTAACCAAAAATCTCAAAAGGAAAACCCAGGAAATAATATGTCCTTAGGGGGCTTTGGAAAGATCTGACATTTTTGTGGGGATCTAGAAGGCAACATGTATGAGTAGGACTGGTCACATGCCCAGAGCTGTGTATATGCTAAGAAAAATACCTGAAAGGACCTAAGCTTTTATCTCTGGCTAACTTCAAGGCTCTTTGGAAGCAAAAAGTGGAGGCTAAAATAAAGTTATAAACTATCTGGCTCAGTGTTGAAGGCTTCCCCAAAATGTGCACACAGCTCCTCAGCAAACATTGGGAGACTTATTGTTTTCTGGCATCTAACAAAATCCTGTTCAACTATCAGCTGACTACTAAGAGAACTGAGCAGAAACTTCAGTGACATGACAAAGAATGCAGGCTTTACAGAATTAATTCAGAAAAGTCAATTATAAGCAACACCAAACAGCAATAACCACAAATCCTAGGAACAGGGGAGAATCTGATTCCCTGAGTTGCCACATTATATTGTTTAAAATTTCCAGATTTCAACACAAAATTATGAGATAGGCAAACAAACGTGGAATTATGACCTGTATGATGGAAGAAAAAGAACCCAATAGAATCTGTCCCTGTGGAAGCCCAGATGTTGAATTTCCTAGACAAAGACTTTAAAGCAGTTATTTTTTTAAAAAAAAAGCTCAGATAACTAAAGGAAGAATGTTTAAAGAATCAAAGAATAGTTTGATAATGATGTCTCATTAAATATAGAATATTTATAAAGGGATAGAAATTATTTTTTAAAGAACAAAATATAAAGTCTGGAGTTGAAAAGTACTGTAATTGAAATGAAAATTTCCTAGTGGGGCTCAACAGCAGATCTGAGCAGGCAGAAAAATAATCATCAAACTTGTAGGTAAATTAATTGTAGGTATATCAATTGTAGAAGCAGAAAGATAAAAGAATGAAGTAAAGCAGAGCCTTAAGAACCTATAAGACATCATCAAGCATATAAAAATTTACTATTCCTAGCTGTAGAAAAGAGAGAGAGAGAAGGGGACAGAAAGAATATTTGAAGGAATCATGACCAATAATTTCTCAACTTTAAAGAAAAAAATTAATCGACACATCCAAGAAGCTTAACAAACTCCAAGATGGGAAAACTCATAGCTAGATATGTTGTAATAAAACTAAAAAGCCCAGACTTTAGTCTTTGAGAATCTTAAAAGCAGCAAGAGAGAAACAACTCATTGGGTTCAAGGGCTCCCTAATAAAATTAACACCTGATTTCTCGCCAAAAACAATGGAAGCCAGAAGACAGTTTGAGGATATATTCAAATTGTTGAAAGAAAAAGACTGTTAACCAAGAATTCTATACTCCAAGAGTGAAGGAGAGATTGAGACATTCATACATAAGCAAAACTGAAAGAATTCATTGCTAGCAGATCTGCCCTATAAGAAATCATAAAAGAAGTCCTTCAAGATCAAATGAAAGAACACTAGATAGTAACTCAAATACAAATGATGAAAATAAAGAGCACCAGAAATAGTAACTACATAAGTGTATTGAAAAACAAAGCACAAGAGTATAAATGCATTTTTATTTGTAACTTTTCACCCCTGACTAATTTAAAATACAGCTATATAAAACAGTAATTATAAATCTGTGTTGCTAGTAATACAATATATAAAAATATACTTTATATGACACTACATGCACAAATGAAGGGGGGAATGGTGCTGCATTGAAGCAATTTTTTTTGTATATTATTGTGATTAAGTTGATATTAATCTGAACTAAATTTTATAAATTAAGATGCTAACTTCACTTTCCTTTCGCTAGTGCGGCCGGAGCCATGAGTATGCTCAGGCTTCAGAAGAGGCTTGCCTCTAGTGTCCTCCGCTGTGGCAAAAAGAAGGTCTGGTTGGACCCCAATGAGACTAATGAAATCGCCAATGCCAACTCTCGTCAGCAGATCCGGAAGCTGATCAAAGATGGGCTGATCATCCGCAAGCCTGTGACTGTCCATTCTCGAGCTAGATGCCGGAAAAACACCTTGGCCCGCCGGAAGGGCAGGCATATGGGCATAGGTAAGCGAAAGGGTACCGCCAATGCCTGAATGCCTGAGAAGGTAACCTGGATGAGGAGGATGAGGATTCTGCGGCGGCTACTGAGAAGATACCGTGAGTCTAAGAAGATTGACCGCCACATGTATCACAGCCTGTACCTGAAGGTGAAGGGGAATGTGTTCAAAAACAAGCGGATTCTCATGGAACACATCCACAAGCTAAAGGCAGACAAGGCCCGCAAGAAGCTCCTGGCTGACCAGGCTGAGGCCCGCAGATCTAAGACCAAGGAAGCACGCAAGCGCCGTGAAGAGCGCCTCCAGGCCAAGGAGGAGATCATCAAGACTCTGTCCAAAGAGGAAGAGACCAAGAAGTAAAACTCCCCCCTCTTGTCTGTACATAGTGGCCTGGGTCATAACATGTGAATCATTTGAATAAAATGAGCTTTGTCTGCTTAAAAAAAAAAAAAAAAAAAAAAAAAAAAAAAAAAAAAAAAAAAAAAAAAAGATGCTAACTTCAGTCCCCAAAGCAATCACTAAGAAAATAACTAAGCAAAATATAGTTCAAGAAATGACAATGGAATTAAAATTGTACCCTAGAAAATACTCATTTAACAAAAAAAGAAGATAGTAATGGAAAAATAGAGGAACAAAAAAGATATAAGATATATAGAAATAAATAGAAAAATGGTAGACATAAATCTTGTCTTATTAGTAATTACATTAAATGTAAATGGATTAAATGCTCCAACTAAAAGGAAGAGATTAGTGTAATGGATTAAAAATGATTCAACTATATGCTGTCTACAAGAAACACATTTTAGATTTGATGAAACAAATATGTTAAGAATAAGAATAGAACAAGACATACCTTGAAAATAGTAACTAAAAAGGAGCTGGAGTGGCTATACTAATATCAAACAAAATAAACTTTAAGACCAAAAATTGTTACTAGAGACAAAGAATAATATTTTGTAATAATGAAAGGGTCCAGACACCAAGAAGATACAATAGTTAAAAACATATATACACCTAACATCAAGGCCCGAATATATAAAGCAAAACTGACAGAATTGAAAGGGAAATGGACCATTCAACAATAATAATTGGAGACTTCAATATCCCACTTTCAATTTTGAATAAAATAACTAGACAGAAGATCAATCCAGAAATAGAAGACTAGAATAACACTATATACCAACTACATCTAACTGATATCTAATAGAACATTCTGTTCAATGACAGAAGGATACACATTCTTCTCAAGTCCATGGAGTAATATTCAGGATAGACCATATGTTAGTGCATAAAACAAGTCTAAATAATGCTAAATTATTAAAATAATATAGAGTATGTTCTCTGACCACAGTGGAATAAAATTAATAATACGAGAAGAAAATTTGGAAATTTAAAAAAATATAAAAATTATAAAATGTATTCCTAAACAACTGATGGGTCAAAAAAGAAATCACAGAGAAATTGTAAAATACTTTTACATGAAAGAAAATGAAAATATAACATACCGAGACTTACAGAAAGTAGACAAAATAATGCTTATATGGTAATTTGTGGCTATGAATCCTCAAATCAAAATAAAGATGTCAATTCAGCAAACTAAACTTCCACCTTTAAACACTAGAAAAACAAGAGAAAACTAAATCTAAAACAAATAGAAAGATAAAAAAATGAGGACTGTAGTGGGAATAAATGAAATAAACATAAAAAACAATAGAGAAAATTAAAAAAAAACAAAATCTGGTTCTTTGAAAAGTTCAATAAAATTGACAAACCTTGAGGTAGAGTGACCAAGAAAAAGAAAGTGAGAGTGAGAATGAATGAAAGAGAGAGAACTCAAATTAGTGAAATCAGGAATGAAACTGGAAATGTTACTGATGACTTTATTGAAATAAAAAAAAAGATTATAATGAAATCCTATAAAATTATATGACAACAAATTAGATAATCTAGATGAACAAATTCCTAGAAAGACAGCCAAACTACTGAAAGTGACTCAAGAAGTAATTATAAATTGGATTAAATTAGACAACACTTATAAAAGGAAAAAAAAAAGAAAAGAAAAAGAAAGGAAGGAAGGAACGAAGGGAGGGAGAGAGAGAGGAAGCCTAAAAACCTGGTCTTTTTAATTTTCATTTACTTCTTTCTTTAAGTGTATTTTGTCTAATTAAAAAAAAAAACTCATATTGGTTAATTGAGCCGTCTGGTTCATTGGGATCCAGCTAGTTGTGGGATAAAATGTCTCTTTTTACTGCTGGCCTACACCATATGAATGACTACTCACAAAGTTGTCTATTGTTTTTCTCATGTTGATACCGTACTAGCTAAGAACAACATGCCCACATTTATGACTGGAAAAGAGATATCACCCTCACATTGGACTAACTCACCTTAGGTGTTATATTCAGAATATCAGCAGTGAGCTCCTCTATTGAGTTTTTCTGGTTGATTAAAACTATATAGAAACTGATAAAATATGGCATTACAGTGGTAACTCCCTATACCAGCAGATGTGGTTTTTATTGTGACACAAGTTGGCTACCCACTTCTGATTTAAAGACGTGCTTGATAATTTATATTTGGCTCCCTATAACATATTTGAAATTCATTCAAGAGGCTGTGGAACTCTACTTAGCACTAATGTGAATACAGTTACTCACTTTTCCTACAAAGACCCCAAGCAGAGAATTGTAAATACAATGTCTGGATTGGATATATGCTGTTGATTAACACCAGTTTTTAAATAATATATCATTATTTTTAGTATGTTTTGAAACTATGCCATCAGTTGTCACTTTCTTCTCTGAGTAGAAACAATGATGAGAGAAATGCACTTACATGTCAGTTCAGAAAAGCAGATAATTATTATTCAGGAGAAGTTGTGGGGATTCGTTTCTCCTAAGCTTTACATTTCTATAGGCCTTTGGTGTGACTGGCTAACTGTAATTGCCACTATAGTGCTTGGCCAGAAAGGTGTTGTATTAATTAATCAATCAAACAAATAAATGGGCAAATTAATTAATATTTTTTGTTGAAACAATTTAAAAGAATTATAGCAAAGCAATTTTGATTTTCAGTAGTCCTACTCACCATCTGCATTCGGTAAAACTCTTGACATCGGTCTGGGTTGCTAAGCAATAAATGCCTCTGCCATGACATCTGAGTCCCTAGGATCATTCCATTATTTTGTCATTCAAGCATGTCACACAGCTTGGTGTGGGCCTCCAATTCCTACACAGTCAGAAATGTAGAACTGCTGTTCTCACTGTAGAAAGAGAATAAATAAGAGAATTGTGAGACAGTGAGATGATTAAAAGACTGGAGAACTGAGGCTACATAAACAGAATTTGGGGGATGTGCTTTTTAAAGAAAGATAAGTCATCATAAATGCCATAGTTTTATCATTTAAATGCAGGTAATTTTCACACCCAGCAGAAACTCACCACATTTGGGGTACTTAAATTAACTTTGCTATCTTAGTAACAGTTCTCAGATAAAATATAGTATGTTTTGTAAAAGCTTCTATCAAATTTTTATTTATCAAAGGGTAGTCCTGATCATTTGATCATCAGCTATAGTAAATTCCCGACTTCAGTGAACATGGGAAAGGCAGGTTAAGAGTTTTGTGCTAGTTTAAACATTTTGACAGTAGGCTGCCTAGTTCAGGAAGCTTCTGTTAGGATAGCATGTAATTTCTTATTGAAAAGCAACTTTTAAAGTTTTACATTTTCATGTCAGTGCTATATTTTGTGAGAATACTTATCTTACTGACTCTATCTTGTGATAGAGGTACATTTATTTATTTCTGCATTTTTGGCTCTAGACGAAGGAGAATATTGACATACTAAGGTACTTGGAAATGAGTAAGACTTCATTTGAGGTATAGGAAATAAAGAATACATGAGACATGTACATTTTTCTAGGCCATTTATCAAAATTGTGGGCATCTATTTCAAATCAGTAGCTTAGTTCTTTGGAAGAACTAATTTAGATTAAATAGAGATGGGTCTTGAAAAGATGAATTTAATCATTTTTGGCAGAGCTGAGATGAAAAAGAATATAATTCTTCCCACTTCTTGACTGTACTTCCTTAGGTTACTTTTCTAGTATAAAATATCTATGTTGACAGATAATTCCAAAGGTCACGTTCAACTCAAAAACTTTTTCATCTTTAATATAGGAGCGAAAAAAAATGAGTTAAGATTGTTTTATCCAATATGGGAAATTCAGTCAAACCAGAGACAAAAATCTGCTAACTGTTTGACCATCTCCATTTATACCACATTTTGATTTGTCTTCATGTGGCATGTGAACAAATAATCTAAACAATATATTTCATCCATTCCTCGGTATTATGGCGGTGAATGGTTAGAGAAATGATGTGGGTTTATAGAGTGAAATGACCAAGATGTGAAGTGAACTCCTCAGTATCACACAGCCTGAAAGTGTAAAGCCGGGATTCAGATCTACCCCATCAGATAGCCGGGCCAGAGGTGTTCACAGTACAAAGCTTTCCATTATAGAAAAAGAAATATTCCAATATGTTTATTTTTCAGCTAAAGTAACTAAGACTCAGAGATCTAAAATGACTTGCCCCCAGAATGACTACAGAATGGAGGCTAGAACCCACATTTCCTATCATCTTGGTGCTCTCTCTTCTTATATCATCCAGATTCAGAGAAAATCCTCATTCTTCCTTTTTTCCATTTTGGTGAATAAACATCATGGGGAAGGAGAAGTGAATGTATTGGAGTGTCATATAGTTTAATACTAAACATTTAGACCTGTTTCTTGAGTTGTTCAACCTTAAGTTCTTTTTGGTTAATGATTTCTTTCCCCTTTTCAAAGGTAACCCAGACGCCTACTGCCTTGTCAGTACCTGACTGCAAAAAGGCAGGAGCTCAGCCTCCCTTCTAAGTATTCCTCAGCTACTTTATGATGCCATGAAAGGGCTAGCAGTTATGTATGTAAGGCTATTTTGTCAGCTAGAGTCACTGTAGACATTATTATTATTATTATTATTATTATCATTTTTTTGAGACAGAGTCTCACTCTGTTGCCTGGGCTAGAGTGCCATGGCATCAGCCTAGCTCACAGCAACCTCAAACTCTTGGGCTCAAGTGATCCTTCTGTGTCAGCCTCCCGAGTAGCTGGGACTACAGGCATGCACCACCATGCCTGGCTAATTTTTTCTCTATGTATTTTTAGCTGTCCATATAATTTCTTTCTATTTTTAGCAGAGACGGGTATAGACATTTATTGAGGACTTACCACTTGTGAAGCATTATGATATATGCTTGCTATGGGCTATTTTAGTTCATATCCTAGCAATAGTCACATACTATGTAGACTATTGGCTCCCTCATTTGACAGCTGAGGAATCTGAACCACAATGTAGCTCAGGATTTCATAGCCATTAGTGGCAAAACCAAGTTTAGAACCCTGGCAGGCTGGCTATGGAGCTGATGCGTTTACTGGTGAAGCTCCACAGCAAACCTGTTATTCTTCTACTGTTCCATGTGACATATATTCCTACTTGTGGCAAATAGAGTCACTTGAAATAGCCTTGACACTTCCTATGTGGGGATGTAGTCTCCAAGTGCTTGTCAAGTTTCCAATTCTCAGCCAAAGCTGGGTTATGATCCATGACTGGGAGGCCTTTTCTCCAGCTCATGCCACATTTTGTGATATGAGTCTCTAAAATACCTGTGCCTATGTATAGTTTCATAAAGTGAATAGTTTCAACATCTTCTCACCCTTTATTCCTCACTCATAGGAACTCAAACCCAGTCCTAGAGGCCATGGGAGGATCAAATGCTCCCTCAACTTCCTCTTTCTTTTCTCTCCTTGCCCCTCCTCCACACAACCTTTCTCCCTCTCCTTCCCAAACAAAACCTCTTGTACGTGTCAGTGTGTGCATGTGTGTCCATATGCCCAGCTTCTTAGACAAATTAGTACCTTTTATAAAAATAATATTAAATATCATAACATTTAATTAAATTACTAGTGAAGAATGATAATAAAATTCTACCCTTTTAACTATTTGTTATTGCAAAAGGGATATGTGTTCCTTGAAGAAGTTGCTGATAAGCATGAAGAAGATGGTAAAATATACCAATAATTCCATTGCTGATTTAGAAATAACTATTAACTAATTAACATGTACAAATCCATAATCACACTACAATAATGGGTCTAAAATATGTATTTTTAATTCTTTTTTTCCATTTGTATTTCAGTTTGAGAAGTTTCTATTGACCTGTCTTTCTGACTCCTTCCATAACTGTGTCCAATCTACTGATAAGCCAGTTGAGAGCATTATTCATTCCTGTTACTGTGTTTTGATTTTTGCATTTCCTATAGATTCTTTCACAGAGTGTCCCTCCATAAACTGACATAATCCATCTTTGTCTTCATATTATGTAATTTTCCCATGAGAACCTTTAGCATACCAGTTATTTTAAGTTCTCTGATTATTCCAACATGTGTGTTTTATCTGCATCTAGTTCTGATAATTGCATTTTCTCCTTTGAGTATTATCTCTTGCCTTTTGTCATACCTTGTAATTTTTTTGTTGTTGTTGAAAGCTGAACGCATTGTTTTGGGTAATAGGAAATGGGGTAAGAAGCATTTAGCATGAGGATTTACGTTAATCTGGCCAGGAGTTGGGCTGTGTCTCACATTTGATGTAGCTATAGGTATTATAGGCTTAAAATTCCTCTATTGGTCTTGTTTTTGTCTCCCCTCTTGGCTTTGGGCTTCCCGAGTACTCGTATTCAGAGAGAGTCTGTCTTGCAACTCCATCAGTTGTAATACACTGTTATTATACTGGAGCCCTGTTGGTGTAGGGGTAAGGTATGGGGGTGGGGTAGTATCCTATAATTTTCTGATTACATTTTAGTCTTTTAGCTGGCTGATGTTTTAGAACTGTGATTTTCACAAGTTCAGTTCTATAGCTTTTGCCCCCTCCCCCCTACGGCCCTACTTCCTTCCCAGCTGCAGTGTTCTCAATCTGTTTCCATGAAGCTCTGACCCCTTTTGGCTATGGTTTTGTTCCCCTCTTAGGTGAGGTAGGAAGGCTTGAGGGTTCTGGAGTAGGGAGGAATTTCCTCTGCCTGCTGAGATAAAGTTTCAGAAGTAAGTTCTGGCAAAGTCCTTTATTATGTATGAAGAGTAGGCATTCATTGTGGAGAAGGCTCCAGGCCTATTTAACAGTGGTTATTTTCCCAGAACCAAGAAATCTTTCCCATATCTTGGCTGTGAGAACCTGGTAGAATTCCTAGAAGGATATCCCATAAAAGTGTGATGTGTCTCTCCTTAAATGCTAGCCCTAGGAGTTTCTCATGCTCAAGTTATTCTACACTAAACCTCCAGCAATTTATTAAAATTACAGTTTAAGTATTCTTATCAATTTATGGCTCCATTAGCTTCTACTCCAGTTCTCAGTTGCTACATCTCTCTAAATGCACCCAAAGCTCCAAATGGAGATTTGCCCTGTGACCACAGTTCTCCAATGAGTCTAGGAAATGTCATTATTTTTCAGTTTAGCATTTTCTTGTTGTAAAGATGAGAGTGACAGCTTTCAAGCTCTTTAGTGTCAGAGCTCTAAAATGTATTTTTCCCTTAATAATATATCCTGAAGATTTTCAAGTCAATGCATTATCTCCTACAACATTTTTAAGGCCTACGTGGCATTGTATAAATTTACATGCTGATTAAACCATTTAACTGTCTTTGGGCATTTTTCATCATTATAAATAGCACCATCATAAGCATCTTTGAAGCTAACTAGATATATTTACACATCTACGATGATAATTTCCTGAAGACAAATAATTATAAATAAAATTTAGAGGTCAGAAAGTTTGTATATTTTTAATTCTGTTATCGAATGTTGCTAAATTGCTTTTCAGAAGGTTTATAATAATGTATGCTCCTTCCAGTCATTGAAAGACCCTGATTTTCTGTACTCTTACCAACACTAAATTGTTTTTACATTTCCACTTCCATGTTTCATCTTCTTGTTTTGACTTGCATTTTTCTGATTGCTAATGAACTTGAGTATTTTAAATATATTTTATTTTCTATATTTAAAAAAATAAAATTGCCTATTGATTTAATTGTTCATTTATATAAATTGATCTTTTTTGGCTTTTCAGAATTTCAGTATTTCTTATTAAAATTGATCAATTTTTTTTGTTTCCTTTTTGATTTTCCTTTCTTTTTGCTTTAAGTAGCTAAACATATCCTTTGAATTATGAAGTTAAAGCAGCACACAATTCATCAAAGATGAATAGAATTTCAGAATATTCTGCCCTTGGATGTGAAAAGTACTCATCTTAAGCTAGCAAAGAGTACACTATAGACTCGGATAAGCTCGGCTGAGAATAACTCTCCCTACCCTAAACCTGAAATTTTCTCTGTATTTTCTCATTATGTCCACATAATGCATAACCCATTGTTCTTGTGCACCACATAACAAACCTTTTAATCACAGAGCCTCTACTTTTCCATTTTGAAAAGACAGGCTATCTAATAAATATCTTTGACATTCACTGTGTTGAATCACTGAAAGCACAAGGCATTATACTAGTGCAATAATGATACTGAATTAAACACCAAGAAGATAAGGCAAAATGTGGTGGCAAGTAAATTGATTTGGTAGTGGATATTAAATATATATATTATACTTCTGTTATTTTGTGAAAAATTTAATCTGAAATGAAGATTTAAGTCTTCAGATTGCATAAATATAATTCAGCTACAACAGTGTATATTGGTAACTGGGCATGAGTAATGATAATGTGTTTTGAATAATGTCTGACAATGACTGACAGGAAATGTTAATTTAATTTAATTTTATTACTTACATTAGGCATGTTATTTGGGATATAAGATTTTTTTTAATCAAATGAGGGTGTGAAAGACAGAAAAAAATGTTCAAAGGATATACTTCCAAACCTAGGCATAGGCTAGCAGATTTGGTGAGTATGAAATGGGATTTTGTGCAATTTGGAGCAAATCACATGTATTACTTGGGTATGAGCCTGGAAATTAAAGCTACTAGGTTTGATCCAAATGTTTAATGCTTTTTAGAATGAATGTAAGGAAAGACATTAAATCTAAGAAACACCTTTCATTCTACAATTTATGCTCAGTTAACCCTTAGTTATTACTCTGAATGGGCAAGATTACTATTCTGATTAACATTCAAAGTTTAAATGAATATATTTGCAGCTATGAAATGAAAATATTTGCATGCATCTGGCATTATTTCCTTAAGATAAATACCAAGAAATGGAATTTATAGAAAATAAAATATGCATATTTCCTCCCAACCTCCATTTCTTCACTAGGTAATGAACATCTTGTGAGCAGCACTTTGATTTACTCATGTGTAATCATCATTGTCTAACACATCTTATAAGGAAATTGGGAATGAGAGGGCTTAACTAATCTCTCTATTAATATTTATTAAATTAATAAATTTGTTAGTGAAAAAATTATTTAAAGATTGAATAGAAGGAAAAAACAGCTATTAAAACAGGCCATACAACTTAAGCTATAAATAGTTGCTCAATTGTCTTTACTCTTATAGTAAAAAACATTTGTTAATTATTATTTATCCTCTTGACATAATTATATTTCAGATGCAAATGTGGTTGGAATATTGCTAAAATTAATTATAATATAGTATTAAATTAAGTACACCTACACACATATCTTTTTTTTTTAATTTTTTTTTATTTCAGCATATTACAGTGGTATAAATGTTTAGGTTGCGTATATTGCCTTTGCCCCACCCCAGTCAGAGCTTCAAGCATGTCCATCCCCCAGACAGTGCGCATTGCACCCATTAGGTATGTATATACCCATCCCCTCCTCCCTGCCCATCTGCCGGACACCCGATGAATGTTATTATCATATGTGCACTTAAGTGTTAATCAGTTAATGCCAATTTGATGATGAGTACATATGGTGCTTGTTTTTCCATTCTTGTGATACTTCACTTAGTAGAATGGGTCCCAGCTCTATCCAGGATAATACAAGAGGTGCTATATCACTATTGTTTTTTGTGGCTGAGTAGAACTCCATGGTATACATATACCACCTTTTATTAATCCACTCATGTATTGATGAACACTTAGGTTGTTTTATATCTTCTTTTGTTTTTACCTCAAAATATGAAGGGAGTACAAATGTTTTTGGTTACATGGATTGCTTTTGTAATACTTGAGTAACAGCTATAGGTGTGCCTCTCTGCCAAATAGTGTTCATTGTATCCATCGGGTAGGTTTTTACCCCTCCCTAGTGTCCTCTCCCCCCCTGCTTGATTTCCACTGTTTTACTTCCCTCTGTGCATGTGTGTGCTCATCGGTTAGTTCCAGTTTAATAATGTGTATATGTAGTGTTTGTTTTCCCATTCTTCAGATATTTCACTTAGGAGGATGGCCTCTAGGCCCATCAAAATCATTGCAAATGGCATTAATCCATCCTTTTTATGGCTGAGTAGTACCCCATGGGGTATGTGTGTGTGTGTATTTTTTACACATTTTATTAATCCACTCATGAATTGATGGTCACTTGGGTTGATTCCATATCTTTATAATTGTGAATTGTGCTGCAATAAACATTCAAGTGCAGGTGTATTTTTGATAGAAAGCCTTCTTTTCCTTTGTGTAAATACCCAGTAGTGGGATAGCTGGATTTAATGCTAGGTCTACTTTTAGTTCTTTGAGAAATCTCCATACTGTTTTCTATAGAGGTTGTGTTAATTTACAGTCTCACCAACAATGTAGAAGTGTTCCTTTCTCTCTGTGTCTATGCTGGCATCTATTGTTTTTGTGCTTTTTAATAAAAGCCATTCTAACAGCGGTAAGGTGATAACTGATATGAAACTGAGATGAAATTAAAGATGAAAATTGTGACTTTCATTTGCATTTCCCTATGATTAGTGATGTTGGGCATTTTTTCATGTTTATTGGCCATTTGTTTATTTTCTTTTGGGATTCTTTTGCTCACATTTTAATGGGATTCTTTGTTTTTGTCTTGCTGATTTGCTTGAGTTCTTTGTAGATTCTGGTTATTTCCTTTATTAGATGTATGGCTTGTGAATATTTTCTGACATTCTGTAGGTTGTTTGCTCTGTTGATTGTTTCCTTAGCTTTCCAGAAGCTTTTTAGTTTAATCAGATCTGATTTAATTATTTTTGTTGTTGCTGTGATTGCCATTGGTGTTTTTTTTCATAAATTCTTTGTCTTGGCTGATATCTAGAAGAGTTTTTCCTACATTTTCCTCTAGAATTCTATGGTTGCATGTCTTACATTTAAGTCTTTTGTCTGTCTTGAATTAATTTTTGTGAATGGGGAGAGGTAGGAGTTCTGTCTCATTCTTCTGCATGTGGCTATCCAATTTTCCCAGCACCATGTATTGAATAGGGCTTCTTTTCCCTAATGTACATTGTTTTCTGCTTTGTCAAAGATCAGTTGGCTGTAGGTAGGTTGTTTTTCATATGGGTTCTCTATTTTTTGTTCCATTCATCTATGTCTTTATTTTTGTACTAATACTACACTGTTTTGGTTACTATAGCCTTGTATTATAGTTCGAAGTCTCATAATGTTATGCCTCCAGATATGTTCCTTTTGTTTAAGATTACTTGGCTATTTAGGCTCTTTTCTGGTTCCAACTCAAGCATAGATTTATTTTTTCTAGGTCTGTGAAGTATGATGTGGGTATTTTGATGGGGATTGCATTGAATCTGTAAATCACTTCGGGTAGTAAGGACATGTTAACCTATATCTTCTTAAAGAGACACACATTTCCAAATGCTCACTTAAAATGCCACTGACTGTTGCTATTTCAAATGCCATTTTAAAAAGAATAGAACATTTACAAATGCATCATTGAATGTTTTAACACATCATTCATTCAGTAGACATTTTTGGGGAATATTTTATGTGTAGTACTTATAACATGTTATGAGAACCATAAAAGATTTTTAAAAAACTGGTATTTCCCTTAAAATAAGTTAGTATATAATTGTATCAGAAATACAAAGAGTTAAAATAACTTAAGACTGCTATTACAGCTATAAATAATAATAAAAGTAAATAGAAATGTTTTTTATTGAACTCAAATATGTTGACCAGGTGTTGGCTAAAGGAAAAAAAGTCAATCAGAAAAGTGCTGAGAATGGAAGAATGACAGGAAATGATAAATTGGCACCTAAACTTGAGAAGAAATGAGAGTTATGAATTTGCAAACATGTGAAGAGCAGATGTCTTAATTGTGGCATTGTTGTATTCAAAGGCAGGAAGGTTGTTGAAAGAACAGTTTGTAGGGAGCAGAGGTATATTTACCTGATTAAGTAACAATAGATTGGTAAAAAAAATATGAGAAGAGAGTTGACTGACTAGCTACTGAGCCTGGGGGATCCTCCCATAAGCTTCAACAGAGAACACAGAAATACTGTTATGATGGGAAGAGCAGTACATTCCTAGCTTATGTGAGTTGGGGGAGACTGAGGAAGAAAGAAATGGAAGTAGATGATCTCAGAGTCATTTCGTTGGAAAAGAATCAAATATCCCAGAATGGAAATAAGAAAAATATTTTTAGATTGATGATGATAGATGATTCTGTGTGTGTGTATGAGTGTGTGTGTGTGTGTGTGCGCACGTGCGTATTTGCTTCATGGAAGAAAGGTAAGTATTAAATAATAGTATCCAATTAATGACTTGAGAACTGCATAGTCTTTGAACTAAAAACTTAAACCGTAAAAAATATCATCCTGCTAACCTATCCTACTTAACTTCATTTAGACACATGGTATGGCTTGGATAATTAACTATAGCTATTATATATGTAATTTTTTTTTTTGTATAACTGTATTTAGTGCAATGAAAAAGACTATTGAATTCAGAACCACCTGATTTGCATCAAGGGCTTATCATTCATTTTCCCCTACACATTAGCAGAGTTAATACGAATTCCAAAGTTATTTGCCATTTTTTATACTGGAATGATCTCTGAATAGAAGTATGAGAAAGTACCTTGTAGAGACAATGAGCCAAATCTCAGGCTTCCAAACAAAGGGACAGCCTGAGTTTAGAGGGGCATGCTAAGTAAATCATCTAAACTTTCACAAGATTCTTACTATCCCTCATGGAGAATTCATATAAAAATATGTATCTTCCAGAAATGTTGCAGCAAAAGTCAGAGATATAAAATGACAGCTTTTGTAAATTTTAAAACTAAACAAGATATCCAAATCTTTCCCTCCATTGCATATCACTTATTCCTAATCAGCAAGGTTTTATACCTCATACACTAATTATTAAAAACAATTGTTTCTCAATTATTTTAATCTTACTTTAAGAAGTGTAATAGTTTCCACTGAGAATTTTCCAATTTAAGAAAGCAACAAAATGGAGTTATTTTTCACAGTTTATTGAAAATGAGAGAAAAAACTTTGGAGTTTATTAATTAGTTGTGAGTGAAGCCTTGGGCTTAGCCATAAGGGTAATCAGCAAAGGCAATCAAGGGAAGGACGGGTAACTATGATGAAAATGTAAATGGAAGACATTTCGGGAAAAGAACCTGCATCTGACAGACTGGCTTGAGAACACATTCATCAGTTTCAACAACATCTGCCACAATTAATGAACACCATCCTGTTAATATTATGTCAACCTTGGCAGTTCTGTCTCAGATTGTCAGCTATCCCCAGTACATTTGTGCAGGTAACTTCTTTACAAGTATATTCTACTTTAAATCATCAGTGCTGACAGTGTTAGATTACACTTTTTTTGGGTCATAGTCTCTAAGATCTCTGCCTGAGCACAGAAGCTAAATATGGAAGTCTTATCAAGTCATGCATGAAACTGAACAAGCCTTGGAACAATGATAGCTGTCCATCTCTTCCAAAGAATACTACATTGGATAAAAGGAAAAACAAAATACACGATCATATTAAGATTCTTTCATGGAAAATAAGTCAATAACTGAGAGAAACACAATGAGGCCTTTTTTGAATTAGTAAAAAAAGATGACAGAGTGAAGTTATGAAAAGTAATTGACAAGATTAAAATAATAGTAAATGAAATTTAGAACCTTTGATAAGGGAATGAGACATCATTGCAAATGTCAGTAGGAATGATGAGGCAAAATCATCATTATTTCTACAATATATGATTAGATACATAGAAAATCAAAGAATCAATTGGAAAATGTCAATAATTAATCAACAAGAATATTCAATGAAGTGGCTGGATAAGAAATGAATAGAGTTGATTCTCATTATTCATGGATTCTTTATTTGCAAATTCACCTACTAAAATTCATTTGTAACCCCAAAATCAATATTTGCCATGTTTTTGTGGTCATTTGCAGGCATGCATAGACCAGCAAAAAATCTGAGTCACACCACATCACATTCCTTGCTGAGGTTGAATGAGGTGATGTTCTTCCTTTCTATTTTGACTTGCATATTGTAAACAAGTGTCTTTTTGTGGTCTATTTGATGCTATGTTTTTTGCATTTCTGTGGGTTTTTTTTTTTTTGGTGATTTCACCATTGAAAATATGTAGTACTGAAGTGCTGTCTATTGTTCCTATGAATAAGGAGGCTGTGAAGTGCATTATCTAAAGGAATTGAAGTTGGTATTTTGAAGAGATATCTGTCCTCCCATGTTCATTTCAGCATCACTCACAATAGCCAAGATATGGAAGTAACTTAAGTGTCCATTGACAAATGCATGGATAAAGAAAACGTGGTATATATATGCAAGGAAGATTATACTACCTTAAAAATGAAGGCAATTCTGTCATTCGTGGCAATGTGGATGGAACTGGAGGACATTATGCTAAGTAAAATAAACCAGGCATAGAAAGACAAGTACTGCATGATCTCACTTATAAATGGAATTGAAAAAAGTTGATCTCATACAAACAGAGAGTATAAAAGCGGTTACCAGTGGCTGAGGGGTAAGGGTGGAGAAGAAATGAGGAAAGAAAAGATGTTGATCAAAGGGTACAAAGTTTCAGTTAGACTACAGGAATATGTTTTAGTGATGTATTGTACTGCGTGATGATCACAGTTAATAATTTATTGTACATTTCAAAATTGCTAAAGAATAGATTTTTAACATAACCACAAAAATGATAAATTGGTAAGGTGATGACTATTTTAATTACTTGATGAATCTTCCTGTACTGCATAGACTAAAACATCACATTTCATCTCACAAATATACACAATTATTATTTGCCAGTTTAAAAATTAATAGACAAGGAATGTTTTACAAAACAATAAATATAGATATACATGACTGAAAGAGGCTAAATGTATTAATGTATATAAAGATCATTTAATAAATGAGAAAACTGCAATCTCAATAAACATACAAAAAAGGCAGACTACATAAAAGGAAATGCAAATAGATAAAACTAAAAAATTTCAATTTCATCCATAACAAGAAAACTGAAATGAAAAAACGCAAATTCGTAGTTTTGAGGGCTGGATCTACAAGATCCAGTACTGTCACTAATGAATGACAAATATGGGTCTTGAAAATGTAAATATAAAAGTCATAGTTGTATTGTGACCTATTTGAATAAGAAAAAAATTGGCATTTCCAATTGATAGAAAACTCTTTACATTATTGATAAATTAAAGCAAATATATAGTTCTACCAAGTCAGTTAATTGGTAGAGCTTCAGGAAAAAATGGTAAAAGGTATTAGTAAAAGCCAAGGTCTAGCTGTGCATTGCATCATGAACCACAGATTACCATATTATCAGAATGTGATGAAGCTTACTTGACTGAGATTATCATTGCTATTGTCTGTAAGAGTTGAGAGAGACTGCAGATTTCACTTCAGAGGAAATAATGCTCTTTTTCATTTGCAAGAAATTTGTTTAAATTTTTATCTCAAATATATTACTTCTATTTCAAGGAACAATTTACTGGTTGCTTAAAAACAATGAATTAGATAATCGTGTGCATTATGAATTAGAGAATGTTATAAATGTTAAAACAATGATCATTTCAGGTTAGTTAAGGTAGCCATTTTATGAGCATTTTGCAAATTAAATAAAGACATTAATTAGTAATTAAATTTCTAGTGCTGCAATGGCATTTTATTTTACAATGTAAAAATTTCCTCCTGTGTTTGGGCCAAAACCAGAGATAATAATTGTTCAACTAAATTGATTTAAGGGAACAATTAAGAAAAGAACAAACAAAGCAATTGTCAATGGTGATTTGGCTCTCAAAAATTATCTGGACTCTTAAAGTTAAAGTCTGATTCATCTAGTATAATTCCAAATGCAATCATGTACTGAAGGAAGAACTTTTAAAGATGAAGTGGAGAGGGTAGGAAAGATACCAGAACAGTAGCTTCCGAGTATTTTTGATGTTAACCAACAAAAAAGAAACTTATTTCACATTGTGTCCTGTGTGTACATGTGTGTGTACAATTTATATGTAAATATAATATACTATGTATGCAATAGTATATAAAACTGTGTGTTGTGTAGTAAGTGTGACACACTCTAGTAGTTTCCCTTGTTATTTGCTCTATTTCAATCTATCACATTTCATTCCATTGAAAAAAAGGATTAATTTCTCTAAACAAAGGGCTGGTAACCCAGAACTTGACTATGCCACAGCATTTCAGAGAGGATAAAAAATTAAAGAAAATAAAGAAAAAGATGATATAGCTTATATAATAAGTTTATATAATAAAAAATATTTTATGCATTTTCACCAAGGACCTCATGGTGAATTCATGGAATGCTGCTTGTCCTGAGGTGTGAAATCCCACAGGTATGGAGGGAACTGAGCAGGCAGCATAGGAGACTAGGCCAGTTGATTCCCAGGGAAATCTTAGCTAAGACAGAAATGGATGGAGACAAAGAATTTGAGAGCCTTGCTTGCAAAGGAATAATGGAAGAACTGAAAGCATTCTTGGTGTCTAAGATCTTGTGTCTGAGGTGGAGTCCTGGGGAAACAGAAAACATAAGCAGCAGGACGTGAATTTATTTTAAAGAAAAGGAATAGAGTATCAGCCAATAGCTGTGGATGATATGTAGGGGTTTCCTAACTGTGGTTCCCTACAAATTTTAACAACTAAATTTAGTCTACCTGCTTAAGGTTTGCTATATTACTATAGAGTAATTTCTGCTAATTAAGTCACTTTATATAATTTTGTCACAAGACTGGTTGTTGAGTGTGAAGTGCTAGAAAAGTAGATTACTTTCCATCTAACAATATTCTACCAAACTAGTTAAAATGAGTTATCTGAGATATTCATGAAAGTTTGCGTGAATTTTTGTGCTATAGTGGGGCTCGCTTGGAGTGTTTTTATGATTGCTTGCTTTGCTATAAATCCCATCCCTGCATCCCTTGCCAGCACTGAGGTCATCTTGGAGAAGTGAGTTCCATATAGCATAATGCAGGGAGAAGGATAATCAGGTGATATGGTTGTTAGAGGCCTGATGTAGTGGAAAGAATGTAAATTCCTTTGAGGCATGTTTGATCTTGAAGATACCCTTGGTTTATGAATGAATACGTACTGAGAGGATGCCACTGACCATGTCGGTACTCCTACAGTTTAGGAGGACAGGTAGTACAGAAATCCTTTGAGCTAGAGTTACCTTTAAGATCCCCTAAAGCAGGGGATCTTAAAGGTAAGCAAACTTATTCTAAAAAGTGCCTGATAGTAGGTATTTTTGCTTTGTGGCCTGTCTGGTTTCTTTCTCAAACCTGCTGTTGTTAAAATAAGCCATTGGTTAAAAAAAAATAGTCTGACTATTCCAATAAAACTTTATTTATCAAAACAGGCAGTGGGCTGGTTTGGTGTCTGGGCTGTAGTTTGCTGCTCTAGAAAGAACTTATTGTAGGTGGAGCTAAAATATTTTTACAGAAAACTGTATTCCATTTTTGGTGAGAAAGATTCATATTGGTTATTAAATATCCCAGTTAGCCTTAAGTCTTGCAAAAGCTGTAGAGGAGTGAAGCAAGAACAGTTACAGAAGAGTTCGCCTCATGCTAAGTTCCACACTTAACTGCTCGGACATTGCATACAGTTGGGTCAAAGCAGTAGTTCCTGGAGAGCCTCTGTGATGCTGCCTGAGAGTATATTCCTGTCTTCTTCGTATTTATCACCTTGTTTCCCTTCCTGGTACAATTTCATTTCTCCTCTAGCCCAAAGAGGTACTTTCTGTAGCCATTAGGTCCTTTAGGGAATTCTCTACCTATCAGTCTTCCAGAACCTTCTATATAATTCATTGAATATTAAAAATTTAAATAGAGGAGAAAACTGCAGCCCACATAAATGAAGCTGAGGGAATAAAGCTGAGGGAATAAAGTAGTAAGCACAACTGGCTCCTGATTCCCTTGCCAGCCAACCTTCCATCATGCCACACCTTACTCCCTAAAGCTTCATTAAGTTTCCAATGAAAAATCAGGCCGGGCGCGGTGGCTCACGCCTGTAATCCTAGCCCTCTGGGAGGCCGAGGAGGGTGGATCGCTCGAGGTCAGGAGTTCAAGACCAGCCTGAGCGAGACCCCGTCTCTACTAAAAATAGAAATAAAAATTATCTGGACAACTAAAAATATATATACAAAAAATTAGCTGGGCATGGTGGCGCATGCCTATAGTCCCAGCTACTCGGGAGGCTGAGGCAGTAGGATCACTTAAGCCCAGGAGTTTGAGGTTGCTGTGAGCTAGGCTGACACCACGGCACTCACTCTCTAGCCCGGACAACAAAGTGAGATTCTGTCTCAAAAAAAAAAAAAAAAAATCAATACCCACAAATCTGCTACAATTCAGTCTGCACACATATTGAACTTGATTTTACTCTCAGCTTTGGAATGTACAATATAGTCTTTCCAGTGCCGTGGCATAGAAAATATATTCTTCCAAAGCCAGTCTCCATTTTCCTCCTATATTCAGGGAATGTAGTTCCCCAGAGACTCCTTTGGTTTCCACTTTAGCGATAACCCAGATTCCAATAATGGTTCAATTAAGAGCTTTCTCTCCATCTTGACTTTCAGAGAGTAGAAACATATCTTGGGGATATTACAGAGAAGATTCCAGGGACAAATGTGATAGAATTATTCATAATTTCTAAGCTTTCGTGACTATTTCAGTTGGATCTCTTCACTGGAGGAAATGCTGGGTACATCAGATTTATGAGCATGCATCATGTAAGAGGAGAAGTTTAGTGTAGTGGCTAAGAGGGAAGGTTACGAAGTCACACTGCTTGGTTTAGTAGCGGAGTGCCTCCATTTCCTCATCTGTAAAATGGGGATAATTATAATATCTCATTGAGTTGCTGTGAGGGTTACAGATAAAGTACTTGGAAAAGTGTCTGGTACATCATAAGCATTCTATATATATATATAGAGAGAGAGAGAGAGTGAGAGAGGTCTAGGATACATGTAAATGATGAAGGAAAAGGAGAAAGTATAGATAGTACATGTTCCTCTTATGTAAGATTATGCTAGTTTTCCTCTGTGGATTCATTAAAATGAAATAGTTCACAACTACTATATCATTATCTCCTCCCACCTCGATTTCCTCTCTTTCTCCAGTGTAAAAAGAATCTTTGAGTTTTTATAATGTCAAAAATAAAATGAGAACAAGTTAGAAAATTTTTAAAATTTTTTGTGCAAAGAATAGTTTGTGAACCAGGAGATCTCAAACCAAAAGTGATAAGAAGCCCTTCTCACAGCAGTTATACCACAGTTTACAAAGCTTAAAGGAGAAAGTATTTTCATCTTTTCTGTGATTGGCTGTTATACACACACATTCTTTTTAGGGCAAGTAGGGCTGTTTAAGCTTATCTGTCTATAGCTGATTGGTTTAATTTCGTTGAATCATACTGACAAGGATGTAAAGCTTAAATTTTGTGTTTCATTTATGATTAGAGTTAGTGTTTCAGGGAAATCAGGATGACAAATTTTAATTACATGGTTGTGGGTGGTTGGCCTTGGGGTATATCTGAACTGTGGCCTCCATTTTTTTCTTTAACAATTAGCTACAAATCATTTGAGGAAGGCAGTGGCTAGTGTACTGATTTGGAGGATTCAGTATTTGAATTGTGGCTCTGTGAATTGCTTCTTATGTGATGAAGTAGAAAGTGGCTTTGTGGTTAAAGCCAATTGTCTAAGTCTCAGTTTTCTAAAGTGCAACTGAGTTTATAATATACACACTGAAGGATTGATGTGTCGATACATTGCCAAACAATAAAAAGTACTAATAGTTGCTCAGTAAATTAGAGAAATTATGACTATTTTATTATATTTTTATTCTCTGGTGATCTCTGCTTTTCATGTGATGCTTAAAAAAAGGAACAGTGAATTAGGAGGTTGCAATCAGAAACCTGAATTCTGCATCCACCTCTGCCAAGAACTACCTACGAGACCCCAGGCAATTCACCTTTCTTTTCTGAACATTTCATTTCTCTTTGAAAAGATGAAGAGGTAATGTTAACCATATTACATTGCATGAGGTATGATGAGGCCAGATGCACATCTAGAAAGATAAACCAGAAGAATTTTATAGTTGTGTTACAGTTTCCTGGGAGGAGCTCAGCCTTGCCATGATGAAAATGGGGAAGCACTGGGGTTGGTCAGGAGGCAGAGGGAGACTGGGGAACCGTGGTCACCTTTATTGTGGTTTCTGCAGGAAGGAAAGGGGGAAGCAGGGTAACCAAGCTCAGGATTGGCTAAGTTGCATAATTTCAGCAGGCTGTGGACATAAGGACTGTCCCTGGTTTTCTGGTACTGGACCCCGGGGCAATTAGGGCATGTGTATATTGCCCTGGAATGTGTAAGCCCAGAGAAGGGAAGTAGTTGGGATATGAACTTCATATCCTCAAAAAGGGGAACAAAAAGGGCCCTCTAGCCAGGGCCTCAAAGCTGGGTCAAGACAGCACACCAAAATCTATATTACAGAGGTTAAATTAGATTAACTTAAAATCCTTTCCAGGCTTATTCTCTGATTCCAGAAGCAGTAAGTTCCTTGCTTGGCAATTGTTGGGCCAGAATATACTTGCCACACATGTGTAAGCAGGAATCCCATGGTCGAATGTTGGATGAATCAGCCAGCACTCCCAGCGTTTCCACTTCCTGACTTGTCCACAGGAAGCACTGAGGATCCTTTCCTCTGGGAAGATAACCAGTCAAGAGGGCCTTGTTTAGAGATGGTAGTCATTTTCCAGCTTATAATAAGGTCAAGTTTCTCATCTTGTTGTGTGCCCTTTCGGCCCGTTTTCCGGATGAACTTTCTATTGACTTTCTAAGTGAAAGTAAAATCTGACCTCAAATGCTCAAAGGACTTTATTCACTGATGACAAACTAATTGATATGTCAACCTGTTTCTGAAACTTCAGTTGCCTTCAGGGTAGAAGATAGTAAGCAGTAACCAGTGCACAACATCACAAAATAGCTTCGCAGCTCAGAAAGTAAAGACTACCTGATCCAATTCAAGGGTTGACAGAATGCAATTAATGACAAATTGAATTCAGCCTGGGCTGAAAGTGCAAAGTTTAAGAGAGAAGTACCTTATTTTCCAATTTACATTGAATCTTGTATTTTGCTAGCGTAATAGCTGGAATTTCCTAATTTCAGGACTTTGAGATATGAAACCTCGACATTTTACTTTTTTAAGTTGATAAAGGATGCTTATCATGAAATAGGAAAATAATATTAAAAGAGAACAAAAGCAGATCTCTTTTAGAAGTGTATAATTGCAATAAATATGGGCTCCATAATGCAAATTATACTCATGACCTCATTATACTCTAACTCCTTTGCTTTATTTTTTCCATAGAATCTTTTTTTAACCAAAAATAATCTATTTGAAGATTGGCTGACTCCCCAAACTGAAATGAGGGCAGAGATTTTATCTGTCTTGTTCACTGTGGAACCTTTACTGACTACCACTTCATAGATACTTCAAAACATTTGTTAAATATTTGCATGTAAAGTGATACATTTATATTATTCATACATGGTACCATTAACACTACTAAATAACTTTTTCAGTAATAAAATTTAGAGTGTTGTTGCACGTTTATTAACATGTGATTTTGCTGTGAAAATAGTCATACAATTATAGGGCCAAACATCTAAGCACAAGCCTGGAAAATTTCTTCAATGAGGCTCACTCAAGGTTTTTGTGACTTTCAAGTCAAAGCTACCCACATGTGCTATCAATAGACGGCCATTCTTTGTGTTGACTCTTTCATTTAGTAGATATTAATGCTTTAAGTATCTTTTCCTATATTAGGGCCACCTAATTTTTCTTTTCTAGATTTTGTTCATTTCAATTGCTGAATTCAGTGGTGGGGGGAAGGGTGCCTTGAAACCAACACATTCCTTCCTCAAATTATGGAGAATTAAAAATTTGTATAGGGGTTTGCAACATTAACAAATATTTATTAGGTGAGTTTAGTAGATTGCCAAGTTGTATAAGTTCAATAAACTCTAGTAGTGCACAATACTTCTAAAAAATTAATACCTAATTTAGTAACTTAATTTCCCATTTTATGTATTAAAAGCAGGTAGCCATTTCAAACCCAAGAATGAAAGAAAATATTAGGAAGTGAATATTTCTTGCTCCTAAAAATAGAATAAGAGTCTTGATTTGGGGTTCAGTTCACACCTCATCCAGTGGATCCTTATTACACTACCAGCAGCCACTGTCTAAACTTTGAGAAATGCTGTTGTACATGGAAAAGATATCACAGCAGTTGCCAGAATATAAGGCCACAACTCCTGCTTTGCAGTGAACAGCCTTCAGGGACATGACCAAACCATCTAAATTTTCTAAATTTCCCAGTATAAGTATAAATGTAAGGAATTGAATATTGATAGTTGAAAACTCCAAAGGTGACCAACTTCACTAGAAATCTGTGTTATAATTCCAGGTGTTCTAATAATAAAACAAATAAATGATTCAGTAGTAGTCACAAAATATTAGAAATGGAACCAACATCTCATGAATATTCCAAACCCATTTTTTTCACATTCTGGGTAAGTTTAATTATTCACTTGCTATTATCAATCCCATGCTTGTAAAACATCGTTACAAGTAATCAGAAAAGTCTTTGTGCTTTGATAGTAAACAAAATGAATTTACATGCAGAATTTACTAATCGACTAGATACAAATGTTAATGAATAGCATAAAAAGAATCGGCATCCTCTAAAAGTCTGTGTCCACAAAATCGACCAGAGTAGCATTCACTTTATATGTCTAACATAGTGTTTTTCAACAGGGGAAATTTTGCTCCCAGGGGACACTTGGCAAAGTTTAGGGACATTTTTGGTTTTCACAACTAAGGGAGAGGGGAATCCTGGCATTTAGCGGGCATTGATCAGAGATGCTACTAAGCTGCCTATAAGACAACAAAGAACTATATTGTCCAAAATGTCAATACTACTGGAGTCTAATGACAGAAGAGTCACCTAGTTTTTAGGTGACTGTGAAAGAGAATGATTTGAGTATACTAACCTTAAACATAAGCATGTAGAATTTAGGTTCAGTGATTTTTTGTTTGTTTGTTTGTTTACTTTAGTTGGTGGACTGAAATTCATTACATTTGATGTAATGATGCATTCTAGTTATCTGTAAAGATGAAACATTTTCCCAAACTCAAGGTGGTAAATTATGTCAGCTCTGGGACCAAAACCCCTTCTGACATATGACTGCCTATTACCCTGCTGATTTATAATCTAAGGTGGGAACATTATCTGGTCTTCCTCCCAGCTCCCAGACACTTCTCTTTTATCCCTAACCAGCCCACCTCCAGCTCTGACTTCTTTCAGAAGATGATCTGCCTTCTTTGTTGCTCTATGGATGTTTATGGGAAAAAGAAATATAATCATTTGTTGAGTGAAGCAGTACTCAATCTGAGAACATGCTTTGGTTAAAGTGATAAAGTGAAAAAAGTTCTACTTTTATTCTACTGATATAACAAACTAATGAAACAATCCAGCAAAGGCCTAGGTAATACCAGCCACTTGGATAGGTAAATGTGTATATGGTTATCCATTCTTGTGATACTTCACTTAGTAGAATGGGCTCCAGCTCTATCCAAGATAATACAAGAGGTGCTACATCACCATGTTTTTTTGTGGCAAAGGCAATATATGTAACTTAAACATTTTTATCCCCATAATATGCTGAAATAAAAAATATGTATATGTTTATAATTGACTGAATCAGCTGTGTGTTTTGTCTTCATGAAGAAATAGTGACAGAGCAGCAATAGAATTCAGTTGCTTAACTTATAAATATGCATATTCCTAATTTGTTTTTATTAACATATGCTTCAAATGCATCTGATTATTTTAGAAATAGCATATAAAGCTCAGAGTTAAAGCACATGAATGGCATGCATATACCTATAAAAGTGTAAAGTTATTACAAAAGAATAAATAAACAACTGCAAGCTTTTTTCTTTGGGAAGTTTGATAAAAGGGATAGATAGTTCTGTGCAATCAAAACAACATTTTTCACCAATAGATGGCATAAGCAATTTTCACATTTTTTTGATGTACCACATCCCCCAACTCTCCAGAGAAAGACAGATAAAAGAGAAGATAATTTGTTTTATAAGTTTAAAAATAACAGAAAGTTGGGAAAGTTTTGGTTTTTTTCCTTCTTTTTTATTTTATTTTTTTCCTTCTTTTTTAGTAGTTTTAATTAACACATATTATCTGAAGATAAAATAGATGTTTGTGAACATATGTGTCCTGTAGCTTGTAATTTGGCCACATGTATATTTGCAAGAGTTCTAAGCCATTGTTGCTTAGTTAAGCTTTGTGCCTTTTTAGAAGATAACATTGAAGCTATGTTTTGATATTAATTATCTCTGATGTGCCATCTGCACAGAAAATTACATTTTTTATAGCATTTGGATCTCTCTATGGTTCTATCCATTACATTAACATTGAAAACATCTTAAAGAAATGATGTTCAAAAGATGCTTGTGACTTCTGGGGAGACTGAAGCCTATGTACCAGAATCCCAATAGGGAATTTGTAATAACCAGATGTTTCGAGATAACTAAGAATTTTCTAGACTCTCTACAATCTTATCACTGTACATCTCATTACCTTTATGAAGATAAATTGTTCAATGGACCAAAGAAATTTAACACATATTTTAACATGTTTAGTGCCTTTATCATATCTGTGTATTTTCTTAAATAACATTGGATTCCAAAAAATATCTCTTGACTACATAGCAAAGATGTTTCCCAGAAAGATAATAAAATTTGAACATTGAAAGCAGTGAAATAAGAAAAAAAACATATTAAAGGTAGAAGGTTAGTTACTTTGCTGAAAAATAAGTTCCTAAGTCATGAAAATTTTGAGCATGATATCATGATGTTCAATGTAGAATTGAATAAAGCCTGCAGATGGTGTTACTGTCAGAAGTTTGGCAAACTGGGAAGGAAAATTCAAATCCATATGAAGTGTCTGTTCCAGAGAGGACAAATTGCTATCTCATTTTTGAAAAAAAATTGTCTAGTATAATCAGCATTTCACCGGTTGGTTGACTGATCTCCCTAGGGTTCATTACTTATCAGACAATCAGGGTCAGACCCAACTACTGGCAAACTGAACATTCAACTATGTAGAAGCCAGGTCAGTCTTGTAAAGGGGAAATCTATTGTACCCATGGTAACGTCTGTTCCTACCAATATGGACCCCTTGCTAATAAGCTTAATGAGCAATCACTGAGTTGGCTGCACAATGAGGTGGATTAACATCCACAGGGAATATCGTCATACACACTTGATTATTGAGAGCCTCATTTGCAATGGAGACATTTTTAGCAACACTCACATAGGATAGAAATTCTTACACTTAAGACCCAGTCTATCTAATTTGTCCTAAAACCACCTGGTCTCCAAATGTTCAATTTTATTTATTTTAAGTTCTTAATTATCCACCAAACAATTACCCAAGAATTAATGAATTGTAAGAACAACTATTGGAATTTATGCTTACCATTAATATTTCCTTCTGTCTCCGGTGCCTTTCAAGGTCACATGAGTGAGAATAATTCTCCACGGAAAACTACTTCCATCAAGTGTCAGTGTGTTCTGCTGAGCAATCTGTAAAACTGACTCAGACGTTTTCTTCTCAATAATCTTGTCAAAAGGAACTCCATGAAATCCAAGCTGAGGGTCAAGGCAGGGTTGGCAGTGGAAGTTTAGGCATAATATCCACAGAAGAAACCTGCCTATGAAACTCCCTTGTGTGTTGAGTACATAGCTATCCTCTGTCTCATATATACAAAATCCACTCGATATGAAGCTGTTGACACCACAATTGTATGGCTTGATCAGATAACTCTCAGTTCATAAAAGGTAGCTTAGGCTCATGGTTCTCTTCTAGAAGTTAGGCATTCCATTTTTATTGAAGCTCAGAAACAAGGCAAAAGCTGCCTATCAAAAGGAGAATATTTACTTTCAAGCTTTAGGGACATCTGCTATAAATTTCTTACCAAGGTTTGCAAGAGTCATTATTCAGCATTACAATCTGGCATAGATATTTCAAGAATATTGCATCTGTGGTCTAGTCATCCTAGTCATAGCAGAGAGCCTTCTTTTATTAAGGACCCATTCAAATCTGGCAGCCCTTTGGGTCATTCAGCAAATGGGTGACAATAACACAACCAAATGTGCTATTTGTTGTCTTGAAAATTCAAAGAATTACACCAAATATTGTGTCTCCTACGTTGAGTTTTCTGGAAGGTTCATCTAAAATTTTAAGTAAACCACCTCACATTCTCTCAACCCACCCTTTATTTCTGACACTGCTCTGGAACAAGTTACAGAAAACACTACTTTGCCTCAGTTCCACTGCATAGACTTCATTTTTTGTCCCTGGCTCTTTCTGATGACTTGTCATGGAAAACCTGCAAAAACTCACTTAGCATTTATCCACATGAAATCTGGAAGTGTAGAGGAGTTAATTGACTGGTATAGTTGGGATGTTTGTCCTCTCCAAATCTCATGTTGAAATTTGATCCCCAACATTGGAGGTGGGGCCTGATGGGAGGTGTTTGGGGCATGAGAGAGGATCCCTCATGAACCTTACCCCGCTCTAAGGAGGGAGGGGTGAGTAAGTTTTGACTCTGTTTCAGTGAGAGCTGGCTGTTAAAAAGAGCCTTGGCACCTCTCCCCTCTCCTACATCCTCACTTACCATGTGGTTTTTGTACATGCTGGTTCCCCTTTACCTTTTGCCATGGGTGGAAGCAGCCTGAGGCCCTTATCAGAAACAGATGCTTGGGCCATGCTTCTTGTATAGCTTCCAGAACCATGAGCCAAATAAAGCTCTTTTCATTACAAATTACCCAGCCTCAGGTGTTATTTTATAACACCACAAAATGGACTAAGACAGAATATTCATACTGAGGTTGTTGCTATAAAGATACTTAAAACTGCGGAATTAGCTTTGGAACTGGCTAATAGGTAGAGGTTGGAAGAGTTTGGAGGGCTCAGAGAAGACAAAAAGATAAGGGAAAGTTTGTAACTTCTTAGATTGGTTGAATGGTTGTTACCAAAATGCTGATAGAAATATAGACAGTAAAGGCCATGCTGATGAGGTCTCAGATGGAAATGAGGAACTTACTGGGGACTGGAGCAAAAGCTACCCTTGTCACACTGTAGCAAAGAATTTGGCTGCATTGTGTTCATGCCCTAGGGCATCATGGAAGGCTGAACTTAAGAGTGATGATCTAGGGTATCTTTTAGAAGAAATATCTAAGCAGCAAAGAGCTCGAGAAGTCATGTGGCTACATTTAACAGCTTATGATTAGAAAGGGCAGCAAAGGAATGGCCTAAAGTAGAACTTACAATTAAAAGAGAAGCAGAACATAAAAATTTGGAAAATTCACAACCTGGACATGTGGTAGAGAAGAAAAGGGCATTTTCAGGAGAGGAATCCAAGGGTACTATAGAACAACCACTTGCTGGAGAGATTAGCACAGATAAAAGGTAGCCAGGTGCTAATTAGTCAAGACAACGGGGAAAGGCTCCAAATCCCAAAGATACTTTAGAAATCTTTGAGGCCACTCCTCCCATCAAAGGCCCAGAGGCCTAGGAGGACAGAATGGTTTCAGGGGACAGGGCTTAGGCACTGCTGCCCTGGACCACCTTAGATTTCTGCTCCCACATCCTGGCTGCTCCAGCTTCAATTGTAGCTTAGATGGCCCCAGGTACTGCTTGGGTTCCTGCTCCATAAGACATAAGCCATAAGCCTGGGTCATGTCCATATGTTGCTGAGTCTGCAGGCTCTTAGAATGCGAGTATGGTTGTTGGGATTCAGTCTGAAGCCTTCGGTTCTTGGTGCAGCCATGGTCAAAGAATGACCAGACACACTAAGTTAGGCAAGCATGACAATGAGGTTTATTGAGGAAAGAAAGATAGGGATATAAGACAAAAGCAAGATACAGGTTTACAGAGCATGGTACATACACCACAGATGAAAACCGGACCCCTTGTTGCAGCAGGATAAAAAGAGACCCTGGTTATGGTCTAGGTCTTGTTTTATGGTCCTCATAGGGATGTCCCTGTGGTTCAAACATCACCATAGAACCACTTTGATTGGACAGTTAGGGTGCTGCATGACCTGAGTCTTACTGCGCATATGGGTTCTAGGTCACTTTTTGGACTTTATGGTATCCATGCTGCTTGACCCATGGGCTAGAAAGTCCTCTGCATTCTTTTGCAGCTGGTGAGCCAAGTTCTGATTGGCAGATTTGTAGGGTATTCCCTCCTCCCCCAGGTATGGAGAATTAGGGTTGGGCAAGACCAAGATGGGGGCAACAGCACCCACTCTAGTCCCTAGGAGACCTGGAATCCCTCACTATCTACTTAACATTGTGGAGGCTTAGCAGTTTCCACCTAGATTTCAGAGGATGTACTGGAAAGCATGGATGCTCAGGCAGAAGCCTGCTGCAGGATTCACCCCACAGCCACCGCAGACAGCCTCTAGTAGAGCAGCGCATAGTGGAATTATGGGAGCTGCTCTCCTGACCCCAGAATTACAGAGCCACTGGCGGCATGCAAACTCATTCCTGCTATGAATTATCTGCCTCAGTCCATTTTGTATTGCTATAAAGGAATACCTGAGGCTAGGTAATTATAAAGAAAAGAGGTTTATTTGGCTCATGGTTTTGCAGGCTGTACAAGAAGCGTGGCCTCAGCATCTGCTTCTGGTGAAGGCCTCAGGCTGCTTCCACTCATGACAGAAGGTGAAGGGGAGCTAGAGTATAAAGACATCACATGGTGAGAAGGAAGGAAGCAAGAGGAATTGACTGACTCAATGAATGAGCTCTCACTCCTTTTCCATTTTACTTTCCCCAGTCCCTCACTCTGTTTCCTTGGTTCATTTCCCAAATAAACTACATGCATGTATCAGGCTTTGCTTTACAAAGTGACACAGGCTAATAAAAATGGGATCCCTCAGCATACCTTGGACTCCTGGGCCACTAGCTTTACTTAAGTGGCTAGGGCCATTTACCTCCTGATTTCTAACGTATCTTACAAAGGCATCCGGAGCTCCATTTTCCATTTCACCATGTTCTCTTATCATAATGTCATAACTAATGTAGATCAGGATGATGCCCTGGAACCTGTGGAATGATTAGGGTTGCTGTGGACTAGACTGTGATCCAGTTATGAAGAACTGGCAGACACCTGCTTTAGGATGCTGGATGTGTGCACCTGTCTCAGGTGAAAGCTAATAGCTTCTAGGATTCTCTGATACTAGGGATAGAAGTGAGAAAAAAAAAAAAAAGACCCAGTCACAATAAATACATACTAGGTACCTGGAGCTGTGGTGATTTGCTCCAGGAAAGAGTCCCCATCTGGAACAGCAGCTGTGATTAGATTCACCACCTGATTAAGCTTATGCTAATCAAATGTAATTTTCAAGAGTCTTCTGTCTGCACAGGCCAGTCGAGTTAAATGGTGATATGTTAGGAATCATCATGCCTGCTTTTTTCACTCCTCAGTGGTGATTCCCCCAGAGATGTGATATTTTCTGTGGTTTATTGTTTTGATAGAGGGAGCTCAAGAGGCTTTTCTTAGCTAGCTCTGTCAAAATAGCCTTTATTCTATTAGGGAATGCCAGTGTATCTCTTTATCTCAGAAAGTAGGGTTTTATCTACAATTTCAGAAAGTAGGATTTTAACACAAGATGAGCCTGCGATCCTGTTGGGTCCCAAATGAGATGGAATCTGTTTAATCTCCATTTTGTACCCAAAGCAGGAAGGTTTGCTCCCTGAACACCCATTAAATCTTCCTTCAGCCTCTCTCTCTTCTGTGAGAAGCTAGACAAAGTATACTCACATTCCTAGACTTTCTCTAGCCATTATTATGTTACATAGTTCTGGCTAAGTGGAATTCAAAAGCACCTGGAGAGGATTTACTTCCTGAATAAACCTGGCAAAGTCTTGTGAAGAAAATATTTGACCTTGTCTTTTGCGCTACGTTCTTCTTCTTGCCTAAATGCAGATGCAGTGCCCAGAATTACAGAATCCTGATCTATCTCCTAAACTTTTCAACACATAACAAACATAAAGATGACATATCATCTCACCAGTTTGGTAGGGTTTTCTCATACTCATGATTCACATACAGATAGACCACACAAGTCACATCAGTCTCTACTCTGAGCAGTGACCATGGAGTCCAGTTGTTCTGGAATAGTATGGCTATTTTCTTTTACTCATTTCATAGTTACTCTGCTATAAGGATAAAAGTTACATTGGAAAAGCTAGGAGACAAATTTATTATATAGGCTATAGCATTATTGCAAGTGTTTCCTCAATTTTATCTTTCCCTTTTTTTATCCAAGAAACTCTCAGTCTTGAACTGACTCAAACCTGGGATTAGGCAAGGGGCTGTGACTTTATTGTTATTGCATTAATGTTGCATCTCTGTCGTCAGAATGAAAATGTATTTTCTTATTGGAAGCACGTAAGACCTTAATTGGCTTTGCATCTATTTGAACTTGTAGATTTCATGGTCAATAATGATTTCAATAATCTCTACAGGTGATACAATATGGATTACTACTCTATCTCTCCTGTGTATTACAGTAATGATGCCTACTTTTGTCTGTTAATTAAGTAGCACAATTTGGCCTCTGCCAGCCAGGAATTCTTTAATTCTCTTTGAAATTAAAGAGCACATTTTAATGTCAGTATCTTCTACCAGTATACTTGACTTATAAAAATTTGCCACTGCAACACTTTTCAAAGATTTAAGCCCTTCCATCTCCAATGTGTTTCTCAGTATTGTGGTTAAAGGATTGTATTCTGGGTTACTACTGTACCAATTTCAATATAAATTAGTATTCTCAGTTGCATAGTTCATAGTGAATTTTAAATAATAAATGTATGCAACATTTATTTCTCTACAAACTATTGGATTCCTTTATTTCTGGTATAAAAAGGAATTTCTTGCATCTCAAATGTATTTAGTCTATTTCACTATGAAGTACATATTTCAGTAAAATAATGGAGCAAATTCAACTAATTCCATCTACCCCAGCTAGTACATTGAATCCAAAATTTCTGGTAAATATATCAATCCATTCAGTCAGATACAACATTTCTCCCTCTTTGTTTAGCACTCTTAGAATCCATTATCACACATATTTTCCAAGTATTAACTGATATCAGTTAGCAACATATTTAATCTTGCTTGGTGCATAGACCTTTTCTTACAGAGTTGAGAGTCATTGATGGCTTTTAAGGGGGCAAGGAGAATATTGGGTTGATTTTGTGTAGCAGAAAGTGTTAATTGTATACCACGATATTTAAATTCATTCTCCCCTTCCACAATTAATCTCAGAGCGCATTTTTTAAATAGCACATTTCCCAACATCCTTTGCACCTAGGCTTGCCATATGACCAAGCATACAGAAGTTGCATGGTCTTTGTGAGAAGCTTCCTCAGAGAGAAGGAGTTCACCTGTTTTTATTGCTCTTCCTCTCCTATTGTCTACTATTAGAACTAGTACTGGAGCTTAAGCCACTCACCATCTTGGACAATGTGACAGGTGCTAAAGATGAGGAATAGAAAGATAATTGGAGCCTGGGATGCTAGTGACCATGAAGAACACATTCCAAGTCCTAAACTATTTATAGACTACTTTTAGATGAGAGGGAAAACAATCCTATTTTGTTTAAGTAACTTAATATTTTTCTGGATAATATAGCTAGACTTAATTCTAACTGTTTCACTCTTCAATGTAAGTGTTAGAATAAAGTTATTAAAGTGTCTTTAAACAAGACTGCGGCATCCACAGCTCCTTAGAGTCCAGGGAATGGTTCTGCAGGCAAAGGAGGCTCAGTCAAACTGGGGAGTTCTCATTTCTCAAAGCTACTGTTTTTCAATAGGAGTGCTATAGGAATTGGTGGGACAATTCCTTTTTTGTGCAGAATTTTCCCCATATTTGGGGGCATTTAAAATCACTGATACCTGAGTGCTAAATGCCAGTAGCATTCCCAGGTAAAAGACCTCCACATACTATGGAAGCCCATTGGAACTGGTAGTACCTTCAATTTTAAATTATGCATATCTTTCCACAAGTCCTGATTCCATTTCTTGGGAAATATGTCATTCCCAATATGTCATTTTAAACATTTACATAAGAGATATGCCAAAGTTGCAATTCAACTAATGTAAATTTACAACCATAAGATTGTATTTTGTTTAAATCAAAATTTGGAGTATTAATACAATTTTTATACCTACAATTTGGTCACAAGCATTTTTTTGAATTTATTTCTAGCTATTTTAGCATCTTTTAATATTTGCTTTTGTTACTGTAAATGGATTCTGTATTCCATTAAAAAAACTGATCATGATTGGCATATGGAAAAGTGATTGACTTTTCTATATTTATGACACATTCAGGATTTCTCTTGCTCAACTTATATGTTAACTATAGGGCTTTGTTATTAGATTTTTGGGGATGTTTTTGTTATACCTACACTTTAAGACAATTTCATCACTTTTTTTCTAATGGCTACTTTCCATGTTTATGTTTTGTTTTTGTTTAGATCATTCAGAAAAATGACATCAAATAATGATGAGAGGATTTTATATGAATATTGATATTAATTGAAATTTAGTATTTCATTACTTATTACATTAAAAGACATAATACTGAAGTTTAATATTATAGTTCATTTTTTCAAATTCTTTTTAAAATCAAAAATCAATGTTGAGTTTTTATTACCTCTTGACATTTATTGTCAGTAATTGTCATTAATTTATGAACATTCTTGATCAACATATTGATGCAATGTTAAAATAATATATTTCTTCTATAAAATGATAATTACATTTCCCTATCAAGGCCCATGTTATTTCTTTGAATAATTCCTTTAATGTGTTCTTTTTTTTTTATTTTAGCTTATTATGGGGGTACAGAAGTTCAGGTTATATATATTGCCCATGTACCGCCCATCCACCCGAGTCAGAGCTTCAAGCGTGTCCATTCCCCAGACAGTGCGCATCGCACTCATCATGTAGTTATACCCCCCTCCACTCCCCCCACCCCATCCCCCCAAGTCAGAACATTCAAGCGTGACCATTCCCCAGACGGTGCGCAAGGCACTATCATGTAAGTATACACCCATCCCTTCCCCCCACCCCCCACGTCAGTTTGATATCCAATTAGTGTCATTCCCAAATGTGCACTTAGGTGATGATCAGGGAAACCAATTTGCTATATTACATTTAGGATTGCATGTTACAGTCTTAAATGAACTTGGTCTCTTCGGTCACTAAGTATGCTGTCTTTATCCTGCTTTGATATCAGGGATCTGCTTCTCTGTAACTTGACTTGGATGCCTTCTGTTTTCTTTTTAATGCTCTGGAGCAGTTAATTATTTATTTATCAAACATTTTAAATCATATTCTAAGGAAATTTGGTTCAGTGGTCCTTTGTGCAAATCATTCTTTGTGCATTTCTAATTTTTAACCATTATTATTGAGTCAATTACGGTAATGTATTTTTAATAGATAATCAAACATATAGAAATTTAAATACTTACTAGCAGAGAGCAGTAATTCTCAAACTTCAGCATGACTAAGATTCACTTGATAGAAATACAGATTCCCAGCTCATTGTCCAAACATTCTGATCCATTAACTCTGTTAGACCTAAACATCTACATCTTTAACTAACATTCCAGTTAAGTCTTAATTAGAAGATTTAAGAACTATGCCTTGAGAAATACTGGCATAAATTTCACATCACATTCTTTTTTTAAAACGCTCTTTCTTTATGTTGCTTATTGTATCTTTTCTCTCATTCCTAATTTTGTTTTCTTGTATGTCTCTTTTCTCTTATTTAGAATTGCCAGGGGTTTATCGCTAATATTTTATATTTTCAGTCTTTTTAATCCATTTTTAATTTGCACTATTTCCATTTTATAGTTTACTGATTTCTTGTTATTTTTATTATTTCCACCTTTATTTAAATTTGTCTTTTTTTCAGTTCTTGAATTTAATATTTACTTTAACTCTTTTATTTCTGTCTAAAACAAAAGTATTGAAGATCATGTTTCTGAGTGTACTCTTTTCATTTTCCATAATATTTAATGCAGTGTCCTAATTTTACTTATTTTTTAAAAGTCTGGAATTATAATTTGAGTTTTATTTAAATACAGCAGCATTTAAGATATTTTATTTCTAAGTTTTTTTTTTCATAGAAATCTAAGTAAATTTATTACTGTATAGTCCAGTGAGTATAATAGAACTATGCATGCTCAACTTCAGTGGCTCCAAATTGGGTGGAAACAACCCAAATACCCATCAATCCATGAGTGGATTAATAAAATATGGTATATGTATACAATGGAATACTACTCAATTATTTCTAAGTTTTAATTGCTTACTGTTTTACCTTTTTGTTATTGGTTTCTGGGTTAGTGTATTGCGGGCAAATATATTTCATGTAATTTTTTTAGAAGTTATTGATACTGTCCCTATGGCCTCATATACCATCCATTCTTTTGAAACTGTGGCTACTTTAAAAGAAAAGTTTTTGTTTTGTAAGATACAAATTTCCAAGCTTACAATATTATTTACATTTTTTATGTCTTTATTTAGATGTGTGCATATTTATGCTAAGGGTGGTTTGAGATATAGTTAAAACTGTCACAAAACTGTGTTTCTATTAATAGCTTATGTGTTTTCTAAGAGTTTTTATTGTACATAGTAATAATTTGACACATTATTTTTATATAAAGTTTCTTAAATATTGTATGATGAATGCTACCTTTTTATGGTATACAATCACCTTTAAAACTCATTGAATTATTAAATTTATTTTCTCTTGAATTCTACTTTGTCTAAAATAGTTTCCTAATTCTGTTTTCTTTATATTGATATGTGTTTTATAAATCTTTGTGAATGATTTTATTTTTAACATTTGTCATTTTATTGTAGTTGTGCCTTTTATCCACAAGAAAGCTTAGAAATCAAACTTTGTTTATTAAAACTTTTTCTTATTTTTAAAGTTTTCTCTCATATTTAAAATTCTTACACTATTTTGATAAATAGTTTCTCATTTACTTTTCTGTGCAGAAAAATATAAAAAAATATATAATATAGTCGATTTTCTTAAAAATACCAAATTACCATTAAATCATTATTTTTACATTGCATATCTCACAGTCAACATATATTGTTTAATTTTTTAGCCACTGTTCCGTTCTTAAGGAGTAGCCTCTTATTTTGGGCAATTGCTCCGTTCTATACTCTAAAGATATCTTTTCAGCAGTAATGCCATTTGTAGTGTGCTGCCTAAGTAGCTATAATTAATCTGCACAGCAGTTGGCCCCTGACACATGGCCTTCTTCACATATTTTAAAACTAGACATGTGTCAAAAGATAATGTTGAATTATATTTTACATTTAATATATAAAACATATTATGGGAGAAACGTGAATTATGAAGTATGGGAAATACAAAAGCCTACGGTTCTAGACCTTGGGGAAGATGCTAGTCTAAGAGATGCAATGTGATAATAAGCAAAGAGAAATGGAGATGGAGATAGAAAGGTGGTCCCATTGGTATTTGACCCCCAAGCTTATGATAGCCCTGAGCTCCAACTGTTTCTCTGCCTTTCCTGGGGTTGTGTTAGCCATCCAGTCAATTCTCCAGACTGAACATGAGAAGATGGCATGGACAGGGCCAGTGGAGTTTGAATAGCCCTCTACATAATTAAAAAGCCTCAAGGCTAACCTGTTGATTAAAATCTTGTATACCTAAACCCACCAATAGACAGTAGGCAAAGTAAAGGAAAAAAAAAAAAAAAAAAACCAGACATATTCTACTTTCTGTTTTTGTTTCTAACAGCATAGAGTAATTTGACCAAAAGTGGGTTTTTCGATCCGGTTCTATTAATCTCATAGAGAAAATTCTAGGTTCTTGAGAAATATTGATTACCAGAGTATTACTGTTGTTGTTGCTTTTCCTTTGGTTTTTACCTCTTCTATATACTTAGCATACGTTAAAAGTAATTTGAGAGAGGATATTTTAAACCAGATACTCATATATTCATTCTTTTCATTGTGAAAACATATTTGTTTGTTTGTTCATAAATTTATGTTAACCCACATTTCACATCTTTCATTCTCCACATATCTACCTATGTATATAGTCAGAGAGTATAGAGTTTAATTGCTTCTCCATTAATTGCACTGTGTAAAGAATCATTCAAGTGAATCTTTATCATTTTACTTTGTAAAAGCTCATGGGTTGAAGAAGTTTAATTTGGATTGATTTAAATATATACTAAGCAATTTGATTAGGTGAACAAAAATCTTTTCATCTTTTAATTGTACTGAAAATATTTCTGAAAATAAGTAACACCAGCTCTGACCTTAACAAAATCTTAATGAAAGTGCCACGGTACTTTTATTTGAAATGCAACCTTTCTGAGGTTGATCCACTGTAGTTCATCACCATTTGACTTAAATGATGCAGTTTCACTAATTAGTGCAACATTTAACGTGTCATTTAAATTTGGAAAAGTGTGCTGTATTTTAAAGGCTTGAAGTGCTGATTGACAGAGATCTGAGTTCTATTATTAACTGCTTGAATAATAGCTGTAGCTCACTAAGAGAAAGAAAGAATAATGAAAAGTAGCATTCACTTCATTGTAGTGCAGTAAATGAGGGTTTCTATCTCTAAGCAGATCATAATTGAGTAATTTGGACAAGTTTGATAATTAATTTCCAGAATTATGTAGCTCTTACTGCTTTAAGTCCAATATCTCAGTAACGTATTACAGAAAATTCCCATAATTTTTTAAAAATTTTCCGTAACTATGAAAAGTAAAGTCAAATTATAGAAAGGTTAATTTATAAGAACATTATAATTTTTTAGAATCCAGTTGAGAAAACTCTTTTTTTAAATGGCTTTCTTGTAGTTACTCTAAGTCAAGTGTCCTTAGATTGGGTTCAGTCATCCAGGAGGTTCTTGAATTTGGAAAGGAAGAAATTCATATTTATTTTCACTAATCTCTAATTGAAATTTAGGTTATTTCCTTTATAATTTAGGTAACATATTTCAATAATATTCGTAACATCTGTGATTTTGTCATCAGTAGAAATTACAAATATTTTTCTATTACATAGAGCTCAAAATACTATTTATACTTACAGCTACTCCAAATTTATAGTAATTATTAGATCACCTCTACGATCTTGCAATTTTGTGCTTTCATAAAGAATTATATATATTACTATACCACCAATTCATTTTCTAATGTTTTGATACCTGTATTTCAAAATAACCAGTTGGATTCATAATTCTATGCATGCTATTTTATTCATTTAAAAACATTGTAAGATGTGGTCATAACAACAATAAAATGTTCAGAATCCCTGTTGCAAACTCCTGAAAAATGAAAGAGAAAAGTAATGAAGAGAAAGAATAAAAGATGTAATTTTTTCAGGAACTTTTTCATTATATTTTTAATATTTCATAGAAAGAAAAGTAAATTGAGGTTTTGAAAGGAAAGACATTATAGTACTGTAGTCATATTTCCTGGTTGACCTAGGATAGTCCTACTTTATGCCTGTTTTTCTATAATAATTATTGAAGCATTCTTTTTTATTCTCAAAAGTGTCTCAGGCTGATAAACGATATGAGTATGCTACATAATACATTCCTAAACTCATAACAGAAAAGGTTTGTCATTACATTAATTTAATGTGGATGAAGAAGAAATAGAATGTTTGTTTTACCCATCTTGAATTAATTTTTGTGAGTGGTGAGAGATATGGATCCTGTTTCGTGCTTCTGCATGTGGCTATCCAGTTGTCCCAGCACCATTTATTGAATACAGATTCTTTTCTCCAGTGTATAATGTTGTCTGCTTTGTCAAAGATCAGTTGGCTGTATGTGGCTGGTATTAAATCTGGGTTTTCTGTTCTGTTCCATTGGTCTATGTCTCTACTTTTGTGCCAATACCATGCTGTTTTGGTTAGCATAGGCTTGTGGTATAGTTTGAAATCTGGTAATGTGATGCCTCCAGATTTGTTTCTTTTGCTTAAGATTGCTTTGATTAATTCAGGCTCTTTTCTGGTTCCAAACAAAGCATAGAATTATTTTTTCTAGATTTGTGAAATATGATGTTGGTATTTTGATGGGGATTTCTTTGAACCTGTAAATCAGTTTGGAAAATATAGACATTTAATAATGTTGATTCTACCAATACATGAGCATGATATATTTTTCCATTTGTTTGTATCATCTGTGATTTCTTTCCTCAGTGTTTCGTAGTTCTTTTTGTAGAGATCTTTTATCTCCTTGATTAAATATATTTCTAGGTATTTTATTTTCTTTGTAGCTATTGTGAATGGCATTGAGTCTTTCACTCTCAGCTTGACTGTTACTGGTGTATAGGAATGCTACTCATTTGTGTATGCTGGTTTGTGACCTGAGACTTTGCTGAATTTTTTTTTTTTTTGAGACAGAGTCTGGCTTTGTTGCCTGGGCTAGAGTGAGTGCCGTGGCATCAGCATAGCTCACAGCAACCTCAAACTCCTGGGCTTAAGCTATCCTACTGCCTCAGCCTCCTGAGTAGCTGGGATTACAGGCATGTGCCACCATGCCCGGCTAATTTTTTATATATATATTTTTTAGTTGGCCAGATAATTTCTTTCTATTTTTTAGTAGAGACGGGGTCTCACTCTTGCTCAGGCTGGTCTCGAACTCCTGACCTCGAACGATCCACCCACCTCAGCCTCCCAGAGTGCTAGAATTACAGGCGTGAGCCACTGGGCCTGGTCGACTTTGCTGAATTTATTTATCAATTCCAGGAATCTCTTGGTGGAATCTTTGGGGTTTTCTAGATATAATATCATGTAGTCAGCAAAAAGCCATAGTTTGACCTCCTCTTTCCTGATTTGGATACCCTTAATTTCTATCTCTTGCCTGATTGCTCCAGCTAGGACTTCCAGGACTGTGTTGAATAGAAGTGGTGACATTGGGCATCCTTGTCTTGTTCCAGTTCTTAGGAGGAATGCTTTCAACTTTTCACTTTTTTATCTTAATTTTTTTTTCTTTTTCTCAATTTCTTCCATTTCTTAGAAAGACAACCAAATGAAAAGTTTTCTTTGAAATTCAAAAGTGTCAAGATGTAATTTTCTTTGGCACTCAAAATATTGGAAAATAAGGCAGGATTCTCAATAAGTTTCTATGTTTAATTAAAAGCTCTGTAAACCAGAATAGGAATACTCATTGATTTACTGTCCTGCCTTCATCTCTAGTTCAATATGATCCACACAACCATAATTTAAAATCTAGAATAATCATAAAAAGGCCATGAAGGTAGGGTATGATCTGTTATTCACATAGGGGTATTATTCAAACATCTGAGAAGCAGCCCGACATTGATTCTTTAGTATAGATTTCACTGAAGGATGAATAAGAAACAAATTCTAACATATATGAAAATATGAAGATTGTACATGAAGGAAGAAAAATTTCAGTGTAAAGCTATATATTAGGATTGCAAAAGTTCAAGATATAAGACTTGGCAAACCTTTTTTTAAAAACATACCCAACAAAACTATTTTATAATTTAAAATAATTTTATCATAATTATAGATAAGTAGAAAATTTCCATGGAAAGCAGAATAAGCAATTTATGCAAAAATGGTACTATTTTACTGGCAAAAAAAATATGCAATGGCAGAAACAGGCAAGAGTTGACACAAGTAAATGTGACCCCTTAGTGGGCTTATTTGCTAAACATTAGATTGCCCTGCTCTAATACTTGCGGGAAGACAAATTACAAAGCATGTAGAATCTATCAGCTGGCTTGTCTTTGGGAAGAGAGTATTCATCTTCGATAGGTAAATTATAGAAACCACTTTCCATATTCTTTTGTTGCCTTAAAATAGTGTTTTTTTCCTCACACTTTGGCTTTTGTCAAGAATGAATCATCCTCATTTTGTTTTTGTCTTCCTTCTTATTTATTTAGCTGTCACTAAAGATTTTTTTTTCTCTCTGTATGTATTTCTACAGAAATACCAAACACTTGCAAGGAAACTCTACATACAGCTATTGCTTTAAAAGTGGAATAATGCCATTCCAAAGAGTGAAATTTCTTTTGTGAGTGATTTAAAACAATTTTAAAAAATAAAATTATATTATGAAAGATACATAAAAAGCAGAGTTCTCTTTTTCAAATTTATTATCTAAGGAAAAGCAAAAGTGTGTGTTAAAAGCAGCCACAGCAAGGTGTAAATCAAATATTCTATAACATGTAATCTGGAATATTTGATGGGGTTTTATAGAAATCTGCTTTTGAGTGACACTATTAGTTAAGCAGTTGAGTTTTTGTTTTGTTTTATATTTTGTAATCAAATCATTAAATCACTGAAAAATGGGAATATGAAGGAATCAGAGAACATTACAAAATAGAATAAATATAAAACACACAAACACAACAAAATATGTTTAAAAATATTTGTACAAGGTCAAAAGAAAGCTTTCCTGTTAAATAAAATTTTTAAAAATTTACCTCAAAAGATAAATTAACCGACAAGCATAGAAAACAGGGGGCAAAAAAAGCTTACCAGAAAAGTACTACCAAAAATAATGCAGGGACCAGAAGATTTTTCCAGTAAGTTTAAAAAAAATTCACAGGGAAAGATGTTTCTTACAAAATGTAAACTCATCTAGAACATAAAAATAATGGGAAGATGTAGAAAATATTTTGCAATATCAACATAAAACAGGTTTTAGAGCTTGGGACAAAAATAAAGCTATAGATCAATCGCTTGTAAAAACTAATGAAACTTAAATGTGCAAATAAAATTAAATCCAGCTATATATTTTAGAAATAATTATAATGTAAAATTCCAACAATATTAGAGAAAAACTTCATTGCCATCCACAAAATAGATATTTATGACAAAATTTCATATCCATAGATGCTAAAAATGTTTCAATGCAGCAATGAAAATAGACAAATTAATAGATAGATATGTGTATACATATATGTTTCTTTTTATATGTTCCTTATATATACACACATATTATTAAATATAATACAAATATATATGTATACATATTTATGTACATATGCACATAAAACTATAAATATATACTTCATATAAACATGGTATATATTAAATTTTAAAAGTATATGACTAAATAAAGTAAAGCTACAAAAATTTCTAAAACTCCTTAACAAAAGCTTGATTATTTGTACAGATATTTCAATGGGATTTCTATGGAATTCAAAGGAATTGATGATTCAGTAAAATTTTTAAGAACTTGACAAAGAAGTGATTTTTATAGACCATCTAATAAAATACATGGGTAGAGGAGCCAAGACAACTCTGAAAAATTAAAAAAGAGATACATGGTTCCTTTAGATGTTAGCAAGTTGTTACAGAGAAAGAATAATTAAAATGATGTGTTTCTGAACAAATAAACTAGTGGAACAAGCTAGGAAGCCTTCAAATAGTCTATATTCATACTATAAATCTAACATTTATTATAAAAGGAAGGATTCATCAATAAATGGAACTGGGGCAATTAGTTATTTTTAATAAATCACCTGAGCACCAAAATATAGTCCAAATGGGTAAAATATTTAAGTCCAAAAGGTGAAGTCATGAGAAATTAGAGGTAAGTATGATTAATTTTTGATCTAATTTTCTCAGCCTAACAACCAAGAAAATAAATCAATAAAAATTGATAGACAACACTAGTTAAAAAAGAAACTGAAAATCTACAAAAATTTGTGTGTCATATGTGGTAATACCTGGTATCTTTAATACGTAAAGAGCTATTCTTACAGATTAATAAGAAAATGACAAAAACACAGAACTTGGGAAAGGCAATTCACAAGAGAAGAAGTAAAAATTGCTCAATTTTGATGTTAAAATTACTAGTGTACAAACCTACAAATTAAACATGGTTTATACTTTTCAAAAATTAAAATGGAAAATAAATTATAGTTTTGGCATGGTTGTACTGACACTGGAACTATAATATTTTGCTATTAGGAATGCAAACTGCTAGAACCTTTCTGGTAAGAAATGTGATACCCAATTTCAAAAACATAAAATTATACATATGAAATTATACATTTGTTTTCTGAGCACTTGAATCTTATTCTAAAAATTTTTTAAATAAACTTAAAATAACAGCAGAATCTTCTTTATAGCATTATTTGTCATAATATGGATCAGCAATAAAATGTCCAGTCAGAAAACTATAATGTATCCATACAATGAAGTGTGAGGCACACATTATAGATCATTTTCTCTAAAACAATCCAGGAAGGGTGCATACTAAAATATAAAAATTTTCATGTAGATGTATGCATATCATATATATACATCTTCAAAATGATATATATTTCTCCAAAGTGCATAGACATATATTTATATTTATGTATAATCAGAAATCTACTTTGAGTATTATCAATGAACTATGAATTATGTAACAGAAGATATTTTAGTTAAAATTATCTCTAATTGTAAATTTTCTACATTAACATATCACTTTTATAATCTGAAAATGTTATATAATATTTTTAAAGCAGAGCTATATTGCTCATTTTTTATTCTGGCTATTGTTCTCCCTCTAATATCATGGCTTTAATTTCACAGAAAACAATTTGTCCTACTACAGGAGGGTTGGGGGATGGAGTGAACCTGTTATGAGTGATATTTTTCTACCAGTTGGCTAGAGTGCTCTATTTAGTTGACCCACTGGCTTTCTGATAAGAAATCAAAATGATTTTGAAATGACATTTGACTGTGAATAGAAAAAAAAATAAATGTTGTCTGGTATGTGAAATTCAGATTTAAATACCAATTTTCCTCTTCTAACATATTAAAAGAAAGTTATCCATACCCAGTCTTCCTGCAGGTTGAGAATGCTGTGAATGAACATATTCAAGCAAAAATAAAATTCAAAATTTCCATCAGTAAAGTTGGAGGGAATACAAATTGAGCTCTCTTAACATATAATTCTAATTGACTATATTTCTCACCTAGGGAGATTTCTTTATTAGAAATTCTTTAAATGTGGTTAGCATAATTTTAAATTTTTCTCTATTTTTCAGTATGTGTATACCCCAAAATATAATTTAAATTCTAATATAAACAAAGGTTTACTTGATTGTATTGTTCAGCATATTTTAGTTTTGCTACACTTCATCACATTCTTAAGTGAATTTTTTATTGCCTATGTATATGTGCATGTATGCATATGTATGTGTGTGTGTTTATGTAGTTTGACAAAATGAAAAATTAAATTAGAAATATCTGATGTTTTTAAATTTAATTAGAAAATCAATGCAAATGTCATATCATCTTTAAAATGAATACATGCAATGCTTAAAAGTTGTTGGGAAACATAAGAAATGCTCATTAGAGTCAACCCTTAGCTGTCCCAATTCAAAACACTCCTTCTTCCAAGCTCAAACTTCCAAATGACAATTACAACAAAATGCACATATCTAAAATAATGCAACTATCACTTATACAAGTAAAATTTTGCTTTTCTTTGTCTATAAATGCAGTTAACAAAAATTTCAACTGCTAATATAACCTGCTTTAAGTCCAGAGTGTCATTGTGCTTTTATTCTTCCTCTAGTTCTAGTTTTTTGATACCACGTAAGCTGTTAACTAAATTGTCAAAGCTAGCCATCACCAATATACTCTGTATATGAAAAGAAAGGAACAAGAAGAGGGAGGAGAAAAGAAAAACAAGTGAAAATCATTTTAATCTGGTCATCATACTGAAAGGGTAAAGATATAAGTTGATACTAGAGGCCATGAGGACAGGATCAAGTCTGTGTGCCAGCCCAGATTCACTCTGATCTGCCTACACTCCTTGGGGGCTGACGCTGCTTTAGGATAGAGTGGCTCCAGAGGTGATTGTTGCATGTTACGAGACCCTGTCTGTTAATAACTTCATCTCGGCTCTTAACACTACAGATAGTTTCAACCTCCACATAAAGGCTGAGCTTTTGGCCAGGCTCCATTGAGTCTGCGGTGCTGGAGACTAAAAGAAGATCCAGTGCCAGGTTCGTTACAGATGAACTAAGGCTCTGTCTTTCCCAGTGGCAATTCAGAGGGGCTGTCTAACACAAGCTGAAGAGACAGGGTGTTATCTACCTATGGTTTAGACTTTGACCAGCGAGCGTTAGGAGATGGTGATTTATCCAGGAGATTCATTGCTTCCCCTTCCTGCCTACACTGGACTGTTCCTAGAGGTAGCAGTTTCATATAGATTCTCCCAAAACTCCCTTGACCAAGAAACCAGAGTTGTTATCTTGGGAAACTGTGAACGTTTGAAAATGCACTCCCTTGTGTTTGCTTCTCCTCCTTTCTGACACAGTCCTTTTTGTTTGTTTTCCTTCACTATTGCTTTCCTGAAATTGAACTCATCCCCTAAACATGAGTACATAGACTTTGCCTTAAACTATATTTTCTGGAGAACCCAAATTAAGACATTATGTTTCTGCAGTTGTCAAAAGCTATTACTGATACTTATGCTCTCATTCTCCATTAATCATTCAATATTTCATTTTCTCTCAGCCAACACTGCAGGCAGTTGAGACTGTTTTCTTGACGAGGTAAATCAAACTACAACTTCTGAGGAATAGAATTCATTAGTGGCCCCACCTGTATGAAGTTTCTACAGTCACCAAGGTTTATGGAGTCTTCTAAATAAGTTTTACTCCTATATATGTCAGAATAAAAGGTACCCTAGGGGAAACCTTGGCTTCTAAATATAGTACAGCCCTTCCCTCCAGCTAAACTGTTTCCTCTTGATATCAGGATCCATAACCCCTATTTTACATTTTTGTCCTGCAGCATGGAGAGCTTGAAATGGACAAATAGCAACCTCAGACTCCAATTCATTGAGAACATTTTTGTGTCCCCTGAATAACTTATCCTTATGTTCTAAAACTTCTTGGCATGGCCCTAAGACAGGATGGCAGGACCTGGAGATGAAAGAATGGAAACACCTTGTGAGGGTTTCACTACATATGAGAGTGAGAGGTATAACATAAGCTTGTATCCCTTGTTTCTTGTATTCTGGCCTGATTCAGAGAATACACACACTTCACGTCGGATAGCAGTCTAATTTATTAGATGTTAGCTTCTGTCTTATTTCCATTTAGTCTTCAGACAATTTCAACTCTCTGTAAGGTTAGGTGATCCTGTGTGATACAGTACATCATAAAATAGTAAATTCTATGATTGTCAGGCTATTGTCTTAAGTATGTCCATGTTAAATTAGTTCTTTGGTCAGAAACAACTTTGCAAATGAAGCATTCTTTAAGCCCAGAGATGGGGTTGCTGGAAGAAGCAAGTCAGGGATGGAAAAAATTCTAATCCAGAGTAAATGTCTAGTCCAGTTTGGATAGATTATTATCCCCTTCATATTAGAAGAGTCCCAAAGTTTTAATCCACAATCATGCGGTTGGCTAGATCACTAGGGAATAATACATTTAGGTCTGGTCTCTTTCACTGGTGTTGGCAATTTGGATACCCCACAGAGACAGGAGCCAGTGAACTATGGAGTAGGGAAGTATTTGTTGCTACATAGCATCTGGCCTTGCCATCAAGGTCATGGAGTTCATTAGCCAAGCAGGAAGGAGGCTCAGGAAAGAGGCCATCTGAAAACCATAGGGTATTGAGAGTTCCTACTACAGTTGGGACCTTTTGTTGAACAATCACATTTCACATGTTGCTTAATATTCTCACACTCTGAATCCATTCCAAAAGTTCCATCCACATACTTCTTTCTAAGACATCCTAGTAACCAATTCCTACATACCAAGTTTTTCAAGCTCTTCTCTGTCCAAACAATTATTTACCAACCACTTATGTAGATTCTTTGTCTTATCCAGCCTTCTTCTCTTTTGCCAAAAAAAATTAGATGCTAAATAATTCAAATTGTGAGTGGGGCTGAAATGCTAAAACTCTCCTATTTCTATTTCCAGCATACTATAAAAGGTCTTCAGGAAATCATCTGGCTCTCATTTACAGCATACTCCTCCCTTTGCAGTTGTGTTTTGAAGAAAGGGTGGAAGTATGTCAGGGATAAATACAGTGGAAGCATGAGTTACTTCTCAAACTAGCATACTTGTGCTTTCAGGTCATGTTCACATTTGCATTTCATGATTTAGATCTGAAGAACATGCTTGATTTTTTTTTGGCTTATACAGTCTGATAGCATCCAGTCATTATAGGCAGTTCAGGTTGCCTGGCCATAGAGTTCTATAATCAGGTGTTCACTCTGTACCAGGATGCATTAATAAGCTAAAGATTATTTATCTTAGGGAGCATAATTACTTGTCAGTGAAGGCCTGGCTTTGCTCTAAAACCATAAAAACTATGCTGTGATCCTCTGAGTTACGGCTTACCACAAATACTATATATTATCCAGGCATACCATGTCACTTTGATCAATATTGGATTCCCTAGGTCAGAAGGTTTCAGTGAGAGAGCTACTGCATACAGCCAAAATCAGTTGAACTATCTTCTCTTCTCTGTTTTTCCTCTCAATATTGGAAGAATTTTGAGCTACTCAGTAAATGAATCAGAGCAACACACCCAAATCGATTATATTTTTCCTTACAAAATCAAAAAGGATGTGCCATGTGTTGTTTCTCATTCTTTGTGGTAAAGAGTGCAAAGCAAAGCAAATTATCTTTCATTTTGGAAGAAATATCCTAAAATTTCCAGACTTCTATGCTCCCCAGCACTTCATGAGGAATCCAGCTGCTGTAATTTTATATGATTCATTTCCCATCCTCTAGTAATAGTGTCTTCCCAGTTATCTTGCAGACCTGCTGTTTTCTGTTCACCAGAAGCCTGATATTATCAAGGTGGCAGAGCAGCGGTACAGCTTTGGTGAGAAGATTAAAAGGTCTTAAGTGACATGGAACCACTGAAGCATGTTAATGAACGTATAATATCACCCCTACTAAATTAAAACAAATCATGATTTTTTTCTAACTTCTGGGATAGATGGATTAAAAAACATACTCAAAGATTAACACTTGCTAAGTGTGCCCAGAAAGATACCGTGTAAATATAGTATGATAATGATTATAATATGAAATAACATCAGCAACTAGAATCACTAACTAAGTTCATGACAGCCCACTCATTCTCTATGATCCACCTAGCTTCTGCATGATACAGTAGGCATGCTCAATCATTATGTGATTAGACTTATGGCATGAGATATTGCTATTGTTTTACTTTTGTGAGAAGAAGAGTGATGATCAGGATCTTCCAGTTGGCTCTTGCAACCATGTTAACCTTTAGACCAAGGACAGAGAGTTACTACAGATAGTCTCTCAGTTGCTGATCATATTTGCCCTCATCTTATTTGGAAACCAGGGTAACAACCACTTGTTTGGTTCAAAGAGCCACTTGGCCACATGAATAGAATTATGTCTAATCTCCAATTATCACCTGATTTCAATAAACGACCACTTGGACCAATGGTCTCAAGTGTTGTTCTGGATTCCTAGATATTAGTATTAGTATAAAAACAGTAATAACCAGAATAGTCCATAAAGTGTATGAATTTTTTCATTTCTTTGAGCACTAGTACTGTTTTAAATGGTTTAAGTCACTCTGGAGAAAGTTGGAATAAAAATTATAGCACATGCTTTGATATTGCAAGGTCCATTTTCAAGTGTGTTCATTGTTTTATGTCTGTTCTTCCATTATCTATGCTTCACTAAGAACTCAAACATTCTACACGGGACAAAATTAAAATAACATCAGCAATGTGTGAATAAGCATATCTCATAGCAATATTAATTTTCACTTCCTTTCTAAAAAATCCTGTTTGAATACCAAAGAGTATGCAAGAATTCACTGCAGTGGGATTCTATTTACCCACTGCTATCACAGAATTAATTGAAAATCCAAACTTTAGGTGGTTATAATATGCAGAGAGGATTTTTAAAAAATCTATTAAATGAATTGACAGGGTCAACAAAACAACAAAGCAATTAGTTCTTAATGTTGATTTACCAATTATCTCTAACAGTGTTGAATCTCTTGCTTCTAGCACTTGCTGTTCGGCCATGGTTAATTTCTGAGTAGGGCTTCCATCAGAGATTTTGAATTAAAAATAAAAATCTCACTTCTTAGAAAGACATAAATTAATTAAATTTGCATTTTATACTTTAGCAATTAGACATTGTAAGCATCTGCTTATCACATTGATCAAATGCTGAAAAGAAGAAAAAGCTGCCTTTAAACATCATTGTGCTAGGTAAGATGGTTTGTTCATGACTAAAGGTGACAGGGCATGATTCTAAAATTCTTCTACACTTAAAATTTCACTAGAAGGGAAAATTTTATAAAGAATGCTTTTTTTTAATATCAGAGAGACTAAGTTTTGCATAGCTGTGAATCTTCAATTGGAAATAGAAATATCTTGTCAGTTCAACATTAATGTTTAAAAAGCACATAGCCAGAGCTTGGTGTATAGCAATTAAAGAGTAACAGCTATTGATTAGAGGCTGTAAAACATGCAAATTATGAGAGAATTATTTCATGGAAAAGTATTCTTAATAAAAACCCTTAAAAAGAGGAAAAGTAGGTGTAATTCGTATGAATCTTTACAGAGGTGTATGGCCGCAATATCTTCTCTTCCACATCCTGCACCCATTTCAGTCACTCCTTCCTACTGACTGTGCATACCGGGGTCTAACTCATAGTAGGCATTGAGGGGAGAGGTGGTCAGTAATTGTTGAATATGTGGATAATTGGATTCAGGAGACCAAACCCAGGACTTCACACAACAGCTTTAATCAGAGGGGCAATGTTTTTTTTTAACCATTTTACATTTTGGCCTTTGGAGTAAGATTTAATCTGAAGGAGGGATTTTATGCTGCCCATTTTTTGAAAACCACTAGCCTAGACCATTTCTTCATGGCCTTTTGATGATAAAACATTGGGTAAAACAACAAAAAAGAGCTAGATGGATGTCATCTTCTGTTTCTTCATTAAATATATACTCTATCTTTCTATGATGGTAGACATGAGCACAAAGCCATAGTGAATGTGTCTTGTGTTTTTAGGTCCCCACAAAAAGAAATTTATTCTTGTTCTAGTGTATCCCCTTATATTGAAGTGAAGTAACCTATTCTCTCATTATTAAAAATATAAATATAATCTTATTTCAAAGTGTGTGTTATAGTTTTCCTTTTACAATTTCTAAAGCTGTTTTTCATCGCCATTCTTTCTCTGTGAGTTCCAAAAATAATCACTAATGATTATGCAACATTCCATATCTGTGTCATCATTCTCAGATTTTTAGAAAAAAAAACACTTTGTCAGGAATTTTATGGCTACTCTTCCACATTGTGTAGGTTTATTTTTTTTTCTTCAACTTTGCATTTAAACAAGATGAATTTTGCTGTCTTTTCTGGAAATCAGCAAGTCTAGGCTAAATAACAGGTCTGGAGTCCATTAAGATATTCCTGAGAGAACATATTATTGTACCTGAATTTGGAGTGTTTCCTCTCAGTTAGGGGAATAGTAGGTGCAGTGCATATAATTTGATTAACTTTACAATTCCATCTTGCGTAAGCACTCTTGGAAACAACTCTTTCTTGCCCTTGTATTCTGCATTTGTCTTCAAGGGCATTGCTTGGCTTAGCTTAAGCTCTGCCATACCTTTCAACACTACCTTCCTGAAGAATCAAGATCCTTTCTTATCTGCATGGCTTTCTAGCCAACAAGGTAGCTGAAATCCTGAGATCTTACTTTTCTGTAGCATTTGCAGTATCCACTACTAGAAAAAACAAACACCACCTAATACAAAATAGCAACAAGAACAAATATCCAAGTTTTCATTCTAACAGGGACTTAATCTAGTTATCAGATTGCAATTGAATATTGTTTTCACACATTCACTGTCACACTAGAAAAAATTTTTTCTTGGGGCCACAGTGTTTTATTATGAAAATAGAATAAAATCTTGAAAACAAAATGATACTTTCTAATTTAATGAAAAAATTGTTATTTTTAATTTTTTCCTGTGAGTTATATGCAATTAAATTGTCAATATTAATTGTAACAAGAACATCAACAAGTAAGATTTTCATGCACCAACTGTGGAGTTTTGCCCAGGGGACCACCCATCATGTGACATGTATGTTACAGCATGGCAGTGTGAGTTGCCTGCGCACCACGCAGCTACCAAGGTAAAGAGACATGTGAGTTACATATGCTGCTTGAGGCCCCGGGCTCAAAACTAGCGTGACTTAAATACAATTCACATGGCAGTTAATGTGTTAAATAGAGTCAAAGGTAAATATTGACTTTTCCTTATTCAAAAATATGCAAAATTATTCTAAAATGTTACCAGAAATTTGTACTAAGCATGTATAACCTAAGAGACAAATTCTCAAAGATGTTCACTTGTATTTATTATCATAGTAATAACAGAAACAAAAACAATAAAGGTAACAAATCTAAAGCTCTGCTAGGGAAATGGGTAAACTGACTATGGAAAAATTTCTGAATGTAATATTGTGGAGTCCTATTAAGTTGATTACAATGCTTATATTAATGTGGAAAAGATTTATGTTTTCATGTTAACTGAAAAAAAAAGCAGAACGAAAGTAAATGTGTGATTGTAAATATGCAAAACAAACTCATAGAGAAAAAAACTAAAAGCAAAAATTTACATTTTATATTGAGTTGTTTTAAGTGTGAGGTATTGAAGTAATTGTCTTCTTCATTTTATTTTCTGTGCTTGCAATTTCGCAGAGAGTATTTACTAAATAGTTATAGTGATGCAGGCATTATGGTGGGCATTGGGGAGATAAGAAGACAGCCATAGTTATTCTCTCATTGAGCTTTCAATGTAATAGAAAAAACTGGTTATTCAACAAATATAATTATAAAGAGACTTTTAAAATTACAGTGAGGGCAGATAATTTGCGATGAAAACATATAATATAAAGACATAACTGGCCCTGAATGTTTACTTTTTGGAAAAATTAATATATAATCTCTGAGTGTATAATTTTCATAATGGAACTTCTTTTTTTTAATAATAAACATTCTTAAACAAATTGCTTAGTCAAAGAATTAAAATAACACTTAAAGTTTAAATGCACCTAGGTGCTCTTTCTTTATGTGAGTTTATTACCTTTCCCCAAAGGAAAGTACCATGTTTAATTTTGAATTTATCACTTATTTGCTTTCTCTACCTTTTGTCATCATAGCATATATTTAAATGCTTACCAATTGTATAGTTTATTTTTGCTAAATTTTACTCTATATTATACTCTTCATGCTGTGTATAATCATCTGGGACTTGCTTTTTTTCCCTCAACATTATGTTAACTTAGACAATTCTAGTGTTCACAAATATTCTCTCCTTCTCAGGTTTATCATCATTGATTGGGAACATAGGGCCAATTTTGACCAATAGACCCTGAGTAGAAGTAGTGTGTGTAACTTCAGGGCTGTAACAATTAATTTATTGGTAGACAACTTTCTCCAGCACTCTCTTTTTCATGACTGTGATCTTGGAGGAACCCTGCTGTTGAGATTATGTGGTGCAAAAGGGTCAAAGCATCCTGAATCTATGAGCTACCACAGAAAGACCAGATACTCTTGAGAATCATCCAGACTAAGAATTGGCACCTGCCAATTTTGGGAAATAACGTTTTAATGGAACACATCCATGCATATTCATTGATGTATTATCTGTGGCTGCTTTTATATTTTTATGACAGAGGTGAGTAGTTGTGACAACGAGCCTATGGCCCGCAAAGCCTAAAATATTTACCATCTAGCTCCTTCTTCCCCCAAAAAGTTTATTAATTCATGCTCTAGAAGAATGGCAGCATTAAAATGTGCAATGTTAAACCTTTGTTCTGCTTAGTCATTGAGATTATCATATATTGTTTCTAAAATAGCATAATGTGTCCTACACCAAATAATATATTAATATTCACCTATGCTATGGCATATAGCTATAACTCATTCATTTTCAGAGCTATTTAACACTTCTTTTTGTGATCATAACATAATTTATGGAACCATGACACTACTGATAGACATTTGGGTTATTTGTAATATTTTGCTACCAAAAGCATTGCTTCAGTTTCAGTTTTCAGTTTCTCATAATGACAGAATCGTTCTTGTTGGATCAATGTTATACAGATAAAAACCATGAACTCTGGATGCAATATAAAAAGAAATCATTTGAGGGCACTGGAGAGTGACTGAAAGCAGGGAGATACTATTAAATAGCTGGGATCACCACTTGGAAGAAGAAAACTATACTGTGTAATTTTTTATGCCTTTTAGACTAAGACATTCTACAGTACGTGTTATGCTAGATGGATAAAACAGGCATAAAAAACCTTCAGCATTACAGGCTTAAAAAATTAGAGAATAGAATTTGGGGCAATATGGCAACTGAAAATAAGGACAGAAATCAGAAAGGAGAGAGGCAAAGGGAGAAGACAAAAATCCTTTGTATAATCTCTTCTTAAATCTCTGTATAGTACCTGAACTGCACATGTACTAGATTCTAAACAGCCCAGTTAGGCTAAAATAACAGAAGTGAAATTTTAGTCACCACCCACCATAGGAAAAGACCATTTGCAGTTTGAATTTGAGTTAAGACAAGATAATTCCCTGAAAAAGTTTCCTCTTTGGGGAAAGAGAACAAAATCCAGAGTGTCTACAATGTATAATTGACAAGGTTCAGAAAATAATCTGTCTACTTTACCATATAAAAACAAATAGGAAATTGTTGTCCATACTCAAGAGAAAATACAATCAATGAAAACTGACCCTGAGAGGAGTCACATGGTGAAATTAGCTGACAAGAATATTAAAGCAGCTTTTGTATTGTATTGCTCATAGGTATGAAGCAGAATTTGTTTCTAATGATTGAGAGAGATGAAATTCCAGAGGATCAATAGAAACTTTAGATAAAAAACAAGTGGAAATTCTAGAACTGATATATACCATACCTGCAATAAATATCTAAATGGATTAAATAGTAGATTGGATTTGACAAAAGAGTTAATAAATTCCAGGAAATATGAACATAGTACAGGGGAAAAATATGAAAAATTAAAAAAAAAAACAAAGCCCTATGGGACAATTTAAGAAATTTTAAATATATATACTTAAGAGTTCCTGAATTAAATGAGAGAGTGGATTGGAGAGAAAAATATTGAAATAATAATCTCTTCAAATTTTCTAAGGCTAGAGAGAACATACCTGTATAAATTCAAGAAAGTCAGCTAATGCTGAGCTAAATACATATTAAGAAATCACATCTAAAGGATATTATAGTCAAAACTACTGAAAGCAAACAATGAGGAAAATGTCAAAGTGACAAGAGATAAAAAAGGCATGTTAAATACAGAGGAGTTACATTCAAATAACTACAGATTTTCTATCAGAACTAGTATAGGATAGATGGTAATGGAATAGTAATTTGAGATATCAAAAAAATAAAATAAAATTTCAGTCCAAAGTTAATGTACAACTATAAAACTAGAACATAACATAGAAGAAAATCTCAATGCTCTTGGGTTTGGCAATGACCTTATAGATAGAATACAAAAGAATAATCCATGAAAGAAAAGAAAAAATTGTTAATTTGGATTTCATTAAAATTAAAAACTTCTACTCTGTGACAGTCACTGTAAAGAGGATAAAATGATAAGTCACAGCCTAATAGGAAATATTTGCAAAAACACATACCTGATAAAGAACTGGTATTAAAATATACAAAGAAATCTTAAAACTGAACAATAAAGAAGCAAATGACCCAATTCAAAAATCATCAAATATTTGAACAGATACCACACAGAAGCTGATACACAGATGGAAAATAAGTATATAAAAATATACTTAACATCATATGTCATTGGAGAATTATAAATTAAAATGATAATAAGATAAACTATGCACCTATTAAAATGACTAGAACCCAAAACATTGATAACACCAAATGCTGACAAGGATATGAGACAACAGGAACTCTCATTTATTTTTGGTGTGAATGCAAAATGATACAACTGCTTTGGAAGAGTGTTTGGTACTTTCTTACTAAACCAAACATATACTTACCATATGATGCTGCAATCTTGCTCCTTGGTATTTACCCAATAAGTTGAAAACTTTTGTCTACAGTAAAAGCTGCACATAAGTGTTTATAAGAACTTTATTCATAATTCTGAAAATGTAGATGTTCTTTAATAGGTAAATAGATAAACTATAGTACATCCATACAATGACATATTATTCACCAATAAGAAGAAATGAGCTATCAAGTCACAAAAAGACATGGAGGAATATTAAATGTATATTGTTAAGTGAAAGAAGTCTGTCTGAAAAAATTACATACTGTATCATTCCAACAATATAACACTCTGGAAAAGGCAAAACTATGGCTATATTATAATAATCAGTGGATTCCAGTGATTTGGGGAGAAGAAATGAACTATGAATAGAGTACAGTAGATTTTTAGGGTGATAAAACTATTCTTTATGATAGCATAATATTGGATACTTGTCATAATAGATTTTTCAATAGCCATAGGACATACAGTACAAAGAGTCAACCCTAATGTAAACTAAGACTTTAATTAATAATAATGTATCAATATTAACTCATCTATTGTAACAAATTGTTTCAGACTTAGTGAATGACCCATCCTATTCTCACTGAAATCAAGTTTAGCCATCATAATAAATTTCTATATATATGTATATATTTCTAGATAATCTACTGTCTTCCAAATCTATGCATTCAGACACTAGTACCATACTTTTTATTACCGTGATTTTAATACATTTTTGTATGTTGTAGGGAAAACGCCCACTTCTTTACTCTTTAGATAAAACTGAATATTAATATATCAAATTATTTTTTTAAAAAAGGACACCCTGAGAGTTTGAGATAATTGACTTAATCATGATTACAAGGGATGTCTCAAGTCTTTTTTTAAATACCAGAGTAATATCATTGAAAAAAGTTTGCCATGTTTATGAATTTTTTAAGATAATTTTATTAGTAGTGGTGATATTAGTAATAGTTTGATATATTAATATTAGTAATACTTTTTACTAGGTCTTCTTGAAAACATTTCTCATGTGCTCTTCTGTAGAGCCATTCTTTTTAAAATTCATAATTATATAATTCTAGAAAGATTTTTCTATTTCTGAATATGCTACTTTATTTTAAATGATGTTAATTTGAAGATGTCCTTGTTAAATTAAAGGAAAGAAGAGTTTATTGTAGTTGTGCATTAATGAGGTCATGATCATATTTTGGATTTGAATTTTGATCCCTAAATTGACAATTAACCAAAAATTACAGCTGCATTTTATTTAGCCCCAATTGTTTCAGTCCAAAAAGCTTTAGTTTTAGAGCTTACCTTTAATTTTTCACCTTTATATACCAGTAATTTTTTAATTAAAAAACACATCATACCACAACACACTTATATCTTAATATGCCCATCATATTCTTATACATTTCAGAAAATGAAATGAGAAAATGAAATCTTAACCATGTAGCAGTGAGTTCAAATGCGGTTATGTGTAATGGAAAGTTATATATGAGACAAGTGAAAAGGATCTTAATGTTTTATTTGTATTCTCTTTAACAATTATTCCACAATTTCAGTTAGTTACCCTAAAGATGTGTGGGTGTTCTGCCAAGTTTCCCAGTATACTTTGGCATTGCCCTATCCTTGTTCATTTTTTTGGTCTATTTGGAAAAGGAGTGCAGATTTTAGAATCTTCATTGAAATTTGACTCTTTGTTATGATCCCTGAGCCCCGAGGGACTATTAAATAATAATAAGGGACAACTAAATGGATTCTGATCAACTGGATATTACCATTTGTTCTGAATGGAAAGGAAAGGTGGATAAAATTTAAAAAATTAAAGTAATACCGTTTGTTCTTTCAAAATAGAAATGACTTTTATACATATTTAGTTTTTTCAAGTTGATGAAATATTAACAGTAACTGGAGTTAAAATAATTGATACAATATGATGGACTTCAATTAGAAATGGATACCTCTTTTGTGTCAATTTGCTTTTGAGTATAGAGGAATTGTGGAGCCCTTAAGAAAAAATGAAACAAGACTTTGAGCTAGACATTTCTAAAGTAATCAGTTTGTTTCTTGTGTTGTTCTATTTGTGTGTGTGTGTGTGTGTGTGTGTTGACATATATATTATCCGAATGTTAGATGTAGATGTTGACTTAAAGGATTGATATGTCTACTTTTTAGTAAAGAATCATATTTATACATTTTCAATGTTTCAGAGAAGGAAAAATGTATATTCTTAACTATTCCAGTGGTTTTCACACTTGTCTATATAATGAAAACCAGGCCACATTACAAGCACTTGGTCCATCAAACAAATTCTCATCAAATTCAATTGATATAGACATACATTACTTCATGATGATGATTATGGCCCAAATATGCCAAATATGTCCAGAAACATCATGCATAATATGATCACATAGCAAATAAATTGCTAAAAGAGAAAATAAAAGAGTAGAGTTGGTTCTCAAATGATGGCAATGTTGTTTTTACTAACATATTCTCATTTATTCCCTCCCAGAAAGCTTATGTGCAATTGCATAGTCCCAGACATGCCATCTGTTCCTGCAGTCAGGGCCAGTAAACTCAGGTGAATAGAAGATGTTACATTTTTTATTTTGGAATAGATCAGTTAGCTACACACAGAGAAATATTCTGTTTCATGGCCACTTGCTATACTCTCAAATCATATAAACTCTCCTGCAAACATGTGCAATGTGTTACATGGGCGATTAGATAAAAGAGTATAAAGGCAGTGGAAATCTAGGATAATCACATTATTTCAACATTTAAAGGCACATTCTTTAATCAAACACACTGGACTGAAATTTTGACTCAGCCATTTACTAGCTCCATGACCTTAGGCAAATTAATAACATACTTTAAGCCTTAGTATTGTCAGTTGTGAATCTTAAAAATAACAAAAGTACTTATCTACTATGTATGTTTATGAAATAATGCATGCGAAATCTCATCACAGTGCCTCACTTACTGTAAGCATTCTATCTTCATTAGTTATTATTATGTGCCTTACTAAGATAGTACAATAACAATTTTAATGTTTTATTAATGATCTCATTTATATTACAAAATAAAAGGAAAACTGTATATTTTATTTTATTGTGGATTGAAGTAAAGGTAAGTGATAGATATTCTGAAGATCATATAATATTCATGGCAGATTTGGGAGTAAAATTTCTGACATGATCCAAAGTTATTTCCACTAGCCTACCATGCTTAAATAAACTCACTTTTTAAAAGGCATGTCAATTTATGCAATGTATTCACTGGGTTTTACATGCCTTACTTGAAGTAAAGCATCCATTGTTATTTGATTTCAAGATAATCATAGTTTCAGAATATTGGCAACAACTAACAATATAGGAAAAAATATGAAAGGTAGAGAAGATGGTTCTGGCAATTCTGAAAATTACTTGAAGAGAATATGACTTTAATGAGTGATTTTGTAATAAAAAAATCCCTGTCATTTATTCAAATAAATGCTCAAAGTCAGCCTACACATATGTAAGCAAAGTGAATTAACAATCTGAGACATTTTAGCTGAAGTCAATCAATAGAACATACCCAAATCCAACAGGGGCAAATTCCACTACTTCTTTCTCGGTAAAGGGGAGGGATTGCTGCCTCTTTTCCAGGTAATTACCTTATTTTTCTAAATCATATTTCTTTTTCAGACATGATTTTAGATATTTTATTCCCCTTGAGATTTTTCCCCTGGGCATTCTAAGAATTTTTCTGCAATGAGTCCCAAGAATATGTTCAGTACCAAGATGTACTTTATAAATTTAGCAATGTCTTACACTCAAATGAACAAATACTTTCCCAAATGTGGTATTTTCAGTTAGTGTTCACCCTTTCACAGTTACTGAAATTTTGATATACTTAACTAAATAATGGAGATTTTGTAATATAAGAACTTTTATGTAGCCTATGATCTTTGTATTTAGCTGAATCATATTTTCTGGTACTCTCCACTTTTCCCGTACAACATTCTTCTTACCATTATTTGTCATTCCTATCAATGGATTAAAAAATAAAATAAAATAATGGATTATGTATGATTTTCTTTAGTATCTAATATGTTCCAAATACTTTGTCAGCCAGTTAGATCCAAAAGCATAACCTAATAAGATAGACTCTTCAGTTAAGAATCAAGGATTTATCAGTCCAGTGGTGGAGACAGAAATATAAAAAATTGACCAGAATTAGCATCATGAGGAATATGCTAAGATGATGGTGGAAAATACAAGGATAAACAGAAAGAGGGCTGCATTTAATTGTGATTAGTGTTCCAATACCACTCACAGAGGGTAATCTGGCCTTGTAACAAGTTATGGTTTCTAAAGTGTCAATCAGAATGGAACAGGCAGAGCACTAGGAGGGAGGAAATCCATGTTCATGAGGCTTTGCCTTGTATCTGTTCCTTGACTCTATCAAACTCATTCTTTCCCTTGATCTCTAGATGATACTGTTGCTCTATTAGGAATCATCTTTCATAAGGATTTTACCATGGACAGCTTCATACCATTCAGGTCTTAATTTAAAGGGCACCTCCTCAGATAGGCCTTACCTAGTCTCTTTAGAGTCACTCTCTTTTTATTTTCTTTATAGCATGTCTCAATCTTTATCATTTATATGTTTTCTTATTGTATTTCTATCCATCCCTACTTGTTCATCCCACTATAATACAAATCTCATGAAGACAAGGATCTTGACTTATTCCCTGCTCTGTCCCCAGCCCTGAGGACAGTACTGGATGACAAACGTTTGCCCTCCCAAAATGTATGCCCAGTGGATAAATGCATGAATGCCACTGAAGCCATAAAAGAATTTGGGATCAAATTAGATGGTCTTTATTTTAGGGCAGTCCTTCATTCGCTGACAGGAGAGAAGAGTAAATGATGTATAAGGGACTTGCAATTTGCAATGAGGCCAGCTAATGATGAGCTACTAGTGTAGAATTTCTTCAATTTTCCTTTTAGGACTGTTAGAGTGTAATGAGGGCCTGTACCTATAGGTAAAGGTTAAATAAATCTTAAAGAAACACAGGAGAAGAGGAAAGAAAAAAATCACTATATTATTTTATCTATCCCTTATGGAAAAATAAAAATATTTTAGCAGAAGCCTCCTTGATATTTGAGTTAGTTGAAAATTAGCTTCCTAAAACGAGCGCACTCATATTTGACATATTAGACAGAAGCAAGTGGTTGTTTTAGACAGTCAACTGGCTCACTACACTTGTTTTGTATCTCAACAGCACAGTGATAGTTTTCTACCACAAGCATCATCTTTTGATAGAATTAAAATCTAGAGAATAAGAGATATGAACATAATCTTTTTTTAAATTTTCAAACAGATTATGTTAAGGTCCTAAGTCCTTGCAGTACCACCCCAATTTAAGACTACTTTATTCTAAGGCCAATGCATATTAGTGTGTTGTGAAAGAGATATAAATAGACAACATTATGACACAGTCAAGCTTATTCCAGAATTGCAAGACGGTTTAATATAAAGGGCTTTAACTAACATTCCAGCTCACTTGTAATTAAAAGAAAACTACACTTCAATAAGCTAGGAATATAATCAAAGTCTCCCACTCAGCTTAAAGATAGAACTAAAAAACTACACTAACCATCATATATGATGGCAAAAAAATTAAAAATATTCTCACCAAAAGGAGTAAAAAAAAGACAAGGGTGACCATTGTCATTGCTACTATTAAGCATTTCACATGAGATTATGCAGAGAGAAAAAAGAAAGAAAATCACTTGTAACTACCTGAAGGTACTATTATTGTCTAGCTATGAAAATCAAAGAAAATCAATTAAAAAATTTATAACTCATAAGAGAGTGTACTAAGGTAGCCCCCAAAAGATCAGCATACAAAATAAGTAGAACTTCTCTGCTTAAATATGTGTCAGAATTTATACAGGAATAAAAGAAAATAATCTCATTTACTATTTCAAGAAAATCACTAAAACACATAGGAGTAATTCTAAGAATTATAAAAAGAGTATAAAACTTTTCTGAGTGATGTATACAAATCAATTAATTAATAAATCAAAGAAGCTTACTATTAAATGCCAATTCTGTGAATTCAATACTATTTCTAATGGATCCAAGGAAGATTTTTCATAAAATTTGACAAAATGTAAAATCAATCTAAAAGTTGCAAATTAACACCTGTATGTAAAAAAATGAGCTGTAACCTATATTATCCTATATTTAAACATACTTAAAAGGTATAGTAATTTTAAAAAATTGTATTGGCACACTAAAAAACAAGTAGAGAAATGTTACTTTAAATAGTGAAAGAGATATATTTATTTATAAGAATTTAATTCATGATATAGATATCATCTTAAAATATGCTTTCAAGGTAATTGGAAAAATGAGTTATTCATCTCCAGGGAGGGGAACAGGGTAGATGTAACCCACTCTCCCATAAAACATAATTCCAGTTGAATTAAGGAATCAAATATAAATCACAGGAAAAATAAAACAAAATTCACATAAAGAGCATAAATGCCCAATAAATACATAAAAAGTACTGAATCATAGTAGTATTAAAGAACAAAAAGTAAGATTGTTTTCATCTATAAGATTAATAAATATTTTAAGTTTGAAAATGCCAAGTTTTGTTGAGAACAGAAACATGGACACAGTCACACTGTTGGTAAAAGTGAAAATTAATAAAGTTATTTTGTAATGCGATTTGCAATATTTTAAAAATGTATGTCACAAAGAGTTAATCCTACAATAAATATTCATACTTATCTGAAAAACATATGTTAAGTGATATTGATTTCACTACTGTGTGTGTTAGAGGAAAAAATTAAAATAAATCTCTTCCAATGTCCAAATGGTAAAATAAATTTTAGCATATCCATACTTTGGAATATTTTATATCTGATAAGGACAATAAGAGAAACCTAAATGTGCCAATGTCGAAAGACATGTAAGTCATATTACATAGAATGCATAGCATGGATACAAGGATTTTAATTTATGTGTGAAATCTATGTATGAACAGAAATCTGTACACATAGAGAGGCTTGGGAGGAAGCACATTGGATCTCTGACAGTGGTTACATGTGTAAAGGGGAACAATGGCAGTAGTTGATAGAGGAGAGGTTCTCATTTTGGTTTGTTTCTATACTGTTTAATCTTTTCATGGAGAATATTTTCACGTAATTAAATTTTTTTCAATATAAGTGAAAGTTATGCATTAAGAAAATTTCATTTGCCTTGTTCAAAGCAATTTCCTCTGCATACTAAGTCTATTTCTTTCTATCAAAATCAAGCCTAAACTGATTTCATTGAAATAGCTACCTGTCTATAGTGTATGTTTTGGACTTCCAATAGGTTTTAGCAGGAAAAATAATGCAATTAGAAATTTAAGACTTTCACTCACAAGTTTCTGGGGACTCTTCCTTTAGGTGATTGGACTTGATTTTATAGATGTTTTGACTGACTTACTAGTCTATTAGCCAAGAGGAGCTAGAAAATGCAGGTATAATTGATATCAACAGCAAGATAGACCTGACATATTTATTTATTGGCCTAGGTCACACAAAACATGTCAATCAGCTTTATACCCTAAGGTGTACTTCCTTTATCTAAGAGAATTGTTTGCTTATCAAAGAAATTCCTACTAAACTTGTTATATTCTTGTTTCTGAGACAAGAGATATGATATACTGCATACATACACACACACTTACAGTCATGAAAACACAAATAAATCACTTGAAACTGCAAATCTGAAATGTCTGGAAAATAAGACCTATTCTATGCTTATCAAGGCATATTCATCTGGAAAAAGGCCAGAGAGATTGTGTAGTCCTTCTCTTCACAGTATAGATAAAGAAATAAGATCTGGGTTTGCTCAGGGCTATGTTAATTATTAGTGTATGGATTAGACTAGATCCTAGATATCCCAGTTTCTATCCCAGGCCTATTGCTGTTACACCCATTTTCCATGATGATAATTAATGTCATATGATTTTTCTTAATGTGAGAGTTCCACTTTTATTAGGATGAAACTAAGATTGCCTTGAATACTAACCTAAGATTCATCTTAGGGAAACTCTAAATCTGAAATATTTTTTCTAATATAATAATGTGAGATTTTTCTGCTGTGGACCAATTTTACCAAGGAGTGTGAAAATTTTATTTGTGGGATATTCTTTTCCTGTAATGCTATATGCATTGAATTGGCTGTCCCAAAAAAAAACTGTTTATGTAGTCAATGAATGACTTAAAATGATAGTATTACTTATATTACTTAATCAACTTGATTAGTCTACCTTTTAGCCAAAATATGCCATTAGGAATTATTAGTAGAATGATTGATCCTCTCACCCATTTTCTTTCAATATCTATTTATTCAACAAATAAGGTTTATGTGCTTGACATTGGTTTACTAGAACTGTAACAAACAGACAAAAATTCTCTGTTGAGGGATCCCCTACTCATCTTTCAAACTCCATCTAAAACATCAAAATCTGTAATGCTACAGGTCAGACACAGGTTTTCCTGCCTGCTATTGGATTCCATAAAACTTTGTGCGTTGTTCTATTATAATGCTTATTACCTTAAAGGTATTTGGACGCTTACAACTCTTTCCCCAATATTAAAATGTGAATTTCCCTAGGAAAGTTCATTGATATATCACCTTCTCACACACACCGTCTTTCCCACTATCCTAGGAATATCTGAAGTTTCAGAGTTAAACATTTACCATAAGTTTGCATTGGTTTTTAATTCATGGGGAACATTATATAGAAAAAATACCAAGTACTAATTTTATACCCAGCATTTTAACACGGAAAATTTCTGATAAACATATTTGAGATAGTTATTTAATCTTTCTTGAAATTATTTTTACTCTTTCCTCATTCCGTAGATGGAGAATCATGAATCCAAAACCCTCTAAGGTCACAATTCTGTGCTACCTATAGCTCAATGTCTGAAAATTATTTCATATATTTTACCAGCTTCTGGTTATTTTAGAATGGGAGGATAAAGCCAGTCCCTGTTACTCTATCATGGCTGGAAGCAGAAGTTGCCTTCTCCTTCATTAAACAAATATCATAAAATCTCCAAATTTGGTATAGTCCTAACTATGTGAAACTCTACTCACTTTTTTTGGTAAAATAGAAGGTTGTATTCTAAGAATGCTTACCCAGAAACTGAGAAATCATCTTGAGCTCATTACATATCTTAAAATTTATTTTAACCTTATTTAAGCTCATCTACCTCGTTTATAACCTGTAATAGTGGCAGTGTAACTAATTTAATTCTTACACTAGCATTGTTCTAGCTCTTATTCTAGCCCTTATGAGACCCTTAGGCTGTGGAAGTCTTATAATCTGGGAGGAAAAAAAAAAAAAAACTCAACAACCTGTGGTCAGCTGAGTTACTCTCTCTAAAATTCTTTTAAAGTCTGCTTTCCATAAAACCTCCAGACCTCCAAATGCTACTCCAATCTGAATTCCATTATTTGACTTCACCTTTTTGTTAAAGGTGAATTTCATTTCATCACTGTTTAATATTCCTTCATGCTATAAGCATATCCTGTGCTAATTTGACTGCTGTTCCTCCTAGAAATTCTGATATATTATTTGTTGATGGGTTATATCTTAAAATACTCAAGAAATACCTTGTGCTGAACATGCTATAACTTCTGAACTCTTTGTTATAAAAACCAGGTCTTTAACAATAACTTTTTTTATTCAATGGGCCAAATTGATAGCTTTCACACAATCATGTTGCCTTGTTATGTTTTAAGAGTAATGTCCAAGCTCATCACAGATGTATCTGTGAGTGTTTTCACTATTTTGACATGGTCTAGATATAAAGAGGTTTCTAAATAACTAAGGAACATCATTAAAGTAAAAAAAAAAAAAAGAGAGAGAGAAAGAAATCCATGACTTTCCAAAATGCAAGGAAATTCTTTATTATTAAGATTATAATCCATACTAAATATAGACTTTAAAAGCAAAAGAAATATCTTTGCTAACTACCCTGCAAAATAAGTATCACTTAATGATTTTAAAATTATTGGTATTATAAAGACAGATAATTGATTTGGTTTCCAAAATCCAGAAGATCATATTTAAATAAAATAATCTACCCCTACAGATGAGAAAACATATTGGCCATTCAAATACTCTCTCATGGGTGATGAAAATTCCAGGGCAGTTCCTTGAAAGTTCTTAAGACCATTTGCAAAACTTTCATCCTCATGCTACATGAAAGCATCCATAATTACAGGAACAGGTTGGTTTAAACTTCACAAACAGATTGGTATGGAGATTTTATCTGAAAGATTTAATGAATGACTGAATCTAACCTTTCTGTAATTTACATAAGCTGTGGATTTGCTGCAGAGGTAGGAGAAGGCTGATAACTTCTGTTTCAAGGACCATTGGAATAGTTATAGATGAACATCATTTGTGCAAATCACAAGCCATTGTGCAAATCATAAAGCTTGGAATATGTTTTAGAAATAGCTTGTAAATTTCCCTGCTGAATTGAAGTTTCTCTTACCAAAAGGTGAATGGCTTGTTATGCAAAAACTTATGCTTTATAAGTCAACATATATCAGGCGTCTTCTATGAGTTTGACACTGGACTAAGAAATATGGATCCAGTAATTAGCAAGATAAACCCATTTCCTTCTATTATAGGATATATTATCTCATGTGTAGTAATCATTGACCATAAAAGACATCCAAAGTAAATGTTAAAATTCAGTCTAGAGAACACAATGGGATATAAAATCTGCTTAAAGAGCTAAGTGTACCATTCAAATTGATTCTAGATTCTTCTGACAATATTCATGAACAATTCTTGTTAGTTCAAATACAAGACACAAAAAAGCATTTGAAATGCTTTACTGAAGAATGAACATATCGTTTCTTAACTAGAGGTGTACATTACGATCACCTGGGAACATTTTAGAACTATTATACCTATGCCAAGTCTAACTCCTAGAGATTTTTCTTCAGGAGACATCTCTATTTTAGATGTTTCCCAAGTAATCTGATGCTCACACTTAGTTAAGAACTGCCATGATGTTAAAAGTCCTTATTAGAGAGACAGGATATGCCTCACCAATAGTATTGAAAGAAAGTAAAGCAAAGATATATGTGTAGTAATTAAATACATAAATTAATAAGAAGAGACTAAGCAACACCCAATGTTCCACATGCAGGATGTTTTGTGACTGGTTAGTGGTACTTCTCAGTGTGCAACTTTAGGAATGGTTAATGCCTGAGGGAAGTGAACCAGCAGAACCAAGAGAAGAATGCTTCCACTCGTTCCATGGATTTGAAAAACTTGAGCAAATGATTAAAGGATTTTCTAAAACATCATGTGATTTTCCAAGGGTCCAAGAAAGGTGGTAGGTGATATTAACCGGTGTATTTGAATTGTTTCCTTCTGTTTGTAAAGACCCTAGAAAAGAAAAGAAAAAATAGAGTGACCACTAAAGGTCAGTGACAATATGCACAATTCTAGGAAAAAAACTATCCCCTGGTAAGTTTTCCAAAGCATACAGCCAAGAGAAGTACAAGCTCTTATCAAATTATTCCATCTAGCTGAAAACTTTTCTGAGAGTTTGTGCATAATTCTTTTAAATTAACATGAAGGAACAAAATACATTGACTATACAAGGCACTTATATTAACTATCCAGTTATTTATGCCCTTATAAATGGTGATAGAAAAAATTGTCTGCAAAGGTACATATAATTTTAAATGTTTTATTTAATAACATTGCTGCCTACTAAAATAAAACATATTTCTAAAAGAATTTGTTCCTCTGAATGTGCCAACTTGGTTGCTGTTGTCATTAGGAGTGCAGATGGTGTGGGTTCTGAGAGCCCAAATCCTTTTTCAATCTGTTTTGACTAGAAATAATAAATGATTTCTTAATTAGCATGTAAGAAAAAGAAGATTTGGATTTAGACTGAAGGAGTGTTTGGTTTCAATATATGTATTTCTGAAAAATAATAGTTTTTTCATTCAATTACATAAGTATAAAATATCTAAATGCTTATAAACACTCAACTACGGGGTATTCATTTTATATCTTGCATATTTGTCTACCATATTACCACTTGTTTGCCTCTGTTTATTTTGTGACACTTTAGAGAGAAAAGTGGACTTGGGTTGTCAGACATCTCCTTTGTCTAATTTCTAGAAATTCATAAAAAAAGATGAATCTCTCCATTGCTACTTTTCTATACTAAACTTCAATTAGTATGTTTCTTCAATGATTTTTGTTTTCATATCAATTTCTAAAGGAGGGGATTAATAAGAATCCATATTTTAAAAAATTAAGAAAATAACATACAAATTTGTATTTAGATTTGTGTCTACAGAGTTGGTAAGAAATTTGACAAAGAGAAGAAAATTAAATACAATCAGTGGACAGTTTCAGGGAAGCTCAGAGAGATTTTCTACAAAGAGGAAAAGGAACTCAAAAGAAGGAGGAAAACTCTTCTATAAAACCTTATTTTCTCCACATTTTACTATTGAAATCCAGATTATTTTTTTGATTTAGCCATATATTTTCCTGAGGTAACATTCAATTCATTGATCCACAAGTTGTGAATATGTAAGAGCTTTTTCGGTATAAGATTTGCTAGGTGGGAAATACATTACTGATATCTGTGAGAAACATTTTATCCACTTGTCAAAGAACCCCCATAATAATTAATTTTGCAGGTTGGTTTTGTAGATTAAAAAAAGAAAACTTTAAAGGAACATTCTTCAAGTTTAAAATTCTAGAAGAAAGAGTTATTTTAAAAATTTCTCTGTAAGCCTAAACACTTTTTTTTTTTTTTTTAGCTATTAAGTGTAGGGAAAGGCTGATTAGAAAGGGAAAGTTTTGATTACACTAGCATTTTCCACTGATGACACTTTTATTTATATATTTGGTGGACAATCAAGGGGAATTTTGACAAGATTAGTGCTTCTCATGGGGACTGTG